>NC_136241.1:35905000-36505000 GCF_053564925.1 Oryzias latipes | reverse complement strand
AATGAAGACTCGACTGCAGGCCGCAAACCACAGGGTAAGAAGGTGAAAGATCTGAACTCTGGGTCTGACTGGAGAACCTCTGATGCCAGAAATCCGGGTCTCGGTTCCGAGGCTGAGGGTGGATGGCCCAGAGGTCAGGAGGAACCCGAGGCAGTGGATGAAGGAACAACCAAAATCTTCTTCTGGTCTTCTCCAGATCCAGAGACTGGAGGAGCTTCTCCCTGAAATCAAACTTCAGCAGAACGACAAACGTGTTCAGGTAGTCTGACTTGTCCTTAAAAGAACTGGACGTGACCACAGAACCATGAAGGAAACGGTTCTTCTACGCTTTCTGTGTCAGGAGATGGAAGGTCTGAAGCAGAAGCTGAAGGTTCTTGGTCAGAGGATGCAGGTGAGTCGATCTGATCAACTCCAAGTGAGACTCCGGCTTCATCTCACCTGTCCGGTTCTGTCGCAGGTGGCAGGTTCTCACAGGTGGAGGGGGGTGCTGGACAAGGCCCCTCTGTGGTGAACTGGTGTCCAGGACTCTTGGTCCAGTACTTCTACTGGACCAACATCCCAACCGTCCCTGTAGAAACTGTGTGTGTGTGTGTGTGTGTGTGTGTGGGGGGGTCTTTATGAAATGGGGGGTGAACTTTGTTTTTAGAAATGATGAATATTTATGAAGTTTGACAATGAAGACGTCTTTGGTCATCTCACCTGAGGAAACGTCCAAAATTCACTGAAAACACGGCAGACTAAAGGTATGAGAAGCCGGGGGGGCCTGGATGGGACTCTGTGAGGACCGGGACCAATGAGTTATATCACTAGAGGAGACACGCCCGTTTTAGAAGCCTGGCCGACGGTGGCGGAGCGCGACGCCATCTTGGTGAGGTCGACGACGCCTACATGACAATGACTTCTATTGCTTTTAGTGGTGTCTAAGTAGCTTTTATAAACTGTATATATTTTTAGATTTAAATGTATTTATACATATATATAAATATATTATATTTTATGTGTATAATATATATATATATATACATCATTTGTTGTTGTTAAAGAAGAGAAACAGTCAGCCTTAAAAGCTCAAACTTGAATGGAAATGCATTGTTGCTGGGTTCTTACAAATAAAGAAATTATTAGAAAGAATTTTTAAAATCAATTTCTAAACATTAAGAAGTTTTAGACCTCTTTGACATGTAATTTAAATTATTTAGAAAAACCCAACAATAAGTCAATAATAATAATAATAAATCAATAGTGAATCAATACAAACAATAAATAAATAATAAGTCAATAAATAATAATACAAATAATGATATTATTATTATTGTTATTATTATTATTATTATTATTATTGTTATTATTATTAATAATAATGATAATAATAATAATATTCAAAAGAAGTCCAAAAGTGAACAATAGATTTACCCTAAAATAAACAGTCTGGCCTCTTATCAAAATGTGTTTCCACAAAATGTTCTGAACATATCCAGACTGTATTGCTAGTCGGTACCACGGTGATCCATCTGGATTAGCTCTTTTTATTGCTAAGATCCACTTTTTCCTGAAGTCTGAATCCTTTGGAAACCTGCAGGAAAAGTTCAGTCACTGAGTCAGAAATGTATAAATCTATATTACTATAATAGCCTAGTATGCTGTATACAGGTTTAGCAAAATAAAATGTACATTTATGTCGACAGCAAATTATCCGTACATCATGCAGCATGTTGATAACAGCCCTGCAGCATCATACATGTCAACATGTGTACGATTAATGAAGCCCCTGCAGCATTAAAAGAAAAAAAATTAAAATACTTACCTGTGAAATGATCTGCCTTCCTCCTTCATGGACTCATTTCTCTGATTTTGGCAGTTGAAACCCAAACAATGAACTGGTATTATGCAAAAAATGTGTTCAAATGCATTCACTGCAGCAGTAACTTGACCTCACCAAGATGGCGGTGCTCTCCTCCCATGAGGAACCACGTGATGTCTCCTCTAGAGATAGAACTCATTGACCGGGACCTTCACTTTAACCTGGAAGCTTTTCCACCCCCCCTCCCCGGGGAAGCTGGGTGTCACAGCTCAGTCCTCCAAACTCCAGGATCCTCAACAGTTCAGTCGGCTCCTTCCTCTTGGAGGCGTCAGGTTCCGGTTTCCCCTGAGGCTCAAGAACTCAAGAACCATCTGCTGCCAGAACCAAAACCTTCGTCTGCAGCTGCTGCCTGAAGCTCAGGAAGGGACTTTTCTCCACCAGCTGATGGAGGCCTTCTCCACAGATCTGGTGACCTTCGTGCCAGTTCTTCCTTTCTAGGCTCAGATAGATGTTCTACACCCATGAAACCCACAATGAACAGAAACCAGTTTTTAGATCAGAAAACATTGAAACTAGTCTGTGAATTCCTAGAGATTTGGGGTTTCCTGTGAGTAAAGTGTTAAAAATACTTTCTCAAATCAAACAAGGAAGTTCAGATCTGCAGGGTTTCCAGTCCCAGCGGTAGCAGCTGAGTTCCTGCAGCTTTCTCTGCAGCTCTGACTCATTTCTGACTCATTCCGCCTCTAAAAAGTCCGTCGGACTGTCAGCAGATGTGCTGCAGTGGTTCTGATCATATCTGACTGACAGAACTGAATACGCGCTTTTGGGAGGATGCAAGTCCAGACCGCCTCCTGTGACATGTGGTGTCCCGCAGGGGTCAGTTCTCGCCCTATTCTCTTCATAATTTCCATGCTTCCCCTTGGACGTGTCATCAGTAAACATGGGTTGTCCTTCCATTGTTATGCTGATGACACACAGATCTACATACAAACAGCTCCAAACTCCACCTCAGCTCCATCCCATCTCACCACAAGGCATTGATGAACAGCAACTTCCTACAGCTAAACAGCAGTTAAACCCAGGCACCCCCCCCCCCCCCCCCAGCAGATTCATTCCTCCTCAACATCCCAGTTCACTTTGGACAGTCAGATCATCACTGTTTCCTCCTCAATCACCAACCTGGGAGTACAGTTTGACCCTTAGCTAAACTTCAACAACAACAGAGGATCTATACGGATCTATACGATCTGTAGGCGGCTGGGTAGCTCGGTTGGTAAGGTAAAGGGCTGCCACGCAGGAAGCCAGGGTTTGATGGATATCATATCATCAGCGAGAAATTCTCCTCACCCAGCGGGGCGGCAGGTCCCTTAACGCTGCTCGCTCCCAAGCATGTTTTGGCTGCGGCTGCAGGGGAGGGGTCAAATGCAGACAATCATTTCACACACCTAGGTGTGTGACAGAAAGTGGGACTTTCTTCTTTATACTAGACCTCATTCCACCATCAACAAAACATTTCCAAACTCCGGCCTCATCCCGACGGAGAAACTTTATCTCCTGAAGATTCAACTACTGCAACTGCCTTTTCTGCTATTCCCACCAAGAAGATAAAAAAACGTCATCCAAATCAGTGCAACCAGAATCCTAAAGGGGGTCAGGAAGTATGATCACATCACCCCCATCCTGAAATCGCTGCACTGGCTTCCTGTTTCATCCCAGATTGAATTGAACTTCTTATCATCACTTACATGGCCGGTCAGACACCACCATACCTCCAGGAACTCCTCGTTCCCCAGAAACATACCGGTACCCTCCGTTCATCAGGCAGCTTCCCTCTTCAGGTCCCCCCCACCAGACTCCGTACGAGGGGGGGCAGAGCATTTTGTTCTGCTGCTTTAAAGTCCCTTCCTGTTCATGTCAGAACATCCAAGGTCTGTTACAGACATTTCTATTTTCTAAAGCTTATTATTGCTGATGGTTTCTTACTGTGCTTGTTTAGTGCTACTTTTATAGTTTGAAGTTAGCTTTGTATTACTCAGTGTTCAGTTCTACTGAGTTTTTGTTGTAGAACTTTGAGGTTATGTTTAATGACATGCATTAAAAATAAAGCCTATTATTATTAAATGTGTGGTTCCGTGTTGTGCTACATAGCTCAGTTTTTCTGTGTTACACTGAGTTCTTTGTTCCTTTTTAAAGTGCTTCTCTCTGGAGGATCCACAACACCAGAATGTTCTGATTTCTGTCCGGGCTTCTGCCTGTCACGTCACCCGTCATCTGCCTTTCTGGGAACCGGTTTGTTTGGTTATTGCAGCAGAGCTTCAGAAGCTGGAGTTTCCACACTGAAAGCACATGAACGCCTCACACAGATCTGCTGCAGTCTGACCAGACTGCTTGGAACCGAAATAAAAATGTCCAATAAACCTTCATTTCACGTCTCCTTCTTTCCAGTGGAATATTCAAAGTTTTAGGATTCGGCTTGAATTTCACATGAAACTTTCCAGTTTTGCCCAGATGGGACAGTTTTGGAGTGACTCACACACTACAGCGCATTTGGAGCCGTGTTTGTCATTCTTTTCGTGTTTAGAAATGACAGGAAGCCCCGCCCCCCCGCAGGTATGGAAATCCCCAGCTCTCTTCCTGGCAGCTGCTTCCCTGCCGGTCCTGAGAGGAGACCACGGCGCAGACCATGTCGCTGCTACTGCCGGAGGACCTGTCCTGCACCATCTGCCGGGACGTCTTCAGGGACCCCGTGGTCCTGACCTGCAGCCACAGCTACTGCAGGGCTTGTCTGCAGAACTGGTGGAGCGGCAAACAGGTGCTGGAGTGCCCGGTGTGTAAGAAAAGATCCTCATCGAGTGACATGACCTCCAACTTGGTGTTAAAGAAGGTTTGTGAAGCCATCTTAGAACGGAAAGCTAAAGGAGACGCTGACAGGAAGGTCGTCTGCAGGCTCCACGCCGAGAAGCTGAAGCTGTTCTGTGTGGATCATCAGGAGCCGCTGTGCCTCGTCTGTCTGCACTCAGACGCACACGCCGGACACAACGTCAAACCCATTGAAGAGGTGACCAGGAAGCACAGGGAGCAGCTCAGAGACCTCCTGAAGCCCCTGAAGGAGAATCTGAAGAAGCTGGAAGACGTTAAAGAAGACCTGAGACAAACAGCAGAACACATTCAGTTCCAGGCCCAGCAAACAGAGAAGTTCCTCAGGGAGCAGTTCAAGGAGCTCCAAGCGTTCATACAGAAGGAGGAGGAGACCAGGATGAAGGCTCTGAGGGAGGAGGAGAAGAAGAAGAGTCTGGCCATGAAGGTGAAGATCGAGAGTCTGAGCAAAGACATCGCAGCTCTTTCAGAAACGGTTCGAGAGACAGAAGCCGCTCTGGGGGGGGAAGAAGCCGTGTTCCTGCAGAACTTCAGATCCGCTGTGACGAGAGTCCAGCAGAGCCCCCCCCTGGAAGAGCCACAGCCCGTGTCTGGAGCCCTCATAGACCAGGCCAAACACCTGGGAAACCTGACCTTCAAAGTCTGGAAGAAAATGAAAACCATGGCCTCGTTCACACCTGTCATTCTGGACCCAAACTCTGCAAACCCAGAACTTTCTCTGTCCCAGAACCTGACAGCTGTGACCTGTGGACCGAGACAGAACCTTCCGGACAACCCTGAAAGGTTCAGCTGCTTCCGCATCATCCTGGGCTCCAAGGGCTTCAGCTCAGGGATCTGCAGCTGGGATGTGGAGATCCCAGAAAACACTGACTGGTTTGTGGGCGTGGCCTCAGAGAGCGTCCACAGGAAGGGAACACATCCGTCCTGTTTATGGAGGATAGGATGCACCAATGGAGAGTATGTGGCACGCTCGCTATGCGACCCATCCACGGTTCTGCCAAACATATGGAAGCTCAACCGGATCCGGGTCCACCTGGACTGGGAGAGGGGGAAGCTGGTGTTCTTCGACCTGGACGCCAGTACGCACATCCACACCATCAGCCATCGCTTCACGGAGACGCTGTTCCCGTACTTCAACACGGTGAGCGCTCGGCCGCTCCGGATCATCTCGGAGTCTCCGGCCGCCCTGCAAAGCTGAGGAGGAGCACACCTGCAGCTCCTCCATCCAGGTGTTCAGGATCAGCACACCTGCAGCTCCTGCATCCAGGTGTTCAGGATCAGCACACCTGCAGCTCCTGCATCCAGGTGTTCAGGATCAGCACACCTGCAGCTCCTCCATCCAGGTGTTCAGGATCAGCACACCTGCAGCTCCTGCATCCAGGTGTTCAGGATCAGCACACCTGCAGCTCCTGCATCCAGGTGTTCAGGATCAGCACACCTGCAGCTCCTGCATCCAGGTGTTCAGGATCAGCACACCTGCAGCTCCTGCATCCAGGTGTTCAGGATCAGCACACCTGCAGCTCCTCCTTAACATCTGGATGGAGGAGCAGAGCTCACACTGAGGGAGGGGGACCTTTGAAAGTAAAACAGAGAGTTTCTGATTGATTTAGAGCTTCAGGTTCTGGAAACTCATTTAGATGCTTTGAGAATTGTTTCCCTTTTATCTGCTAATGTGAAATTTGAAAGACTGCATAAAAACCAAAGTAAAAAACACAAAAAGAGACGTTTTCACTTTTTGTTTCTATTGTTTATTTTCATTTTTTGGGTAAAAAATTTCGAGTCGAAATGTCAGAAAATCCAAGTTTGAGAGGACAGCGGTTATTGGGGGGGTAGACCCGTACGGGCGTGCACGTGGTCCCTAAGGGCCAGCAGGACGTCCACACAAACTCCACTGTCTCATCTCCTTATTTCTAACTGTGAAGTCGCAGCGAGGAGCGTGCACGTGTCACGTGAACAGCCCTAATGATCCTTACGTAGTCTGCAGGGTTTGAAAGCATGACATCTGTACGACACGCTGCGTCTGACCTACTGCCCCTCACGGGTCGTCTAGGTGTTCTCTACTCCGTGTGGCCGCAGCATGAACGCTTCACTGAGCGTCTGTGACCTTGATGCTTCCTGCAGGTCACAGGTTTGACTGTTTTCCACCTGTGAGGACAGCTGTGCACACAGACAGGACAGGTTCAGAAAGACAAAAAAAGATGGCCGCCGCAGCAGTCTGCCCTGTGGCGTCTGTGCTCTTCTGCACATCTTCGCCTTTGGGTGGTGAAATGAACGAAAACTAGAGCAGGGAATGTAGACATTCCTGACTCATAACAGCGTTATGTAAATGTCTGAGGGTCACATGACACAGATTACATGACAGCATCTGAACACGCAGATCCCTTCTCAATAAGAATCCATTAACGTCAAAACGATGTCTGAACCCAAAGCTTTTCAGCTTTAATAATAATAATAATAAATTTTATTTGTATAGCGCTTTAAATGGCACACAAAGACACTTTACAACACATGAGCAAAAACAGTTAATAAGAACAGAGCTAATATAATAAAATAATTAATAAAAACATAGAAGACAGATTTAAAGATTAAAAGCTATTTTAAATAGATGAGTTTTAAGTGATTTTTTAAAAACTGGGAGGTCAGTGCAGTCTCTGAGATGTTGGGGCAGACTGTTCCATAGGGTTGGAGTAGCAATGGAGAAGGCTCTGTCTCCACAATTTTGACGCTTGGTCCGACAGGGGAGAGACAGAAGGTTAGCATGGGACGAGTGCAGAGAGCGGGAAGGGGTGTGACGCTGGAGGAGATCGGTGAGGTATGGTGGGGCCAGGTTATGAAGGGCTTTGAAAGTGATGAGGAGAACTTTGAATTTGATACGCTGATGGATGGGGAGCCAGTGAAGGTCTTGAAGGACGGGGGTGATGTGTTCACGGGAGCGGGTGTGTGTGAGCAGACGGGCAGCAGAGTTCTGAATGTATTGCAGCTTATTTATTATTCTGGAGGGTGTACCAAGGAGTATGCTATTGCAATAATCTAATCGGGAGGTAATAAAAGCATGAATGAGGGTTTCAGCAGCAGCAAAGGAGAGGGATGAACGGAGGCGGGCAATATTTTTCAGGTGGAAACAGGCGGACCGAGTGATTTCATTAACATGTTGTTCAAGTGATAGATTTGTGTCAAAGAGAAACCCAAGGTTGCGGATGACTGGTGACGAAGAAAGCGTGGTGTTATTGAAATTTAACTGAAAATTTGGTATGGATTTTGTGATGGTTTTGGGGCCAATTATGATTATGTCGGTCTTATCACAGTTGAGTTTGAGGAAATTGTGCTGAAGCCATGTTTTGATGTCTGTTAGACAGCGGGTGAGTGTGAAATAAGTGGTGGAGCTGATGGATTTGGTGGAGATGTATAGTTGTATGTCATCAGCATAACAGTGAAAATTTAAGCCATGTTGTCGGATGATGTCACCAAGGGGAATGAGGTAAAGGATGAAGAGGAGTGGGCCAAGCACTGAGCCTTGGGGAACACCTTGCAACAGAGGAGCTGTGGAGGATGAGCAATTGTTTCCCTTGATAAACTGTTGATGGTTTGTGAGGTAGGACTGAAGCCAGGATAGAGCAGAGCCGGTGATGTTGAGACCGTTCTTGAGACGGGAGAGCAGGATGGAGTGACTGATGGTGTCAAATGCTGCAGTGAGGTCCAGGAGAATGAGGATGGAGAGCTGTCCAGAGTCGGAGGAGAGGAGGATGTCATTTGAGACTTTGAGCAGAGCTGTTTCAGTGCTGTGTTGTTTCCGAAAACCAGATTGAAAGGGTTCAAACAGATTATTTGAGTTTAGGTGTGATTTGAGCTGGGAGGCAACCACTCGTTCAAGTATTTTGGACAGAAATGGCAGCTTGGAGATGGGACGGAAATTTGCAATATTGTCAGGGTCAAGGCCAGGTTTTTTCAGGATGGGGGTTATAGCTGCCAGTTTGAGAGACTGGGGCACAGTACCAGAGGACAGTGAAGAGTTAATTATTGTAGTGATGAGTGGAGAGATGATAGGACAGCAACCTTTTACAAGGGTGGAGGGAATGGGGTCCAGAGTGCAGGTGGAGGCTTTGATAGCTGTCGTTTGCGGGATTTCATGGTGCGGAGTTCAGTGGTGTACCAGGGTGCTGTGTGGGTGAAGGAGACATTTTTCGTTTTAGTGGGAGCCAACTGGTCAAGACAGGAGGAGAGGGTGCTATTGTAGAAGTTTACATGTTTGGTAGGATTGTTAGACTGGGGAGGAGGAGAGACGGACAATTTAGCAGCAGGGGAGGCTGACAGTGCATCAGGAGAGACAGATTTGAGGTTACGAAAGGTTATTTTACGCTTGATTATAGGTGCAGGGAGAGAAAATTCAGTGTCCAGGCTTATGGCTAGGTGATCGGATATATGAAGATTTTGACTGGAAAGATTGTAAACCGAGATGCCAGTTGTGCAGATGAGATCCAAAATGTGACCATGGATGTGATCGGGGAAATCGACATGTTGAATGATGTTAAAACACTGCAATAAATCCAAGAAATCTGAGGCAGGTTTAGATTGTGAGTCATCAATATGAAAATTGAAGTCACCAATAAGGAGGATGGATGGTGATATGGCAGAGAGTTGGGTCAGAAAATCAGTCAGATCAGAGAGGAAAGTGGCGTTTGGTTTGGGAGGTCGATAGATTACAGCAGTGACAAGGGGGGTGGGGCCAGGTAGTTTAAAGACCGTATGTTCAAAGGAGTCTGTTGTTGGCATGGAGATGGCAGTGATTTTAATGTCCTTTTTATAAATGACAGCGGTACCCCCACCACGGCTATCCGTCCGGGCATTTTCAATGTAGGTGTATCCTGAAGGAGTGGCTTGGTTGAGGCAGAAGTAATCCAGAGGTTTATGCCAGGTTTCAGTTAAACAGAGAAAATCAAGTTTTTTGTCCGTGATAAGTTCATTTAAGATGAGAGCCTTTTTGTTGAGGGAGCGGGTGTTGAGAAGACAGAGTTTAACAGAACGCTGCTTTGTGATTGGCTGAGAGTGACGAGGGAGGGGACGCAGATTGGCCAGATTCCTCTGCCTTTTGTTGTGATGACGTAGAGGGGAAATCTGTGGACGGCGACATGACCAGAGAGATGGGATACCATTCTGGGACCTAACTGTAGGAAAATGAACGTCCAGACCCGCGGTGTTGAAGACGGCGATGTGGAACAGTTTCATGAGAAGGCGGGCGGCAGTTGTTCCAACAGAGAGCAGAGGTGGAGTATTGCTGCAGAAACATGCTCTTGTTCTGGCAGACCGGAGCTAGCACTGGGCAAACGCTCGCAGGTGTATTTACAAGTCCGTGTAAAATCCAGATAGTCTGTGGAGAAGTTGTCCAGATGAAGAGCAGTGAGACAGCAGGTAAAATCCCCGGCATATAATGCACAGCAGCCGTAAAGTCCAAGAGGATCCGCAGAGAGATGGCGAGGACGCCGCACCGGCGAAGTTAACTCACAGTCACTGAAGCTTTGAACTGCTTTACCTTCAGAAAGAGGGTCACAGCCAAAACCTTTGTATGGAACACGCTGCTTACCTGCTGGACATGCATATGAACATGTGTGTGTTACCGTTTCCACCATCTGGACCACAGGAAACATTTGGATTGGGTTCTGCTGGATCAAACAAACTCATAACCTTTGCTGCTTTTCTGGAAGCTTGTTCTGCTTTCATCACTTGTATTTTCTGCCCCAGTTACCCAACAGAACCCGTCCAGCAGGTACCAGCGGTTTCTCATCTGGGGAAGACGTCAGGAGAAAATCCACAGTTTCATCTGACTGATCTTTTTCTTTTCAGGGAAACACAATTTCCTGTTCTCAACACTGAAGTTAAAATAGACTCTGACGTGGGCACATATACATGCCGGCCACGCCCACTCGCCATGAACCCGGAGAACACGACCCACCAGAACCGACAGCGACGTGCTCTTACGTCTCCTTAAATACTGATGATGGGACTGCAGGGTCGCTGGTTCTGGATCTTTGGTAGAACCGTGTTGTTTATTGAAGGCACGCCACTAAAAACACTTTTCTTTTCTGACAGGAAGTTCTGAAAGGAACCATCAGAACCACTTTCTCCTTTGGTTCTGGTCCCTTAAAGACTTCAGCCCAAAACTGCATTTCTGAGTTTTTATTCAAACCGTTGGGAATCAAGAGGGAAAAATGCGGTTTGAAAAAGATCGTATTTGTGACGTAGAATTACGCTGGGGGGGGCACAAGCTCCCCTACGGTCTGCAAAGGGAAAGGGGCGGAGTCGCTCCGTGTCCCGCCCACAACTCATTTCTGACCAACTCCTGCTGCTCACAGGACGACAGGATTTTGGCTAAAAACGTCAAAATCATGAGACCACTGGGAACGCTTAGGGAATTCAGTTTTCCCCGCATTCAGGGGGTTTAGGGACCAGAGACCCCCCCCAATACGGAGGACCCTCCCACCCCTGCGGCTGAAGAATATCTGTCAGCGATGCTTCCTCATCAGACCGTCCTGAGACATTTCTGATGCTTTGTGAAACATTCAGTAGAGAACATTTGAACAGTTCATGGTTTGTTCTATTCAGAGCAGTACACCCCCCCCCCCCCCCCCCCCCCCCATTGAGTGTCCTCTAGAAGGGTCTGTCTGGCCTTAAACCCAGGCGTTCTTCCTCCATCACTTCAGTCAGACATCTTGTTCCAGAAGAGGCCGTTTCCTCCATCGTTCGTTCATCCGGATGATGATGATGATCCTCCTCTTCCTCGGCGAGTCCGCTGATGCCGGGCACAGACTTCAGTAACTGCGACTCAGGAACCGGCTGGGAAATATTCTTTAGCAGCCGGTGAGGAAGCCGACGGGATGACGTGCTCTTCATCTCCGTTCCCCTCCTCCCTCAAACGCCAAAGTCTCCACCAAACGTCCCAAGCTGAGTTTTTGTGATGAACCGCAAATACATGGAGGGACGCTGTAGATCAGAGGACGATCAGTGGGACTTGAACGACTTCTAACATCTTACAGCTGTGACCTTTAACCTTTGTCCCCAAGATCTGCCATCCTGCTGGTTCTCCAGCTGCTCCTGCCCAGTTCTGCCGATTACCTGGGACAGGTATTTGAGAATGATTACATGTGAGATACGAAGGGAAGTGTGGACCACCAGGCAGACGTGGCCCCAAATGTCTCAGATCTCTCCTGGTCACCCCGGATCCAGTTCTGATAAAAGCAGGTGGACATGGTCTGGAGGAGCACCCTGTCCAAAGGAAGGCAACCCTGTGCAGATGTGAAGCTGGATGGAATTCTCTGACATTTCAGTTCAACTGAGCAAATGGACAGACAGCAGGAAGTAGTCGGGGGTCCTAGAGGACCTCTGAACGGAGCTTCAGATCATTGACCGGTTGGCTTTAAAGGCTGGGTTAAAGACGCAGAACCTGGACTAAAAGGTCTACATGCATGAAGGAGAGTCCAGGCAGAACCTGGACCAGCTGCCGGTCTCCTCCATGGAGTTTTCCTGAAATGCTGCCTCCCCCACATGCAGCTCAGAGAGCAACACCCCCAGTTTCCTTTCAGATAATTTATTTTGTACAGTAAAACAGAAGGTCATGCTTTGTGGAGAGGAACGAACACACACTCCAGATGGTTCCTCAGACTTTAACAGATGATTATCTTACAAAGATGGCGAGTCGATACACTTTTCTACATCCCACAAGACTCCAGCAGCACGCCATGAACCCCGCCCCCACACAGGCAAGACGTGACTCCATGATCTTCTGGAGGAGAGCGCTGTGGGGTTCCTGAACCCCCCCAGCAGCTGTAGGCTCAGACTGGGGGTCCTTACTTGGGGGGCCTGTAGGCAATCTTGCGGCTCTTCAGCACAGACCATCGGTGCCTCTTCATGTAGTAGAGCAGCGGGACGAGGATGGCGGCGCCCATGAGCAGCTGCAGGAGCAAACACACGTGTGATGTTACAGCCCGTCAGAGGCACCGCCCAACACGCCTGACTTATGGAGCAGCAGGAAGACTGAAGCTGCACCCTGTTTGGATGACTTCCTGCTGACCTTTGCCCTTAAAGAGATTTGAAAGAATCTTTGTTTGAATAAAAACGTTGGGTTCAAGGAGAAGACCTATGAAAGTGATCTGAAGGTCACGTCTGCCACGTTCAGCCGTCTGCTCCGGCAGCCGCAGACGCCATGACCGCTTCAGACTTTTGACTAGTCCCTGCATCAAATTCATGTCCGCCGTCTGTTTTAACGTTCTGTTTCACCTGCAGCTCCCGCCGCGTGTGGGAGGAGCTTCTGTCAAAAGCTTTTCTCAACATCATCATGAAGGACGCGGATGCTGAGAGGTCCGGTTTATTCATTTAGAAGAACTGTACAGAAGTGTCCCTGTGCGTCTCTATGAAATCTTTCAGAAATCAGTCAGACTCTCCTGGCGAGGAGCCAGGAGGCGGAGCCACGGCTGGCGCGCACTGTGGCCGGAGAAAGCTGCTGCTCCGTCAGGAACCAGTGGGAGGGGCTTATAGCAGTAGGGGTCACGGTGAAAGAATGAAAAGTAGTCAATTCTAACAATCCCAGAGTCTCTACTTTTTTCAAATGCTTCTTTTCAAGCTGAATGACTCAAAGAACGACTGTCTTTGATAGGAAGGAGTTGGATGAGTTCAGAGATCTTAGAGTTTCATTTCTATGAGCAAATATTCTAATGTTATAAAAAAGCTTAATAAAAATAATGATTGTATACTTTTGATGTTGTTTTTTTTAACATTTTACTGATCTGAGCACTTTTGAGCAGGTGGAGCGCCGACGCTCACCTGCGGTAAACATGTTCCGTTTTCAGGGCTTTCTCCACGGTTCCCGTCAGAGTTGTGACGGATCCGGCCGTCACCCGCGTTTCTTTGTGTACATTTGTCCATCGGTAACGTCTGTTCTCTGCACGAGCTCTTCAGGAAGCGGAAGGTCTGCCTGACAAGCTGAGGCCAGCTCGGGCTGTACCACGAGTCAGTCTGGTGGGGGGAGGGGAGCCTGACATTGTTTCCTAACCTGTGACCCTAACCCTAAAACACAGTCCATCTCCAGACCACTCAGCCGCCTGTACCTTCAAGCCCATGCGCTTGCGCTGGTCGTGCTCTGGCTCGGCGGCCCATCTCAGGAAGGTGCAAACATCTTTAGCCACTTGACTCATGGTGGCGGGGGTTCCTATGGCAACAGGAAGCCATGTGAGCATACGGATCTGATGCCACTCTCTCACTAAGCAGCGGAATGAAGACTCACCGTCCTCGTACTCCAGAATCTCGTTGTAGATGGGCGGGGCCATGCCAATAGCCTGGCCGGGGAAGTAGGGGTTGTAGTAGAGTCCTTCCCGGACCGAGACCCCCGCGGGCGGCTCGCAGTAACCCGTGAGCAGGCTGAACACATAATCCTCTCCACCGTGTCTGCAGACAGAGGGAGCGTCAGCATGGAGGAGGGCAGAGCGCCGTGAAAGACACTCCTGAAGCACAAACCTGGCGTTGACGATGTAGCTGAGGTCTGGAGGAAGGGCGCCATTGTTGGCGGCGCGCGCCGCCTCAGGGTTGGCATAGGGCTTTGGGAAGTAGTCCGACAGCTTTCCTGGGCGGGTGAACATCTCGCCGTTCTCGTCGGGACCGTCCACCACTTCCACCTAGACGGCACATGTCCAGAGCTGTGAATGTGACGGACTCAGGCCAGAACCAGGGGGAGGGGCTAGTGGGCTCACCTCCTCAGCGATGGCCTTCATCTCATCCTCCGTGTGCGACACCCCAACCAGGTTTCTGAAGGCCAGGTACTCCATGCTGTGGCAGGCCGAGCACACCTGCTTGTACACCTGGTACCCACGCCGGATGCTGCAGGGAGCACACGCCATACTCAGTGGTCAAGTGGAAGAGTGTCTGCCCTGAGACTGGGAGGTCATGGGTTCAAATCCATGGTCCAATCACACCAAAGACACCCCTCTACCAGGGGAGGGGTCAAAGGTGGACAACTAATGCCATACATCCAGGTGACTGACAGCGGGTGGGACTTTAGCTTAAGTCGTTTGTTTAAACAGTAAACCTCTGGTGGGCGGAGTTTATATACAAACTCTTTCAACTTTTACATCCACTATGTTGCCAGGTTGTGTTATTTAAGGCCCTTTTCAGGTAACGAAGCTGAAACTGTCAGATCATCATTGGAATAAACCTTTGCTAATCATATGCTTAACCTCTGAGCATAAATGATCAACCATTGGATCTTCCCAACAGAATCTGTCAGATAAATCATCTGAACACATCTTTCTCCTGTGGCAGTTACACATTTTTGTACTATAAGTATATTTGTTGCACTTAAAAGCTGAATTTCACCATCATTGTTTATAGGGACTATTTCAAGGGTTCTGATGTAAAAACTGTCAGTTCAAATCAATCCAGCTACTTTATCTATGAGGAGCCCTAACTGGGAAGCAGCGCCACCTTGTGCTGCACAGAAGAAGGCTCGTCCTCACAGCAAAGGTCAAAGGTCAACAGCTGTAAACTTAGGGTTAGCCTGCATTAGGAATGAACCTGACGTCTGAGCATGATGGAGGGTTCTGGAAGCAGAAGGAGCAGCAACACTCCCCTGCAGGAGGAACTGCGTCACTTCTGAAACCTTCGTCCCCACTGTGTCCAACACACCTGGAATGGTCCAGGGCAGACAGAGGTCCCGCGTGGCTCCAGGGGTAGTTCGGCGGATGGAGCTCCAAGTCTGAGGCTTTCACAGACTGGTGCAGCATCAAGGCAAGACTTGCACCCCCAGCTGTGACCACACCCAAAGTTGTCAATGCAACCTTCTTCTTCATCGGCAAGCTGGCAAAGGACAAGTTGGCCTGGGAAGGAAGACAGTAAGAAAGGGTTAGTTATGCCAGGCCTGCCTAGTGACGCGTAAATTTACCACCAAATCCGTCCCACAGCGATTCCAAAGACTAAAGGCCCGTTCACACCGGGACGAATTTCACCGGCGATTTTCGCCGACGTTTAACGTCTCGTGACTAAACAAAGGGCACCAATGAGAGTGTGCACACCGACGCGAAAAAACGCCACGCGTCAAAGCGTCATAAAAATACGCCTCGGGTTCGTTTTTTTTTTTCGACGCCTCGCGTCGAAATCTATTCGACCAATGAGAATGGCGCTTTTGCACACGTGTCTGGAGCTTCTGAAGTTACAGTAAAACACAATTTGGGGGCGCTCAAACACAAAAACTGCCTTGCTGAGCACACATACAAAGCGAAGAAGATGGACGCCGAGTAGCGTCTACACTGCCGCGAAGAAATAATGACGGACATTCTAAAACATCCCCGAACCAAGCACCAGTTGGAGCTACTGGTGCTTGAAATATTCATGTTTTCTTTGTATGATTCTGACAAGCGCGTAAATACTTACTCTCTTCTTCTGAGTGAAAAGCGACTTTAAGAAGCGTAAAGTTGCGCAGCGCCACCTTGTGTACAGGAGTATTTCTGTTTACATTAAGCGCCATCTAATGTCAGGGAATGAAATTGCATGTTCGCTCGGCTCATCGTCAGCGAAAATCGCCTGGGTGTGAACACAAAAAACGTGGAGAAAAACGCTGGCGAATAACGCCTGGCGAATATTCGTCCTGGTGTGTACGGGCCTTAATGCTGCACGATATGAGGAAAACCCGCCATGTGCAATATTATTGATCAATATTGCGATGACAATATAACTTGTGATAAATGAACAAATAGCAAAACAACCAAAAACATTTCCATTTCACTGCAACAGTGTAATTTAAATCAGAGTCAACCCTGGTCCACCTAGGAGGCGAGCGTCTACCATCAAAGGGCTCCATCCAACGGGTCAAATGCATACAGGGATTCATTTGATTCGTTCAACACTTCAAGCCGCCATAAGATTGTTTTGGCGCATTTAAGGTATCCATTTATTGCAATTTTTGCCGTCTTTTGCGATATGCGTATTGCACAGCTTGGTATTGCGATAACGATAAATTTGCGTTTTATTGTTCAGGCCTATCAAAGACTATGCAAGGCTTTTTCAAACATGAAAAAGAAAAGAAAAAAAACATGAAAGCTTCATGTTTTAGGATGTGGCAGTAAAACAGAACAAAAATGTCTGAAGTTCATGCGATTGTTTTAGAAGACGTGCCGGTACGATCTAAACCAGGGGTGGGCAATTCCAGGCCTCGAGGGCCGGTGTGTCTGCATGATTTCCAGATATTCTTGCCCTACTCATGGCTGATTACCTGGTTCAGGTGTGTCCAGCCAATTAGAACATGCCAGAGCAGGGTATGCTGGAAAACATGCAGGAATGCGGCCCTCAGTGCCCACCTCTGATCTAAACAAACCGCCAAAGCAGAGCTGGTGCCAAAACGACGGCGCATGAAGCTTATGAAAGTGCTGTACACTGTTTGCCCCCTTTCGTAACCATGCAGGGGGGCAGAATGCCTCCAGCCCCTTGGATCTCCCCACACCCCGCTGTCCCCCTCCCTCCAGGATGACTGCATCACCGTGAGCACAGAAGATGACCTTTTCTTTCACTGTCCTGAGTGGAACAGTAACAACAGGTCTGCACATGCGCACCAGAGGAGTAACTGTTATGACACGAGACCGGCTTCGTTAGCTTTCCGAGTGCTAGCCTAGTCCTGTTAGCTTCTCGAAAAGTTCCAGTCATGACTTCATTTCCAACCCGGAATGACGTCAATTCGCTTCGTGTTTACTACGGTAGACTCCCTTAAAATCCCGCAGAACACGGTTCAGTTCGCTGGATAGTGTAGTTGCCCTCCGAACAGCGGAGGAACAGGAAGAAAAGCTGGGTTACCGAACAGGCTAGCTGCGCGGCTAACCCGTTACACAACCGGTGAAAACAGCGACGTTCCGTGTTTACGTTACCGGTCACCAACACCGAACCCACGCGCGCATCTGAAAGGAGACCAACTCTGACAGGAACTGAACTTTTACGTTGTTTATGACGTTCAGGGAAAATGTGCAGCAGAAGTGACCTTGTCCTCTCCAGGCTAACGTTAGCACCTGCTAGCAATGACGAAATTCGTTCCTGTGCTAGTAAGTTAGTAAAGACAAGTTTTTTTTAAGGGGGGTAAAACCTGACCAGTCCACGCGAGTACCTGAGGGGCACGCAGAGCCTTCGGTGCGGTGAGGAGGGCTCTCCCGCTCCCCGATCCCACCACAACCCGCAACGCAGCCATGTTTGCAGATGTTTGCAGCAGTCTGGCTGAAGGATGGCTGCGCACGCGCACACGGAGAACCCCTCCGCGTAGCGCTGTTTTTTTTAAACAAACTTTATTTAAAGGCAACTTAATTACAGTAAATACAATCTCAATAATGTAGAGTAATATAATTCAGCAAATGAATAAATCATGATTTTATATATATATATATATTGTAACGATCCAGCCGGACCGTCACTTTCGTGGGGTAGCTAAAACCAACTGCTAATTTAGATGGCTCAGTTGGAGAGCTGTCCCTGCCCCATACACCGCACGACCCCAGACAGTCTCAAACAGAATAAACAGGAGGCGAGTCAATGTTCCCTTTTGAGCATTTAGCCCGTTTTTTCCAAGTACACATACAGCCCAAACAGCATGGAGGGTCACTTCAGTTTCCAGCCCTCTGACTCAAGGTTTCACCCTAAACTCCCCACTTCCCATGAGCCTTAGGGGCTGAAGGCGGGGCTAACCCCCAGGTCGCTACTCCTCTCTGACCTGTTGTTCTGGCTCTCCCGTGGCATTAGGGTTAGGGTTATATATATATATATATATATATATAGTTGGTACAGTTGGTAAGGTGCAGGACTGTCATGCAGGAAACCTGGGTTCGATGGAAAAAATGGCAATGAAATGGGGCAATTACCATGGAAATGGTAATAAACCATAACAATGACGGGCAATTAACATCACCCAGTGAGGGTCATTGGGCAAGACCGTTAACGCTAATGCCTACCTCACAACATGAGAGACAATGAACCACATGTCACTAGATGTGACTAGATGTGAGAACAAGGTTCTGTTAGAATGCTACTACTCAAGTAATCCCACCCAGAGAGGTTACATGCAGAGAATGTGGAATGAATGGATGCTTCGAAACGCACAATCAAGGCTAACTGCCAAACAACTGGTAGCCCAGTGCTCTAACATACACAAATGGCAACTCCTATCACAACTTGAGATTGAAGCAATACAATACAATGCCACGGGAGAGCCAGAACAACAGGTCAGAGAGGAGGTTATACCACACTCCCACCCTGAGATTGGGTACACAGCCCCAACAACCACAATTACGCTGAGCAAGGCAGCAACTGACCTGAAAGACAAGATCATGTCTACAATGAACACTAGGCAACCCCGACACCAGCTACAACGGTTAAGTGATGTACCGCCTGAAAGTCTACTGGAAACTGTGAATGAAGCATTGAGGGCAATTCCTACCATAACCATCACAGAAACCAATGTACTGGTTTACACTTCAGCAGCAGTGATCCTTGAGATGCTTGGCTACAAGAGCAACCATGGAAGAAAACAGTACCCACCATGGAAGCAAAGGTTAGAGGCCAAAATCAAGGCAACTCGGAAGGATGTTAGTAAGCTGACAGAGGCTCAAACAGGTACAATGAGAAAGCAAGTACCTAAGAAATACAGCCAGATGCCCATACCTGAAGCACTGGAAACTGCCAAAAAAAGGCTCCTAGCCTTGAGCAGCCGCCTAAAGAGGTACACAAGAGACAATGAAGCCAGATGAATAAGGCTCTTCGCAACTCAACCTGCAAAAGTGTACGCTCATTGGCAGGGTCAAAACAGCCGAGCAGACCCACCAAGGCTGGAAACTGAACAGTACTGGAAAAGTATATGGGAGAAAGAGACAGCACATAACAGCAATGCCCAGTGGCTGGTCTCTCTGAGAAAAGAACATAGCAACCTCCCTGAACAGAATCCAGTAAGCATCACAGTGGCAGACATCCAAGAAAGAGTCTCAGGTATGAAGAACTGGACAGCACCGGGCCCTGACATGATACATGCCTACTGGCTAAAGAAACTTACCGCACTCCACGAGCGCCTGGCAGCACAAATGAACCAGCTGCTAAGAGATGGGACTCACCCCGAATGGCTAACGGAAGGGCGAACGATCCTGATCCAGAAGGATCCCTCAAAGGGTGCAGTCCCATCCAACTACCGGCCAATAACCTGTCTCTCCACAACATGGAAGCTCGTGTCAGGCATCATTGCAACCAAGATAAATAGGCACATGGATCAATACATGAGCAACACGCAGAAGGGCATTGGTAGAGACTCCAGAGGAGCCAAACACCAACTCCTGGTCGACAGAACAGTCGCTCAAGACTGCAAGTCACGACACACCAACCTGTGCACAGCCTGGATTGATTACAAGAAGGCCTATGACTCGATGCCACACACATGGATCACTGAATGCTTGGAGCTGTACAACATCAACAGGACTCTAAGAGCCTTCATAGGAAACTCAATGAAGCTGTGGAAAACCACCCTTGAAGCCAATGGGAAGCCACTTGCACAAGTGTCCATCAAATGTGGGATATACCAAGGTTGTGCTCTGTCCCCACTGCTGTTCTGCATAGGTCTCAACCCCCTCAGTCAAATAATCAACAAGACTGGCTATGGATACCAACTCAGAAATGGGGCCAACATCATCCTCTACAAGGAGGTGACTGACATGTACGCAATTACTTTCCTCTCTCCCCACAGTTCAAGCAGCTTATAAAATAATAAAAGAAAAGAAAATTACAGTTATAAGAAGAAGGATAACAGCAGGGAGGGAGTTGAGTTTGCTTATCGCCTGAAGGAGGAAACTGTCCTTGAGTCTGCTGGTTCTGGTCTGGAGACTTTGCAGCCTCCTCCCTGATGGCAGCAGGAGGAAGTGTCTCTGGGATGGGTGGGAGGAGTCCCCTGCAATCCTGATGGGTCTGCGGGTGTGTGTGGGGGGGGGTGATAAATGTCCGAGAGGCCAGTGAGAGGGACACCGATGATCTTCTCAGCTGTTTTCACGATATGCTGCAGAGTCTTCCGGCAGGACGCAGTGCAGGCTCCGTACCACACGGTGATGCAGCTGGTCAGGATGCTCTCCATGGCCCCCCTGTAGAAGGTCGCTCACCCTTTCCACAGCAGCAACCATTGATGATCAGTGGAGCATGCTGGGTGGGAGTTCTCCTGAAGTCCACAACCATCTCCTTTGTCTTCTCCACATTCAGGTGGAGATTGTTGTCTTTGCACCACAGAGCAGCCTGCTCACCTCACTCCTGTAGGGGGTCTCATCGTTGTTGTTGATGAGACCCACCACTGTTGTGTCATCCGCAAACTTGATGAAGAGGTTGGAGCTTGATGTTGGGGTGCAGTCGTGAGTCAGCAGAGTGAAGAGAAGGGGGCTCAGCACACATCCTTGGGGGATCCCTGTGTTCATTGTGACGGTGCTGGAGGTGTTTTTAAATGCGAACTGCCTGTGGTCTCCCTGTCAGAAAGTCAGATTGTGGATTTCAGAGGAGAGAAGTCAGCCTCTCAGCAGCTAGGTGAAGTGGGTGGGGGCGTGTCTTCAGCTCCTCCGTAGACAGGAAGTCCAGCACCTCCTGGATCCACCTGAAGTAGCCATGATCCTCAGCTGCTGCCATAATCTCAGGCAGCAAGCGTTCATCTCCAGAAGGTCTGCTTTCTCCATCTGAGGGTCTAGCTGCTGTTTGAGGACCTCTGGACCCAGAGGAGACGTGGGTTTCTCATTGCTGCTGTTGATTCTCTGCTAAACCTCCCCGCCCCCCAGAAGCTTTCTGAGCTGCAGAAACAAGAGACCCAGCATTAGAACTTCTGCAGATCCTTCTGGAGCTCCACAAACTCTCAGACATCTCGCACTCACCTGCTGGTTGACGGTCAGACGCTCTGGAGATGCAGTCAGCGCTGCAGCTTCAGCAGGTGCCATGGTTGGAGCTCGTAGGTCTGTGGACAGAGGATCTGATCTCTGCTCAGTTCTGTCTTCATTCATAAACCTAAACGTATTGAAGTTCCAAATCTTCACAGAAACTTAAAGATGAAGCCTTGAAGCCTCTGGCTTTAGTCCATGGTCAGAGTGAATCCATGGAGGACGCAGAAGCAGCTTCATAGGAAACATCTACCAAAATCTGCTAAAGCACAGAAAAACAGAACCTTTTGGTTAGAAACGTTTCAAGTTAGTGAAGCTTGAGACCAGATGATGACGAGGCCTGCATGTCTTTAAGGAGAACCGCTGCTGAGGCGGGGGCCGCACTCTCATGGAGGGGGGGTTGTGCTTTTCCTCTCACATCACATGAGGACAGCGGCGCTATTTTCAGCCACCATGTCCCTGTGTGGTGGAGAGGGGGAGGGTGGTGGGAGGAGCATGTTCTCCTCTCGTCATCCATTATGCAGCGTTTTAGTCACAGCTGAGCGGAAACAGCGAAACAAACATGGTGGTCGTTGCCAGCTCCTTTCTGCACGCATCCTGCAGCCGTCTCCTGAGGATGGAGAAGCCCCTTTCAGCCGGATGCCACGGGGGTGGGGGGTGGGGAGGCAGGGTCCTCCCAGGAGCCCTGCACCTTCACCGTGGATGTTCTGGTTATGGAAATGAGCTGGACATTCAGACTCTGGATGTGAAGGAGCGCCGCTTCCAGAGCAGCCATGAAGGCGGATGCATTCATGCTGCATGGCAGGAACACGCTTCACCCCAGCACCCCCGCAGGAAAACGCCATCAGCTGGCGTTTTAGAGCCACAGCGAAGAAAAACAGACACAGATGCAGCTTTGTGGAACAAACGTCTGCTGAACAGAAAACTCTCACCATGTTTCTGTGAGGGTTTATTGGAGTGAAACAGAAACCCATTTGAAAACAGCAGCAAAAATACAAATGTTACAGCTTTTAGACCGGAATCTGACTGGGATTCAGACCAACACACGTCCGGTCAGAGACTCCTGTCTCCATTTTGTCCATTTCTGGGAGATTTTCTTTAGTAAAACAAAGAAACAAATTCTTTCTGTAAACCAAGGCCTGAAGCAGGAAATTCATAATCTGACAAAGATTGAATGAAACCAAATCTATGAAGATGAACATTTTTCACAAAAACATTTATGTTTAATTATAAACACAGACATCTGAAGAATAAGGAGGATAAAGCTGAAACTGGACCCCCAAACACCCCCAGCGCTCCTTCCTTTTCTCCAGATCCTTTTCGTTTCTTTACATTGAGCGGCGTTGAAATAACAGTCAGGAAGTCCAGGATCGGCCCTCAAACGTCTGCTTTTGTTTCCCCATCAGAGAGGTTTAAAAAGGACTTTTTTGATCCAAAAATGGAAAAAGAGATTCTAAGAGCTTCCCTGAACAGAGCTGTGTAACGGTCAGCACTGTTCAAACCTCTGAGTCTTGAAGAGCTTGTGTCTTTGAGATGTTCTGACTCTTATTGGTTTTACTTTGACAGTTTTCAATAAATTCATGAACAGCCTGACCTTCTGCACTGGATGACAACGTTTGATTTACAGTAAGAAACTCTGGAATCGTTGCTGAACGGTTTTAGAAATGCAACGATTCACGTTCAGCCTCTGCATGGACGGCAGAATAGGAACTGTACCCAAACCCCGGTGTTCCTGCCAGCCGGCGGGCCGTCCTGTCATGGATGGATGTGGGAACAGGAAGCTCAGCTGTGATCCCACACAGAACATGACGGAGCATCTCCAGCTCAGAGGAATCATTTCTACATGTTCTAATGGCACGAAACGACGTCAAAGTGACGGCAATATTTACATTTCCTCTCCACTCTTTGAGAAACTAAACTCCAGCTTTCATCATAAAAAGCTCACCTCGGGTTTCAAACTGTCACAAGAAAATACTGAAATATGTTCAACACAGTCACAATAAATATTAGTTCTCCATAAATACTATGACAGGTCATAAAGGAAACATCAACACACACTCTTCTATCTATGTTTGTCCACTGGCCTTGTCCCTGCTCCCAAAAAGTTGGTAAAATCGCTTCTTAAAAAATTGCTGTGCAAAAGTTCTGTTTAGGTCCTGATGGTGGAAAAATATGGAAATATCTACATAAGCATTGCTGTTGCCGTTGTTGATCCTGGTGTGACTGTGCACTTGAGGTGTACCGTCACTTTGTGCTTCCATCTCCTTTTTAAAAAGTTACTGAAAGCATTCCTCTTTTTGAAACCAGCCTGAGGTATTATTGCAGACCTGAAAGGGTTCTGGTCCACTGGAAGTCATCTGGAGTTTGAATTCTGTTATAGAAATGGATCTGTGTAAACGAGAATGAACTGTTATGGGTAAAAGCGTGCGCTGAACAACTGCCCTCTGAGGGATGATGGGAATTCAAACAGTCTTTCCCTTTAAAAAGTCTAGAATTACTTTCTATTAAACCAATTAAAACTCAAATAAGGGTCCAGGATTCACTATCAGGGTGGAAACCTCTGATCTGCTATATTTTAATGATTGTATTTTGTATCATCAATTTTCTGTGTATAATAATGATGTTAACACGGAAAGAAATACATAGTAAACATTGCATGAATAAGGCGCAAAGCCCACAGACATGGCGGGTAAGAGGGTAAATTTATGGTTGGGTAATGACCCCCTCCCATTGCTCCGGCTGGTTCTGATGGAGCGTCACAAACCCTCACTGATGGATGTCTCATTGTAAACATTGTGTAAAAAAGTACAAACAGGATTTGGTATCAAACTTCAGTTTCGTTGGTCTGCACTGGTCTGAGTTGGTCTGTGTTGGTCCGTGTTGGTTTGCGTTGTTCTGGTTGGTCTGTGCTGGTCTACCTTGGTCTGAATTGGTCAAAACTAATCTTTTTTAGTCCGAGTTTGTCTGTGTTGGTCTGCATTGGTCTGAGTTAGTCTTTGCTGATCTTAGCTGGTCTTTATTGGTTTGCATTAAGGCCCGTTCACACCGGGACGAATTTCGCTGGCGATTTTCGCCGACGTTTAACGCCTCGTAACTAAACAAAGGGCACCAATGAGAGTGTGCACACCGACGCGAAAAAACGCCAGGCGTTAAAGCGTCAAAAAAAAAAAACGCCTCGGGTTCGTTTTTTTTTTTGACGCGTCGCGTCGAAATCTACTCGACCAATGAGAATGGCGCTTTTGCTCACGTGTCTGGAGCTTCTGAAGTTACAGTGAAACACAACTTGGGGGCGCTCAAACACAAAACTGCCTTGCTGAGCACACATACCAGCGAAGAAGATAGACGCCAAGTAGCGTCTACACAGCAGCGAAGCAATAATGACGGACATTCTAAAACATCCCCGAACCAAGCAGCAGTTGGAGCTACTGGTGCTTGAAATATTCATGTTTTCTTTGTTTGATTCTGACAAGCGTGTAAATACTTACTCTCTTCTTCTGAGTGAAAAGCGACTTTAAGAAGCGTAAAGTTGCGCAGCGCCACCTTGTGTACAGGAGTATTTCTGTTTACATTAAGCGCCATCTAATGTCAGGGAATGAAATTGCATGTTCGCTCGGCTCATCGTCAGCGAAAATCGCCTGGGTGTGAACACAAAAAACGTGGCGAAAAACGCTGGCGAATAACGCCTGGTGAATATTCGTCCCGGTGTGTACGGGCCTTTAGTTTGCGTTGGTCTGAGTTAGCCTGCATTGGTCTGTGCTGATCTGTGCTGGTCTTCATTGGTCTATTTTGGTCTAAGTTAGTCTATGGTGGTCTGCATTGGTCCACTTTTGTCTGTGCTGGTCTGAGTTTGTCTGTAATGGTTTGCATTGATCTGTGTTGGTCCAAGTTGGTCTATGTTGGTCTGGGTTGGTTTGTGTTGGCCTATGTTGGCCTGTGACGGTCTACGTTGTCTGCGTTTGTCTACATTGGCCTGTGTTGGTCTAAGTTGCTGCGTCCAGCTCCGTTGATGCTTAAGTTGTTGATCTTTGAGTCCAGATGTCTGCAGTATTGCTCGGTGAAAACCTCATGAGCAGAACTTCCAAAGGACCTCCATCAGGGGCCTGTAGGTCATTCCGAGCGCCATACAGACTGACTTTGTGCTGTACAGGGCTTACACGACTGCACCTAAAGCTTCCTCTGGGGGTTTGTACAGAAATGACAGCCATGGCTCCTTTTCAAAAAAATCAGCCAAAGAACTAGAAGTGTATTCCTTCTTCTCCAGTCGTCCACAGACTCCAGAAAACAGATGTCAGCTTCACTTCAGAGAAGATGCCCCTCCGGTCTTCAGAGAAGATCCCAGCACCAGTGCTGCTCCTCAGAGAGAAAACATCACAGCTTTTGTCATCCTCTTGGGCACAAATTGGAACATGAATTTATGAAAAACATAGGAGCAAAAGTGGAGAAACAGCTCAGCTCCTCTGGAGAACAGTGAGAACGAGTTTGAAGTGCAGACAAAAAGTCAAACTGAAGGAACTTTTGGACCTGAAGAACCGTCTTCACATGTTCTGCCTTCAGGATGAACTGTTCAGAGAAAGTCCATCCTTATGATGACGACTAGAAATCTATCTTGGAGCTACGGTGGAGAGAGAGCAGATGTCTGACTTAGCTTATACACAGATTGACTGGGGACTCAAAAAAACCTGGTGGGGATGAATCCAAAGTGATGGAGCACGCTCACACGTCTTCTGCACCAACCATGTTTTCTGGTGGAGCCAGTGGCCTGTCCAGAGCGTTACCTAAGCAGCCGTGGACCAACCCTTTGCCTGATGGAGTCAGACAGTGGTGACTGTAAGCAGGGAGCTGGGACACAGCAGGTGCTCCAAATTGTCCAGCCTGGTCCCGTGAGTCAGCAGCTCCTCCACTGTCGTCCAGTCATCCAGCAACTTTCTGTTCCTCAGACGACTCAGCTTCCTTTGACTCATCTCCAAGACCGTGTTGCATCGTCCCTCTGCAAAAGGTCCAACTCCTCTGCTCTCCGCTGCGCCTCCATCTCCTGCCCTGCTGGGAACCTCTCTCACAGATGCTCCTCTGGCCTGCAGCTGCTGCTGCTTTTGCTCACGGGCCAACAGGAAGTGCTCCCTCCTCTCTGTTCGACTCCAATACCGGCCCAGCAGTTTGTCGACATTGGTCTCCTCGTCGGTGCTCATCCCACTGCGTTCATCCGCCAGCTGAGAGGCGCGTTCTCTGAGCAGCTGGTTCCGCCGTGACGCCGCGTTGGGTTTACAGCTTGGATGAAGTTTTGGATTTAAACTGAAGTTGGGATTCAGGCTTGACCCAGAATCCATTTGTCCTTTCCTTTCCTCCCAGACGGCAGCACTTCCTGCTTCTATGCGACCTTCCAAGGTGCTGTACAAACCTCTGACGCTGCTCTGCATTTGACGGCTGGCTGGTTTGGGCCAGGTGACGTTGACGTCTGCGGCTGGTGCCAGGAGCACCTGACTGTGGGACTTCTGCTCCCTGGTTTGACTCCTCTCCACCTCCTGCTGCCTCTCCCATTCCTGCTCCTCCTGGATCTTCTGCTCTTTCTCCAGCTCCATCTGCATTTGTCGCTTCTGCTCCATTTCTCTGTCCCTGTTTGCCATCGTCTCAGGCATTGGGCCTCTCTCTTGACAGAGCCAGTAGTCATGACATGTGTTCTGGCTGTTGTCATAGCAACACTGGTGGTTGCCGGCACCCCTGACGTGTCCAAGAGAGTTTGGGTGTTGCTGAGGGGAAAGAGTGAGACTCGACGGCGAGGAGACCATCACACCGCCCAGAACCTCCCGCCGGCCAGAAGGCCTGAGGCCCTTAGGGGCGACGCCTCCACAGTGATGAAGCGTGGCGGCGCAGTGGGAGGGAGACGCTGGGTGGCTTGCCCGGCGGCGGTACTCCTGTGGGGGGGGGCGGTGGTGCAAAGTTCGGCTTCTCCTCAGCACGCCCACAGAGCTGGAGCCCTGATGCTGGGCTTGGAGGGTGTCTGGTGGTCTCCGGTGGCTGGAAGGGGTGCTGCAGGTGGAGAGGACCGGGCCGGGGAGTCGTGCAGGTTGGGTGTGGGAGGGGTTGAAGAGGGCTCCGCTGCTGGAGCTGTGACGGTTGAGACAGGGCCGGTCCGCTTTGTGGAACTGGACTGATGAAACCCTGAGAAACGGAGATGTTTGATCAGATGTTGGTAACAGATGCTCCATGTGAATCTCACTGCTGTACTCGTTACGCATCAGTAGTTGGACTTGATTGTTCACTGTCCACCTTCTCTGTTGCAGACCTCATCCCCGTTAAATACCCGCTCTGCTAAAATACTTGTCTTCACTTGGTTCTCTGTCTTTTGAATCTGCTGCAGCCGGAGACTGGAAGGATTTACTGGACACTTTTACTTCACAAACTGATTTAAAACCCATCTTAAGGACAGTTTAAAGATAAATGCAGCGGTCTCACAGTGCAATGATTCTAGGGTTTTATGTTTTTTAATTGTGTTTTTTCTTCTGGTTATATTCAGTTTATTTCTGGTTCTTGTAACATCTTTCCTTCCTTTCTCAAAAGATCTCGCCTTTTGCCAGGCCAGAGTTGTTCTAAATCTGTCCTGCCTGGAGGAAGCAACGTTGAATACAAATGAATTAAATAAAACATGCTGGTCTAAAAAAGTTACAAAACTTGATCCATGTTTAGTCTTTGACACCTGAGATGTCGCCGTCAAAAGTTTTTTGACGTACCAAAACTCTCTGACCCTTCATGTGATCACAGAGAATCTTCGGACGTAAAGCTGCGCTTCTCTGATTCAGAACCCAATGGAATTACAAACCATTTGAGAACCACTTTGCTTTTAAACAATAAGTTGGATTTCAACTCAGATCTTCTCCAAAACCTCTGATTGAACCGCACAGGTCTTCTCCACTGAAACCAGCAGAATTGCTGTTCAGGATCTACCGGCGTTTTCATAAATGCATGGCTAAAGAGAGCTAGTGAAAGTGTTCATGGTGAAGCTGTAGAAGATGCTGCTCCTCTGAAACAGGAGCAAAGTTACCTGAACAGCCCCCGTCCCGGGCCCTCCATGGCTGCTTGAGCTCCCTGCTCCAGCTCGTGCTGCAGCCGCTGACACGGCGGATGCACGGTCAGCGTCTCTGGAATAGCCTCCAGCAGCTCGCGGTGACTCTTGGGGCAACTGTCCCGCCTCTCCCGCCTCTCACACGGCTCCCCCTGGTGTTGCATCCTGGCGTTGTACAAACGCATCCTCCTCTCCAGCAGCCTCTGGAAGTGCCTAAACTCCCCGGTGCTCACGCTGTAGAAGCCGGAGTCGCTGAGCTCTGAGGAGATGAAGGACTCCGAGGAAGGAGAGCCGCCGCCCCCGAATCCCCCACAGCCTCCAGGGACACGGGGGCCTTGGGGGTAGCAGTCGTCCAGACCTCCCTCCTCAGTCTCCACGCCTGAGAGGTCACCCTGGTGGAGAGAGCCGTCCGTCCAACCCAGCCCACTGTCCAACTCATGGTGGAGGGGCAAGAAAGCGTGAGGCTTCTCCAACACGAAATCTTCATCATCAGTCTGCAAAAGCAGGCACATCCTCATCATCATAAGGTCTGCAGATGTTTGGTCACAGCCTCTAAATGCACAACGCCATCATTTGAAACTTGCTTTGGAAGGGTTAAAGTTTAAAACCCACATGTACAATTTCTTAAGGGCTTTGTCGGGACCAGAAACCGTTTTTCTCATGACGGCAGAACCGTTCGAAAGGTCCTGTTCTCTTTGAGCGTTTTGAAAATGACATTTCCATGAGGAATTTTCCTCTGCAGACATGTGTGAGCGACGGTCCTTCAGCCCTGTCAGTGGTTTGACTTCATCAGGAACAAGTTCAAATGATTTAGCTCAGTAGGATGTTCCTGTGAAGGATGGCTTCATGAACCAACTGAGTGGAACGGAATCACCTGATTAACCTTCATCCTTACCTGGCTGTGGCAGGTAGCAGGTTCCTCTAACTCATTCCCACAGCATCCCATCAGACAGTTCATTCCGCGGGGGTGCCGAGTCGTCAGTCCCAGATCCTAACACATAAACCCAAAGGATGTTTTTCCAAAACAAGATAGCTGTTCCAGGATTCTGTTCTGAACCGCTGAATGGGAACCAGTTCCCGTTCTGTCTTTGGTACCTGATGGTTGATGTCCACAGTGTCCTGTGGAGAGTCCGGCAGGTAGCTGCACCGTCCTCCATCACAGGGATCCTGTGGCAGACGGCTGAAGTAATGTCTGAGAGAAATGACAGGAACGTTTGTTAGGCTGCAGTTCCCGCCTCTTCCTGCAGGCGACGTCCTGTCAAAGTGGGGAAATTAGAAGCTGTTGTTTGGTTTTTTAGCTCCTTTACACACCTGTCCTGGTAGGAGGGGCTGGACGTGTTCAGCTCAGGTCCCATCAGCGGGAGGGGCAAATTGAGGTGATGCAGGTTGAGGGGGAGAGGTTCCCAGGATCCCCCACCTGCACTGGAGCGCCGCCCCCTTTGGCTTTTGAACTGCAGTGTGATTGGACGTTGACTGGTTTCAATGATCCGCAAAGCATCCTGCTGGCTCAGGTGAACTAGACTCCGCCCACTCACCTGAGATAAAATGCCAGAGAAAGACATGGTAACACCTGCAGGTGTCAGAGTTGTGTGGTCATGTTTACTGGCTCTGACACTAAATGTGTCTGTAAAGTTTGAATCCAGAACAATCATCTCTCAGTAGTGACAACTCCTCACCGTTTCCATGGAAACGTGTTTTCTGTTTCATCCAGCAGATCATTTAAATGTTATTCAAGGATTTGGATGTTCTCTTGTGTGGTTTTCACACATTTAGTTCTGTTTGGACATCAGAGATAGTTTTTCAGTCAATCTGGTAAATATGTTCACCGACTCTGATACTCAGGTAGTATTTAAGAAACGGAAAGACAAGAAATGTTGCTCAGAGAGCCGCACTGATTGACACTGACTTCAAGCTGCTGTTGTTTAGCATATAAATAAAAATGATTATTAAATGACTGGATTTAAGAAAAATGACGGCTTTTCTCTGTAGACGACGGCGTGACGGCGTTTCTGCTGCTGTGTTTGACGCCAGCAGGAGCTCAGAACACCAGGAGGCGTCTGAGGAATTTGAAAAGGAGCTAAAAATGCAGCAGAGCGGCATTCTGGGAAACGGACGCAATCTATGCACATCACAAAAATCCCAAAGCATCGAATACTGGTGTGTACCCCCCCACCCCACCCACCCACACACACACACCTACATACACACAAAAACCTGCAGGAGCAGCGTTGTGAACTCCTGAACACATATATGAGTCACTACAGTCACTGACACACATTCAGCTCTGCAAACACACACAGAGCTGCAAACACACACATGCATTGGCATGCACAAACACCCACACACATAAGCCTGCAGCCTGGTTCTGACGGGTTCTGCCATGGCTCACCAACGGGTCGCCCGTCCATGGTCCAGAAAGCCAGCAGCCCATCACCACGGCAACGGAATGGAGCTGCCTTTGGTGGGTGAAATCGGTGATGCTGCTTCTTCCTTCAGACGGCGTCCTGGTCGTGTGCCCCTCCCTCACTGCTTCCCGTCCTTTCACGGTCTCTGCAGCATCCGCTCTCTGTCCCGGCGGTTCAGACCGTTTTCTCCGTTTCCCTCTTCATCTGTTTTCAGGATCTCCAACCTCTCCGTCCTCCTTCCTTGGCAACTGGAGACGTAGGCATCCTGCACAGCGAGCAGAGGCAGAGAGCGTGTCTGCATGCAACACTGCAGTCATGGAGATGTGCGCAGGCTGACAGAGCATTCAGTGATGGAGGGGGAAACACGCAGTCAGGATGGAGCCTCATTGGCAGCCTTTAAAGACCGATCGTCCAATCACCCGCCGCGTTCTCCCTGTGGACGCTTCCCACTGTGACTGAGAGTCCTCTGCAAAGGAGGCGGGGTCTGCTGCAGAGAGGCAAAGCTGAAACACGCCGTTCAATCAACCATTTTCTGTTTGTTCACCCTGGAACCCCCTGACAGATGCATGCTGGGAAAGCAAATTCAACCTATGTGCTGCAGATTTGTTAGGGAAAATCTCTGAAAGCAGAGCAAAAAAATCAAAGTTACTTCAGCTGACAGATCCTGGCAGAGAAAAACAGACTTTAGACATCGAGTTTGTTCTCTAAACGTTACCAATGACTGGTAGTTGGGCCGCTGAGGCACTGGTCCTTGACCGCCTCCCATGTCACCCCCTCGGTCTGGGCGTGTCTCCGGAAGAGGCCGGGTCACCAGGTGTTGCCTACAAGCCCCAATCCAGCTCCGGATGGGCCCCTGGTGACTCCAGTCCATCCAAGGTAGCAGAACCTTGGTGGTGCTGACTTGGGAAGGTTCTGAACTGCTCTCTGCCTGACTCGCCACAGGGGTGTGTTCATGTGGGCTCTGAAATGTGTGACCTTCTGCTGCTCTGCGTGTGACCTTTGCCCCGGCTTCTGCTAGTCCACACATGTGTGCACGCTTCAGTCCGCTCACACACCGTGTGCACGCCGACGTGCCCGTGTGCACGTTCACGTGCCCGTGTGCACACTCTCACGTTGTGTGGACGCTGACGTGCCCATGTGCACGCTCACGCGCCATGTGCACGCGCCTGTGTGCACACTTACACGTTGTTTGCACGCTCACACGCATGTGTGCACGTTCACGGGCCCGTGTGCACACTCTCACGTTGTGTGGACGCTGACGTGCCCGTGTGTACGCTCACGCGCTGTGTGCACGCTCACGCGCACGCTCATGCGCCGTGTGCACACTCACATGTTGTATGCACGCTCACACACTGTGTGCACGCCGACGTGCCCGTGTGCACGCTCACACGCATGTGTGCACGTTCACGTGCCCGTGTGCACACTCTCACGTTGTGTGGACGCTGATGTGCCCGTGTGTACGCTCACACGCATGTGTTCACGCTCACGCGCCATGTGCACGCGCCTGTGTGCACACTTACACGTTGTTTGCACGCTCACACGCATGTGTGCACGTTCACGTGCCCGTGTGCACGTTCACGCGCCGTGTGCACGCTCACAGGCCGTGTGCACGCGCCGGTGTGCACGCTCACACATGCACGTCCGCTCACCGATCTACTTCTGACCAGCTTCACAAACTCGGCTGCTGAAATGCTGGGAATTGTTTCTGGATCTGAGGGAGAGGCAACCTGCCTCCATGTCCGCTGGTTTCTTCTAAGCTTTTCTTTGTTTTCATCCCACATTTTGCTGCTTTCAAACCTCTTCATGCTGCAGTCTTTCCTTCTTTAACTGTTATTCTCAGACCCTGTGAGTTCAGCAGTGTGGGGGGGTCTGTGCTGCACCCACACAGACCATCTGCATCTGTCTTCCTTTGAGAAAAAAGGCTATTTGTGGAGAGTTCCGGCCTACATTTGTCACTGTTACTTGAAGATGATTTTACTCACAGGTTAAACGTTAACTCATACAGAAAACCCGGCAGATCAATGATCATGTCTATTTCAATTATTTGCATTCCAGTTATTTATGAATGCATTTATCTTCAGTCTCTTCAACAGTCACCAGAATATTGGAAATACCAGCTTAAAAATGTCAACAAAGCAACTGTTCAGACAGAATGAAAACCATGTCCATGTAAAACATGGATGTTTTCTGATGTTATTAATATTGTCTGGAGCCCTGAAACACAAACATGATTAGGTTCATAATCTGTTGGAGGAGGTTTTTGAGCTTCTGTCCTGGACTGTGGCAGCGTCTGCGATGGCGGATCACTGGGACCTTTGGGTTCTGACAGGCGGGGGCCTTTGGGAGGAAACTGTTTAAAGCAGGGGTCTCAAACTCAATTTACCTGGGGGCCACTGAAGGCAGGGTCTAGCTCAGGCGGGGCCGCAACTTTAACGCACACACGCAACTTGTGTGTGTCTGAGAGCCAATAAATGTGTGTGGAACATGTACTACACTATTACTATACTCTATTATTAACTGATTTCTGTACAAAATGTACTCATAAAACTCTCATTCAAATAAAATACATTAAAAAAAGTAAATAAATCAGTAATACATTTCTGTTTATTTATTCTTCTTTATCTGCTGTTTTCTAATTTAAACGTCCTTATTAACCCAGTTCAGTTAACACTGTTGAATTCTAACTATTAAACACAAAAGAAGACTCCAATTCTACAGTTCTGTAAATCCATTAATGGTTCTTCTCTTGTCTTCTCTCTGATGGACACTTGGCAGCACTTCCTCCCAAACTGAGACCCTCAGAGTGGATGAAGATGATTTTCATTAAGTCTGGACTGGACTTATTGAAATTGAAGGTGGAGACGTCAGAGAGGATCTGCTCCCGATTCTGAGTCTGTGTTGAATTTTTTTTTAAAGTTTACTCTTTAAACCAAAAATCAGTAAAGGAGAAACAAAATTCAGTAACTATTTTTGGATTTTCTCTCTTATGACTTTTTGCACATTTAAACTCTGGTCACAAGTTATTGTAGAGCAGCCGGTCAGACACTCCCATATTTTTTATAAAAAACGGACGGACATTCATGTTGGTGACACTAAATATGTGCAGCCAAGATGCACAATAAGCGTGTTTGAGATCACCCAGGTGGACGAAACGCGGCAACAGATCACCTGGTGAGTGACGGATGTTTTTGCTTTTGCTCCAACATCACCTGTCAATCATCACAAAAGTATCGCCAGAAAGGGGCGGAGCAGCAAGGCGTCAACCTGAGCGAACGCAGCTGGAAATGTAATACTGCACTGACTGCAAGCCGCCAATTGACTACAAAACAATGCATTGTGGGAAACGTGTCCTGACGGTTTTTGTAGTTGAGTGATCAATTAAAATACATATTGATTAAAAAAAGGCTACATACATTACTAAACATTAAAATAAATATAAAAGATATAATAATACAGATCATACTGGGGGGGAGAGGCAGATTAAAACTAAATTGAATGTTAAGACAACTCCAACTTCCTGTTCTCCTTCAGTCTGCCCCCCCCCCGGTCTCCCCAACGATCCAGGCGAGGCGCTGGTTACTTGGTTCATCTCAAACACGTCTATCGATGCATTTTCCCCACGTCTTTTAAGTGCGTCTAAGACTAAGTCTAGTGGTTGCTCGTACGTGTTTAATGTTAGAGCTCCGTTAGCTGTCGCGCATGTAGGTGTGGGACATTTATTCTCCGCAGCGACCCGACTCCTGCGGGAGCGGAGAGAACCGTTGGTCGGGGTTGATACGCCGCCGCCCACTTAACCGTAATCATAACCGTGACCCTCCTCCGGGTCTGTTGGATCCAAAAAAAGTTCAGCACGGACTGCATGGATTCATTTAGAAAATGACGAGCGAATCAATACGTTCTAAAAAGGAAAGTAAGGACCTCCTTAATGTAGTCCGGGGAGGGGGCTGTCAGGTGTCCTGCCTTAAATGTTCTCCTGCTTTCAAGCCCGATCAATGTCACGCCCCCAAGAGTCATTTACCCCACTGTGATTGGTTGGTTGGTCATCTCCACGCACGACAATGAAAAGGTGTCATTCACACAGACTGGCGGGCCGCATCAACATTAAACTTTCATATCAAGGCGGGGGCCGCAAAATATCATCTTGGGGGCCGCAAATAGCCCGCGGGCCGCTAGTTTGAGAGCCCTGGTTTAAACAGAGCAAATGTCTGGTTACCCCGGTTCACAGACAGCATTTTCTTTTTCTAAAAAAGGTAGAAGTTATTTGTTTGGAACTTGTGTGGAAACAGCATCTCTGCCCGTGTCGCCGTACTTTCAGCTGCCTGTAGAAACATTTCTGCTAGCCTTAGTCTGTTAACCTGACAATCCAGAGACGAGACCCGGGCGCAGAGCAGCAGTGGAAAACGCTCCTCTGAGCCTCCCTTAGGGTTAGTGCCGGTGCAAAACCCATGCAGGGAAAGTCAAGCAGGTCCTAGCTTTAGCTTATGTGCTGAAAGACAAATGAAAGGAGCGCGTCATAGAAACCTTAAAGTGACAGACAGCAGTTCTCACAAGCAGAATTATGATGTAATTAAATGCGGTTTATTAAACATTCGATCCATTTCCTCCAAGTCCCTCTTAGTCAACGAGTTAATTACTGATAACAATCTTAGTCTTTTAGCCTTAACAGAAACTTGGCTCCATCAGGATGACTATGTTAGATTGAATGAAGCAACCCCCCCCACTTATGCTAACTATCAGAAATCCAGGATTTCAGGTAAAGGAGGTGGTTTGGCAGTAATATCACAGTCTAGCTTACTTCTCAGCCCTAAAGTTAAAAATGCTTATAATTCATTTGAAAGCATCATATTGTCTTTAAGTCACCCAAACAGGAAAACTCCAAAACCTGTTTTACTCATAATTATTTATCGCCCCCCCGGCCCATATTCAGAATTTTTAACTGAGTTTTCCGACTTCCTATCGACTATTGTCTTACATTCTGATCAAACTATAATATTAGGGGATTTTAATATTCATGTTGATGACCCCAGTGACTGCCTAGGAAAGGCTTTTGCAGCTTTATTAGATGATGTTGGTTTCACCCAAAGTGTGAATGAACCCACTCACTGTCATAAGCACACCCTGGACCTTGTTCTAACCCATGGGATAGAGATCAGCCAGCTGAGTGTCCTTCCTCTTAACCCCATCATTTCTGATCACTTTCTGATTACCTTCCAGTTTACACTGGAACATCCTTCTGCACCAGTGAATAAGAAACAGCTTAGAAGAACCTTAACTGACCGTTCTGTGTCTGAGTTTAAACACACAGTTCAGCCAGTACTTAGTGATATTCTGAGAAAATACTCTGAGACCAGCTCCCATAGTATCAGTCCTAGTATAAATGACCACTTTGTTAATGATGCCTTACAAGCCCTCAGGAGTACACTCCATGTTGTTGCCCCCTTGAAACCTAAGTTCGTCAGACAAAACCGAGTAGCACCGTGGTTTAACGCTGAAACTCGTTCTCTTAAGCGAGAAACCCGTAAGTTGGAAAGAGAATGGCGCCGCTCCGGTTCAGAGCAGTCTCTGGATATCTGGAAACATAGCCTATTTAATTATAAAAAAGCTCTGCGTAGATCTAGAAGCCAGTACTATTCAACCTTAATATCAGAGAATGGAAACAATCCAAGATTTCTTTTTAGTACTATTGCTAGATTAACTCGCAGTCAGAGCTCAGTAGAACCACATGTTCCTGTTTCTCTCAGCTCTGATGATTTTCTTACATTTTTCGACAGTAAAATCTCAAATATTAGACATAAGTTAAATCAAGTTATTCCTACTATCAGCCCAGAACAGGCTGAAGCGGTAGAAATGGAGGCATCCATAAAAACCTCTGTAACATTAGACTGCTTCACTATTGTGGATCAAGCGGAAATAACATCAATTATATGTATGAAGCAGCACACATCATTTCAATAAACCATCAAATGAAAATGCAAATGGATCCGAACAGCAAACAAAGACCAAAGGCACACAAGCAAATAAAGGGATATGTGTTGTAAACTTTCACACAGAAAATAAAGATGCAAATTAAAAAATATTGTCTTGTTCTGAACATTTGATAAGAAATTGAAATTAAAAAGTAATTGACATTCTTTTAAAGAACTTTTCCACAGAAGTACTTCATTTTCAAATCGAACAAAAACTCGGAACATTTTCAAAGAATGACATTTGTGAATTTAAAATTTAGCAAATGTTATTCATCTCCTTAATATCAAATCTGTTTATTCTGATGGAAATTTAAAGGAGGACGATAAATGTTATAACAAGTTAACTAGTGCTGACAATTAAACCAGAAACGTTTGGATCCGTCACATGAATAAAACTGGTCTTAACTGTAAATCATGCAGCAAAAGTGAACGTGTTTGAGCCAAAACTCAGTTTATTTGGAATATATTCTTAGACAGATAAATAGCATTTAAGATTTTTGTTTTTCAAAACAGTGATTTTGAAGAAATCCCGCATTTTCAGACCATATCGACAATTTACATTTCTTCGCCCGTGTTTTTGTGTGTTTTGTCCTGTTCGAGGACCTGTAGACAACAAAGTCACGTGAAACCTCTGTGATTGGTCAGGTCAACGGACGTTCAGGGGCAGCGGGACAGTCATGTTTTAAGCCAAACTTCCATTTGGTTCGTCGGTGTTTATTGGACCGGTTCGCACAGATTTAACGACTCGGATGAATTCGGTGTGAAAATGAAATTCCAGAGCTTCGTGACGGAAAAGGTTCCTTTGATGTTGAGCTGCTAGCTTAGCATGTTATTTTCTTTTGCTAGCTTAGCATGTTGGCATCGCTGACCCGAAGCTTCCGCAGAAAACAGGTAACAGCCGGAACCAGAACCCCCGCGAACCCGTTTCTCTCCTTTGACTGATAGGTTTGGGTCACAGAAGACAGATTACAGCCTGATAGAGTCGCTTTGTATCAAGTAAACCCTCGTGTTGATATTTCCCAGCATGCTCTGCTTGTCTCCTGCAGTTTATCCAGAACTCTTCAAAGCTTGATGGAAAGTCTCGAGCAGCAGACGGGATTCATTTTTTTAAAGCTGTTTTTTTGTGTCTCTCTCCGTCTTTAAGACACTTGTAGGTTTTCCCACCAGCTTCTTGAGGAAAATACCAGACAACGTCTCTGTTTTTGCCCCAGCATGAGCTGCCCCCCCTCCAAAAGGCTGCGGGGCTCGAACCCGGACGCGCTGACTTCCCACGGTGATCCGTTTGGAGACGAGGAGGAATTTACCCAGGATGACTTGGATGAAATCGACATCATTGCCTCCCAGGCTGTCACTGCGGCCGCTGAGGGGCTCGGGTCCAGACCCTGCAGCCCGCCTTCAGCCCGCCGACTGGACCGACCCGTCAGCAGAGAGAACCGGAGACCAGGACAGCCAGGTGAGTCCAGGTGATCCTGAGATGACAGGAGGAGCGCAGAACTTTCTAAATCTGATAGGACAACACATTTGTTTGTGCTGTTAAAGCAGAAGTCAGTGAGTCTGCAGCTTTACTGTCTGTAAATAGCTTTTTAAATTATACCACTAATGTTACTTTTTTAATATTATTATTCCTATTCTTTTTTTTCCTCTTATGTTTGCAATGCTGTCATTTGCTGCGGTAACAAACAAATTTCCCACGTGTGGATCACGTCATTCTGATTCAAACATGGGATAGGAACCGTGGTTCTGCCGCTGTTGTTGATCCAGAAAACTGGGCTTTGATCGTCATGGCGCCGGTGGTCGCTGAGCGCCGGACTGAGCATGTGTGAAACCTTCAGGCGCTGGGCGTGGAAAAGAGTTGGCTGACGTCTGATGGTGGTTGTGGTTTCAGGAAACAGGCAGCAGAACTTTAGGTCGGACAGAGACGCCGCTTTCGCACTCCTGGAAGCCCAGCAAGCAGAGTTGAAGAAGAAGGTGAGGCTCGGCGTGAAAACGGGAAGTCTGCCACCGCAGAGCCCCCACCTGCCGCTTGGTGGGTCACAGGAGACCAGAAGGGTCTTCACTGCAGCGTTCTCCCAAAGGGATTAACCACGTTATATTGTATTGATGTCATTTTCTTGAGGTTCAAACCTTCAAACCTCATTGAAACGTCCAGAATGTCCCAGAAGATGAATGGTTTATTTTTACTTCATCGGATCCAGGAAAATCTTTTCTGTTTTAGCTGAAGGAAGTGGAGGAGGAGATTTTACTGAAGAGCGGGGAAATCCGGGTCCTCCGGGACTCTCTGAAGGCAGCTCAGCAGGAGAAAGAGGCTCAGAGGCGGAACCAGGTTCTGCTGGAGACCCAGAGGCAGAAAGAGCAGAGCGAAAGGGAGAAGGAGCTGAACAGGAAGGTGTGATGAGAGGCGCCAGCATCTTCACGCCCACTGACGCCCTGAGCTGACCGTCCTCTGCCCACAGGTCCAGTCGCTCCAGTCTGAGCTGCAGTTCAAAGAAGCAGAAATCACGGAAATGAAGACAAAACTCATGAGTTCAGACAGAAACAAGGTGGCGTCTCCTGTGGCTGTAAACAGGTTTGTCTCCGCCTTCCTTCCTGTTAGTAACAGTGTGGTACTCAGGTCCATGTTTGATGAGCAGAAGGGCTTCAAAGCCAGATTCCTGTTCAGTCAGAGAGGCTTTTCTGACACTGTTAACGTCACAAATGCTCACGTCCAGCCTTCAAACTTTATTCTTTTTGTCTCGTCTCTGAATCCTGATCCAGTTTAAGAAACCTTCTTTTTCTACATGTGGCTAAAGCACAAAGGGGGCTTAGATGCTGCATTGTGGGAGAAACGACATCGATGGTAAAGTTCCTCAGCAGTTTGAGCTCAGACCTCTGCAGTTACATTGAAACCACCATCATTCATCTCAGATCTCTAGCAGACTTTCCTCCCACAGCAGCCGCGTTTCCACAACAGCCGCGTTTCCACAGCAGCCGCGTTTCCACAACAGCCGCGTTTCCACGGCAGCCGCGTTTCCACGGCAGCCGCGTTTCCACAGCTGTCGTGTCTCCACAGCAGCCGTGTCTCCACAGCCGCGTTTCCACAGCAGCCGCGTTTCCACGGCAGCCGCGTTTCCACAGCTGTCGTGTCTCCACAGCAGCCGTGTCTCCACAGCCGCGTTTCCACAGCAGCCGCGTTTCCACGGCAGCCGCGTTTCCACAGCAGCCGCGTTTCCAAAGCAGCCGCGTTTCCACAGCTGTCGTGTCTCCACAGCAGCCGTGTCTCCACAGCAGCCGTGTCTCCACAGCCGCGTTTCCACAGCAGCCGCGTTTCCACAGCAGCCGCGTTTCCACGGCAGCCGCGTTTCCACAGCTGTCGTGTCTCCACAGCTGTCGTGTCTCCACAGCAGCCGTGTCTCCACAGCCGCGTTTCCACAGCAGCCGCGTTTCCACGGCAGCCGCGTTTCCACGGCAGCCGCGTTTCCACAGCAGCCGCGTTTCCAAAGCAGCCGCGTTTCCACGGCAGCCGCGTTTCCACAGCTGTCGTGTCTCCACAGCTGTCGTGTCTCCACAGCAGCCGTGTCTCCACAGCCGCGTTTCCACAGCAGCCGCGTTTCCACGGCAGCCGCGTTTCCACGGCAGCCGCGTTTCCACGGCAGCCGCGTTTCCACAGCAGCCGTGTTTCCACGGCAGCCGCGTTTCCACAGCTGTCGTGTCTCCACAGCAGCCGTGTCTCCACAGCCGCGTTTCCACAGCAGCCGCGTTTCCACGGCAGCCGCGTTTCCACGGCAGCCGCGTTTCCACAGCAGCCGCGTTTCCACGGCAGCCGCGTTTCCACGGCAGCCGTGTCTCCACAGCCGCGTTTCCATAGCAGCCGCGTTCCCACGGCAGCCGCGTTTCCACGGCAGCCGCTTTTCCACAGCAGCTGCGTTTCCACAGCAGCCGCGTTTCCACGGCAGCCGTGTCTCCACAGCCGCGTTTCCATAGCAGCCGCGTTCCCACAGCAGCCGCGTTTCCACGGCAGCCGTGTCTCCACAGCCGCGTTCCCACGGCAGCCGCGTTCCCACGGCAGCCGCTTTTCCACAGCAGCCGCGTTTCCACGGCAGCCGCGTTTCCACGGCAGCCGTGTCTCCACAGCCCTGTTTCCACAGCAGCCGTGTTTGCATGTGTGAGCTGGGGAGTGATGCACTCATGGCGGCTCACATGCTCTCTGGAATGGTTCACTGTAAGGTTTTCCAAAGATCTCCTTACATCTGATTGGTTCTTATGCTTCTGTGTTTCTGTTGTTTGTGTCCCATCAGTCGGCATCGTTCCCTCGTAGACGCTCCAACTCTGACACCAACATGTTTGTCTTTCTGCTCTTCTCTCTTCTTAGTTCTAAAACCACAAATAGCCTTGCTGCCGTGCATCATGGGAGGGGGAGTAGCTCCTCCTCTCCAGTCGGCGACGGCGTCTTCACCAGAGAGGCCTTCTCCCTCCACATGTCTTCCAGACTGACAGCAGTGGGAACCCCGATGAAGGCTAAGAGAGGCGGTGGGTGCTGCTGCAGACGTGTGCAGCTGTCTGAGGCCACGCTAAGACTGCGCATGCGTTTGTTTCTGCAGACAGAGGAGCGTGCAGCAGCAGATGTGCAGACACACAGGAGCCGTCCCGTCCTGACCCCTTCCTGAGCATCAAACCTGCTCGTCTGCAGCACAGAGGTGAGACGCTGTGCACGGGTTTAAGAGGTCCAGAACATGTTGGAATCTACCCAGACATCCGAGGACACGGGAAACAAATGAAAACAGTGAAATGAACCGTTGAATTCTGAAGCCAGAAGATGGAGAAACAAACGGATGGAAGGATGACAGAAAAAACCATCTGAACTGATGCGTTTTGGGGTTATAGACAGGAAGTGAAGCCGTGTTTGGGACAACGAAACGTCCTTTCCCTACATCTCAAATCCAAACTATAAAACCCAACATTTTAATAATTCAGAAAAGAAACAAATGGGAACTAAATATTTCAAACCCCCCATCCCTCCTGAAGCAAAGTCCCCTTTCAAACCTTTTCAGGTATTTACCCTTCCAAGGAATTACTGAGAAAGGGTTTGAATTCCTGAAAACTGTTGTTCTTTTTGTCACGATGACATTGAAACGACTGAGCATCTTTTCTTTGAATGTTTTTATTCTAATGTCTTTTGGAATAATTTACATTATTGGCTTTTCCCCAAGATTCCACTTCTAGCAGACTTTTCTATTAAGGACATTATTTTTGGGTTTATTTTAGAAAACAAAAACACAAGTCTTATTTTAAATCTTGTAATTATGTGGGGTAAATTCTATATACATAAATGTAGATACCTTAAAATCAAACCATATTTTCTACATTTCATAAAGAACTCTGCTCTTTTTTTATCCGTAAACCTCATGGAAAACAAACCTACTATGGAACTTCAAAGTATCGTATGTAACCGTCAGCTTTTTGAGTTTAGAATCATTAAAATCTCTATGTAACCCACTTTTTAGTTAATTTATTTTATTTAAGCTTTGTTTTTTTCTGTATTATTGTTATATCTTTTTTATTCTATCTTGCATTTGTTGTTTGTACATGTCGTTTACATTTTTCTATACTTGTCATAATTGTTTACAACTCTCAATTGTTTTTTCTCAATTAAAAAAAAAATAAAATAAAAAATTCTGGGAAGCAGACGGCACAACACGATGGAGCCACAGTGAGGCGTGTGGAAAGGGGGAGGAGCTCAGACAGATGTGGGGGGAGGAGCTCAGACAGATGTGGAGGGGGGGATTCTTCCAGGATGGGGGTGATGTGTACAAGAGAAGGAGGGGTTTTTGTGGGCAACAGAATTGTGGACCATCTGGACTTCATATGCATGAGCCTCACTCACACCTGATTGAAAGACGGAGCTGAGCGCTGACATGTGTGTGCACTAAAATGAAACACAATCGTGCTCCGCCTCCTGAAAGGCCTGACTAATGTGGGTGTGTTCTTCCTGAAAGGTGCTGTACTGCTTGGGTTGTTGTTGCAACAGCCTCTGATGCCAAGATCCTTTGGTCTCTCTCAACTGCTGGCTCTAAATCTGAGAGACTCCAGGTACACTGACTACACACACACACACACACGTCATTACAGACTGCCACATACAGCTGGTTGGTGATTGTGTACAATGACAGACTGGATTAAGCTAAATTGTCCTAGTTTAGAGAAGTCTTTGTTTTGTATCACTGAAGTGAATGAAGTTGTCATCCCACATTAGGTTGTGATTCATGTTCAGTATTTTTTGTGTTTTTATTGTTTGAATTCTGTGTTCAGTCAACTTCTAGAAGACTTCCAGCTCTGTTCTGATCTACGTCCTGCAGTTGGTGCTGGTGAAGCTGGATCTCCCAGAGTGGCCAGGGGTCTGGCTCAGACTTTGGCTGCAACAGGACTCAGCATGCTGAGTCATAGTCCACCAGCAGCAGGCAGCAGGTACAACCGGCTCACGTGAACCACATCAGAACTTTCTGTGACCAGCTGAGGACTCCTATGGCTTAGGGGAAAAGCTGCTGAGATCAAATAGTAGTTGTGTGTTAGCATTACCTGTGAAATAGTCTTTGTGTGTTAGCAGTACCTGTGAAATAGTCGTTGAGTGTTAGCATTTCCTGTGAAATAGTCGTTGTGTGTTAGCATTACCTGTGAAATAGTCGTTGTGCGTTAGCATTACCTGTGAAATAGTCGTTGTGCGTTAGCAGTACCTGTGAAATAGTCGTTGTGCGTTAGCATTTCCTGTGAAATAGTCGTTGTGCGTTAGCATTACCTGTGAAATAGTCGTTGTGCGTTAGCAGTACCTGTGAAATAGTCGTTGTGCGTTAGCATTACCTGTGAAATAGTCGTTGTGCGTTAGCAGTACCTGTGAAATAGTCGTTGTGTGTTAGCATTACCTGTAAAATAGTCGTTGAGTGTTAGCATTTCCTGTGAAATAGTCGTTGTGTGTTAGCATTTCCTGTGAAAAAGTCGTTGTGTGTTAGCATTTCCTGTGAAAAAGTCGTTGTGTGTTAGCATTACCTGTGAAATAGTCGCTGCGTGTTAGCATTACCTGTGAAATAGTCATTGCGTGTTAGCATTACCTGTGAAATAGTCGTTGTGTGTTAGCATTACCTGTGAAAAAGTCGTTGTGTGTTACCAGTACCTGTGAAATAGTCGTTGTGTGTTAGCATTACCTGTGAAATAGTCTTTGTGTGTTAGCAATACCTGTGAATTAGTCGTTGTGTGTTAGCAGTACCTGTAAAATAGTCGTTGCGTGTTAGCATTACCTGTGAAATAGTCGTTGTGTTAGCATTACCTGTGAAAAAGTCGTTGTGTGTTAGCAGTACCTGTGAAATAGTCTTTGTGTGTTAGCATTACCTGTGAAATAGTCTTTGTGTGTTAGCAGTACCTGTGAAATAGTCTTTGTGTGTTAGCAGTACCTGTGAATTAGTCGTTGTGTGTTAGCAGTACCTGTAAAATAGTCGTTGAGTGTTAGCATTACCTGTGAAAAAGTCGTTGTGTGTTAGCATTACCTGTAAAATAGTCGTTGAGTGTTAGCATTACCTGTGAAAAAGTTGTTGTGTGTTAGCATTACCTGTGAAATAGTCGCTGCGTGTTAGCATTACCTGTGAAATAGTCGTTGCGTGTTAGCATTACCTGTGAAATAGTCATTGCGTGTTAGCAGTACCTGTGAAATAGTCGTTGTGTGTTAGCAGTACCTGTGAAATAGTCGTTGTGTGTTAACAGTACCTGTGAAATAGTCGTTGCGTGTTAGCATTACCAGTGAAATAGTCTTTGTGTGTTAGCATTACCTGTGAAATAGTCTTTGTGTGTTAGCAGTACCTGTGAATTAGTCGTTGTGTGTTAGCAGTACCTGTGAAAAAGTCGTTGTGTGTTAGCATTACCTGTAAAATAGTCGTTGAGTGTTAGCATTACCTGTGAAAAAGTTGTTGTGTGTTAGCATTACCTGTGAAATAGTCGCTGCGTGTTAGCATTAACAGTGAAATAGTCGTTGCGTGTTAGCATTACCTGTGAAATAGTCGTTGCGTGTTAGCATTACCTGTGAAATAGTCGTTGCGTGTTAGCATTACCTGTGAAATAGTCGTTGAGTGTTAGCATTACCTGTGAAAGTCGTTGTGTGTTAGCATTACCTGTGAAATAGTCGTTGCGTGTTAGCATTACCTGTGAAATAGTCGTTGCGTGTTAGCATTACCTGTGAAATAGTCGTTGCGTGTTAGCATTACCTGTGAAATAGTCGTTGCGTGTTAGCATTACCTGTGAAATAGTCGTTGCGTGTTAGCATTACCTGTGAAATAGTCGTTGTGTGTTAGCATTACCTGTGAAATAGTCGTTGTGTGTTAGCATTACCTGTGAAATAGTCGTTGTGTGTTAGCATTACCTGTGAAATAGTCGTTGTGTGTTAGCATTACCTGTGAAATAGTCGTTGTGTGTTAGCATTACCTGTGAAATAGTCGTTGCGTGTTAGCATTACCTGTGAAATAGTCGTTGTGTGTTAGCATTACCTGTGAAATAGTCGTTGTGTGTTAGCATTACCTGTGAAATAGTCGTTGTGTGTTAGCATTACCTGTGAAATAGTCGTTGTGTGTTAGCATTACCTGTGAAATAGTCGTTGCGTGTTAGCATTACCTGTGAAATAGTCGTTGTGTGTTAGCATTACCTGTGAAATAGTCGTTGTGTGTTAGCATTACCTGTGAAATAGTCTTTGTGTGTTAGCATTACCTGTGAAATAGTCTTTGTGTGTTAGCAGTACCTGTGAATTAGTCGTTGTGTGTTAGCAGTACCTGTAAAATAGTCGTTGAGTGTTAGCATTACCTGTGAAATAGTCGTTGCGTGTTAGCATTACCTGTGAAATAGTCGTTGCGTGTTAGCATTACCTGTGAAATAGTCGTTGCGTGTTAGCATTACCTGTGAAATAGTCGTTGTGTGTTAGCATTACCTGTGAAATAGTCGTTGTGTGTTAGCACTGTGGACTGATTGTCAGGACAGATGGAACACTGTCTGTGCAGGGCGTGTCCTGGAGCTGTCCTCTTACTCCCCCTGCTGGACTCGTACCTGTCTGAGCTCGGCCAGACGCTGGTGTCTCTGCGCTCCTTCTGCAGCCACAGCAGTTCAGACTCTGCCGCCATCGGCTCACATCTGGCAGGAGGCTTGGCTTCTTCTTCTGCGGGGAAGAAACGGCTGGAGGAGGCTGGTCTGTGTCATTTCAGTCTGGCAGATGCAGGGCTGACCTCCCTGAGGCTCCTCCGTGTCCTGCTGACCCACAGTGATGAGGTGATGGCGCCAAAGCAATGGGCGTGTCTGTTTTCTTACATGTTTTTGCTCATGAACTCTATGAACCGCTCCACAGGTGGTCCAGGCTGTCCTGCTGGAGGAGAACCCCAGAACAGAGGTCAATGCTGAGAAACAAACTACAGTCCTGTCAAAAATTAAGACGGCCTATGAACCTGTGAGCTTTAACACATATTTGGAAACATGCAAATATGGGCGGCTGTGGGAGGGCAGTCGACCTTCAGAACCCTAAGTCGACCTTCGGAAGGTTGCGGGTTTGATTCCCGCTTTGCCCGCCAATGTGTCCTTGGGCAAGACCCCCCCTTGCCTCTGGTGGAAGGTTGGCGCCAGTGTTCGGCAGCGGAGCCGCCACCAGTGTGTGCGCGCCTGTGTGTGTGTTTTTGACTGTGTGTGTGTGTAAAGTGCTGTGGGCCTCCTAAGAAGGTAGAAAAACGTTATATAAGTCTATAAATGTATATGTATAAATTTATATATATCTATAAATGTAAATATATAAATTTATATAAGCCTATAAATATATATATATATATATATACATTTATATAAGCCTATACATGTATATATATATACATTTATATCAGCCTATAAATGTGTATATATATATATATAAATTGAAATAAGTCTATAAATGTACATGTATAAATTTATATGTCTATAAATGTATATATATAAATTTATATAAGTCTATAAATGTATATGTATAAATTTAAATAAGTCTATAAATATATATATATAAATTTATATAAGCCTATAAATGTATATATATACATTTATATAAGCCTATAAATGTATATATATAAATTTATATAAGTCTATAAATGTATATATATAAATTTATATAAGCCTATAAATGTAAATATGTAAATTTATATAAGCCTATAAATATATGTATATAAATTTATATAAGTCTATAAATGTATATGTATAAACTTATATAAGCCTATAAATGTATATATATATAAATTGAAATAAGTCCATAAATGTACATGTATAAATTTATATAAGTCTATAAATGTATATATATAAATTTATATAAGCCTATACATGTATATATATATATACATTTATATCAGCCTATAAATGTGTATATATATAAATTGAAATAAGTCTATAAATGTACATGTATAAATTTATATGTCTATAAATGTATATATATAAATTTATATAAGTCTATAAATGTATATGTATAAATTTAAATAAGTCTATAAATATATATATATAAATTTATATAAGCCTATAAATGTATATATATACATTTATATAAGTCTATAAATGTATATATATAAATTTATATAAGCCTATAAATGTAAATATGTAAATTTATATAAGCCTATAAATATATGTATATAAATTTATATAAGTCTATAAATGTATATGTATAAACTTATATAAGCCTATAAATGTATATATATATAAATTGAAATAAGTCCATAAATGTACATGTATAAATTTATATATGTCTATAAATGTATATATATAAATTTATATAAGCCTATATATATATATATATATAATTTATATAACCCTCTAAATGTATATATATATATATAATTTATATAACCCTCTAAATGTATATATATATATATATAATTTATATAACCCTCTAAATGTATATATATATATATATATAAATTGAAATAAGTCTACAAATGTATATGTATAAACTTATATAAGTCTATAAATGTTCGCCATCCACCAATCTGAACATCAGTGAGCGATCCAAGTGTGATCAGTTGACATCAAATGTTTCTTAAGCCTATTAAAAACTTTATCGTTATCATTCTTATCTTTACGTTTAGATGGTAGATGCCACAAAAATATCTGAATGATGGGATTTCAGCCGAAGGAGCAGGAGGTCTAAACTTTGACCTCCATTAAAATATGATTTTGATGTTCAGAACTTTTTCTGAGTGCAATAATGATCATGTTTTAGTTCAGTTTTTATTAAAATACTTTAACTCTGAACATTATTTAAGACAGATATGATTATTTAATGAGGGGGTCCTAATTTCTTCACAGCTGCAGCTGTATTTTTTCACCGTGTTAAGTCAAATGTGATGTTAGCAGGACTAAACTGTGTCAAGCGTACCTTTTCTTCAGAATTACAGCTTGGTTTTCTAACCAGTTTTATGCTTCTGTTGCACACAGGCTCCCCATACTGCTGAGCAAGTGCCGCTCTGCTCCCAGAATGCCGTGCTGCAGTCCCTTCTACGGTTGTGCGACTCCCGGCTGTGTGAGAGCAGCTCCCATACGGAGCAGCTTATGGACAGTGTCATGAAGACGCTGTGTGTCCTGATTGAAAGGACATCGCAGGAGCATTCTGCCAGGTAACATCAAAGCAGCATCACCTTCATTCAAAGCTGGAACCGTCTCTGGTTCTGTGGAGAACCAAAGAGTCAGCAGGGTTCCCTCCTGTTACTTGAACCGCAGTGTGACTGTAGCTGAAGGAACTGAGCGGCGCTCCTGCACGCTCGCTGGGCTTGTGCGCAGTGTTCAGGGGGATGTCTGTAGGAGCGCCGCTCAGTAAAGATTGCAGCCCTACAGGTGTGATATGCGCGGTCGCTCAGTTGGCATTGCACCTGCGCGGTTGGAAGGTTCCTCACTCAGTTGTCTTTGCACTCGTTCAGTTAACGGCAGCCATGAAACACCATATCAGTTCCATTTGACTACACAAGCACACTTTTTACAGCTCATTAAGCGCTGGGATTTGGTCAACAACTACTTGGATGCTTTTTAAATAGCGGGGGGGGGCATTGAGGTCCGCATTCCTGCTTGTTTTCAAACAAACCCAGCTCTTCCCAGACCTCATTGGCTGGAAATACCTGCTCCAGGTAATGGGATGGATATGTGGAAAACATGCAGACACTCTGGCCCCTAAGGCCTGACGGTGCCCCCCCCCCCATTGATGGATGGGGTGTCAGATTATCACGTTCATGGCAATTAATTACAGTCAAATGAGTGCGTCTTTTCTTTTTTGTATTGCATCAGTTGCCTTTTCAATCCATAACTATTGAAACGTCTCCATTCTAAAAATCAGGGCTCCAACTGTTTACTTGCATGAAGGTTTTATTTGACCTCGGCTGAAAACGCCTCTGACATCGATCGCTCTCGGGGCACGTCTAAGTCTTTGGCGTATGCGGCACGCACTGCGTCGCAGCGTGATTGTGTAGTTCCTAACAGAACTGATCCAACCAGAGCCGCTACGCCCCAGCTGTGATCTATTAGGTAAAGGATAACGCCTGACGAGGTGTGAACATCTACGGGGGGTGGATTGTTTGGGACGATGAACTGTAGTAAGGCAGGTCTACATGCATTATGGTGTCAATAAGAAGTTTGAGATCAATGTTTATTGGCGTGTTCCTGCTGTTTTTTAATGTGTTAAATTGGAGACACCGTGTCTTCTTGTTTTTTTCTTCATTTTTGGAGATTGAAAAAATTCCCTCTTGTTGGTGTAAAAGTTACATTAAGAAACCCTCCTAAAGCCAGTTTTTTAGCTGTATTTGGATCTTTTACTGTGACAGTGTCACCATTTTAAATGAAAATCCCTCAGAATGAGGCTTTTCACAGCAGTTATTAGATGAAGAGTAGATTCATTGGAGTCATGGTTAATTAATCACACAAAAGAATCACATGACATCCCGTATGTGTGGCATCAGCCCTCAATGCAGGGAAATCTTATGGCTGATGGGTTTCTGTTTGTGGTTCTCCTCCTCTGGTTAAATATTGGCCTCCATCTGTCCTACAGGCTGCAGTGTGTTGTACAGGCAGTGTGTGTGTGCGCGTCCACCGACAGCCGGCTGCAGACACTTTCACACTGTGTGTCCGTCCTCACATCTCTGTCTGACCATCAGATTCTGGCCCAGCAGCTCTGTTCGCAACACGGTGAGGCTCCGCCCCCTGCTACTGCTACTACTGTCACTCATTTGTTTACTGTGCGTGCACTCACCAGCCACCTTAGCAGCTCAGGGTCTGCCCTGAAACCTGAGGGTTGTGAGTTCAAATCCAGGTCAAGTCATACCAATGAGTAAAAAGGGGGGGCAGTGCCTCCCTGCTGAACACTCAGCACTCAGGGGCTGGAGGGGGGGTTCAACCACCAAATGGCTGTTGCTGCAGCTTGCTGCTCCCCCAGGGGAGGAGTCAAAGCGGAGAACAAATTTTGACACCAAGGTGCGTGACGGCTGATAGGACTTTAACTTAATTAGGGCCACCTTATTGGTACCGGGTTGGACCCCTTTACCTTCAGAACCGCCTTAATCCTTGGTGTCCCACACGGTTCTGGAAACATTCCTCAGAGTTTGGTCCATGTGGTGGACCGAGCAGTAAAAGGCAAGGACAGCAAACAATTTAATCAAAAATATGGAAATTTAATTTTCAAAATGTGTAGATGGGCAAAAATGGGCCCTTAAAAGAGGTCAAAGCAACAAAATTAACTCAAGCTTTTAAATGTAACAGAGGACAACTGAACAAACAAACTTAATCAAACTGACCTCCTAATTGGAAACACAAGGGAACATATATAGTGGCTGATCAAACCAACTAGACACACAAGGGGGAACTTAAAAAGACTAAGACAAAATACAGAGAACAAACTAAACTAAAGTCCAACCTATAGTAACTTAATATACACAAATGAATGAAAATAAAGATCAAAATAGAAACTAAAGTAAAGAAACACAGAAAGAGTTCCTTGTCCACTGGGCGATGGTTCAGTCCAATTAGCTGCCTTCTGAATATAACGCCTCTGCTGACTGGGATGCATTCTTGTGTCAGGCCTGACTTGATTTTCCAGCAGCAGATGGCAGCAGCAGCAACAATGGTTCCCCTTAGCACTGGTAACTCAAACAAACCATCAAATTATAAAAACGTAAACTGAAGCATGCTAATAAATGTTATAAAATGTGTGTGTTATGTTTGAAAAAGAAATCCAAAGGTATATGCACAAATAAAGTGAACAGATATGTAGGGTGTGGTGCAGGATGTTACTGCCCTGATGGGGTGACAGTGTAGGCAGCCACCACAGTCCACGTTGACATGACAGCATCAGTTTCTGCAGATTTGTCTGCTGAACATCCATGATGCTGGTCTCCCGTTCCACCACATCCCAAAGGTTCTCTATTGGGTTCTGGTGACTGTGGAGAACGTTTGAGTCCAGAGAACTCATTGTCATGTTCTAGAAACCAGTCTGAGATGATTCCAGCTTCATGACATGGAGCCTTATCCTGCTGGAAGTAGCATCAGAAGATGGTCCACTGTGGTCATGAAGGGATGGACATGGTCAGCAACAATACTCAGGTAGACTGTGGGGTTGGAACCATGCTCAACTGGTACTAAGGGGACCAAAGTGAGCACAACCCCCACACATTCTGAAAAACTCAGACCAGCCTGTCTGCAGTTCAGGATCTTGATGCCAAATAAACCCCAACGTAGGAAAACCCTTTGCACATGTAAAAGCTCCGGTGTATTTTAATGACTGCAGGTTTTATCCTTTTGGCTCTGAGACATGAAAATGTGGACAGGCTGCAGACATGGTTCTGATTGCATCACATCCCTGGTGTTTAGGTGTATAATATCTTTCAGATCCAAACCAAAAATACTCTTTTTAGCTATTTTTGTCTGAAATGTTTGGATTGAGTGCATCCTTAAGACCTGGTATAAACTTTTCCATATATTTGGAATAACTTGATGGGTTCTGCTCCTCAGATCCCTGTGTTTTCCTGAAGTTATTCCACTTTATTAAAACCAGACCGGACAGAAAGGCAGCCAAGTCAGACTGGACTCTTTTGGACCTGCAGGTGAGATCAGATCTAGTGAGATGCATCTGTGGGTTTGTTGTTTCAAAGATCATGTGACCTGCTGGTTATTAGATTACTGCTTCCAAGTTTCAAGTTTCACTGCAGCAGAATTAGATGCAAACAGGCAGATCTGTCTTTAATGCAGGTTGTTACTCTGGTGAGCAGACTAACTCAGGGGGTGGGGACCTGGAGGGCAGACGTACAGAGCACCTGTCAGTGTAACACTCAGGTATGATGTGCTCGTTCAGGGAGACCGCGTGTTGGATCTCGTTGTGAACATGCTCTGCCTCCTCAGCTGGTTCAGACGGTTGTGATTCTCCTCCATCGTCAGTGGTTGGATCTTCGTTCCTCTCAGGAGTCAACAGAACCAACAGGTCGGTTGTTCTTTCATTTTTGTTACGGATGTCAAGGATACAGAAAACCAAAGATTTCCTTTCCCTGCAGGTGTGACCCAAGGTTCTGTTTGTTTGCCTTGGAGGCGCAGTGTGGCGGTGTCTCTCCTGCGGGAGTGTCTGCTGTTGCTGCACTGGCTGCTGCTGCACCATTGCAGCTTCCCAGAGAGCTGCAGGCCACTGCTGCACATGTATGACCAGATGATCCCCGCTATGCGCAACAACCTGAGGGAAATTCTTCAACTAAGCGAGAGTGAAGGTACACATTCAGACACGCAGACGCTGAAGGGAGACACGCAGACGCTGAAGCGAGACACGCAGACACTGAAGGGAGACACGCAGACGTTAAAGAGGGAGACACGCAGACGTTAAAGCGGGAGACGCGCAGGCGTTAAAGAGGGAGACACGCAGACGCTAAAGAGGGAGACGTGCAGACGCTAAAGAGGGAGACGTGCAGACGTTAAAGAGGGAGACGCGCAGGCGTTAAAGAGGGAGACACGCAGACGCTAAAGAGGGAGACACGCAGACGCTAAAGAAGGAGACGTGCAGACGTTAAAGAGGGAGACGCGCAGGCGTTAAAGAGGGAGACACGCAGACGCTAAAGAGGGAGACACGCAGACGCTAAAGAGGGAGACGTGCAGACGTTAAAGAGGGAGACGCGCAGGCGTTAAAGAGGGAGACACGCAGACGCTAAAGAGGGAGACACGCAGACGCTAAAGAGGGAGACACGCAGACGCTAAAGAGGGAGACACGCAGACGCTAAAGAGGGAGACGTGCAGGCGTTAAAGAGGGAGACACGCAGACGCTAAAGAGGGAGACGTGCAGACGTTAAAGAGGGAGACGCGCAGGCGTTAAAGAGGGAGACACGCAGACGCTAAAGAGGGAGACACGCAGACGCTAAAGAGGGAGACACGCAGACGCTAAAGAGGGAGACACGCAGACGCTAAAGAGGGAGACGTGCAGGCGTTAAAGAGGGAGACACGCAGACGCTAAAGAGGGAGACGTGCAGGCGTTAAAGAGGGAGACACGCAGACGCTAAAGAGGGAGACACGCAGACGTTAAAGAGGGAGACACGCAGCCGTTGAAGCAGACTAATGCGCAGACGCAAATGGGGGGCTGCTGACGTATAGTCATCTATGTCTTCTGATTTCACTGCTCCTTTTCAGTCTGGCCTAGGAGAGCAGCAGTGGGAGGTGCATGGGTATCTGAAAAAATAGCACATCTGGTTGGGACTGGTGGGACCCCCCTCCCCCCAACAGATTATTAACAGATCTTCCTCTGATCCAAGCGTTTTCTCCTCATCTAGCTGCTATACCAGGGGTTGGGAACCTCTTTGGCCAAGAGAGCAATAAACACCACATATTTTTAAATGTCATTTGTGAGAGCCATACAATATGTTGAAAGCTAAAAATATAAGTGAATGTGTGCATTTTATGTAATGTCCACATTTTGAATTCCACTTTTAAAGTGTGTGGATTCTTTTCAATAACATTGTTATTGTAGTGGACTGAGTTGGATTAGGTGTCTGTTGGGTCGCGTTATAAATTCCAGAGTTCATTGAACTCATCAAGGAGAGATGCTGATTGGCCCTCAGTTCTGTCACTCAACCTGTCGTTACGTAGTTTGGACCAGTGGGGTTCAGGTATTGGCTGAATAAGGGAAACAGGAGGGCTTGTGCTGGAGTGGGGGAATATAAAGTAGGGGGGAGCGCTCAGGTGGGAGAGATTCAGGAGTTCCTGATTGGTTGTTCGGCGTTGGTTATGGCCTGCAGTAACCAGAAGAAAGAACCTTAAAAGAGGTTAAGTCTCTGTGCCTCAGTGTGGGAAAGAGACGCTACGTTAAGCTGTTGCTAATAAATAAGTATTTGTTAGCATGAATGTGATTCTGGTGCTGCATGGTGGTTCTGCTGATGGTCTAGTCTGGTGGATACGTGGTGAGTTTCAGCTTCCTGCAGGCGTTGAGACGTCCATCCGTTAAACGTGATGGTAGGTCTGAATGTTCTTTACACGTGACAAAGACCGCTCACATGCAGACGTGGAGCCAAACATGGTCAGTACAGCAACACACAGGGGGCGGCCGTGGTGCAGCGGTAGGGCGGTCGACCCATGATCATAAGATTGCAGGTTCAATTCCTGCCTTGCACGCCCATGAGTCGAAGTGTCCTTGGGCAAGACACTGAACCCCACCTTGCCTCTGGTGGTAGGCAGGCGCCTGTGTTTGGCAGCGGAGCCGCCATCAGTGTGTGAACGTGTGTGTGACTGTAAAGCGCTTTGTCCTTGTAGGAAGAAAGGCGCTATACAAGTATACGCCATTTACTCCCACGCTACAGTGTGGTATGTGACGGACAGCGTGTTCTCACCAGAGCGCTGCTTCCCCTCGCTGCCTGCGCCCAAGACCCCTCCCCTTTTCCTACATGCGCAGGTTTCAGGCTGCTACAAACTCTGATACAACAGATAATGTTAAACTGATAGTGGCGTAGATTTTTTTCTCCAAGCACCGCTACAACTGGGCGCCGTCGTGCCCAGTCCAATGAGATGCTGACTTTGCTGTTGGCTCTGAATGCCATAAGACTTTCAAGGTTCAATATGTAAATCTGAAACATTAACATAAAATGAAGCTATGCATCAGAAAATGACTAAGCCTATAAACAAATCAGCTGTTGGGTAAATTCTGCAGCAGGAAGAGCCTTGTTGTCAGCTCTGAACAGTTCTTCCAGTCTGCAGCATGTTCACCAGCTTCCTTCATGTGTGTCAGAGGTGGCCCTGGAGGACCTCTGCCGCTCTGAGGGGGACGACGCCGATGATATGGACGCCGATGGCTAACCTGCTGACCTCAAACCAGCCCCGCCTCCACCGTCTGCTGGGCTGAGGACAGAGGCGGGTTGGACTGAAGTGAAGGAAGCAGTGAGCCCCCCCCAAGCCATGTTTGTGGTTGAGCTGCACCGGACTCACTTCACACTCAGAAGAAGAACCACAAGAAGGGCTCGGAACAGCAGGAAGACAATTTGGCCTTGACCAGCTGCTGTTCCTGCTCGCCAAAATAAAAGCTTTATGCAGATGATGTCCAACATCTGGATGGTTCAGATGTGGCTGAAGTAAGAACCTGCACCTGGCTGGGACCTGGAGTCCAAATCTGTTGGTGCATTCCCAGAGGGTCTGGTTCTGCTGTGGCTGCCCATCCATATGTTAGGGGTTCAAACCCCAGACCTGAGTGAGACACTTCACCACACATCAATGGAGAATAAAAGCCAGTTCTGTTTGATAACAGCTGATGACAAAGAATAAACGTTTTTCTAAACTAAACCCTGAATTTGATCTGATCTGCAGTAACGAGTCAAAAACTGGCTCATAAATTAGATTTATTACAGCAGAATAACAAAATAGTTTTTGTCATCGTCTTCTCTGGATGATCAGATGTTCAGCGAAAAAAGCCATCATGATCATGAGGTGTCCGTCAGTACAGACTCACACGCGTCAGGCATGTCCCGAGCGTGTCAGGCATGTCCCGAGCGTGTCAGGCATGTCCCGAGCGTGTCAGGCATGTCCCTGGTGCCGGTGGTTCCTCTTCTGCCTTCTCTCCATACCATGAAAACCCTGGGGGGGCTGAACTTTAGGCCCAACCGTTTGCAAACATCAGCTCGGACGGCAGCTTCATCCAGGACTGCTGAGGCTGAAGGGGGCGGGGCTCAGATCAAAGGTTTGAGCTACAGGTCCAGAACACCAATGGGAGCGAGGCACTTGTGGGTCAAGTATTCCAGGTAGGGGGGGGTCTCAGCTGTTCTTCAGCTCCTGTACGTTCCCGCCTGCAGCAGAGCAGACAGGAACCCGGCCGGTTTCTCCTGCCGGCGCTCCTCCGCCCACGTTGGGACCACTTGCTCGTCGCTCTCCTGTTTATCGCCCGCCGTCATGCTTTGGCTGTGAAAGGTCTTGTGCACGCGTTGGTACGGCGTGCACGGCTCGGTCAGCCACGGATGCAACAGCAGCTCTGACGCCGTCAGCCTCTCGTCGGCCTCCTTGCGCAGCATGCAGCCAATCAGGCACTTGGCCTGCGGCGACAGCCAGCTGGGCAGACTGTACGCTCCACGCCGGATCTTGGCGAACAGAGCTGCAGGTTGTGTGTCTTGGAACGGGTACCGCCCCACCAGCATGGTGTACAGGGACACCCCCAGGCTCCAGACGTCTGCGGCCCGGCCCGAGTAAGACCCGTGTCCGCTGCACAGCAGCTCGGGGCCCACGTAGGCGGGACATCCGTGCCTGTCCGTCAGAGAGTCGTCGTCATGGTCGCCACAGAGGACGACGCAGTCACCGAGGCCCAGCAGCGCCAGACGAGTCCTGGAAGACAACCCCTTCATGAAAACACTTCTCCGTGAGCCGGTCACCCGCTGACGCACAGAACCTCACCTGTGTTTGTCTGTGAAGACGAACCGCCGGAGCTTCAGGTCCCTCAGGACCACGCCGTGACCGTGACAGTGCGCCACTGCGCTCAGCATCTGGGAGAAGAAACGCCGTGCCTCCTCCTCGTCCAGGTGCTTCCTGCTGCGAACGTGTGCGTGCATGTCACCGTGGTGATGAGGCAGGAAGGCGTAGACGCCGTCCTGACCGGTAACCACATCCAACAGACTGCAGACGTTGCCGTGCTTTCCGACGCGGCTGTAGGCGGCTAGCGTGTCCTGGTACCCGTGCAGGGGGAGGACCTGGAACGATGAAGGCTCTCGTTTTTCTTCTTTTCTGTCCAAACACGCCGTTCTGCATCGAGCTGCTTCGCTCCGATCAACCTTTGATCTGTTTTTAAAGCATCATCTTCATCAGGGGCCTTTTGATGATGATGATGCCGTTTTTAGCCAAAGTCCTGTGTTTTCTAGGACACAGTATCTGCAGAGCGGCAGGAGTTCATTAGAATTATGGGCGGGACCACTCCCTGTCGCTGAGAGCTCTCTGTTTACACTCTCTCCCACTAGCTTACATTAGCGGTGCAACAAAAACAGCAGCAAAATCGTAACGATCCAGTTTAGTTTTAGATCCAGATTCCAGGAAAACCAAAACGCTCAGGGATCTGTCTGCAGGTGGATGAATCAGAAAGGGGCGGAGCATGGAGCTGGTGGCTCCGCCCAGCATTTTCCTACACGTTTTTTCTTCTGCTCCTCATTCACAACAATTTGAGTGAAGAAATCCGCAGAAATGTAGTTTTAATGTTACATTTGTTTTGCACGAGAACCTGAGCCGTGACCGTTTACCTGGCAGGTGAGTCGCTGCCGTCGGTCCTCCTGCAAAGCTCTGTAGGCGTCCTCCTTTTCCCGCCGCTCCAGGAGGAGGTACGCTCCCACTCTGCGGGACGGTGCGTTCCAGATGCATTTGGAGGAGTGGCTTTTGGTCTTGAACCAAGGGGACTGGCCAGTGGATGGAGGGGGCGGGGCCAAACGGGGTGTTTTGCACGCCGGCGCACTGTCCAGGGGCTTCTCCAACATCCTCTTCAGGCACGGCGGAGACCCGGCCGTGTCGCCAGCGGCGCTCATCTTCAGGGGGACAGCGGAACAGAAACGGATTCAAATGAGCGATGAAGCAGTGACATCATCATCTCCTCTGCTGTGTCCGGACAGCCTGTCGTTTTCACAGGAAGTGCTGAATCTACGGAACGGCGCCCTCCGACGGTGACGCCGCCACCTGACCTTTCACCTCTGCAGCTTCAGCGCAGAGCTGCATCCCAGCTGACGGTTGGCATCGCTGCTCTAATGTCTGTCTATAGGTGTCATGATGCAACTTCCTGAAAGCTGACGGGCGCCGCCGCGGCTTTCACGTGATTGCATCAGAACACAACAGTGAAGTTTAAAAGGCTGTAAAAGTCAACAACACAAACACAAACGCACAACAGAGCAGAGCACACTGAAGGTCCGTTTGGAGACGGAAGAACCAAAACATTCACAAAAACTGACTCACAACTGAGGTAGTGCACACACCCACACTGACACACACACACACAGACAATCACACTCACTGACACAGACACACACACATACTGACACACAAACACTCACTGACACTCACAGACACTCACTGACACACACTCAGACACACACACTGACACACACTCAGACACACACACTGACAAACACACACTCACTGACACACACAAACACTCACAGACACACACACAGACACTCGCACTGAAACACACTCAGACACTCACACTCACTGACACAGACACCCACACTCACTGACACAGACACACACACATACTCATTGACACACAAACACTCACTGACACTCACAGACACTCACAGACACACACTCAGACACACACACTGACACACACACACACACACACTCACTGACACACACAAACACTCACTGACACTCACAGACACACACACAGAGACTCGCACTGAAACACACTCAGACACTCACAATGACACACTCACTGACACACACTCACAGACACACACACAGACACTCACACTGACACAATCATACACAGACACTCACACTGACACACTCAAAGACACACACACTGACACACACTCACTGACACACACAAACACTCACTGACACTCACAGAAACACACACAGACACTCACACTGACACAATCATACACAGACACTCACACTGACACACACAAAGACACACACACAGACACTCACACTGACACAATCATACACAGACACTCACACTGACACACTCAAAGACACACACACTGACACACACTCACTGACACACACAAACACTCACTGACACTCACAGACACACACACAGACACTCACACTGACACAATCATACACAGACACTCACACTGACACACACAAAGACACACACACTGGCACTCACACTGACACACACACAGACACAGAGATACACAGCCTTAAAGCTGAGCTTCAACCGGAAGTCGTGTAAACTTTTAAAGAGCCTTCAGTGGGATGTTGGTCCCTTGTGACGTCATTAGAGCAGGTCATCTGGCTGAAGCTAACGAGAAAACGGAGCTTCAGCAGAAAACGCTTCCGTGAACCGGAAACTTCCTACCGATATAAAGATCCGTTAGTTTATGAAGCACACGAGCCCAGAAACCTTTGATGTTTCTTTGTTCAGACTGTTACATTTTTCCGATCATTTCTTTTCACTTCCGGTGACGTCACAGTCTTTGTGTGTTTCGCTGCTGTCAAACTTTAGACGAAATGAAACCAACTTTCCCGCTGCTCGCTACATTTATGAAACATTCTGATTCTAAACGTTTCTAACTCACCTTCACCGGAAACCGAGGCGGCTTAGTTTCGGACCGGGACCGGGGAGCCTCCGGAATCAGCTCCGGTACTTGGATCAAAAGGGGTCAAACTTTTTCCTCCTTGAGTTTCCGGAAAGAGACGGCGGCTCCGCGCGCACCCGCGTGCAGGTCGGTTTCCCGCTGCTTTCCCGAAGCTCCACTCGGTCTGGCTCCGGTCTCACAGTTCGGGACTGCCGCGGCTCCGCTTGGTCACTTTGTTCCCCGCGTGGTGTCGTCATGCAGTGGGCGGGGCCTTGGTGTTGCAATGGTGAGCGGCGCTTTCGTCATGAAGAGGGCGGGGCCGGGGGGAGGGGTGCGTTTTCTTTAGTTGAGAACAGCTGCGCGCGCTCCCGTCATATCCCCGCGCGGTCACGTCAGTCCTCCCGAAAGGGCCATGATGAAATGTAGTCACGTGATCTGCTTTCTGCACCTTTTAACCCATTTTTATTTTGTCCAACTTTATTGAACAGAAAATCAAAGTTGAAAACACGTCATCAGGTTCATCAGACACCAGAACCAATCAGATCCTTCACCTACAGAACAGAAACATGGACAGCAGAAAGAACGCTTCCTGAGAAGAAAGAAGATGAACAAATCAAAAGGTGACATTCTATATACATAAATGCACATATTGTTCCAGTCTTACCTCCCTGGATGTTTTCATCTTTTGAATATATTCATAAAACTGAAACGTCTCATCATAAATCATTTTAAAATTGGGAGTTTTTTATTGAATTCTGCACTTATGTATGTAAAATAAAAAGTAACAAATTAATACTATTCTCTACTTTTTTATCATCCGAATTGACGATTTGTTTAAAATGTAAAATATTCTTGATGCTTACAAAACATAACGCAACAATTGTCGAAGTAGACAAAAAGTAAAATAAAATAAAAAGAGTCCAACTGTTGATTTGTTAGAACAATTATTTCAATGCCACTGAAAATGTTTTATGCTGAGTCTCGTCACGCGACCGGCGCTGCTGTGATGTCATCCTACAGGCGACCTTGTAGTTCCCTCCACGCCACAGGAAACGATTACAGGCCCCCCATGAAAGACGGATGAAACACACGGCACGTTGTTACAGACGGTGAAAGAGGCGCCGTCCTAGCAGGTTGGAGGTGGGGGGGACTGTGGGGGGGACTGTTGGAGGTGGGGGGTACGGTTGGAGGTGGGGGGTTCGATTGGAGGTGGGGGGGGACTGTTGGAGGTGGGGGGTTCGGTTGGAGGTGGGGGGGGGCTGTTGGAGGTGGGGGGTTCGGTTGGAGGTGGGGGGGACTTTTGGAGGTGGGGGGGACTGTTGGAGGTGGGGGGTACGGTTGGAGGTGGGGGGGACTGTTGGAGGTGGGGGGTTCGGTTGGAGGTGGGGGGGGACTGTTGGGGATGGGGGGTACGGTTGGAGGTGGGGGGGACTTTTGGAGGTGGGGGGGGACTGTTGGGGATGGGGGGTACGGTTGGAGGTGGGGGGGACTGTTGGAGGTGGGGGGTACGGTTGGAGGTGGGGGGTACGGTTGGAGGTGGGGGGGGGGACTGTTGGGGATGGGGGGTACGGTTGGAGGTGGGGGGGACTTTTGGGGATGGGGGGTACGGTTGGAGGTGGGGGGGACTGTTGGAGGTGGGGGGTACGGTTGGAGGTGGGGGGTTCGATTGGAGGTGGGGGGGACTGTTGGAGGTGGGGGGGACTGTTGGAGGTGGGGGGTTCGATTGGAGGTGGGGGGGACTGTTGGAGGTGGGGGGTACGGTTGGAGGTGGGGGGTTCGATTGGAGGTGGGGGGGACTGTTGGAGGTGGGGGGTTCGATTGGAGGTGGGGGGGACTGTTGGAGGTGGGGGGTACGGTTGGAGGTGGGGGGTTCGATTGGAGGTGGGGGGGGCTGTTGGAGGTGGGGGGTTCGGTTGGAGGTGGGGGGGGCTGTTGGAGGTGGGGGGTTCGGTTGGAGGTGGGGGGGGGACTGTTGGGGATGGGGGGTACGGTTGGAGGTGGGGGGGGGACTGTTGGGGATGGGGGGTACGGTTGGAGGTGGGGGGGACTTTTGGAGGTGGGGGGTACGGTTGGAGGTGGGGGGGACTTTTGGAGGTGGGGGGGGACTGTTGGGGATGGGGGGTACGGTTGGAGGTGGGGGGGACTTTTGGAGGTGGGGGGGGACTGTTGGAGGTGGGGGGTTCGGTTGGAGGTGGGGGGGGACTGTTGGGGATGGGGGGTACGGTTGGAGGTGGGGGGGACTGTTGGAGGTGGGGGGTTCGGTTGGAGGTGGGGGGGGACTGTTGGGGATGGGGGGTACGGTTGGAGGTGGGGGGGACTTTTGGAGGTGGGGGGGGACTGTTGGGGATGGGGGGTACGGTTGGAGGTGGGGGGGACTTTTGGAGGTGGGGGGGGACTGTTGGAGGTGGGGGGTACGGTTGGAGGTGGGGGGGACTGTTGGAGGTGGGGGGTTCGGTTGGAGGTGGGGGGGGACTGTTGGGGATGGGGGGTACGGTTGGAGGTGGGGGGGACTTTTGGAGGTGGGGGGGGACTGTTGGGGATGGGGGGTACGGTTGGAGGTGGGGGGGACTGTTGGAGGTGGGGGGTACGGTTGGAGGTGGGGGGGACTGTTGGAGGTGGGGGGTTCGGTTGGTGTGCATGCTTGCTTCCAGCTTTTCTGATTGTGTCCATCAGGAAAAGAAGCGGACCCCCCCCCCCCCCCCCCCCCCCCCCCACACACACACACACACACACACACAGAGGAGGAGGTGGAGCTGCTAGACGTTTCTCTGCCTGCAGCTTCCAAACGTTCACAGAGAGAAAAGACTTTTCCTCCATTCTCAAAAAGACGCCGTTCTTTTTTCCCAGTGTTTCTTCGTCTCTGCAGGAAGTTTCTGAAGTGAACTGTGAGGATTGAGCTTTCAGGCAGTGAGCTCCTCCCTCCTCACTTTCTCCTGGTTTCTAACATTTTCACTCTTTTCTCTCAAAGTTCAAACGTTCCAGGATTCTAGAACAAAAAGATCTGATGACATCACAGATTGATGTCAGTGTGTCAGACTGAACACAGGAGACACGGCACGGAGGAGAAAGATTGACAAGGTCTACAGCCAATCAGGAGGCACAACACACGGATGAAACAAAAGCATCCAAAACTGTGCACGTGTGACGGACAGGCAGATGGAACAATATGAGGATTTATTGATAGTGAGCAGGAAACAGCAAAAGCGCAGAGAGCCTGGGCAGGTGAGGGTACAAGGGACAAACCGGGTCCGGGGTCCGGGGTCAGGGGTCTGGGGTCCGGGGTCCGGGGTTTGGGGTCCGGTGTAGATCAGAGGTGCCACTGAATAAACAGGAACACGGTTTGGTAGATACCGGACGCTGACCAGCTCTACATGCCTGAGTGGTCCAGCATGGAGATGGATCAGCTGTCATGTGAACATGGAGACATTTGGATCTGAACATGTGCCGTTCACAGCCACGCCTCCAAATAGGTTAAGGATGCAGTGAAAGCCGTTGTAAACTGTTTGTTTCACTTCACAGATTTTGGGGAGGGGGTGGATTGTATTGTGGTGGCAGACACGCATCATTGTGTGTTTTTCACATGTCTCTGACTTATCGGTCCAAAACCAAAAATATTCTACCAGAAACCCCGTTTTCACGTTTCCTCAGTAGCATTCTGTGGGTCCAAAAAGCGGATTTAGTCAGTAAGTCACCATTCTAACGAACACGCCGCCGCTGGACGGCGAGCAGCGCCACCGACCACACTGCCTTCAGGTTGCTGGTAGACCGTCAGGTGTTGCAGGTGGACTTGGTGAGTCTCCAAGTGTCGTCAGCAGACTTGCATCAAGACTCTGAACTACTGCAGAGTTTGGGACAGACCCGGGGGAAGATCCCCCCAGTGACAGACCACCACCATGACCAGAACCTGAGGACCTCAGACCTGGTTTAGCAAACGCCACACAGCAGCAGGCCCGTTTACCAGATGGGAGGGGTACCAGGGTTCCCAGACAGACCATTCAGAACCGACTCCACCCCCTCTGACTGGAATGACAGATGACCGCTGCAGGTGAGGAGTCTGGACGGCATCACGAGGTTCTTGTAGACGGTCCAATACCTGCAGGTACTGTCCTCAGAGACATCGTGGATCCATTGTCATCACCCAGTTCCACCAGAACACCCCCAACTTCCTGTCCACCGCATGGTGCCAGAGCAGTCAGAGCTGGACCTAAGGAAGTGGGCGTGGCTTCTGTGCTTTTGCCAGAAATGACTTTTTACTTGAACCCCATATAGCAGGTCTGGGACCAGCTGAGGCAGAGACTGGATAACCGGACCCCTGGGTGACCTGCAGAACTGCATGTAGGACTTGTGGAAAAGCGGACTGCCTCAGAACATCATGAGGTCGGTAAGGAGCACAAAACGCCGCCGTCACGTTGTCACCAGATGCGGTTCCATGTGCAAAATATCTTGATGGGATCAATGGTGGGATCAGAATTCAACCGTGTAAATGGGCCCAGAAAAACCTTTTCTGATTAGAACTAACGGTCACATGGTCCCCTTTTGGTGTGAATGAATCATTTGGAAGCAGGAGAGTTGAAAATACTGGAAGAGGAAATGAGTCCTGATGTAAACAACGGGAGCTGTCATTTACATTTATGCATTTAATATACTAGATGATCTTCCAAACGTGCTTTTATTAATGTTTGGAATATCATGAAGCGTCTGTTCGCTCATCATTTTATTTTTAATCCGTGTTGTCCGTGCTTTTGTTTGTGGAAGAACGGGGCTGGAAGAACCGTTAGCAGTTTGTGTCGTGATTTATTCCACTTCCTCGTTGCCACAGACGACACACGTCATACGATCCATCAAAGCAGAGTTCAGAATCAAGTATACGAGCGGTCAACAGAAAATACCGGGCGCTGTGCTCCTTCTCTGTATCAAACCAAACTAACACAGGTGCGCCTACATGACGTCTTAACTCATCACATGACCAAAAAAGGAATTATAAACAAACATGATCATGGCGACTACAACATGGTTAATGTGTTTTTACACCACGTGATTAAATATTGAAGAAAACATGTCAGAGAAACAGTTTGAGTTTAATCTTAGTGTCTCTTATATAACACATGTGATGAAATCAGAGGCCAAGTAGAACACACACATGTGCATGAACACACACACACACACACATAGAAACACATGTATCTATATGTGTGTGTTCTTGCACATGTGTGGATGTGTGTTTGTGTGTGCACATGTGTGTGCATATACACATTTGTCACACACATGTGTGTGTGTGTGTACATAAGCACGTGTGTGTGTGCATATGTATGTGTGCGTATATGCATGTGTGTGCGCAAATTCATGTGTGTGTGCAAATTCATGTGTGTGTATGTGTGCGTGTGTGTGTTTTTGCATATACATGTGTGTATTTACATATGCACGTGTGTGTTTCTCTTTACCCAGACCTTTTCTAAACGTGTTTTCTGCTGCGATCGTCTCTCAGCTGTGACTCTTTTCTGAGGTCACAGAAATAAGAAACACTTTAGTAGTGTATATGGTGGGGGGTGCGGGGCGTTGTGTGGGTGGGGGTGGGTGGTGTCTGCTGTAAACATGCGCTCTGCGGCCTGGGACCGTCTCCGTGATGAAACCAGCAGCAATGTCTGCTGCTGGCATGACGACTGTGTCCCGTGACATACCTGCTGTGCATGTGAACTGGAATAGGGGGGGCTAACTTTTGACCGCTTTGATTTGGGTAAAAACGACGCTGTGACATCATCAGTACCCCCCAGTTGTAATACTTACGATCCTAATGCGAAGCACCCCCCATCTGTTTTCTGAGCTGCTGGTGTTTGTGTTTCATTGGCCGTCATGCTGCTATCAGATGCAACTTTAGGCAATACCCAGTGCACATGCACACACGTGCACATGCACACACTCAAACACACACACACTCTCTTGTCCATCCGCCTCCAACTGAGACAAACAAAGGAGCTGCCTCCATCTCCATCAGTCCGCTTACTGCCGTAACGAAGTGCAATCAACATGCAAGGCTGACCACGTGCACACACACACGCATGCACACACGCATGCACGTGCACATGCACGTGCACACTGTGGCTTGCTGAAGGATAAATTTCACTTGTGATTGCAGAAGAGTTACTGAAGTGTGGACTTGTTTGTGCGCTGGCCTCGTGCTGCCATGATGTCACTTCTTTGCACTCTCAGAACTTTCCCTCTGAAATCCAACGGCGACAAAGAACGTCAACCCAGACGTTTTCCTCTCCATGAGTCCGTCTGGAGCAGCGTCAGGAGCTCCACCCCTCCAGGGTTCCATCTCGTCGTTTCTCTGCACAGGGACGCTGCTTAGGATGTCAGCAGGTGGTTCCAACGCATGTGCGTGTGTATGTGTGTGTTTGTGCATGTGTGTGTGCATATATGTGTGTGTGTGGATGTGTGTGTGTATATGGGTGTGTGCATATGTGTGTGTGTTTGTGCATGTGTGTGTGTGTGTGTGTGTGCATATGTGTGTGTGTGCATATGTGTGTGTGTGTGTTTGTGCATGTGTGTGTGTGTGTGGATGTGTGTGTGTGTTCATATATGTGTGAGTGCATATGTGTGTCTGTGCATATGTGTGTGTGTGTGTGGATGTGTGTGCATATGTGTGGGTGTGCGTGTGTGTGTGTGTGTGTCTGTGCATATGTGTGTGTGTGCATATGTGTGCGTCTGTGTGTGCGTGTGTGCATAGGTGTGTGTGGTGTGTGCATATGTGTGTGTGTGTGTTTGTGCATGTGTGTATGTGCACCACCCACTGATACCTGTGTCAAATGTCAGCATGATGTAAAACACACACACAGTGCAGTGAAACAGGAAGTGTTTCATTTCCAGAGCTGCTTTGGCTCCACAGTAAAAATGAAAATCTTACCCAAAGTTAATTATCTCTTCTCAATGATTCCCACACAACCGCCATTAAAATGGTTCAGAACATTAGACTCATCCATATCAAGCTTTTTATGGAACAATAAACCTGCAAGAATTAGTCTAAAAACTTTAAAATCTGCAAAAAGCTATGGAGGATTAGAATTACCTAACTTCCACAATTACTTTCTTGCAAATAGATTACAATACATCTTAAAATGGTTAAAAAATAATCCAGAAACCAACTCATGGTTAGACTTGGAACAGGCGTTATGTGGAAAGATCAACCTGTCAGATCTTCCATTTATTAGTCAAATAGTTAAAAAACAGGATTGTTTCAAAAGTATTAATATAAATGCCACTTTAACAGCCTGGTGGGAATTCCTCAAAATATCAAAATCATCAATTCAACCGTGCAAACTGACACCCATCTGGAACAACCCAGACATCCTCATAAACAAAAAAATTATCCACTTCCCAGCTTGGCAAGCAGGGGGCATAAAACAACTAGAGCACATAATTATTGATAGAAGATTCATAACTCCCCAGGAACTTCAAGACAAACATGGAATATATAACTTCTTGGAATATCAGCAACTTAAATCAATTATTACTAAAAAGTTTAAATACAGAGACAACGATTTAAAGCTACCAGATGTAGTTACCACTCTGATCAATTTCTCAATGAATAAAACTCTCTCCAAAATATACAAACTTTTATGTAATTTAGATAACAATATTTCACTTCCGACAACAAAATGGGATGCGGATTTGAGCATCAGCACAGATGAAAGTTTTTGGTCAAAACTCTTCACAGAATTTACTACACTGGACAGAGGATGTTCAAGATGGGTCTCAGTAACTCAGACATTTGTCAGCACTGTGACAGTAATCTACCCGACAATTACATGCATGCACTATGGTTCTGCACGCCTGTCCAGGCTCTCTGGCAGCAGGTATGTGCCGATCTATCAGTCTGGCTTAAGGTTTCAATCACAGCTTCACCGTCACTTTGTGTGCTTGGTGACATGAGTGCCATCGATGTAGAAGGAGGATTAGGCTCTATCATTTTCATAACTCTTTGCATTGCTAAAAAAACTATTTTAATAAATTGGAAAAGCAAAAAAAATATAAATATAAGTCAACACAGAAATCTGCTGCTTGATCATATCAGCTTGGAAAAAATGTCAGCCCAAAGTTCAAGTAACTTTGAAAGAATTCGGTCTCTCTGGTCTCCCATAGCTAACTCCGTGACTTAGGGGGTGGGGGGGGCATGGTCGTCGCTGCTCCTTGCCCTTCTGCCGTGGGCCGGGGTGGGGGTCGGGGCCTCCGGTGCCTGGCCGGGGGTGGTGGGGGCTCCGTTGGTCGGGGGGTCGGGTCCGGCGCCTGGGTGGGGCGGCCTGGGGCGCTGCGTGGTCCTCTGGGCTTGGGTGTGGGGGTGCGTGGTGGGGGGGTGGGGTGGTGGTCTGGCTTGGCTTGGGGGGGTGGTCCCTTTGCCTGTGCTGGGGGGGTTGGCGGGGGGCCCTGCTCGGGGGGGGCCCAGCGGCGCCGGATGGGCTGTCCATCTACACCTGGGGCTGGGATCGGCCCTTCCCTGGCTCTGGGGCGGGACGGGACAGCCCTCTTGGGGCCCCCGGTCGCTCTGGGTGTCATCCGCTTCGGCTGCGGGGTCTGGGGTGGGGTGGGGGAGGGGGTCTTGTCGGCCCTGTCCTGTGGGGGGGCATTCTGGGGGAGGGGGGGGGGACCACTATTGGTACGGGGCCCCTTCCTCATATAACCTCATATTAGGGTGAGGGGGTGGGGGGTCTAGCCTGCGATGCGCCTTGGGGGGGGGCTAGTTGGCAGTGGCCCCCCTCCTATGGTTGCCGTATGGAGTGGGCCCCCCCCTCTTTCGGTTTTATTTGCACCTTAGACATGTAGGGTCCTTGGTAGGGGGGGTGCTTGGACATCACTGCCAGCAAGCAGCAGATGTCCTCCTGGCACCCTACCCGCCAATTTTAACCGCACCTTAGACATTTAGGGCCCCTTGGTGGGGAGGGTGAGGGGACATCACTGTGAGTAATCAGGAGATGTCCCCTTAGTGCCCTACTCGCCAATTTTAACTGCACCCCCCTTAGTACACACACCCCTCCCCCTTCAATATATACATTCCAACATAAACACACACACATGCACACACACCCTTTCAAACACACATACACGCACACACATTTTGCAAGGAAGGTGGGACCTGGGTCCATCTGTCCCCTACCCCTTCCCTGGTGGGGGGTACGGGCCCCTTGGCGATGGCGGCCGTGTCCCTTGGGTGCTGGCTCCCTGGGCCCGGCGGTGCTCTCTCCGCACGGTGGGGGGGTTCATATTACACCTGAGCCGGGGGTGTTCGTGTCCCTGGGGGGTGGGTCCTGGTCTTTGCCCCTGAGCGCTGGGCCCCGCCAAACTTCCAACATGGCCGAGCCTGGTCGGGCCATATTTATAACACCCCTTGTGGGCCCTCTTTTTTCCCCGGGGTTCCCCCCTCCTGGGCGGGGGCGGCGGGCCCCTGCCTTGCTCCTCCCTGGACCAACCGTGGGCCGGGCGGATGGCTGCCTGGAGTGCCGAGCGGGTCTCCCTTGGGGGTCCTGGCTCGTACCTGGGGTAGGGGCGGGGGGATGCCCGGAACTCCTGGGTGGTGGTGGGGTGCTCGTCTGGGGCTGTGGGCGTCCTTCTCCGGTGGGGCCCTGCGTTGGGCGCTCCCGGCGCGGCGGGGGGGCTGCTCTCCTGGTTGGGCTGGGGCGGCGCTCTCTTTCCCTCCGTGCCTCCCTGCTCTCTGGCTCTGGGGGCCTTGCGGCGGTCCTGCTGGCCCTGGCCTGGGTGGCGGGCTTGGTCGTCCCGTGTGGCGTTGGGGGGATTTCGGCTGCCGCTGCTGCTGCGGTGGGGGTCTTGGGGTGGGGATGGCTGGGCACTCTCCCTCCTTCTTGTCACGTTCCACCATCCATTTTAGAAGAACATAAACACTCACCTGAGCACAGGTGTCAGCTCACCTTTGCACTAACAGTTTGCATGACTGAATGACTGAAATATTTCACACTAGTTGGTTTAAAGGCATAAGTATGCGTGTGAACACTATCTGTTTTGTGTACATGTCGACAGGTGGACATTTTTGCAGCTAGCAGGTGTGTTTATAACATTTGAGTGTGTGTGTGTGGATAGGCCCCGCCCTTTTTGTATTACATTTGAACCTTACCATAATGATTAACAACCAGTAAACCTGTTGCTTTATGCTGCTTCATGGTCTTACCCCCCTTCCCCTCCTATTATCACCCCCTACCCCCCCCCCCCCCTTTCTCTTCTTCCCCTCTTTCCTTTTCCGTCCGGTCCAACACCAAAGATTTTCAAACATGATTGAAATTAATAAAGTTTGGCCCCAATTACAAAAGGGGTTTATTCAGACATACCTTTGGTTTGTCTGAAGATTAATAACCCCTCTTGTTAAAGTAAAATATGTCCAACACAAGAGGCCCTCAGCTCTCATCTGTCTGCCTAGCTGTTGGACAGGACAAGTTAAAAAAAAAAAAAAAAGAGCTGCTTTGGCTCCGCCCCCGCGTCCCGGCAGGTTGAATGTTTTGCGCTGATGTGTCAGTAACTGAAGGCAGATGCTGGAAGACGTCTGTCATGTATTTTCAGTGAACAGAGGGGGACGGTTCCTGTCTTTGCCACTAGAGGGAGACAAACTAACATCTCCTGTTCCGTCCATCTGTTCTATTAACCCTTGTGCTATCCTATGGGGTCCAGATGACCCCCCCCCCCCCTTACATTGACGTGTTCTCCCTACCATGACAAAGGTGGATAAAGGTGGAAAGATTTCATGTAATCCATGGACACCAGTGAAGATCACAAATCATTGAAGAAAAAAGGTTCAGAGCACTGTCTAGTGGGTCTAGATGACCCAACTCCCAATGTTAAAGTGCCTAGGATAGCACAGGGGTTACACTGCATCCGTTACGGGTTTTGGGGTTGCTGGAGCCTATATCAGCTACTGTTCACCCTGATCAGGTCACCAATCCATCACAGAGACACACAACTCCACAGACATCACCAGTGGCCTGAATCATGTTTCTGGACTGGGGGAGGAACCTGGAGAGAACCCACACATGATCCAGAAGAACCTGCAACCTCCACATAGAAAGAACCCAGCAGGGATTTGAACCTGGCCTCCTCACTAAGAGGTAAGAGTGCTAACCACTACACCACAGATCCCCTCATGATATTTCTTTGCCATTTAAAGAGAAGATTCACATTTAATAAAGTTATTTCTCCTTTAGTCACTCCAATAAATTCTAAAATTGTTCCTAAAACTTTTCTGACTGTAAAAACATCCAAAGCCTGATGGGAAATCTGATGAATACATCAGAAATGTGAATTCTGTGATGGACCGTGTCGGTATTTAAACATTTGAAGGTCTTGAATACAGAAACTGTTCTGTGCTTTGAAAAGTGGGTCTTCTCATTTGATTGGATGTTTTTATAACGTAATCCTTTAGCATTACTTTTGTAGTTTTCCATGGCCTGAAAAGAGAAGAGCGCCTTAGACATGTGGGGATTCTGAATGTTCAAATGTCTTCTCCATACGTTTTACTTTGACAGTGGAGGCAGATGGAACCCAAACCCAAGCGGTGGCTTCATGAGAACATCGTCAGTCCTTCAGATGTTTGGATACTTGAGTTTCTGTAGGTCTGCTCATCGATTCCATCATTTTACGATGAAGCACTCCAAAGCCGCCTCTTGGCTGAAGAGCATCTTCATCAAAGGTCATTTCATCCAGACGCTGAGCCACTGCAGCCATTGTGGGTCTCCTGTTGTCTTCAGGATAATGCCACAAAAATGCAGCGTGACTCCATCCGGCACAAAGAGCCACAGTCAGTCAGCAGCTTCAGCCGAGCCTCTGCTTTAGTGAGCAGCAGGAATGCAGGACGCCGGCGTGGCTTGGGCCCCTCGTGGCTCTCGTGAGTTATCTATGGATTGTAACTCTGGCAATAGACGGAAACGCTGGGCTACTATCTCGGTTCTCAACAGCTGTGTCTGTAAAAACTGAAAAGTGTTTGTTTGCATTCTTTTGGGGACATTCCTGAAGGACAGTCCTGTTGGGTGAACCTCTACTGTCTTCAGAGTTCAGACCTTTCATTCGTGTCCGTCTCTCGGAGGGGGCGGGATCAAGCGGCAGCTCTAACCAGCAGCTTTCCTCTTGTCATTAACCCACTAACGAGGGACCACATGGTCCTCGTTGGACGGCTCGTGCGCCCGCTTTCACGCTGTCAGGACTTTAATGAAGGACACAGACGTTCCCATTTGCCTTGTGTTCAGACAGACGAAGATTTGAGGCGTGTGACTGGTTCTGGTTCCGCCTCACGTTTCTTCCAGGTCTCTGATCAGACCTGGGAGTGGGGGGGGGGGGGGTCCTTATTCTCGACTGCATGGAGAGTTTAGCTGCAGTCCGCTTAACGCCGCTGCTCCCCGTCAGACTCACGAGCCTCATAAGTGGCAGCTGATGGCGGCAGGAACACGTGGAACATGTTAGTGATCATGGGTTCCTAGCTGCTCATCATTAGAGATCTGACTCTGTCCTGAAGGGGACACGGCTCTTTCACCAAATATGAAAATATTAGGAGTTTAGGCCAAACCTGGAATGATTGATGAGACATTTTCGTTTGTAAACTTTAGCACAGGAAGTCTCTTTTCTGTTTCCTAATCATGAAGAAAGGACCGGATGGTGTTCAAGCGTGTCTGTAGGAACATGTCTTCTGTCTGTGAGGAAGAACTCCAACCCTGTTGAACCTCTAGCAAAAATCCTGCAGGATTCAGTAACGGTTCTGTTTGGACCGGTTCCCTAATCATATAAGGATAAATGTCTTTTCAGACTCCCATCTGGGTTCAGTAAATCAACCATTTTCATCCACAGATGCACCCGTAAATGACTCAACCCCCCTGGGGTCATGAATGGGCTTTCATTTGGTTTTATGGGTTTTTCAGGGTTCTAAAGGTTCTGAAGGACTTCATCAAGGACAGAGGTCTTCATGGTGGACAGAGGTGTTCATTGTGGACAGAAGTCTTCGTTGTGGATGGAGGTCTTCATCAGGGACAGAGGTGATCGTCGTGGACAGGGGTCTTCAATTTCAATTCAATTCAATTCAATTTTATTTGTATAGCCCAAAATCACAACAACAGTCGTCTCGATGGGCTTCGAAGTAAAACATGAACTCAAAAGGATCATGAATACAAAGAGTTCAATAGGAAAATACTAAAATGAACTAACAAACTGACTATGCTATACTGGCATCCCTGCCCTTAGACCCCTCCCCCCTCTGTAAGGAAAAACTCCTAAAAAAACAGATTCTGGAAAAAACGAAGAAACCTCAGGGGTGTCCACATGAAGGAGGGATCCTCCCCCAGGACGGACAAGCGATTTACCAGAACTCTATCTAACTTTATCAAACACTATATATAAAGTCCAGCAGACGAGCTTCATCCAGCCGTGGTTGTGGGGACAGTCAAAGGCGCGAGTCGAGCCAGAGACAGGAACCACAGCCAGGTGTAGGAGCAGGAGCAGAGACGAGGTAAACGGTCAGGAACAGGAGCACGGATGAACCAACTGGAATCTGGAAGCACTCCCACTCCGCAGGAGGGGAAAGAGGGAAGGAGGGACAATACATGAATCACTGCAGCAAACAGAGGCATGGAGAACTAAATGATAAATTATGATCAAGAATAGAGGAGAGGAAGGGTAGAAGTAGATGAGAAAAGAGGACAGAACCCCAGTGCACCATAGTTACCCCAGCTTCAACTTCTAGCAGCCTTTTAAAACAAATAGTTATTAAGTTTAATTTAAACAAATTAACATTAGGTTAAATAATCTCTGAACACTAACTAGTCTGACAATAATCCTGTCCACAGAGGAATGTTTTTAGTCTAGCTTTGAATGTAGAAACTGAGTCGGCCTCTCTTCCATGAGCTGGGAGTTTATTCCATAAGACAGGGGCTTGGTGGCTAAACGCTCTACCTCCAACCGTACTTTTACTAATTCTAGGAACCACAAGCAGTCCTGCATTTTGCGAGCGAAGTGTTCTGATTGGATGGTAAGGGACTATGAGGTCCTTAATATAGGACGGGGCCATTCCATGTAAGGCCTTATAGGTTAACAGGAGGATCTTGAACTTAATTCTAGAATCAACTGGGATCCAGTGAAGTGAAACCAACACAGGAGTGATGTGATCTCTTCTGCTAGTTCCTGCTAACAATCTAGCAGCTGCGTTCTGAACAAGCTGGAGACTTCTTAAGGAATTCTTAGGACACGCTGCTAACAAGGAGTTACAGTAATCCAGCCTCGACGTCACAAATGCATGGATGAGTTTTTCAGCATCACTCTTAGAAAGTATATTTCTGATCTTAGCAATATTCCGCAGGTGAAAAAAGGCAGTTCTACATGCCTGAGATATGTGAGCCTTAAATGATAAATCCTGGTCAAGTAAAACCCCAAGGTTTCTAACTGTGGAATTAGGGGCTATACTTATGCCATCCAGGGAGACTATCTGAGCAGACAGAGTATCTCTGAGGTTTTTAGGACCTAGTATAATGACCTCAGTTTTTTCTGGGTTCAAGAGGAGGTAATTAATTGTCATCCAGGTCTTGATGTCACTGATGCAGGCGTTCAGTTTCTCTATCTGGTCATTTTGGTCAGGCTTCATGGATAAATACAACTGCGTATCGTTGGCATAACAATGAAAATTAATGCTGTGTTTCCTGATTATGTTTCCTAGGGGTAGCATATAAAGCGTAAACAGGATCGGTCCCAAGACTGAGCCCTGTGGGACTCCATAGTTCTCGAGTGCACTGAGAGGAATGGCCATTTACATTAACGAACTGATACCTATCGGACAGATAGGATTTAAACCACTGGAGAGCAGATCCTCTGATCCCTATGTCCTGCTCTAATCTATGGAGTCAAATACCGTGGTCGATAGTGTCAAAGGCTGCACTGAGGTCTTCATCAAAGGGCAGAGGTTTTAACCGTTGGTGGAGGACTTTATCAAGGACAGAGGTCTTCGTCCTGGATGGAGGTTTTCATCATGGACAGAGGTCTTCGTTATGGACAGAGGTCTTCATCGTGGACAGAGGTCTTCATCGTGGACAGAGGTGTTCATTGTGGATGGAGGTCTTTATCAAAGACAGAGGTCTTCATCAAGGACATAAATTGTCACCAAGGGTGGAGGTCTTTATTAAGGACAGAGGTCTTCGTCCTGGATGGAGGTCTTCATCATGGACAGAGGTCTTCGTCTTGGATGGGGTCTTCATCATGGACAGAGGTCTTCGTCGTGGACAGAGGTGTTCATTGTGGATGGAGGTCTTTATCAAAGACAGAGGTCTTCATCAAGGACAGAGATTTTCACCGTGGGTGGAGGTCTTTATCAAGGACAGAGGTCTTCGTCCTGGACAGAGGTGTTCGTTGTGGATGGAGGTCTTTATTAAGGACAGAGGTCTTCGTCCTGGATGGAGGTCTTCATCATGGACAGAGGTCTTCGTCTTGGATGGGGTCTTCATCATGGAAAGAGGTCTTCATCGTGGACAATGGCCTTTGTCCACGACAGAGGTCTTCGTCATGGATGTAGGTCTTCATCAAGGACAGATGTCTTTGTCCTGGACAGAGGTCTTCGTCGTGGATGAAGGTCTTCATCATGGACAGAGGACTTCATGGTGGACAGAGGTCTTTGTCGTGGACAGAGGTCTTCGTCATGGATGGAGGTCTTTAGCAAGGACAGAGGTCTTCATCGTGAAACAGAGGTCTTTATCAAGGACAGAGGTGTTCATTGTGGATGGAGGTCTTTATCAAAGACAGAGGTCTTTATCAAGGACAGAGGTCTTCGTCCTGGATGGAGGTCTTCATCATGGACAGAGGTCTTCGTCTTGGATGGGGTATTCATCATTGACAGAGGTCTTCGTTATGGACAGAGGTCTTCATCGTGGACAGAGGTATTCGTCGTGGACAGAGGTCTTCGTCGTGGACAGAGGTGTTCATTGTGGATGGAGGTCTTTATCAAAGACAGAGGTCTTCATCAAGGACAGAGATTTTCACCGTGGGTGGAGGTCTTTATCAAGGACAGAGGTCTTCGTCCTGGAAGGAGGTTTTCATCATGGACAGAGGTCTTCGTTATGGACAGAGGTCTTCATCGTGGACAGAGGTCTTCGTCGTGGACAGAGGTGTTCATTGTGGATGGAGGTCTTTATCAAAGACAGAGGTCTTCATCAAGGACAGAGATTTTCACCGTGGGTGGAGGTCTTTATCAAGGACAGAGTTCTTAGTCGTGGACAGAGGTGTTCGTTGTGGATGGAGGTTTTTATTAATGACAGAGGTCTTTGTCCTGGATGGAGGTCTTCATCATGGACAGAGGTCTTCGTCGTGGATGGGGTCTTCATCATGGACAGAGGTCTTCATCGTGGACAGTGGCCTTTGTCCACGACAGAGGTCTTCGTCATGGATGTAGGTCTTCATCAAGGACAGATGTCTTTGTCCTGGACAGAGGTCTTCATCGTGGATGAAGGTCTTCATCATGGACAGAGGACTTCATGGTGGACAGAGGTCTTTGTCGTGGACAGAGGTCTTCGTCATGGATGGAGGTCTTTAGCAAGGACAGAGGTCTTCGTCGTGGACAGAGGTCTTTATCAAGGACAGAGGTCTTCGTCGTTGACAGAGATCTTCATCAGGGACAGAAGTCTTCGTTGTGGATGGAGGTCCTTATCAGGGACAGAGGTCTTCATCCTGGACGGATGTCTTCATCATGGACAGAGGTCTTTATCAAGGACAGAAGTTTTCGTCGTGGACAGAGGTCTTAATCAAGGACAGAGGTCTTCATCCTGGACGGAGGTCTTCATCATGGAGAGAGGTCTTCATCGTGGACAGAGGTCTTCATCATGGACAGTGGTCTTTGTCCTGGACAGAGGTCTTTGTCGTGGGAAGAGGTCTTCATCATGGATAGAGGTCTTTGTCCTGGACAGAGGTCTTCGTTGTGGATGGAGGTCTTCATCAAGGACATAAGTCTTTGTCGTAGACAGAGGTTTACATCATGGACAGAGGTCTTGGTCCTGGACAGAGGTCTTCGTTGTGAATGGAGGTCTTCTTCAAGGACAGAGGTCTTCATCAGGATAGAGGTCTTTGTCGTGGACAGAAGTGTTCGTTGTGGTTGGAGGTCTTCATCAGGGACAGAAATCTTCATCAAGGAAAGGGGTCTTCATCAAGGACAGAGGTTTTCACCGTGGGTGGAGGTCTTTATCATGGACAGAGGTCTTTGTCCTGGACAGAGGTCTTCGTTGTGGATGGAGGTCTTCGTCTTGGATGGAGGTCTTCATCAAGGACAGAGGTCTTCATCAAGGATAGAGGTCTTCGTCATGGATGGAGGTCTTCATCAAGGACAGAGGTCTTCATCATGGATGGAGGTCTTTGTTGTTGACAGTGGTCTTCGTCGTGGACAGAGGTCTTTGTCCTGGACAGAGGTCTTTGTCCTGGACAGAGGTATTCGTTATGGATGGAGGTCTTCATCAAGGAGAGAGGTCATTGTCCTGGACAGAGATTTTCATCATGGACAGAGGTCTTTGTCCTGAACAGTGGTCTTTGTTTTGGATGGAGGTCTTCATCAAGGACAGAGGTCTTCATCATGGATGGAGGTCTTTGTTGTTGACAGTGGTCTTCGTCATGGACAGAGGTTTTTGTCCTGGACAGAGGTATTCGTTATGGACAGAGGTCTTCATCATGGATGGAGGTCTTCATCAAGGACAGAGGTCTTTGTTGTGGACAGTGGTCTTCGTCGTGGACAGAGGTCTTTGTCCTGGACAGAGGTCTTTGTCCTGGACAGAGGTATTCGTTATGGATGGAGGTCTTCATCAAGGACAGAGGTCTTTGTCGTGGAAAGACGTCTTCATCAAGGAGAGAGGTCATTGTCCTGGACAGAGGTCTTCATCAAGGACAGAGGTCTTCATCATGGAGGGAGGTCTTCATCAAGGACAGAGGTCTTTGTTGTGGACAGTGGTCTTCGTCATGGACAGAGGTTTTTGTCCTGGACAGAGGTATTCGTTATGGACAGAGGTCTTCATCATGGATGGAGGTCTTCGTCGTGGACAGTGGTCTTTTATGGCTCTAACTCTTTTCTTGCACATCTGCTCTTCTTCATACAGAAACTCTGAAGCTGATGGTTTCGTCTTAAAAATATATCATATTTATCTATATTTTTATATTTATACATATTTCTGGTTTTCCAAAATCATCAGAGAAGAAAAAGTCGCTTCAGAATCTCAACACGTTTTCGTGGTGATGCCATTGGCTGCTGACCATGAATGGAGGAGCTCTGAGCCAATCAGGAGCCTGCTGGAAGACTATTTACGCGGCTCAGCAGGAGCCAGCTTGTCTTTCTCAGCCTCTCCTGTTCCTCCATCGGAGCGTCTTCTCCTCAGCATGCACAGCAAAGAGCAGATCAGGTAAGACGCCTCCTGTGAAGCTGACCTCTGACCTTAACGCTAAACCTTGTCTCTTTTTCACCTTTCTAACGCGTCTCTGAATGTGTCACCCTGCTAATCAGCGTCTCGTGTTCCAGACCAGCAGCTCTGCTGAGACACTAAAGCAGTGAAACAGCCTTCAGATCAGCAGCAACCTGCTTTCACTCTGGGGGGGGGGGGTCAATGAAGGCTTTGTGAGGCAAAAAGGCTTTTGTTGTGAAGCTTTCAGCATATGACGACATTAAAGTCATTTCCGTTGAAACAAAGTCGTTTTTTTTCTGTTACCGTCATCTGTTTTTAGACTAAAGTACAGCAGCCCCCTTGGGACATAAATCGTTACAAAAGTAGAAGAACTAAACCGTCTTATCTGTAAAAATCCCGACTTTTTCTATAGAAAGCAGCTTGTCGTCGATCTGAAACTTGTACTGCAGTAAAAGTAACAGTACTTCAAACTGCAGAAACTCATGTAGAAGTAAAACAAAAACCTACATATCTGTGTTAGAATAGGAAAAACACTCTGTTTAATCACAATTATGGTTTTAAACTCAGCAAATTACACCAAAAAATCACAAAATTCAAGAATGTCCAGACAATATTTAGAAAGTAAAAGTGGCTGCAGGACAGACTGGAGACGTAGTTTTAGTACAATCCTCCTGCTTCAGGGCAAACGGCAGGATTTGTCAGAAACCTGTCGTTACACTTTTAGTAACAAAGATTCTGGTTTTTTATTTCATTTATTCATTTTCACAGCACACAACAAGAATTACACAACAATCTTATCTGCAGAGAAAATATAAGAGGACAGAAAGATAAAAACGTATTACCTCCGCCCTATTTAACTACCCCATGAAATGATTGAAACAAATCTATCCTTTGGAATGCAAAAGAAATACTTCATATAATACTGCTTATAAACAAACAAACAAACAAAAACATATATATGTATCAAATGACGGAGACCCACACAACCTTTTTGATTTTTTGTTGTTTTTGTGTCCAACCTTAACATATCGTCCTTATAGTTCATATTTTCTGAGCATTTGTTTTTCCACAGTTGTAGTAATTATTGAATCCGACTGATATTCTGCACTGAAACACTTTCTTTCTTCAGTTTTGGTCTGAATTTAGAATGAAAGAAATCATTCAAATTTTGACAGACATCTTTGTTCTGGCTGGGACTGATGAGGCATTTTTAATTCATACATCTATAGATATTTCTATTGTTCATCTCCAGAGTAAGTAGTCAAAGTTCAGATGTTTCAGTCAAATTTCTCCCAGCAGTCAAATGTTTTAAAAACTTCCCACTAAGCCTGGATCCCCTCCTCTGGATTCCTGAAGGCTGCAGGTTCCAGTGCAGCTGCATAGGTTAACGGAGGCTCTTCTTCCTGTTGCAGCCATGATGACTACCAGAAGACTGCTGAGTGGCTGATGTCCCGGACTAAGCACCGCCCCCAGGTGTCCATCATCTGTGGCTCTGGACTGGGCAGGCTCGCTGACAGCCTCAGCTGTCGTGATCAGTTTAGTTACTCTGAAATCCCAGGTTTCCCTCAAAGCACAGGTAAGCTCACTTTAAGGGCTAAGAATTCTGGGAAACCCGGAGTGAGAATCCATCTGATTGGTGATGACTTCCTGTGTTGAGTTTCAACGTCATTCCTCATCTCAGTAAACCTCAGTTTAAACCTCAATTTTCATCATCTTGTTCATCTTCATCATCTTCTTCATCTTCTGCAGCAGATTCTTTCCAAACCTAAACATCCTCATCCTGGGAACTAAACAGAATTCTTTGATCAGGATGAAAAACGTCTGCTCACCCAGAACGTCTGTGTGCATTTGTTTGTATGTGTGTTTGTTTGTGTGTTTGTATGTGTTTGTTTTTAGTTTGTGTGTTTGTTTGTTTTTGTTTGTGTGTTTGCATGTGTTTGTGTTTGTTTGTGTGTTTGTTTTTGTTTGTGTGTTTGAATGTGTTTTTTTTTTGTGTGTGTTTGTACGTATTTCTTTGTCGGTTCGTATATGTGTTTTGTTCTGTTGAGTGTGTGGTTACATGTGTACATGTGTTTGTGTGTTTAGGTGTGTGTGTTTGTGTGTGTTTGCAGTGCAGGGTCACGCTGGCTGCTTGGTCTTTGGCGAGCTGAAGGGAAGGTCGTGTGTTTGCATGCAGGGTCGTTTCCACATGTATGAAGGACACTCGCTGCTGAAGGTCAGTATATCACTGTGATGCATTCACTGACCTCTACCACTACCTTCACATCTGGCATATGTGGCGCGTTCAGGAACTTGTTGAATGTGGGTTAATGAACGTTGGACTGTTGCTACCTGATAGCGCATGAACCTGCAGTTGGAGGAGTTTTGGTGTGAAAAGTCGTAGGAATCTTTTTCTGTCACTTTATTCGGATTCATAACAAATTTGGCGTCATAAAATTCCAGCAATTATTAAATTCTTCTCCTTCCATTGAGGTGTTACCATGACAAAGGTGGATAAAGGTGGAAAGATTTCATGTAATCCATGGACACCAGTGAAGATCACAAATCATTGAAGAAAAAAGGTTCAGAGCTCTGTCTAGTGGGTCTAGATGACCCAACTCCCAACGTTAAAGTGTCTAGGATAGACCAAGGGTTACAAATTTCTGTAGCAAAACATAAACGTGAGATTTTGATCGGGGAAGCCCAAACTGCGAATTTACATGTGTGTACATAGATGTTTTACTGGAAGTGGTTGCTTAAACGCGCGTTTCCACGCCCGGTGTGAACGCAGCATCAGGAAGTCACTGATGGGATGTATGTTGGAACAGATGTTTAAATCAAAGAAAAGCTGGGAACACACGTTTAGAGAAACACATGCATGTTTAGAAACACACACAACTGATGACATCAGCTTCCTCAATGAGCTCAACAACTTCTTCAGAAGGTTTGAGGTTCTGAACAGCAACCTTAAGCCCCTCCTCCACCCATGAAAAGCCCCGTCCACCCATGAACAGCCCCTCCTCCACCCATGAACAGCCCCTCCTCCACCCATGAAAAGCCCCACCCCACCCATGAACAGCCCCTCCTCCACCCATGAAAAGCCCCGTCCACCCATGAACAGCCCCTCCTCCACCCATGAACAGCCCCTCCTCCACCCATGAAAAGCCCCACCCCACCCATGAACAGCCCCTCCTCCACCCATGAACAGCCCCCCTCCACCCACGGAGAGCCCCTCCTCCACCCATGAACAGCCCCCCCTCCACCCATGAACAGCCCCCCCACCGTCATGTCTAACGGTTCTGTGGATTCTTCCTGGAGGTTGTGTCACACAGTCGATGTACAAAAACCTCCTGCTACACATAAAGCCGAGCCGCCACATTTTTGTTTGACAATTAAGTGAAAGAAAAAACAACACACAATTATTTAAAAAATAAAAGTGTGAGTCAGGGTGAGTCAGGGTGTGTGTGTGTTTGTGGATGGGTGTGTGTTTGCATGCCTGCGTGTTAAGCATGCTCAGCTGAAGCATGTGTTCAGTCACATGCAGCCTGCAGCAGTCGGTAAAATGCTGCCATTGTTTCTTTCAGCAAACATTTGTCTTTTTTGTCATGCAGAGACTGCCTGACTCCCCTTTAGGTGGCGCTGTGTTCCCGAAAACACTCACATTCTTACAAACCGTCATGTTGCCATGGAAACACATGCTTTTTTTGTGTTCAAACCTTACTGGGGTTGGGCAACGTGGGACTGCATTCCTGTTTGTTTTCCAGCAAACCCTGCCCAGACCCACCTGATTGGCTGGACACACCTGATCCAAGTCACCAACAGTGGGAGGAGTCAGGATTTCTGGAAACCAGAAAGGGGCGCTGCCCTCGAGGCCTAGGATTGCTCCCCCCGCCCCTCCCTAACTCACCAAAAAGCTGATTGTGTCCGTCAGACAACGTTTCCCATCCGAGTCTTTAAGCTGATGGGAGTGCAGACGCTGGTCGTGACCAACGCCGCCGGCTCATTGGCTGACCATCTCCATCCAGGTGACATCATGATCATCAAAGACCACATCAACATCCCTGGACTGGCTGGTCTGAATCCACTTCATGGGCCCAACGATGACAAGTAGTGTAGACGCTCAAACGTTGACCTTTCTTTGTTGAGGAATTTTCCTGCTGACTAAGCGTTGCTCTCGTTTGAAACGCCGCCCACAGGTTTGGCCCTCGCTTCCCCGCCATGTCAAGCTGCTACGACAGAGGGCTGCGCTCCCTGGCCCTGGAGGTCACCAAGCAGCTTGACATCGCCGGTCTTGTACAGGAGGGCGTCTACGCCATGGTGGGGGGTCCCAACTTTGAGACCATCGCCGAGGCCAGGATGCTGCACCGCCTGGGCGTGGATGCAGTTGGTACGGGCTCAAATGCAAAGCTGCAGCATCATCTGGGCTGCTATCACCTTAGAGCACACGGGTCAAGATCCAGGCCTCAAGGGCCGGTGTGCTGCATGTTTTCTTACCAACCTGCCATTGAAGCTGCTCATTGGCTAAACACACCTGATCCAGGTAATCAACAGCAGATCAGACAGGATTTCTGAAAAAGCAGCAGGAGGCCCTGGAGGCCTGGAGTTAGACTCCCCTGCCTCAGAGGCTGAGGGCATGGAGCCTTAACTTAACTCTTTTAGGTCATAGGACCTGGTGTCGTCATGCGTGGACACCAGGTTTTGGTTCTATTACCACAGTGGTTCATTCTACATGTGTAGAGGGTTTCCTCAAATATCAGCTTAAGAGGTTAAAACTCCAAGAAACCCACAGAGCTGTTGAGTTAAAGGAAACAAAGACTAAATGTTGAAGTTTTCACTTTTACACATTAACGTCTCACCTTTTAACTGATTACATCCGCATTCTATTTTTCTTACTGCAACTAATGTGCAAGAAGTTACAAAAAGTGTTAATAAATGCAAAAGGAAGCCATTCACTGACTGTCCTGCCAGATGTCACCGGGAAAGGATGCAGTAAACCACACTGCAACCCCCCCACCTCTATCTGTAACCTTTCTTTCCAGACAGGATGAAACTTGTCCCAAACTAAACACACATTCACAAACGATGGATCTCAGTTTGGGTGGATGGCTGCCTGGAGTTTTTAGCGGGTCTCCCTTGGGGGGCCCTGGCTCGTGCCCGGGGTCGAAGCGGGGGGATTCCCAGAACTCCTTGGCGGTGGTTGCTGCTCATCTGGGACTGGGGGAGCTCTCCGATGAAGGGGCCCGTGTTGGGCCCTCTGGGTGTGGCGCCGGCGGGGGGGGGCTGCTCTTCTGGTTGGGCTGGAGCACTCTCTGTCCCCCCATGCCTCCCTGCTATCTGGCTCTGGGGGCCCCATGGCGGTCCTGCTGGCCCTGGCCTGGGGGGCGGTTGTTCTCTATCTGTGTTGGGGGGTTCTGGCTGCTGCTGTGGCGGGGGTCTTGGTGTGGGGATGGCTGGACACTCTCCCCCCTTCTTGTTACATCCCATCATCCACCTCAGCTCTGAACAAATAGTTTGTGTGTCTGAATGCATAAGTATGTGTGTGTGTGAGCGTTATTTGTACCGTGTTCATGTCTGCATGTGAAGCTTTTTGAAGCCAACAGTGTGTGTCAGGACAGGCCCCGCCCCTTTTGACCAACAGTTACACCTGATGGTAATGATTATAAACTTTCTTTTTTGCCCTTACGCCCCCCCATACACACACACACTCTAACATCCCTCTCCCTTTTCCGTCGGTCCAACAAAAGACAGTTACAAATATCATTAATATAAATAAAGTTTAGACTAAATTACAAATATACCCATCGTGTGTCAGATGAATCATAAATCCATGTTGTAACAGTAAAATATGTGTAACACAAGAGGCTTTCAGCTCTCATCTGTCTGCTCAGCTGTTGGACAAGTTAAAAAAAAGAAAAGAAAAGAATCTTGTTGAATGGGGGTGCTTTGACATTGATCTGTTTGGTCCATATCAGTTTCCTTTGGATGCTTGGCTTCGTTTGTTGAGTCTGAAAGCTCACCTGAACTCAGGTGTTGACCCAACTAAACGAGCCGAGGCTCTAAAATCAAATGTTTTTGAGCGAAACAAGAGAGCCACGGGGATCGCTACTGGTTTGTATATGTCTGCTGGTGGCCGTGGTGTAGTGGAGACCTGCAGACACTTCTTCCTAAGTGGCAGAGGAACTTGCCACCTTTCTGCTTCCTGTGTATAATAGCGCCCCCATATGAGCATCTGGTGGAAGTGCTTTTTTGGTTTGCTTCAGTGTAAGAACAAACCGAACCACTTGAATCTATGACATCATCTTTCAGTTTATAGCAAACTGTTTGACGTGTAAGAAATGACCTGTGAATTTCTCTGAGGTCGACTGACCGCGTCCATCATCTACTGCCCTTCCAGGTATGAGTACAGTACCAGAGGTCGTCGTGGCAACTCACTGTGGCATGCAAGTCTTTGGTCTTTCTCTGATAACCAATAAGGTAAGGTACAGCTGATAGGGTCCATCCATCCTCTGTACCTGCTGATGCTGGGATGACCATCTTTACCTGTGAGGTCATTCCCACCGCATGCTTGTGTTGGGACAAGGACAGCAGGGATTGGTTGATCTGGTGGTTGCTGATGACAAGCTGATTGGTTTGTTGCAGGTGGTGAAAAGTTACGAAGATTCTGATTGCGTGAATCACGACGGCGTCCTGGAGGTCGGCCGTCTGCGTTCTGAGACGGTTCAGCAGCTGGTGACAGAAGTGATCAGCAGAATGGAAATCAATAATAACATTGATAGAACAAGCAGTGCTGTGTGAATGTGACCCCCCAGCCCCCCCGTTGTCCTGCACATGGAAGTAAACATCTAATCTGATCCTTGACTTCCTTTGATGATTGTTGCTCTAACAGAAAAATGATTTTTAATTGCATCAGGATGTAATAATTAATGTTTAAATGACTTTATTCACACAAAGTTATGACTGTTTATTATAAAAAAAAGGTTGTTTAAAATTTTAAGGATTGATTCTTGCTTTGTTAAAAAAAGTGTCGATTTTGTCCAATAAAAATGTTTGCCACACTCTCAGTTTCATCCATCCGTCCGACCGACCGACCATCCCTCCGTCTGTCAGTCCATCCACACGTCCATCCATACGTCCATCCATACGTCATCCATACGTCCATCCACACGTCCATCTATACGTCCATCCATACGTCATCCATACGTCCATCCACACGTCCATCCATACGTCATCCATACGTCCATCCACACGTCCATCTATACGTCCATCCATACGTCCATCTATACGTCCATCCACACGTCCATCCATACGTCCATCCATACGTCATCCATACGTCCATCCACACGTCCATCTATACGTCCATCCATACGTCATCCATACGTCCATCTATACGTCCATCCATACGTCCATCTATACGTCCATCCACACGTCCATCCATACGTCATCCATACGTCCATCCACACGTCCATCTATACGTCCATCCATACGTCATCCATACGTCCATCTATACGTCCATCCATACGTCCATCTATACGTCCATCCACACGTCCATCCATACATCCATCTATACGTCCATCCACACGTCCATCCACACGTCCATCCACACGTCCATCCATACGTCCATCCATACGTCATCCATACGTCCATCTATACGTCCGTCCATACGTCCGTCCACACGTCCATCCACACGTCCATCCACACGTCCATCTACACGTCCGTCCACACGTCCGTCCACACGTCCATCCACACGGCCATCCACACGTCCATCCACACGTCCATCCACACGTCCGTCCACACGTCCGTCCACACGTCCATCCATACGTCCATCCATACGTCCATCCACACGTCCATCCACACGTCCATCCACACGTCCATCCATACGTCCATCCACACGTCCATCCACACGTCCATCCACACGTCCATCCACACGTCCATCCATACGTCCATCCATACGTCCATCCACACGTCCATCCACACGTCCATCCACACGTCCATCCATACGTCCATCCATACGTCCATCCACACGTCCATCCACACGTCCATCTACACGTCCATCCACACGTCCATCCACACGTCCATCCACACGTCCATCCATACGTCCATCCACACGTCCATCCTTACGTCCATCTATACGTCCATCCACACGGCATCCACACGTCCATCCACACGTCCATCCATACGTCCATCCACACGTCCATCCACACGTCCATCCTTACGTCCATCTATACGTCCATCCACACGTCCATCCATACGTCCATCCATACGTCCATCCACATGTCCATCCACACGTCCATCCATACGTCCATCCACACGTCCATCCATACGTCCATCCATACGTCCATCCACACGTCCATCCACACGTCCATCTACACATCCATCCACACGTCCATCCACACGTCCATCCACACGTCCATCCATACGTCCATCCACACGTCCATCCTTACGTCCATCTATACGTCCATCCACACGGCATCCACACGTCCATCCACACGTCCATCCATACGTCCATCCACACGTCCATCCACACGTCCATCCATACGTCCATCCATACGTCCATCCACACGTCCATCCACACGTCCATCTACACGTCCATCCACACGTCCATCCACACGTCCATCCACACGTCCATCCATACGTCCATCCACACGTCCATCCTTACGTCCATCTATACGTCCATCCACACGGCATCCACACGTCCATCCACACGTCCATCCATACGTCCATCCACACGTCCATCCACACGTCCATCCTTACGTCCATCCATACGTCCATCCACACGTCCATCCACACGTCCATCCATACGTCCATCCACACGTCCATCTATACGTCCATCCACACGTCCATCCTTACGTCCATCCACACGTCCATCCTTACGTCCATCTATACGTCCATCCACACGGCATCCACACGTCCATCCACACGTCCATCCATACGTCCATCCACACGTCCATCTATACGTCCATCCACACGTCCATCCTTACGTCCATCCACACGTCCATCCTTACGTCCATCTATACGTCCATCCACACGGCATCCACACGTCCATCCACACGTCCATCCATACGTCCATCCACACGTCCATCTATACGTCCATCCACACGTCCATCCTTACGTCCATCCACACGTCCATCCATACGTCCATCCACACGTCCATCCACACGTCCATCCACACGTCCATCCATACGTCCATCCACACGTCCATCCATACGTCCATCCATCTTCAAAACCTGCTGAATCTCTCTTGGGGGTCATGGGGTTGCTGGAGCCTATCCCAGCCACTGTTTGTGAAGCCGGGGCTCATTCTGCACAGGTCAGTCTGTCACAGGAACAGACACATCTGGGGAGAATCTGGGATGGCGAATCAACCTGTCTGTGGACTGTGGGAGGAGAGAGAGAACCCACACATGAACCAGGAGAACCTGCAAACTCCACACAGACAGAACCCAGTTGGGATTTGAACCAGGACCTTCTCACTGTGGGGCGATAGTGCTGACCGCTTTAACACAGCCAAAGGGCTGCTTCTCTTTAGAAAACTGGCTTTTATTTCCTCTGGGAGTTCTGCTACACAGAAACGTTTTGGGTTTAAAGAACTGAAGTCTTTGTGAAAGAACCACAGTCAGAAGTAAAACGGAGGTCATCCCACCGTCGATAAGGAAACACGGAAACAATGCCGTGTACCAGCAGAGAAATCCTGTTTTCCCATCAGGCACTGTGTTCTGGAAACGCTGACGTCTGCAGGTTCTGACCAAACTGTCAGGAACCTCCGCGTTCGCTCATCTTCATAGCAGGATGCTAGAAACGGACGAACGCGTTTGTATTTGAACACGCAGGGCAGTTGGTGGAGAATGTTTTCTTTTGAAAATCCAAACAGGAAGAGAGTTTTGGTTCATTTAAGGCAGAGGAGAGCAGAACCACCAGGAGCAGGTTTGTCAGACTCTGTTCAGTCCCAAGCGAGAAGCTCTAAAGACTTGGCTGCTTCTAAAGTCCATCCTGACTCTGATCGTGTTCGTCTTCCTGCTTCATGATGGTTTTCACCTCTGCAGGTCCCAGCGTGACCAAAGTCTGAGCTTCCACCATGACCGAGCAGCTGCCCTTTGACCTCTTCATCCTTTCACTTGTGCTTCTGCTCATTGGTCTGACAGTGGTCATCCTTCTCTGCTGCGTCCTGAGAAGCATCAGAAACCGGTAAAGCTCCGCCCACATTGCTCCCAGTTCAGCTCCCTGCCTGCACTGACCTTGCATCTTATCCCTTGTTCTATCCTAGCCACTTTAACATTGGGAGTAGGGTCATCTAGACCCACTAGACAGTGCTCTGAACCTTTTCTCTTCAATGATCTTCACTGGTGTCCATGGATTACATGAAATCTTTCCACCTTTATCCACCTTTGTCATGGTAGGGAGAACACCTCAATGGAAGGGGGGGTCATCTGGACCCCATAGGATAGCACAAGGATTATTGGTGGAGATGTTTCCTCACTGTGCAGTGTGTTGCGGGTCACACTTGTCCCGCCTTCTCTGAGGTTGTAGAGCTTTGCTTTTGGTTCCTCAGATTCCTCGGAAACTTCACGGAGCTGCAGATCACATCGGGAAAACCCACCAGACAGCTGACCATCCGAGCAAAGCCAGAGCATGCTCCACAGCTTCTGGACCAACTTCTGGACAGAGTTCTTCTGCAGCATGAGAACACACCAGGATCTGGAGAGGAAGCCATCGAAGAGCTTGGACAACAAGGTAAAGATCGGTTAGACGTTCTGATGTTGGAAAACTGTTAGACTTCAGTAACCCTGGTGGGACCTTCAGGTACTGCAGCTGTTTGGATGTGATGGTAAACAGAGTTTCTACCTTCTGACTGTGCCAACGTGCTGCGACTGTCCCCGCGCAACGTGCTAAACCATGCCAGACCATGCTAAACAATGCTAGACCATACTAAACCATGCTAGACCATGCAAAACCATGCTAGACAATGCTAGACATTCCTAAACCATGCTAGACAATGCTTAACCAAGCTAAACAATGCTAATCGATGCTAAACCATTCTATACCTTGTTAGACAATGTTAAAACGTGCTACACCACACTAGACATTGCTAAACCATGCTAAACCATGCAAGACCATGACAGACATTGTTAAACCATGCTAAATCATGCTAGACCATACCAGACGATTATAAACCATGGTAGACCAAGCCAAACCATGCTAAACCATGCTACACCATGCCCAACCACGCCAGACCGTACTAGACCATGCTGAAACATGCAAGACCATGGTAAACCATGCTAGACCATAACAGACAATGCCAGACCATGCTAAGCCATGGTAGGCCATGCAAAACCATGCTAGACAATGCTAGACATTGCTAAACCATGCTAGACCATGCTAGACCATGCTAAACCATGCTACACCATGGCAGACCATGCCCGACCACGCCAGACCATGCTGATACATGCTAGACCATGCTAAACCATGCTAGACCATGCCAGACAATGCCAGACCATGCTAAGCCATGGTAGGCCATCCAAAACCATGCTAGACAATGCTAGACATTGCTAAACCATGCTAGACCATGCTAGACCATGCTAAACCATGCTACACCATGGCAGACCATGCCCGACCACGCCAGACCATGCTGATACATGCTAGACCATGCTAAACCATGCTAGACCATGCCAGACAATGCCAGACCATGCTAAGCCATGGTAGGCCATGCAAAACCATGCTAGACAATGCTAGACATTGCTAAACCATGCTAGACCATGCTAGACCATGCTAAACCATGCTACAACATGGCAGACCATGCCCGACCACGCCAGACCATGTTGATACATGCTAGACCATGCTAAACCATGCTAGACCATGCCAGACAATGCCAGACCATGATATGCCATGGCAGGCCATCCAAAACCATGGTAGACCATGTTAGACATTGCTAAAACATGCTAGACAATGCTAGACATTGCTAAACCATGCTAGACCATGCCAGACAATGCCAGACCATGCTAAGCCATGGTAAGCCATGCTACACCAGGCTAGACCATGCTAAAACATGCTAAACCATGCCCGACCACGCCAGACCGTGCTAGACCATGCTGAAACATGCTACACCATGGTAAACCCTGCTAGACCATGCCAGACAATGCCAGACTATGCTAAGCCACTGAGGCCATCCAAAACCATGCTAGACAATGCTAGACATTCCTAAACCATGCTAGACCATGCCAGACCATGATATGCCATGGAAGGCCATGCAAAACAAAGCTAGATAATGCTAAACCATGCTAGACAATGCTAGACATTTCTAAACCATGCTAGAACATGCCAGACCATGATATGCCATGGAAGGCCATGCAAAACAAAGCTAGATAATGCTAAACCATGCTAGACAATGCTAGACATTCCTAAACCATACTAGACCATGCCAGACCATGATATGCCATGGAAGGCCATGCAAAACAAAGCTAGATAATGTTAAACCATGCTAGACAATGCTAGACATTTCTAAACCATGCTAGACCATACCAGACCATAGTAAACCATGGTAGACAATGCTAGACCATGTTATACCATGCTAAACCATGCCAGACCATGCTAAACCAGTCTAAACCATGCTAGACCATACTAGACCATAGTAAACCATGCTAGACGATGCTAAACCATGCTAGACAATGCTAGACCATGTTAGACCATGCTAAACAATGCCAGACCATGCTAGATCATGCTAGATCATGGTAGATCATGGTTTTCCATGCAACCACAGGGATGCTGAACGGGCTCTGCCTCACTGGCTCAAACTCTTTTCAGCAGCAGTAACTGAAACTGTTTTCTGTCTTTACAGACTCTGATGCCACAGTCCAGAATCAAACCGACAACCTCCCACCCCAGCAGGTGGAGGCAGAGGCGTGTCCTCACGGGTCCAGTTACGTTACATCCAGCAGAAGAAAGGAGAAGCATCCATAGACAGAAATCAAACATCAGTCGTTTCAAGATTTACTGACGCTCAGCTTCGTTTGTTTCCACCTCCACATCTGAGAGTCAGATCTAGTCTTTCTGTTTCCTCATGGCTTTCTGAAACTTTCATACTCCCTGATACCATCACTGTGATTTATGCGATGAATCAGTTTAAACTAAATGCTGAGAATGTTGTTTCTGCAGATGTCCTCCTGCCATGTGAGGCTTGTCTCCACTAGCAGGAGTCAGACGTTCAATGATGACTCTGAGTTACTTTTATTAATTTCCATTGAACCTTTAATTAAACTTTAATTAGGTTTAAACTATTAAACTTATAAAATGTTAAATGAAAAAAATGCTGCTTCGTCTGAATTTACTGATGATTGGTGGATGTTCTGATTTTAACCACAAGAGGGAGACAAAGTTTGAAACTTCGGAGAAGCAGACCCCTCCTCAGCTGCCTGCCTCCCCCACTCAAGGGGTGGGGGGGCAAAGGGCTCTTTTCCAGTTGAAGTTTCAATAAGGAGCCAGTCTTGTTTTTTAAACATGAGTCTGGGAGTTACATTGAGAGTAACAGTCCTGAAACGCTGTTCCCAAAAAACCCAGCGAGCAGCAGCCTCTTCGTCACTGTAAGGCCTAAACTTTCTGATGCACAACAATCACTAACGGCGGACAGACATGTTCATCTGCAGCAGTTTGAAGACGTGGATCAACGTGTTTAAAGAAAGACGAGTATGTTGAGGACTTTGCCGACCCCATCCATTGACTGACTGACAAGGCGGGTCTAGTGGTCTGAGAGGTGTGCAGTAGTAAGACCCCTCCCCCTGTTGGTGGTTCTGGCCAATCCCTGACCCCAAACAGTCCTTTAATTTGGACACTGAAGCAGCCAATGTGGGGTAGGAGTCATGCTCACAAGTGAGAGGGTTGTGGACTATGACAGTCTCCGCCCAAGCTGGCTGGATAGAAAGTACTGCACCACAAAACATTAGCTGCTGGTTGTGGTTCTGGTAGTCCAGTGTTTCCAGCTTACCTGTCAGCCACCTCCACTCCAGCCTCACCTGGATGTTGAATTTCAGGCAGCCTGAGAACTACGGTGCTAACCCTAACCCCGACCATCACTCTTCACCCCCAAAGTGAAAGAGGCCTTTCAGCCGCTGTTTGACAACTCATCTCAGTCTTTAGCAGCCGAATTCAAAGAGTCCGGGACTAGCTTCTGCCTCTTGTACTTTGGGCCTACTGCCCTGCCGTTCAGGAGATCAGTCAGTCTACCCCAGCAGCCCCTAGGATCATAGGGGGACTCCAGACACCAGCGTTGGAGCCTGAGACCGGCATTGGCCCTGAACTGGAGTAACTGTGAGTGGGTGTGGCTGGTGCAACAGCTGGAGCTCATCAAAGGCAGCCCGAGGCCCCCAGGCCAGGTGAAGTGCCCCGTGAGGAAGTGGGGGCTGGCCCCCAAATGGACACATCACTGTCAATGACTTCGGAGGACCATGTACCAGATTTCTGGTGTGGTGCTCAACCAGTCAGCCAGTTGGGATGTTCGCGTATTGTAGTTGGAACCACGAGTCAGCGGGTTCCTCGCAGGACTTTAGGCACTGTTGGAAATTTCTCTACGTTTTGGCAAAAGGCCCCAAAAGTGGAATCTGCCTTCTCATGCTTCCACAGCGTCTAGCTGCTCAGCTGCTCAGGATGAAGAGGTAGCTATAAAAGTCCACCTCCTTACGACTGTTGCTCACTAAGTTGAGTTCAGCTCCAACCAATGCTACCTGTTAGCTGCTGCTGCCCATTTTCCAACCAAAACAGAAGCTTTCTTCTGCAGGGAGCAAATTCATAGTTTGGGGATGCTGAGGCTTTCTCTGCTCTCTGACTTTTATCTGATGATTTAGAGTAAAATCCGGTTTGATACAAACTGAAGTTCTGCGTTGGGATAAACTGTCTTCCAGGTCAAACAGGAAGTGACCAAATGTTTCCAACAGCAGTTTGCCCTCTATGCTGATTAAATACACACTCCTCCCAGATATCTGTTTCTCCTCTGCTGTCGCTCTGACACGCACACACACACACACACACACACACACACACACACACACACACACACACACACACACTCAGGGAGGGAGATAACTGTGATTCCACTGCTGAATTTTTAACGCTGTTGTGGAACTCTGTTCCAGCCGGGTTCAGTTTCACTGACAGGCTGTTTCTTCTCAGGTGGGATGGAAACTCTGGATGGTAAGAGCTTTTTCAAAAGCAAACCTCCTTATGTTTTTGGGTTTTATTTTGAAATTCCTTACATAATGTTTAATGACGGGGAAAGTTGGTGTCCATGGTACAGGCAGGCTTTACAGACGAGGACATGCAAACATGTCACACATATCTTTCCTAAACATTTAGCATATGGTCTCGTTTTTTCACATTTAAATTCTAACTTGTTACGCAGATAAACTAAATATTTAGCATTTACTGTATTCTGAGCGTTGAGTGACTCTCCTGTAAAGTGGATTCAAAAGCTTAAACTTGATGATATTTTCTGAAAACCCGATAAGAAATGAGCAGATCTGAAGTCCTGAGAGGGCGTTCTATTCGTCCTTCAGGGGAACTTTCCTGCTTCAGTGTTCACATTTTCACTAAGAGCAGAAGAAGAGAAAACAGAGTCTGTCACGTTTACACAGCCAGTGGAAGGCCATCACACCACGGCTCAGAAGGATTGCAGACTTAAAGCTGGACTCTTTTATTCTGTAGATTATTGTTGCAAACTGCATTCTCTTCTTTTTCATGTTGGTCCTGTTTCTCAGTTCATTCTTGGATCCGTAACGTCCGTCTGAGTTGAGTAAATGTGGACTAAAACACTGGAAACTGCTTTCAAACCCTCACTTATCTGATGTCACGACACAAAGCCCACAGTCGAACTGACCTCTTTTCTGTTCCTGTCCCAAAATGGGACACCAACATGGAGCACAGCTTTGACAGGACAAGAGGAAGATGGGCGGGACCTAGCAAACGTAAACAGGAAGCTCATTTCACACAGAAATGGACAGCATTTTGGTAGATTTGAAAACGTCAGTAGAAGAATAATCAGTTTTTGAATTTGTCTTTTAAAACTAAACAGACACAAAAAATCAAATACTCTGAGTTTAAGTAAATATTAAGACTTTATTAAAGTTGTGCTTCACTTTTTTACTGTCAATATTTGCACAGTAACCTCTGAACAACAGTGTTAAAGAATAAAGCTAATGTCACACGACTCTGGACTTTTGTGTTCCTTTGGAATTTTTAAGGTTTGCTCCACTTTTTTCTTCTACATTCATTTAGCGTTTTTTTTTCTCACACCTTTGCATCGATCATATTAGCCCTTGTGTTATCTTAGATGACCCCCACCTTCCATTGAGGTGTTCTCCCTACCATGACAAAGGTGGATAAAGGTGGAAAGATTTCATGTAATCCATGGACACCAGTGAAGATCACAAAAAAGGTTGAGCGCACTGTCTAGTGGGTCTAGATCAGTGTTTTTCAACCAGTCTGCCGCGGCACACTAGTGTGCCGTGGGAGATGGTCAAGTGTGCCGTGGGAAATTGCTCTCATTCACTGATCTAAAAACATTTCCCATCTCCATGATTTCAGCTCTGTGTTCATCCAAACAGGCCCTGATAAAACACTGAGGAGTTAGGAATATAAAAGATCGTAAAATACTTTTTCTTTGCGTTTATTTTATTTTATTAAAGACATTTTGATAAGAATGATGGTACCGCGATTCAGCTGCAGCTCCGGCTGTATTTGGGAAAAGTCCCGTCCCTTTGACTGTCTCCACCAATCATTCTTGGGGAGCTTAATCACACGTCATCAGTCTGACCAATCAGAAGTGGTTAAAGTCTTCACTTCCTTGTCCCGATTTAGCTCGTAAAGTCGCTCAGTTCTAACAAAAATACCAGCTAAAGCTCGTCTTTAGCGCTGTGGCTTTGCACAGAATCCGGTATCAGACCGTGGAACAAGTGAACAAAACAATGAAGCTCCGAAAACCGATCTCCGGCCGTTTTATGCACTACATCTCCCATGATGCATTGGGTTGTGAGAGTGACAGCGCACAAGGAGATCTGTCGTTAAACGTCTTGAAACCAATGAACACACTTCAAACTGTTTTTAAATCTTCTAACTTAACTTTTATTGAATCTTTTAGAGAAAAAAACAGCTGCAGTTTCCAGCTTTTTCTGACACAATTATCTCAAAAATGCATGTGAGATTGTGGAGGGACTGTAGATCAATACAGACTATGAGTTTCTCCTTTTTTTTTTAAATTTTTGTATGCTGGTGTGCCGCGGGATTTTTTTTAAGGTTAAAGTGTGCCGTGGCTCAGAAAAGGTTGAAAAACACTGGTCTAGATGACCCCACTGTCTAGTGGGTCTAGATGACCCAACTCCCAATGTTAAAGTGCCTAGGATAGAACAAGGGTTACAGGGCCTATATGATGCTATTCTTAAGCCTTAAGCCATTTTGTCCATGATAATATGTCACCTTTGGCACACACAAAAACACATTTTTTAGTAAATATAGGTTATTTTCCCACCCGGAACTAAGACATCTCGATCTCTTAGGCTCCGCCTTTCTCTCTTTGTGGGTGCTGCCCATTTTATGACATCATCCTAGAGCTGGCCTCGGCAGCGTTTCTCCCACGAAAACAAACAACATCTGAACTTTTGCAAAGATGGACGTTAATATTGTTCATAGAAAATGAAAGCATTTAGCCGATCACCGCTAGCTCCACGGAGACAGTATTCAAATCGTTGTCATTCAAGCAAAGATGAAAAAATGCAGTTTACATTTGTGATGTAGAATGGGCGGGGCCACAAGCTCCCTGCTATGAGCTCTCAGCAACAGGAAGGGGGATGGAGTCACTCCACGGCAACAGCCCCGCCCACAACTCAGAGGTGAATTTCTAATGAGCTCCTGCTGCTCTGCAGAAACTGTGTCCTAGAGAACGACACGTTTTTAGGTAAAAACAGCATCGTCATCATGAAAAGACGACCGGGAATGCTTTGGACAGATCCAAAGATGATCGGAGCGGGAATTCGGAGCAAAGATCAATTAAACATGGTTGGGTTCTTTTGCAGAGCAGGTCTCATGTCAGACCTTTGCTGTCGTTGACACCATGACCTTCAGAAGTCCACACGGAAACAATAGTTAGTCATAAGTTCAGTCCTCATCAGTTCTCAAACCTGCGGTCTGCATAGATGCTGCTCTTTGATTCAGGAAGTGAGAGTCATGTGGCCCACAGAGAAGGTGGTGGAAGCTTGATGATGTGGGCTGTTTTTACTGTTTAGGACAAAAGGTTCAGAAAACATGACGTCATGGAAAACAGAAAAATAGAAGGAACCTTGTATTTCCGTAACCCTTGTTCTATCCTAGGCACTTTACCATTGGGAGTGGGGTCATCTAGACCCACTAGACAGTGGGGTCATCTAGACCCACTAGACAGTGGGGTCATCTAGACCCACTAGACAGTGCTCTGAACCTTTTTTCTTCAATGATTTGTGATCTTCACTGGTGTCCATGGATTACATGAAATCTTTCCACCTTTATCACCTTTGTCATGGTAGGAGAACACGTCAATGTGAGGGTGGGGTCATCTGGACCCCATAGGATAGCACAAGGGTTAAATGATTAACTTCCACACTGAGTTAAGGTTTCCGTTGGTTCTTCTGCAGAATCATGTTTATGTTGCAGTCATTTTACACGCGTGTTTCTGTTTCTGACATCAGTCCCCGTTTTCTGAACTTGTTTTCCTGAACCAGACTCCTCACGTCCACTCTGACTGGAGGCCGTTGCCATGACAACATGAACCCCAACATAGAGAAGGAGCCCCTGCGACGCCGATGCAGCACCCCCACACCCCCCTTCTCCCATCATCTGCCCAGGACTTGGGACCCCCGCCTTTCTAGCTGCTCTCAGACAGACCCGGAGAACTTGAACGTTTGCCGCAGCCACCCCCCCCTGGGACAGTCAGCGTCCTACCACCCTGGAGACAAATCCCTGCACTACCGGGCCCAGTGGAGTTCGGACTCGGACTCGGACTCCCATAGTGACTCGGACTGCGTCTACAGAGTGGTGCTGCTGGGAGACCACGGCGTGGGGAAGACCAGCCTGGCTGGCATCTTTGCTGGAGTCACAGAGAGGGAGGAGCATCCTGGAGGTGGGAGTTTTCCTTCATGTCGTGTTTTTCACCACCGCTGGTCTCCAAATCCACAGACAGATTTAAACAGAAATGAAGAAAGTTATGATCACATTAAGAGTGAAAAATCCCAGCCAAGCAAATCCTTTTCTCCAGAATGCATTTGTTTTTGGCAGAAACGTTTTTCCAGCACGGATGTGAACGTCATCCTGAGGGAATCCAACACAACTTTAACCTTCTGACAGGAATCTGTGCATCTTTGTTGTGACATCACAACCAATCAGCTCTGGAGTCAGGTGGTTGCTGAATGACAGCCACAATCATTAAGCCGACTGATCCTTTGGTAGAGTGTGGGCGGAGTCAGCGTGTGCAGCTTCTGGTTCTTCACGTTGCTTTGGGAAACGTCCTCGTCTGATTTATAAACAGCAGATCTGCTTCCAGCTGTTTGCTTGTTTTTCCATTTGGGCAATTTCAGTTTACAGAATCTACAAAATACCATTTAGTAAGACAAATGGTATTTTTTGACACGTAAAAAGTAGAAAAGAAATCCTGTTATGTTTGTAATGACAGGAGGGAGTTTTGCTGCCGGTTGGTCTGTCATAACTTCAAGATTCAAGAGATTCAAGAAGATTTATTTGCCATTTTCAATGAAACAACGAAAATACGTTTGGAGCATCAACAGCAGCCACTCAGTTCAATTCACCAATAAATACCCAATAAATAATTAACCAAAGGGCAGCATCAGTACAAAAAGGAAGACAGCAAGGACTAAACATGAAAAGAACTATAAATGAGTAAATAAGACGTTAAACAAGACAGTCAGTGTACACAAGATCTTAAATTAGTAGCAGCAATGCAAAGTCCAGTTTCACAGTGTGCTCAGATGAGGAGATGGGGGAGATGGGGGGCAGTTGCTGGGAGGGACTGTTCAGCAGCCGTACAGCCTGTGGATGAAGCCTGTTGCTCAGTCTGGTTGTTCTGGCCTTCATAGACCGGCACCTCCTTCCTGAGGGCAGCAGGTGGAGGAGGTGGAGGCTGGATGGTGCTGGTCATGCAGGATGTTCTGGACTCTCTTTAGACAGCGGGTGGTGTAGAGGCTGCTCATCTCTGGGAGAGTGGTCCCAATGATTTCCCCCTCTGTTTTCACCCCCCGTTGGAGTCTGTTCTGATCAGCCTTTGTGCAGCTGGGAAACCACACCAGGAGACCAGATGTCAGAACTCTGCTGATGGCACAGCTGTAGAAGTTCACCATCAGCTGCCTGGAGATTTTAGCCGTCTTTAGTTTCCTCAGGTAGTACAGGCGTTGTTGGGCCTTGCCCACCACTGAGGCAGTGTGTGGACCCCATGATAAACTTCAGATAAACTTGTGTTTTTATGCTTTTGGTTCCTGTGACATTCATATTAGGTCTGGAAGTTCTGATCTGTTCCAAAGTCAGGTTTCACCTCAAAGTAAACGTGTCTTTTGTTTGGTTGTTTCCTCCAGATGACACCTACGAGCGGACGCTGACAGTGGACGGAGAGGACGCCACACTGGTTGTCATGGATACATGGCAGACTGATAAACTGGTACAGTGACACAGACGGGATGTTTGGGACCTTAAGTCTAGCAGACGCTAGTCGGAATGTTTTGTCCCGGGCAACAGCGGTTTGGTGGTTTTGCGTTCAGAAGGGATTTTGGACCTACAGAACCAAATCCACATCACCTGTTCTGGTTCTGCCTGTGGTTTCTAGGTACCTCTGACTGCTGTTGCAGAGAAATCCACTTCTTTGTCTTCTGGGTAAAAGAGTCGAGTTTTTACAGAAAAGGTTAAAGATGTCGTTACTTTGGTCATCTATGGCCTGCAGTCTTCCTCTGAGGGAGTCATGACTCTCTGCTTGTGATGGGCGTGGCCTGTTGCACGGCCTCATTTCAGTTGTGGGTTGGTTTCTTCATCTCCATTGTGGGAACTCGTTTGTTTCTTTTGGATTCTTTCTCTGAACGTCTTTGATGCTGTGAGTTTTCTTGTCTCCACACATTTTTCTTATGTGTTAAACTTACAGCCTGCCTCTGTTTACATGTAATTTACATGTAATTTACATGTAACGTACGTGTCTCGTGTCGTCCCAAACACAGCGATATTCATCAGAAATCCCAGTCTATCATGGAATAAAATGTGCTTCAGAACAGCGTTTTATCAGAATGACGATGAAACAGACGACGACAGTTTGGGGGCTTTAGGGTTAAATTTACTTGAAGTAACAAACCATCAAAACCATCAGGACAGCTGGAATGCTGCCTCTGTGGAACATTCTGCTGCCTGTCTGTCCAGCTCCTCCAGCCTCGCCGCCGCCGCTGTACTTCTTTCTTCTTATCAAAAGTTCTTCTTCACCGTTTTTCTTCTGGAAGGTTGGAGTCCTCGGCCTGCTGGATGGAACTGCTGCAAACATGGCGGTGTCCATCTGCCTTCGGTGAGCTGTTGGACCGCCGTCCATCTGTGTGCATCAATTCAATTCAATTCAATTCAATTTTATTTGTATAGCCCAAAATCACAACAACAGTCGTCTCGATGGGCTTCGAAGTAAAACATGAACTCAAAAGGATCACGAATACAAAGAGTTCAATAGGAAAATACTAAAATGAACTAACAAACTGACTAAGCTATACTGGCATCCCTGCCCTTAGACCCCCCTTCGCGGTAAGGAAAAACTCCCAAAAAAACTGGGGAGTCATCACCATGACTCCTTCGAGGAGCAGGAAGGCCTGAAAGGGCTAGTCTCTGGTCGTCATGGAAACCTGAGAAGCTTCATTTGTCTAGTTTATCGGTCCAGTCACAGATGGACAGATGGACCCCCAGCAGGATAGAGGTCAGATTTAAAGGTGGGGGTCCATCCTGCTTTTAGAGGATATGACGACTGCTGACCAGGGGCCTCATTTCTAAAGGTTGCGTACGCACAAAAGAAGGCGTACGCCACTCTCTACGCAATAATTGATATTTATAAAAAGCAAACTTGACGGGAAAATGTGCGGTCCTTCACGCTCTGACCCAGGCGTACGCACAAAAACGGGTGAAATGAGAAACGGCGACACCGTCGGCAGATGGAAGAAACATGTGAAAGTGAAAATGACAATACTGCCTCTCAGAAATAACATGAAGACTTCACAAAGCAAGTCTGACAATTAACAGCTACACCAACACCCGTTTGATCGATCAGCAGTGAAACAAACAAAGAAAATAAAACGAAAATTACAACAGAAATTCAAATGAACACTTATTTGCAGAAAGAAAAGTGAAATATGTTCTGCAATATTGGCATGTAGTGCAATTCATCCTCATAAATAATATAGTTAACAGACCGAAATAATGTACAAAACTGATATTCCCGTTAATGTGTCCGTCTGGCGGAGCAGATATAGGTGCGGACGGAGGACAGACTCACTAATTGTCCACTAGGGAAAGTTGTTTTCATAGTAAAACATTTCTTCATAAGCTACAGAATTATGGTATTCATGCATATGCCTTTAGTTTGTTTATTTTTGATAAAACAATGTATGGCGTATGTCTCAACCATTCAGAAAGCAACAAGAAATTACATTTGCTGATCAATTTCCCATTTCCACGTGGATTATTCCCGACATCTGTAGCTTGTCAGATGTAATTAAATGGAGGGAAATAAAATGCCCCATCACAATGCGTAATGACGCACAATGGCTGATCTGCCGCTCTTAGAAGATGTGGCAAATGGAAGAATTCAGAGTGAACGCATCTTTAGACAGCAAGGAGACTTGCTGGCAAACGAGGACGAGTGGCTTATGAGCCGGTTCAGACTTCCTCCAGCCGTCCTGTTGGACCTCTGCTGGCTTTTTATTTCGGCCACGGTCCGAGGTTGTGAGGCTACAGCATTTTCGGCGTCTGCCACCGTTTGCCGCTCACGTGCCTTTCTGGCATTAGTAATGCCCACACTGTGCCCTCCAAACAACACTTTCCTCCTCTTTTCCACCTCACCAACGATAACTTCTACTTCACATTGAGTGAAGTTACGTTTTTTTCATTTCCTCTCTGTGTTGCCATGATTTCTCAATCAATGAATATTCATTTGTGGGCGTTTCACGAACTATTTATGGGCAACTATGGGCGTGTCATGAAGCCGCTAAAGCTGCGCTGCATTTAGAATTGGTTGTGATTTATTAAGGGAAAGATGCGTAGGATGTGCGTGCGCACGGTTTTATAAATCCGAATATTTCTGTGCGTACGCACGTCCTATGTTTCATCCGTACGCCACTTCTGACGCAAATCCTACGCAAAGGTTAATTGCATTGGATTGGATGTTAGGTTAGATCATCATACGGGTTTCATGGCTGTCAAATTATAGTCTCTTACAGCGTTTTGCGGACGTGGGCTTTACGTTCTAAAAGAAAATCAGGTACGAGTAATTCTTATGTTGGCTCCCATTTCATTTCTTTCTCTCTCTCTTTCAGATAGTATGTTCCTCTAGTGGTTTCCACGAACGGCAGCGGCCCAACGGTCAATGGTGCCGGGGTAAACACATAACAGTCATACTAGAAAATGGAATGAAACACACCTCATCTTATTTACACACTGATTATACATTCACATCTTCTTCTTCTGGATGATCTTGGTGTTGGGGGTTTTTGTTACCCGAAAGTTTAAGAAAAAAAGAATTATCTCAAGGAATTGAACGGAGCCTTATGCCAAAATGAAGTTGTGAATGCCAACCTAAAGATGTTGTGAAATAAATATTCTTCTGCAAGAGTTGTCTGACTGAAATGAGGCCCCTGGAGTTTATGAGCTTCAAACTGCTACAGGAACCCCAACAAGTCCCACATGGTGCATCGACTTTTCTCATTTGACTTTATTCATTTAACCTTTTTTATCCAGGCAGGACAGATTTAGACAACTTTCTGGTCTGGAGAACGGCGAAATCTTTTGAGAAAGGTTACAAGAAGCGGAAACAAATTGACAGAAGAAAATGAACGAACGACAGAATAAAAATAGGAGCGGTGGGTTCTGGTCAGTCGGGTCGGGTTGGTCTGTCTGAGTCCGTTGTTATTCAGTTAGTGATCTCCATCATGAGAAAGGCATCCCCGCTGATGACCCCCCCTCTGTGTCTCCTAACAGGAGGGTGTGGGCACGGCCCACGACTGCTGCCTGAAGGTTGGGAGTGCTTACGTCATCGTCTACTCCGTCACAGACCGCTCCAGCTTCGACTCTGCCGCGGAGCTGCGCATCACCCTGAGGCGCGCCCGCCAGGCCGAAAACCTTCCCATCATCCTCGTGGGGAACAAGAGCGACCTGGTCCGGGCCCGAGAGGTGGCAGTGGAAGGTGGGTCAGCAGCAAGTTCAAGTGCATAGACGGTTAGCCGCCATCGTGTCTGTGCTGACGTGCCTGCATCTGCTGCAGAGGGCCGAGCGTGCGCCGTGGTCTTCGACTGTAAGTTCATTGAGACATCAGCATCCCTGCAGCACAACGTGGCCGAGCTGTTTGAGGGCGTGGTGCGGCAAATTCGCCTTCGCCGAGACAGCAGTGAAGTCACCAAGCGGAGGCTCTCAACCCACAAACGCAAAGAGAGTCTGACCCAGAAGGCTCGGCGGTTCTTGGACCGTTTGGTTGCACGTAACAACCAGCGCGTGGCGGTGAAGGTGCGGTCTAAAAGCTGCCACGACCTGGCTGTTCTTTAGAGCTCCTCTGTCCGCTGCGTGACTCATGTAGGATCTGAACTGTCAGACCACCAACAGCAGGCCCATCTCTATGCCGTTTTACTGTAATCCTGTGCCGGTTCTACCTTTTGGATCATTCAGCAGGAAGATCCCAGCTGGTGCAGAAGATTACTGAAAGGTTCATCATCTGTAGCTGAGGTCGGTGTTTGTCATTTGGTGACTAATTTCAGGTGGGAGCATGAAATAACATGTTCAGAAACAAACAGCCGCTGTGATATCAATGGATTTCTGTTTATTTATGAAGGAAAGTGATTCCGTCGCTGCAGGAAAGTGTTTCCCACCGCATCAATAAACCCTCAGAAAACATTTGTGGTTGATTCTACACTACATTTCCCATAAGTCTGTGCGCAGGCATGAGTTTCTGTTGTGAATTCTGTCACTAAAGCCTTTCTCACAGTCACACATGTTTTTACGACCAAGTTAATGTTTTCACGTCTGGGTCTGTGTGTGTGCATGTGTGTGTGTTTTATGTTGTACAACCTCCCATGGTTGCTGTATGGAGTGGGCCCTCCTGTCCTGTCCAACAGCTAGGCAAACAGATGAGAGCTGAGGGCCTCTTGTGTTGGACATATTTTACTTTAACAAGAGGGGTTATTAATCTTCAGACAAACCAAAGGTATGTCTGAATAAACCCCTTTTGTAATTGAGGCCAAACTTTATTAATTTCAACCATGTTTGAAAATCTTTGGAGTTGGACCGGACGGAAAAGGAAAGAGGGGAAGAAGAGAGAGGGACGTTAGAGAGAGGGGGGGGTAGGAGGGTGATCATAGAAGAGGGGGGTAAGGCCATGAAGCAGCATATAGCAACAAGTTTACTGGCTGTTTATCATTACGGAAAGGTTCAAATTTAGTACAAAAAGGGCGGGGCCTGTTCACACACACTCAAATATTATCAACACACCTGCTAGCTGCAAAAATGTCCACATGTCGACATGTACACAAAACAGATAGTGTTCACACGCATACTTATGCCTTTAAACCAACTAGTGTGAAATCTTTCAGTCATTCAATCATGCAAACTATTAGTGCAACGGTGAGCTAACACCTGTGCTCAGGTGAGTGTTTATGTTCTTCTAAAATGGATGGTGGAATGTGAAAAGAAGGAGGAGGAGCGCCCAGCCACCCCCACACCCAGACCCCCGCCGCAGCAGCAGCGGCAGCCGGAATTCCCCCAAAGCCACACGGGAACCGGCAGGGAACAACCGCCGCCCGGGCGACCAAGACCGCCACCCAGGCCAGGGCCAGCAGGACCGCCGCGAGGCCCCCAGAGCCAGAGAGCAGGGAGGCGCTGAGGGAAAGAGAGCGCCGCCCCAGCCCAGCCAGGAAAGCAGCCCCCCCGCCGCGCCGGAAGAGCCCAACGCAGGGCCCCACCGGAGAAGGACACCCATAGCCCCAGACGAGCACCCCACCACCACCCAGGAGTTCCGGGCATCCTCCCACCCCAACCCCAGGTACGAGCCAGGACCCCCCAAGGGAGACCGGCTCCGCACTCCAGGCACCCACCCACCCGGCCCACGGTTGGTCCAGGGAGGAGCAAGGCAGGGGCCCGCCGCCCCCGCCCAGGAGGGGGGAACCCCGGGGAAAAAAGGGTGGCCCACAAGGGGTGTTATAAATATGGCCCGACCAGGCTCGGCCATGTTGGAAGTTTGGCGGGGCCCAGCGCTCAGGGGGAAGGACCAGGACCCACCCCCCAGGGACACGAACACCCCCGGCTCAGGTGTAATATGAACCCCCCCACCGTGCGGAGAGAGCACCGCCGGGCCCAGGGGACACGGCCACCATCGCCAAGGGGCCCGCACCCCCCACCAGGGAGGGGGTAGGGGACAGATGGACCCAGGTCCCACCTTCCTTGCAAAATGTGTGTGCGTGTATGTGTGTTTGAGAGGGTGTGTGTGTGCATGGGTGTGTGTTTATGTTGGAATATATATATTGTGTTCACCACCTTGATAAGTTCCCTATGATTGTCTGTAGAATAGAATATGTTTGTGTCATCAGCAAATAATAGGAGTTTCATAAGCTTTGAAACATTGAATATATCATTTATGTAAATATTGAATAGCAGCGGGCCTAGAATTGATCCTTGTGGGACACCACAACTTATCTCTTTGGTTTCTGATGTATATTCATCAATCTTGACAAATTGTTTTCTTCCCATTAAATAGCTTTTGACCCAAGTTAGCGCTAGACCTCTTATCCCAGACACTTCCAGTTTGTCAAGTAGGATGTCATGATTGAGAGTGTCAAATGATTTTTTTAGGTCAATGTAAATTCCAGCTGCATATTTCTTTTTGTCCAGAACATTTGTGATTTCCTCCACAGCATCAATGATAGCCAATGAGGTGGATCTATTTTCTCTAAAACCATATTGGTTTTCATTTATAATGTTATGTTTTTCAATAAATAAAGCTAATTTATCATTGAATATTTTTTCTAAAATTTTTGAGAATTGTGGAAGAAGAGAAACAGGTCTATAGTTTGTAAATTGGTGTTTGTCTCCACTCTTATAGATGGGAATCACTTTGGCTATTTTCATTTGGTTTGGGAATCTCCCACTTCGTAATGATAAGTTACATAAGTATGTCAGAGGCTTAGATACACTATGAATGACTTTTTTCTCCACCTTCATATCTATATCCTCACAATGTTTTGAGTTTTTACTCTTGAAATTATTCACAATTGATATCAGCTCATTTTCGTTCACATCAGAGAGAAAGATTGAGTGTGGGATCCTTTCGATGGGTGGATTATTGTCTTTGCTAGCTTTGCATTTTGGAATTTCCGCTGCCTACTCTGGACCCACGTTTACAAAGTAGTTATTGAGACCGTTTGCTGCTTCATTGATGTCATAGCTTTGACCCTTCTCATCTGTAAAGTAATCTGGATAAGTTCGCTTTTTTGTCCCATTTTTAATGATGTTATTTAATATTTCCCAAACTCGCTTTACGTCGTATTTATCTTCATTCAGTAGATTATTGAAGTACACTTTTTTACTGTAACGTGTTATTTCAGTTAGTTTATTTTTATATGACTTATATCTTTGTTCAGTTTCTCTTGTCCTCTGTTTTTATAGAGGTTATTTTTCTTTTTACAAGCATTTTGTAGACCGGTGGTTAACCAAGGGCATTTGGCAAATTTGTTCTTGAATTTATAAATTGAAAAGTTCTTATTGTAAAGTGAGCTAAATATTTCTAAAAAACATTTATAAGCGATATCGACATCTTTCTCTCTGTCAGTAGCGGTTTTTGATATGGGTGATGTGGGCGGTCGCCCAGGGCGGCACTTCATAGGGGGCAGCATTTGCCGTGCCCGATGCGTAATGTAGTAAATACTATATTCAAAGAGGTAGCTTGAAGCTTTTAAGTTGAAATTACTTCAGTAGCCGACACTTAATGCTTTTATTTTGACACATCAGACTCTTAATAATGTCTTCCTCCTATTTCCTCTTCACACTTATGGTGCAAAAAAAAAAAAAAAAAAAAAAAAAGAATAACTCAGAGTGAAACAACGTAAAACAGTCACATGAAAAGGAATTAGGCAGAACAATCATCCGTGCTCAACCCAATTTTGACAAAAGCAGGCAATGGGGATTATTTCCCACAATTCTTTGCTCCGACACAGCAGACCCGACGCGCACGTGACCACCGCCCTCTGCTGCAAGACGCTTGCGGCCACACCTCTTTGCCGTAGTCTTTGGAACATAAGTAAAAAAACTCGAGAGGGGAGCACAACTCGCCGGTGGCTGGCTGAATCACACTAACAGGTGATTGGGAGTCTTTTTCTATCTGACAATCAACTCTGGGCCGCAGCTGCGCCTCCCGTCATAGAGACGGAGCCGCGTGTGTCAGAGGGAAGGGGAGGGGGAGGGGGAGGGGGGTGAGCGCAGACCATTTTTAATGGATTGAGTTTTTTTGGAGGATTTCTACTGTTGGTGTTGCACAAATTTAGGGAAATGCCAAATATTTTTGGAGTAATCCCACTGATGAGTTCTAAGATTTAGTCTTTAATGTTTTATAAGACCTAAACATATTAATCACAATAAGTTTTATTTTTTAGATCTAATCCCTCTGATATGTTTCACAAAGACACACACAGGACGTCACACATTAAGAAATTATTGCTAAAAATGAAGCAGGAGTCCAGCTCTAAAAAAAAAATGCTCTGAAAAATGATAAAAGAGCAAAAAAAAAACGGAATTATTTGATTTGTAATTTCTTATTAATATTTCCAGGCTTTGTTTGTTTTGTTCTGCAGCATGTTCATATTTGTATAATTTTGACAGAATATATTTCTATGGAGAACAAAATATTACAAGTTATTTAAGGTTTAACTTGCGTTATTCTGGATTAATGTTGCTGTTTTTATTCATATTTATGTTCAAAAAGTTCAGTTTAAGAGGTTTAAAAGTTTAGCTTTAGTGTGTTCAGTAAATCTTTATCTTCTTTGGCCCAAAACCTAAAGCTTTTTTTTTAACTTAGGCCCCTGTGTGACTGAGTTTGACCCCCCTGTAATACGAGTCTAGAAAATTCATGCATTTTTTGAGTAAAATGGCTAAATAGAAGATAGGGAACACAACAGGATGTTGTCAAATTTTGTATGTGTGCGGGGGGGGGGGGGGGGGGGGGCTGGTGGGGTTACTCGCCCAGGGAGTAAGTTAGTGTAGAACCGCCACTGCTCTCTGTACACAGAGTTCCAGTTTTGTCTGGATAAGTCATTATTCAGAGCATTCATGGTTTTTTCATTTCTTAGCCTTTTGTAGACTGGTTCTTTTATAATTTTCTTTGTCTTCACCTTGATGTCAAATAGTGCAAAAACTGGTAAATGATCAGTTATGTCACATATCATTAGTCCACTCATATGAGTGTATTCTATATTATTTGTAAAAATATTATCAATAAGAGTAGCACTTTGAGTAGTGATTCTGCTGGGTCTTGTTATGGTTGGATAGAAACTCATTCCATACATTCTGCTGATAAAGTCGTCGGTGGCTTTATGTTTGCTGGGGTTTATCAGATCGATATTGAAGTCTCCACAGATGTATAATATTTTGTTATTTAGAGAGGTAAACATCTTTTCCATCCATTCACTGAACACTTCTAAGCTTGACCCTGGCGACCTATAAACACAGCCTATAATGACATTTTTCCCTGAATTGTTACATATTTCAATCGTAAGACATTCCAGTATTCTATCCACTGCCACAGACAATTTATCAATTACCGTAAACTTCATATTGTTTTCCACATATATTGCGACTCCTCCCCCTTTTTTGTTTACTCTGTTCACATAGTTTAGTTCATAGTTTTCCAATTCAAAGTCAGCGTCCTTGTCGCGGCTGAACCAAGTCTCAGATATGGTTATGATATCAAAGGAATGCCCGATGTGCTGTAAATAGTCCTTGATGTCTTCAAAGTTGGTATTCATGCTTCTGCTGTTAAAGTGAGTGATTGACAGTTTTTCTTCTAGGTTAACAGAGTTTTTAAAGTAATCTATGCTGTAATATTTGCTGTCCACATTAACAGTGGAAAAGAATTGATCAGGGTCGATGTCTTGAAGGTTGTTGTCATTATCACTGAATATTTTAAGGTCGGTTTGCTCACCATTCAGATCTCTCTGAGAGTTGTGGTTGCAGGTGATTGTTGTAGAAAAAGTGTTGTTTTTTTAGAAGCCATGGATAGTAGAGTTTGTCTCCTCATCTTGTAAGACCAGCATCTTCACGTATCTCTCGTTTAGACTGTAGTGGGTAAATATTTTTCCAAATCTTCCATGCTCCTGATAAGAACAACCTTGGACTGCTCAGGGGATCCACAGAGTTTGGCATAAATTATACAGTCTTTCACCCAGGTTCCCTGAATTTTCCCCTGCTTTTTCAAGTAACGTACTCTTCTGGCGATGTCGGCATTCCTTTTCGTGAGGTTGTCATTCATGAAAACGTTGGTTCCCCTCAGATTTCTTCCTTGCTTCAATGAAGCTGCTTTGTTTTTCCGATTGACAAACTTTAAGAGGATTGCTGGTTTGTCGCTGGAGATCTGCTCTTGGTCATCCATTCGTTTTTCAATTATATCCATCCTGTAGCACTGCTCCTGCAGAGCCCGGACCTGCTTCACCTCTCCGATAGCATCCAGAATTTGTCCGTGAACAATCTTCATGGCTTTGATCTCTTCCAGCACGGAATCAAGCATCTTCCTCAAGTCTTCATATTCCTCACACACTGGGTTTCTTCTCTGTGGCATGTTAAGAAATTACTTTTCCCAATATTTACGCTTTTATGCGGTAAATAGGGTTGGGAAGTACAGCTGCTTCATGCCTGCGTGGCGTCTTCTCAGAGGACCGGAAGTTTATCCGTTTATACTTATGTCTGTGTGAATGTTTTTACGTCTATTTGAATTGGTTTACATCCGTGTGAACATTGTGACAAAGAACAGGTCTGGGTGGAACCTCGTCTGCCGGAGGAGAAGCTTCATGACGAGTCGGTGTCACGCCGACTCATGTCAGACGAAAATGCAGGAGACACTGAATCCCTGATCTGCAAAAAAATTTACTGAAAAAGTTCACTGTAACTGTAACTGTGGTGATATATACATACAGTACATATACAGTATATATACAGTATATATACAGTACATATATATATATATATATATATATATATATATATATATAAAAAACACCCGTCTCACCCTCCGCGGGTGGTTTCTCCTCCAAGCTGGGGTCCTCTACCAGAGGCCTGGGAGCTTGAGGGTCCTGCAGTATCTTAGCTGTTCCTGTTCTTTTCTGGACTGAGAGGTCTGAGGTCTTTCCAGGTATCTGTTGTAGCCACTCCTCCAGCTTGGGGGTTACTGCCCCGAGTGCTCCAATTACCACAGGCACCACTGTCACCTTCACTTTCCAGGCTTTCTCCAGTTCTTCTCTGAGTCCCTGGTATTTCGCCAGTTTCTCATGTTCCTTCTTCCTGATGTTTCCATCGCTTGGCACTGCCACATCCACCACAACGGCTTTCCTCTGTTCTTTATCCACCACTACAATGTCTGGTTGGTTCTCCATTACCATCCTATCAGTCTGGATCTGGAAGTCCCACAGGATCTTTGCCCTCTCATTCTCTACCACCTTCAGGGGTGTTTCCCATTTTGACCTTGGGGTTTCCAGTTCATATTCTGCACACATGTTCCTGTATATTATTCCAGCCACTTGATTGTGGCGCTCCATGTATGCTTTCCCTGCCAGCATCTTACACCCTGCAGTTATGTGCTGGATTGTTTCAGGCACCTCTTTGCACAGCCTACACCTTGGGTCTTGTCTGGTGTGGTAGATCTACACCTTGGGTCTTGTCTGCTGTGGTAGATCTACACCTTGGGTCTTGTCTGGTGTGGTAGATCTACACCTTGGGTCTTGTCTGCTGTGGTAGATCTACACCTTGGGTCTTGTCTGGTGTGGTAGATCTACACCCTGGGTCTTGTCTGGTGTGGTAGATCTACACCTTGGGTCTTGTCTGGTGTGGTAGATCTACACATTGGGTCTTGTCTGGTGTGGTAGATCTACACCTTGGGTCTTGTCTGGTGTGGTAGATCTACACCCTGGGTCTTGTCTGGTGTGGTAGATCTACACCTTGGGTCTTGTCTGGTGTGGTAGATCTGAGCCTCTATTGCTCTGGTGCTCAGGGCTTGTTCCTGAGCTGCCAGGATGAGTGCTTCTGTGCTGTCCTGTAGGCCAGCCCTTTCTAGCCATTGGTAGGATTTCTTGATATAAGGACTTGCCTTACTCGTTGGAGGTATTTAGCTGTTGCAGCTTTCCTTGTTGCCTGCTCCAGGTTGCCATTTGCCTGTGGAATTCCAAGGTACTTGTAACTGCCCTCGATGTCTGCAATTGTTCCTTCTAGTAGTGAGACCCCTCCTGTGTGGACTACATTGCCTCTCTTTGTCACCATCCGGCTGCATTTCTCGAGCCCGAATGACATCCCAATGTCAGTACTGTAGATCACAGGGCATTTATATATATATATATATAAAAAACAAAAAAAACCGCCCCTCTCACCCTCCGCGGGTGGTTTCTCCTCCAAGCTCGGGTCCTCTACCAGAGGCCTGGGAGCTTGAGGGTCCTGCGCAGTATCTTAGCTGTTCCTAGCACTGCGCTTTTCTGGACTGAGAGGTCTGAAGTCTTTCCAGGTATCTGTTGTAGCCACTCCTCCAGCTTGGGGGTTACTGCCCCGAGTGCTCCAATTACCACAGGCACCACTGTCACCTTCACTTTCCAGGCTTTCTCCAGTTCTTCTCTGAGTCCCTGGTATTTCTCCAGTTTCTCATGTTCCTTCTTCCTGATGTTCCCATCGCTTGGCACTGCCACATCCACCACAACGGCTTTCCTCTGTTCTTTATCCACCACTTCAATGTCTGGTTGGTTCTCCATTACCATCCTATCAGTCTGGATCTGGAAGTCCCACAGGATCTTTGCCCTCTCATTCTCTACCACCTTCAGGGGTGTTTCCCATTTTGACCTTGGGGTTTCCAGTTCATATTCTGCACACATGTTCCTGTGTATTATTCCAGCCACTTGATTGTGGCGCGCCATGTATGCTTTCCCTGCCAGCATCTTACACCCTGCAGTTATGTGCTGGATTGTTTCAGGCGCCTCTTTGCACAGCCTACACCTTGGTTCTTGTCTGGTGTGGTAGATCTACATCTTGGGTCTTGTCTGGTGTGGTAGCTCTGAGCCTCTATTGCTCTGGTGCTCAGGGCTTGTTCCTGGGCTGCCAGGATGAGCGCTTCGGTGCTGTCCTTTAGGCCAGCCCTTTCTAGCCATTGGTAGGATTTCTTGATATCAGCCACTTCAGTTATGGTCCGGTGGTACATCCCATGCAGGGGTTTGTCCTCCCATGAGGATCTGTCCTCCAGCACTGTATCCTCTGCTCTCCATTGCCTGAGACATTCACTGAGCACACTGTCATTTGGGGCCTTGAGCTTGATGTACTCATGGATCTTGGATGTTTCATCCTGGATAGTGGCTTCTACGCTCACTAGTCCTCGGCCTCCTTCCTTGCGGCTAGCATACAGTCTCAGGGTGCTGGATTTGGGATGGAACCCTCCATGCATGGTGAGGAGCTTTCGTGTTTTAACATCCGTGGTCTGTATCTCTTCCTTTGGCCATCTTATTATTCCTGCAGGGTATCTGATAACTGGCAGTGTGTAGCTGTTAATTGCCCGGGTCTTATTTTTGCCATTGAGCTGGCTTCTCAGGACTTGCCTTACTCGTTGGAGGTATTTAGCTGTTGCAGCTTTCCTTGTTGCCTGCTCCAGGTTGCCATTTGCCTGTGGAATTCCAAGGTACTTGTAACTGTCCTCGATGTCTTCTATTGTTCCTTCTGGGAGTGAGACCCCCCCTGTGTGGACTATCTTGCCTCTCTTTGTCACCATCCGGGTGCATTTCTCGAGCCCGAATGACATCCCAATGTCAGTACTGTAGATCCTGGTGGTGTGGATCAGGGAGTCAATGTCACGCTCGCTCTTAGCATATAGCTTGATGTCATCCATGTAGAGGAGGTGACTGATGTTGGCCCCATTTCTGAGTCGGTATCCATAGCCAGCCTTGTTGATTATTTGACTGAGGGGGTTGAGACCTATGCAGAACAGCAGTGGGGACAGAGCACCACCTTGGTATATCCCACATTTGATGGACACTTGTGCAAGTGGCTTCCCATTGGCTTCAAGGGTGGTTTTCCACAGCTTCATTGAGTTTCCTATGAAGGCTCTTAGAGTCCTGTTGATGTTGTACAGCTCCAAGCATTCAGTGATCCATGTGTGTGGCATCGAGTCATAGGCCTTCTTGTAATCAATCCAGGCTGTGCACAGGTTGGTGTGTCGTGACTTGCAGTCTTGAGCGACTGTTCTGTCGACCAGGAGTTGGTGTTTGGCTCCTCTGGAGTCTCTACCAATGCCCTTCTGTGTGTTACTCATGAATTGATCCATGTGCCTATTTATCTTGGTTGCAATGATGACTGACATGAGCTTCCATGTTGTGGACAGACAGGTTATTGGCCGGTAGTTGGATGGGACTGCACCCTTTGAGGGATCCTTCTGGATCAGGATCGTTCGCCCTTCCGTTAGCCATTCGGGGTGAGTCCCATCTCTTAGCAGCTGGTTCATTTGTGCTGCCAGGCGCTCGTGGAGTGCGGTAAGCTTCTTTAGCCAGTAGGCATGTATCATGTCAGGGCCCGGTGCTGTCCAGTTCTTCATCCCTGAGACTCTTTCTTGGATGTCTGCCACTGTGATGGTTACTGGATTCTGTTCAGGGAGGTTGCTATGTTCTTTTCTTAGAGAGACCAGCCACTGGGCATTGCTGTTATGTGCTGTCTGTTTCTCCCATATACTTTTCCAGTACTGTTCAGTTTCTAGCCTTGGTGGGTCTGCTCGGCTGTTTTGACCCTGCCACTGAGCGTACACTTTTGCAGGTTGAGTTGCGAAGAGCCTGTTTATTCGTCTGGCTTCATTGTCTCTTGTGTACCTCTTTAGGCGGCTGCTCAAGGCTAGGAGCCTTTGTTTGGCAGTTTCCAGTGCTTCAGGTATGGGCATCTGGCTGTATCTCTTAGGTACTTGCTTTCTCATTGTACCTCTTTGAGCCTCTGTCAGAGGAGATTATGCCACACTCCCACCCTGAGATTGAGTACACAGCCCCAACAACCACAATTATATATATATATATATATATATATATATATATATATATATATATATATATATATATATATATATATATATATATATATATATATATAAATGCCCTGTGATCTACAGTACTGATATATATATATACTGATATATATATATATATATATATATATATATATATATATATATATATATATATATATATATATATATATATATAGATGACCGCTGCAGGTGAGGAGTCTGGACGGCATCACGAGGTTCTTGTAGACGGTCCAATACCTGCAGGTACTGTCCTCAGAGACATCGTGGATCCATTGTCATCACCCAGTTCCACCAGAACACCCCCAACTTCCTGTCCACCGCATGGTGCCAGAGCAGTCAGAGCTGGACCTAAGGAAGTGGGCGTGGCTTCTGTGCTTTTGCCAGAAATGACTTTTTACTTGAACCCCATATAGCAGGTCTGGGACCAGCTGAGGCAGAGACTGGATAACCGGACCCCTGGGTGACCTGCAGAACTGCATGTAGGACTTGTGGAAAAGCGGACTGCCTCAGAACATCATGAGGTCGGTAAGGAGCACAAAACGCCGCCGTCACGTTGTCACCAGATGCGGTTCCATGTGCAAAATATCTTGATGGGATCAATGGTGGGATCAGAATTCAACCGTGTAAATGGGCCCAGAAAAACCTTTTCTGATTAGAACTAACGGTCACATGGTCCCCTTTTGGTGTGAATGAATCATTTGGAAGCAGGAGAGTTGAAAATACTGGAAGAGGAAATGAGTCCTGATGTAAACAACGGGAGCTGTCATTTACATTTATGCATTTAATATACTAGATGATCTTCCAAACGTGCTTTTATTAATGTTTGGAATATCATGAAGCGTCTGTTCGCTCATCATTTTATTTTTAATCCGTGTTGTCCGTGCTTTTGTTTGTGGAAGAACGGGGCTGGAAGAACCGTTAGCAGTTTGTGTCGTGATTTATTCCACTTCCTCGTTGCCACAGACGACACACGTCATACGATCCATCAAAGCAGAGTTCAGAATCAAGTATACGAGCGGTCAACAGAAAATACCGGGCGCTGTGCTCCTTCTCTGTATCAAACCAAACTAACACAGGTGCGCCTACATGACGTCTTAACTCATCACATGACCAAAAAAGGAATTATAAACAAACATGATCATGGCGACTACAACATGGTTAATGTGTTTTTACACCACGTGATTAAATATTGAAGAAAACATGTCAGAGAAACAGTTTGAGTTTAATCTTAGTGTCTCTTATATAACACATGTGATGAAATCAGAGGCCAAGTAGAACACACACATGTGCATGAACACACACACACACACACATAGAAACACATGTATCTATATGTGTGTGTTCTTGCACATGTGTGGATGTGTGTTTGTGTGTGCACATGTGTGTGCATATACACATTTGTCACACACATGTGTGTGTGTGTGTACATAAGCACGTGTGTGTGTGCATATGTATGTGTGCGTATATGCATGTGTGTGCGCAAATTCATGTGTGTGTGCAAATTCATGTGTGTGTATGTGTGCGTGTGTGTGTTTTTGCATATACATGTGTGTATTTACATATGCACGTGTGTGTTTCTCTTTACCCAGACCTTTTCTAAACGTGTTTTCTGCTGCGATCGTCTCTCAGCTGTGACTCTTTTCTGAGGTCACAGAAATAAGAAACACTTTAGTAGTGTATATGGTGGGGGGTGCGGGGCGTTGTGTGGGTGGGGGTGGGTGGTGTCTGCTGTAAACATGCGCTCTGCGGCCTGGGACCGTCTCCGTGATGAAACCAGCAGCAATGTCTGCTGCTGGCATGACGACTGTGTCCCGTGACATACCTGCTGTGCATGTGAACTGGAATAGGGGGGGCTAACTTTTGACCGCTTTGATTTGGGTAAAAACGACGCTGTGACATCATCAGTACCCCCCAGTTGTAATACTTACGATCCTAATGCGAAGCACCCCCCATCTGTTTTCTGAGCTGCTGGTGTTTGTGTTTCATTGGCCGTCATGCTGCTATCAGATGCAACTTTAGGCAATACCCAGTGCACATGCACACACGTGCACATGCACACACTCAAACACACACACACTCTCTTGTCCATCCGCCTCCAACTGAGACAAACAAAGGAGCTGCCTCCATCTCCATCAGTCCGCTTACTGCCGTAACGAAGTGCAATCAACATGCAAGGCTGACCACGTGCACACACACACGCATGCACACACGCATGCACGTGCACATGCACGTGCACACTGTGGCTTGCTGAAGGATAAATTTCACTTGTGATTGCAGAAGAGTTACTGAAGTGTGGACTTGTTTGTGCGCTGGCCTCGTGCTGCCATGATGTCACTTCTTTGCACTCTCAGAACTTTCCCTCTGAAATCCAACGGCGACAAAGAACGTCAACCCAGACGTTTTCCTCTCCATGAGTCCGTCTGGAGCAGCGTCAGGAGCTCCACCCCTCCAGGGTTCCATCTCGTCGTTTCTCTGCACAGGGACGCTGCTTAGGATGTCAGCAGGTGGTTCCAACGCATGTGCGTGTGTATGTGTGTGTTTGTGCATGTGTGTGTGCATATATGTGTGTGTGTGGATGTGTGTGTGTATATGGGTGTGTGCATATGTGTGTGTGTTTGTGCATGTGTGTGTGTGTGTGTGTGTGCATATGTGTGTGTGTGCATATGTGTGTGTGTGTGTTTGTGCATGTGTGTGTGTGTGTGGATGTGTGTGTGTGTTCATATATGTGTGAGTGCATATGTGTGTCTGTGCATATGTGTGTGTGTGTGTGGATGTGTGTGCATATGTGTGGGTGTGCGTGTGTGTGTGTGTGTGTCTGTGCATATGTGTGTGTGTGCATATGTGTGCGTCTGTGTGTGCGTGTGTGCATAGGTGTGTGTGGTGTGTGCATATGTGTGTGTGTGTGTTTGTGCATGTGTGTATGTGCACCACCCACTGATACCTGTGTCAAATGTCAGCATGATGTAAAACACACACACAGTGCAGTGAAACAGGAAGTGTTTCATTTCCAGAGCTGCTTTGGCTCCACAGTAAAAATGAAAATCTTACCCAAAGTTAATTATCTCTTCTCAATGATTCCCACACAACCGCCATTAAAATGGTTCAGAACATTAGACTCATCCATATCAAGCTTTTTATGGAACAATAAACCTGCAAGAATTAGTCTAAAAACTTTAAAATCTGCAAAAAGCTATGGAGGATTAGAATTACCTAACTTCCACAATTACTTTCTTGCAAATAGATTACAATACATCTTAAAATGGTTAAAAAATAATCCAGAAACCAACTCATGGTTAGACTTGGAACAGGCGTTATGTGGAAAGATCAACCTGTCAGATCTTCCATTTATTAGTCAAATAGTTAAAAAACAGGATTGTTTCAAAAGTATTAATATAAATGCCACTTTAACAGCCTGGTGGGAATTCCTCAAAATATCAAAATCATCAATTCAACCGTGCAAACTGACACCCATCTGGAACAACCCAGACATCCTCATAAACAAAAAAATTATCCACTTCCCAGCTTGGCAAGCAGGGGGCATAAAACAACTAGAGCACATAATTATTGATAGAAGATTCATAACTCCCCAGGAACTTCAAGACAAACATGGAATATATAACTTCTTGGAATATCAGCAACTTAAATCAATTATTACTAAAAAGTTTAAATACAGAGACAACGATTTAAAGCTACCAGATGTAGTTACCACTCTGATCAATTTCTCAATGAATAAAACTCTCTCCAAAATATACAAACTTTTATGTAATTTAGATAACAATATTTCACTTCCGACAACAAAATGGGATGCGGATTTGAGCATCAGCACAGATGAAAGTTTTTGGTCAAAACTCTTCACAGAATTTACTACACTGGACAGAGGATGTTCAAGATGGGTCTCAGTAACTCAGACATTTGTCAGCACTGTGACAGTAATCTACCCGACAATTACATGCATGCACTATGGTTCTGCACGCCTGTCCAGGCTCTCTGGCAGCAGGTATGTGCCGATCTATCAGTCTGGCTTAAGGTTTCAATCACAGCTTCACCGTCACTTTGTGTGCTTGGTGACATGAGTGCCATCGATGTAGAAGGAGGATTAGGCTCTATCATTTTCATAACTCTTTGCATTGCTAAAAAAACTATTTTAATAAATTGGAAAAGCAAAAAAAATATAAATATAAGTCAACACAGAAATCTGCTGCTTGATCATATCAGCTTGGAAAAAATGTCAGCCCAAAGTTCAAGTAACTTTGAAAGAATTCGGTCTCTCTGGTCTCCCATAGCTAACTCCGTGACTTAGGGGGTGGGGGGGGCATGGTCGTCGCTGCTCCTTGCCCTTCTGCCGTGGGCCGGGGTGGGGGTCGGGGCCTCCGGTGCCTGGCCGGGGGTGGTGGGGGCTCCGTTGGTCGGGGGGTCGGGTCCGGCGCCTGGGTGGGGCGGCCTGGGGCGCTGCGTGGTCCTCTGGGCTTGGGTGTGGGGGTGCGTGGTGGGGGGGTGGGGTGGTGGTCTGGCTTGGCTTGGGGGGGTGGTCCCTTTGCCTGTGCTGGGGGGGTTGGCGGGGGGCCCTGCTCGGGGGGGGCCCAGCGGCGCCGGATGGGCTGTCCATCTACACCTGGGGCTGGGATCGGCCCTTCCCTGGCTCTGGGGCGGGACGGGACAGCCCTCTTGGGGCCCCCGGTCGCTCTGGGTGTCATCCGCTTCGGCTGCGGGGTCTGGGGTGGGGTGGGGGAGGGGGTCTTGTCGGCCCTGTCCTGTGGGGGGGCATTCTGGGGGAGGGGGGGGGGACCACTATTGGTACGGGGCCCCTTCCTCATATAACCTCATATTAGGGTGAGGGGGTGGGGGGTCTAGCCTGCGATGCGCCTTGGGGGGGGGCTAGTTGGCAGTGGCCCCCCTCCTATGGTTGCCGTATGGAGTGGGCCCCCCCCTCTTTCGGTTTTATTTGCACCTTAGACATGTAGGGTCCTTGGTAGGGGGGGTGCTTGGACATCACTGCCAGCAAGCAGCAGATGTCCTCCTGGCACCCTACCCGCCAATTTTAACCGCACCTTAGACATTTAGGGCCCCTTGGTGGGGAGGGTGAGGGGACATCACTGTGAGTAATCAGGAGATGTCCCCTTAGTGCCCTACTCGCCAATTTTAACTGCACCCCCCTTAGTACACACACCCCTCCCCCTTCAATATATACATTCCAACATAAACACACACACATGCACACACACCCTTTCAAACACACATACACGCACACACATTTTGCAAGGAAGGTGGGACCTGGGTCCATCTGTCCCCTACCCCTTCCCTGGTGGGGGGTACGGGCCCCTTGGCGATGGCGGCCGTGTCCCTTGGGTGCTGGCTCCCTGGGCCCGGCGGTGCTCTCTCCGCACGGTGGGGGGGTTCATATTACACCTGAGCCGGGGGTGTTCGTGTCCCTGGGGGGTGGGTCCTGGTCTTTGCCCCTGAGCGCTGGGCCCCGCCAAACTTCCAACATGGCCGAGCCTGGTCGGGCCATATTTATAACACCCCTTGTGGGCCCTCTTTTTTCCCCGGGGTTCCCCCCTCCTGGGCGGGGGCGGCGGGCCCCTGCCTTGCTCCTCCCTGGACCAACCGTGGGCCGGGCGGATGGCTGCCTGGAGTGCCGAGCGGGTCTCCCTTGGGGGTCCTGGCTCGTACCTGGGGTAGGGGCGGGGGGATGCCCGGAACTCCTGGGTGGTGGTGGGGTGCTCGTCTGGGGCTGTGGGCGTCCTTCTCCGGTGGGGCCCTGCGTTGGGCGCTCCCGGCGCGGCGGGGGGGCTGCTCTCCTGGTTGGGCTGGGGCGGCGCTCTCTTTCCCTCCGTGCCTCCCTGCTCTCTGGCTCTGGGGGCCTTGCGGCGGTCCTGCTGGCCCTGGCCTGGGTGGCGGGCTTGGTCGTCCCGTGTGGCGTTGGGGGGATTTCGGCTGCCGCTGCTGCTGCGGTGGGGGTCTTGGGGTGGGGATGGCTGGGCACTCTCCCTCCTTCTTGTCACGTTCCACCATCCATTTTAGAAGAACATAAACACTCACCTGAGCACAGGTGTCAGCTCACCTTTGCACTAACAGTTTGCATGACTGAATGACTGAAATATTTCACACTAGTTGGTTTAAAGGCATAAGTATGCGTGTGAACACTATCTGTTTTGTGTACATGTCGACAGGTGGACATTTTTGCAGCTAGCAGGTGTGTTTATAACATTTGAGTGTGTGTGTGTGGATAGGCCCCGCCCTTTTTGTATTACATTTGAACCTTACCATAATGATTAACAACCAGTAAACCTGTTGCTTTATGCTGCTTCATGGTCTTACCCCCCTTCCCCTCCTATTATCACCCCCTACCCCCCCCCCCCCCCCTTTCTCTTCTTCCCCTCTTTCCTTTTCCGTCCGGTCCAACACCAAAGATTTTCAAACATGATTGAAATTAATAAAGTTTGGCCCCAATTACAAAAGGGGTTTATTCAGACATACCTTTGGTTTGTCTGAAGATTAATAACCCCTCTTGTTAAAGTAAAATATGTCCAACACAAGAGGCCCTCAGCTCTCATCTGTCTGCCTAGCTGTTGGACAGGACAAGTTAAAAAAAAAAAAAAAAGAGCTGCTTTGGCTCCGCCCCCGCGTCCCGGCAGGTTGAATGTTTTGCGCTGATGTGTCAGTAACTGAAGGCAGATGCTGGAAGACGTCTGTCATGTATTTTCAGTGAACAGAGGGGGACGGTTCCTGTCTTTGCCACTAGAGGGAGACAAACTAACATCTCCTGTTCCGTCCATCTGTTCTATTAACCCTTGTGCTATCCTATGGGGTCCAGATGACCCCCCCCCCCCCCCTTACATTGACGTGTTCTCCCTACCATGACAAAGGTGGATAAAGGTGGAAAGATTTCATGTAATCCATGGACACCAGTGAAGATCACAAATCATTGAAGAAAAAAGGTTCAGAGCACTGTCTAGTGGGTCTAGATGACCCAACTCCCAATGTTAAAGTGCCTAGGATAGCACAGGGGTTACACTGCATCCGTTACGGGTTTTGGGGTTGCTGGAGCCTATATCAGCTACTGTTCACCCTGATCAGGTCACCAATCCATCACAGAGACACACAACTCCACAGACATCACCAGTGGCCTGAATCATGTTTCTGGACTGGGGGAGGAACCTGGAGAGAACCCACACATGATCCAGAAGAACCTGCAACCTCCACATAGAAAGAACCCAGCAGGGATTTGAACCTGGCCTCCTCACTAAGAGGTAAGAGTGCTAACCACTACACCACAGATCCCCTCATGATATTTCTTTGCCATTTAAAGAGAAGATTCACATTTAATAAAGTTATTTCTCCTTTAGTCACTCCAATAAATTCTAAAATTGTTCCTAAAACTTTTCTGACTGTAAAAACATCCAAAGCCTGATGGGAAATCTGATGAATACATCAGAAATGTGAATTCTGTGATGGACCGTGTCGGTATTTAAACATTTGAAGGTCTTGAATACAGAAACTGTTCTGTGCTTTGAAAAGTGGGTCTTCTCATTTGATTGGATGTTTTTATAACGTAATCCTTTAGCATTACTTTTGTAGTTTTCCATGGCCTGAAAAGAGAAGAGCGCCTTAGACATGTGGGGATTCTGAATGTTCAAATGTCTTCTCCATACGTTTTACTTTGACAGTGGAGGCAGATGGAACCCAAACCCAAGCGGTGGCTTCATGAGAACATCGTCAGTCCTTCAGATGTTTGGATACTTGAGTTTCTGTAGGTCTGCTCATCGATTCCATCATTTTACGATGAAGCACTCCAAAGCCGCCTCTTGGCTGAAGAGCATCTTCATCAAAGGTCATTTCATCCAGACGCTGAGCCACTGCAGCCATTGTGGGTCTCCTGTTGTCTTCAGGATAATGCCACAAAAATGCAGCGTGACTCCATCCGGCACAAAGAGCCACAGTCAGTCAGCAGCTTCAGCCGAGCCTCTGCTTTAGTGAGCAGCAGGAATGCAGGACGCCGGCGTGGCTTGGGCCCCTCGTGGCTCTCGTGAGTTATCTATGGATTGTAACTCTGGCAATAGACGGAAACGCTGGGCTACTATCTCGGTTCTCAACAGCTGTGTCTGTAAAAACTGAAAAGTGTTTGTTTGCATTCTTTTGGGGACATTCCTGAAGGACAGTCCTGTTGGGTGAACCTCTACTGTCTTCAGAGTTCAGACCTTTCATTCGTGTCCGTCTCTCGGAGGGGGCGGGATCAAGCGGCAGCTCTAACCAGCAGCTTTCCTCTTGTCATTAACCCACTAACGAGGGACCACATGGTCCTCGTTGGACGGCTCGTGCGCCCGCTTTCACGCTGTCAGGACTTTAATGAAGGACACAGACGTTCCCATTTGCCTTGTGTTCAGACAGACGAAGATTTGAGGCGTGTGACTGGTTCTGGTTCCGCCTCACGTTTCTTCCAGGTCTCTGATCAGACCTGGGAGTGGGGGGGGGGGGTCCTTATTCTCGACTGCATGGAGAGTTTAGCTGCAGTCCGCTTAACGCCGCTGCTCCCCGTCAGACTCACGAGCCTCATAAGTGGCAGCTGATGGCGGCAGGAACACGTGGAACATGTTAGTGATCATGGGTTCCTAGCTGCTCATCATTAGAGATCTGACTCTGTCCTGAAGGGGACACGGCTCTTTCACCAAATATGAAAATATTAGGAGTTTAGGCCAAACCTGGAATGATTGATGAGACATTTTCGTTTGTAAACTTTAGCACAGGAAGTCTCTTTTCTGTTTCCTAATCATGAAGAAAGGACCGGATGGTGTTCAAGCGTGTCTGTAGGAACATGTCTTCTGTCTGTGAGGAAGAACTCCAACCCTGTTGAACCTCTAGCAAAAATCCTGCAGGATTCAGTAACGGTTCTGTTTGGACCGGTTCCCTAATCATATAAGGATAAATGTCTTTTCAGACTCCCATCTGGGTTCAGTAAATCAACCATTTTCATCCACAGATGCACCCGTAAATGACTCAACCCCCCTGGGGTCATGAATGGGCTTTCATTTGGTTTTATGGGTTTTTCAGGGTTCTAAAGGTTCTGAAGGACTTCATCAAGGACAGAGGTCTTCATGGTGGACAGAGGTGTTCATTGTGGACAGAAGTCTTCGTTGTGGATGGAGGTCTTCATCAGGGACAGAGGTGATCGTCGTGGACAGGGGTCTTCAATTTCAATTCAATTCAATTCAATTTTATTTGTATAGCCCAAAATCACAACAACAGTCGTCTCGATGGGCTTCGAAGTAAAACATGAACTCAAAAGGATCATGAATACAAAGAGTTCAATAGGAAAATACTAAAATGAACTAACAAACTGACTATGCTATACTGGCATCCCTGCCCTTAGACCCCTCCCCCCTCTGTAAGGAAAAACTCCTAAAAAAACAGATTCTGGAAAAAACGAAGAAACCTCAGGGGTGTCCACATGAAGGAGGGATCCTCCCCCAGGACGGACAAGCGATTTACCAGAACTCTATCTAACTTTATCAAACACTATATATAAAGTCCAGCAGACGAGCTTCATCCAGCCGTGGTTGTGGGGACAGTCAAAGGCGCGAGTCGAGCCAGAGACAGGAACCACAGCCAGGTGTAGGAGCAGGAGCAGAGACGAGGTAAACGGTCAGGAACAGGAGCACGGATGAACCAACTGGAATCTGGAAGCACTCCCACTCCGCAGGAGGGGAAAGAGGGAAGGAGGGACAATACATGAATCACTGCAGCAAACAGAGGCATGGAGAACTAAATGATAAATTATGATCAAGAATAGAGGAGAGGAAGGGTAGAAGTAGATGAGAAAAGAGGACAGAACCCCAGTGCACCATAGTTACCCCAGCTTCAACTTCTAGCAGCCTTTTAAAACAAATAGTTATTAAGTTTAATTTAAACAAATTAACATTAGGTTAAATAATCTCTGAACACTAACTAGTCTGACAATAATCCTGTCCACAGAGGAATGTTTTTAGTCTAGCTTTGAATGTAGAAACTGAGTCGGCCTCTCTTCCATGAGCTGGGAGTTTATTCCATAAGACAGGGGCTTGGTGGCTAAACGCTCTACCTCCAACCGTACTTTTACTAATTCTAGGAACCACAAGCAGTCCTGCATTTTGCGAGCGAAGTGTTCTGATTGGATGGTAAGGGACTATGAGGTCCTTAATATAGGACGGGGCCATTCCATGTAAGGCCTTATAGGTTAACAGGAGGATCTTGAACTTAATTCTAGAATCAACTGGGATCCAGTGAAGTGAAACCAACACAGGAGTGATGTGATCTCTTCTGCTAGTTCCTGCTAACAATCTAGCAGCTGCGTTCTGAACAAGCTGGAGACTTCTTAAGGAATTCTTAGGACACGCTGCTAACAAGGAGTTACAGTAATCCAGCCTCGACGTCACAAATGCATGGATGAGTTTTTCAGCATCACTCTTAGAAAGTATATTTCTGATCTTAGCAATATTCCGCAGGTGAAAAAAGGCAGTTCTACATGCCTGAGATATGTGAGCCTTAAATGATAAATCCTGGTCAAGTAAAACCCCAAGGTTTCTAACTGTGGAATTAGGGGCTATACTTATGCCATCCAGGGAGACTATCTGAGCAGACAGAGTATCTCTGAGGTTTTTAGGACCTAGTATAATGACCTCAGTTTTTTCTGGGTTCAAGAGGAGGTAATTAATTGTCATCCAGGTCTTGATGTCACTGATGCAGGCGTTCAGTTTCTCTATCTGGTCATTTTGGTCAGGCTTCATGGATAAATACAACTGCGTATCGTTGGCATAACAATGAAAATTAATGCTGTGTTTCCTGATTATGTTTCCTAGGGGTAGCATATAAAGCGTAAACAGGATCGGTCCCAAGACTGAGCCCTGTGGGACTCCATAGTTCTCGAGTGCACTGAGAGGAATGGCCATTTACATTAACGAACTGATACCTATCGGACAGATAGGATTTAAACCACTGGAGAGCAGATCCTCTGATCCCTATGTCCTGCTCTAATCTATGGAGTCAAATACCGTGGTCGATAGTGTCAAAGGCTGCACTGAGGTCTTCATCAAAGGGCAGAGGTTTTAACCGTTGGTGGAGGACTTTATCAAGGACAGAGGTCTTCGTCCTGGATGGAGGTTTTCATCATGGACAGAGGTCTTCGTTATGGACAGAGGTCTTCATCGTGGACAGAGGTCTTCATCGTGGACAGAGGTGTTCATTGTGGATGGAGGTCTTTATCAAAGACAGAGGTCTTCATCAAGGACATAAATTGTCACCAAGGGTGGAGGTCTTTATTAAGGACAGAGGTCTTCGTCCTGGATGGAGGTCTTCATCATGGACAGAGGTCTTCGTCTTGGATGGGGTCTTCATCATGGACAGAGGTCTTCGTCGTGGACAGAGGTGTTCATTGTGGATGGAGGTCTTTATCAAAGACAGAGGTCTTCATCAAGGACAGAGATTTTCACCGTGGGTGGAGGTCTTTATCAAGGACAGAGGTCTTCGTCCTGGACAGAGGTGTTCGTTGTGGATGGAGGTCTTTATTAAGGACAGAGGTCTTCGTCCTGGATGGAGGTCTTCATCATGGACAGAGGTCTTCGTCTTGGATGGGGTCTTCATCATGGAAAGAGGTCTTCATCGTGGACAATGGCCTTTGTCCACGACAGAGGTCTTCGTCATGGATGTAGGTCTTCATCAAGGACAGATGTCTTTGTCCTGGACAGAGGTCTTCGTCGTGGATGAAGGTCTTCATCATGGACAGAGGACTTCATGGTGGACAGAGGTCTTTGTCGTGGACAGAGGTCTTCGTCATGGATGGAGGTCTTTAGCAAGGACAGAGGTCTTCATCGTGAAACAGAGGTCTTTATCAAGGACAGAGGTGTTCATTGTGGATGGAGGTCTTTATCAAAGACAGAGGTCTTTATCAAGGACAGAGGTCTTCGTCCTGGATGGAGGTCTTCATCATGGACAGAGGTCTTCGTCTTGGATGGGGTATTCATCATTGACAGAGGTCTTCGTTATGGACAGAGGTCTTCATCGTGGACAGAGGTATTCGTCGTGGACAGAGGTCTTCGTCGTGGACAGAGGTGTTCATTGTGGATGGAGGTCTTTATCAAAGACAGAGGTCTTCATCAAGGACAGAGATTTTCACCGTGGGTGGAGGTCTTTATCAAGGACAGAGGTCTTCGTCCTGGAAGGAGGTTTTCATCATGGACAGAGGTCTTCGTTATGGACAGAGGTCTTCATCGTGGACAGAGGTCTTCGTCGTGGACAGAGGTGTTCATTGTGGATGGAGGTCTTTATCAAAGACAGAGGTCTTCATCAAGGACAGAGATTTTCACCGTGGGTGGAGGTCTTTATCAAGGACAGAGTTCTTAGTCGTGGACAGAGGTGTTCGTTGTGGATGGAGGTTTTTATTAATGACAGAGGTCTTTGTCCTGGATGGAGGTCTTCATCATGGACAGAGGTCTTCGTCGTGGATGGGGTCTTCATCATGGACAGAGGTCTTCATCGTGGACAGTGGCCTTTGTCCACGACAGAGGTCTTCGTCATGGATGTAGGTCTTCATCAAGGACAGATGTCTTTGTCCTGGACAGAGGTCTTCATCGTGGATGAAGGTCTTCATCATGGACAGAGGACTTCATGGTGGACAGAGGTCTTTGTCGTGGACAGAGGTCTTCGTCATGGATGGAGGTCTTTAGCAAGGACAGAGGTCTTCGTCGTGGACAGAGGTCTTTATCAAGGACAGAGGTCTTCGTCGTTGACAGAGATCTTCATCAGGGACAGAAGTCTTCGTTGTGGATGGAGGTCCTTATCAGGGACAGAGGTCTTCATCCTGGACGGATGTCTTCATCATGGACAGAGGTCTTTATCAAGGACAGAAGTTTTCGTCGTGGACAGAGGTCTTAATCAAGGACAGAGGTCTTCATCCTGGACGGAGGTCTTCATCATGGAGAGAGGTCTTCATCGTGGACAGAGGTCTTCATCATGGACAGTGGTCTTTGTCCTGGACAGAGGTCTTTGTCGTGGGAAGAGGTCTTCATCATGGATAGAGGTCTTTGTCCTGGACAGAGGTCTTCGTTGTGGATGGAGGTCTTCATCAAGGACATAAGTCTTTGTCGTAGACAGAGGTTTACATCATGGACAGAGGTCTTGGTCCTGGACAGAGGTCTTCGTTGTGAATGGAGGTCTTCTTCAAGGACAGAGGTCTTCATCAGGATAGAGGTCTTTGTCGTGGACAGAAGTGTTCGTTGTGGTTGGAGGTCTTCATCAGGGACAGAAATCTTCATCAAGGAAAGGGGTCTTCATCAAGGACAGAGGTTTTCACCGTGGGTGGAGGTCTTTATCATGGACAGAGGTCTTTGTCCTGGACAGAGGTCTTCGTTGTGGATGGAGGTCTTCGTCTTGGATGGAGGTCTTCATCAAGGACAGAGGTCTTCATCAAGGATAGAGGTCTTCGTCATGGATGGAGGTCTTCATCAAGGACAGAGGTCTTCATCATGGATGGAGGTCTTTGTTGTTGACAGTGGTCTTCGTCGTGGACAGAGGTCTTTGTCCTGGACAGAGGTCTTTGTCCTGGACAGAGGTATTCGTTATGGATGGAGGTCTTCATCAAGGAGAGAGGTCATTGTCCTGGACAGAGATTTTCATCATGGACAGAGGTCTTTGTCCTGAACAGTGGTCTTTGTTTTGGATGGAGGTCTTCATCAAGGACAGAGGTCTTCATCATGGATGGAGGTCTTTGTTGTTGACAGTGGTCTTCGTCATGGACAGAGGTTTTTGTCCTGGACAGAGGTATTCGTTATGGACAGAGGTCTTCATCATGGATGGAGGTCTTCATCAAGGACAGAGGTCTTTGTTGTGGACAGTGGTCTTCGTCGTGGACAGAGGTCTTTGTCCTGGACAGAGGTCTTTGTCCTGGACAGAGGTATTCGTTATGGATGGAGGTCTTCATCAAGGACAGAGGTCTTTGTCGTGGAAAGACGTCTTCATCAAGGAGAGAGGTCATTGTCCTGGACAGAGGTCTTCATCAAGGACAGAGGTCTTCATCATGGAGGGAGGTCTTCATCAAGGACAGAGGTCTTTGTTGTGGACAGTGGTCTTCGTCATGGACAGAGGTTTTTGTCCTGGACAGAGGTATTCGTTATGGACAGAGGTCTTCATCATGGATGGAGGTCTTCGTCGTGGACAGTGGTCTTTTATGGCTCTAACTCTTTTCTTGCACATCTGCTCTTCTTCATACAGAAACTCTGAAGCTGATGGTTTCGTCTTAAAAATATATCATATTTATCTATATTTTTATATTTATACATATTTCTGGTTTTCCAAAATCATCAGAGAAGAAAAAGTCGCTTCAGAATCTCAACACGTTTTCGTGGTGATGCCATTGGCTGCTGACCATGAATGGAGGAGCTCTGAGCCAATCAGGAGCCTGCTGGAAGACTATTTACGCGGCTCAGCAGGAGCCAGCTTGTCTTTCTCAGCCTCTCCTGTTCCTCCATCGGAGCGTCTTCTCCTCAGCATGCACAGCAAAGAGCAGATCAGGTAAGACGCCTCCTGTGAAGCTGACCTCTGACCTTAACGCTAAACCTTGTCTCTTTTTCACCTTTCTAACGCGTCTCTGAATGTGTCACCCTGCTAATCAGCGTCTCGTGTTCCAGACCAGCAGCTCTGCTGAGACACTAAAGCAGTGAAACAGCCTTCAGATCAGCAGCAACCTGCTTTCACTCTGGGGGGGGGGGGTCAATGAAGGCTTTGTGAGGCAAAAAGGCTTTTGTTGTGAAGCTTTCAGCATATGACGACATTAAAGTCATTTCCGTTGAAACAAAGTCGTTTTTTTTCTGTTACCGTCATCTGTTTTTAGACTAAAGTACAGCAGCCCCCTTGGGACATAAATCGTTACAAAAGTAGAAGAACTAAACCGTCTTATCTGTAAAAATCCCGACTTTTTCTATAGAAAGCAGCTTGTCGTCGATCTGAAACTTGTACTGCAGTAAAAGTAACAGTACTTCAAACTGCAGAAACTCATGTAGAAGTAAAACAAAAACCTACATATCTGTGTTAGAATAGGAAAAACACTCTGTTTAATCACAATTATGGTTTTAAACTCAGCAAATTACACCAAAAAATCACAAAATTCAAGAATGTCCAGACAATATTTAGAAAGTAAAAGTGGCTGCAGGACAGACTGGAGACGTAGTTTTAGTACAATCCTCCTGCTTCAGGGCAAACGGCAGGATTTGTCAGAAACCTGTCGTTACACTTTTAGTAACAAAGATTCTGGTTTTTTATTTCATTTATTCATTTTCACAGCACACAACAAGAATTACACAACAATCTTATCTGCAGAGAAAATATAAGAGGACAGAAAGATAAAAACGTATTACCTCCGCCCTATTTAACTACCCCATGAAATGATTGAAACAAATCTATCCTTTGGAATGCAAAAGAAATACTTCATATAATACTGCTTATAAACAAACAAACAAACAAAAACATATATATGTATCAAATGACGGAGACCCACACAACCTTTTTGATTTTTTGTTGTTTTTGTGTCCAACCTTAACATATCGTCCTTATAGTTCATATTTTCTGAGCATTTGTTTTTCCACAGTTGTAGTAATTATTGAATCCGACTGATATTCTGCACTGAAACACTTTCTTTCTTCAGTTTTGGTCTGAATTTAGAATGAAAGAAATCATTCAAATTTTGACAGACATCTTTGTTCTGGCTGGGACTGATGAGGCATTTTTAATTCATACATCTATAGATATTTCTATTGTTCATCTCCAGAGTAAGTAGTCAAAGTTCAGATGTTTCAGTCAAATTTCTCCCAGCAGTCAAATGTTTTAAAAACTTCCCACTAAGCCTGGATCCCCTCCTCTGGATTCCTGAAGGCTGCAGGTTCCAGTGCAGCTGCATAGGTTAACGGAGGCTCTTCTTCCTGTTGCAGCCATGATGACTACCAGAAGACTGCTGAGTGGCTGATGTCCCGGACTAAGCACCGCCCCCAGGTGTCCATCATCTGTGGCTCTGGACTGGGCAGGCTCGCTGACAGCCTCAGCTGTCGTGATCAGTTTAGTTACTCTGAAATCCCAGGTTTCCCTCAAAGCACAGGTAAGCTCACTTTAAGGGCTAAGAATTCTGGGAAACCCGGAGTGAGAATCCATCTGATTGGTGATGACTTCCTGTGTTGAGTTTCAACGTCATTCCTCATCTCAGTAAACCTCAGTTTAAACCTCAATTTTCATCATCTTGTTCATCTTCATCATCTTCTTCATCTTCTGCAGCAGATTCTTTCCAAACCTAAACATCCTCATCCTGGGAACTAAACAGAATTCTTTGATCAGGATGAAAAACGTCTGCTCACCCAGAACGTCTGTGTGCATTTGTTTGTATGTGTGTTTGTTTGTGTGTTTGTATGTGTTTGTTTTTAGTTTGTGTGTTTGTTTGTTTTTGTTTGTGTGTTTGCATGTGTTTGTGTTTGTTTGTGTGTTTGTTTTTGTTTGTGTGTTTGAATGTGTTTTTTTTTTGTGTGTGTTTGTACGTATTTCTTTGTCGGTTCGTATATGTGTTTTGTTCTGTTGAGTGTGTGGTTACATGTGTACATGTGTTTGTGTGTTTAGGTGTGTGTGTTTGTGTGTGTTTGCAGTGCAGGGTCACGCTGGCTGCTTGGTCTTTGGCGAGCTGAAGGGAAGGTCGTGTGTTTGCATGCAGGGTCGTTTCCACATGTATGAAGGACACTCGCTGCTGAAGGTCAGTATATCACTGTGATGCATTCACTGACCTCTACCACTACCTTCACATCTGGCATATGTGGCGCGTTCAGGAACTTGTTGAATGTGGGTTAATGAACGTTGGACTGTTGCTACCTGATAGCGCATGAACCTGCAGTTGGAGGAGTTTTGGTGTGAAAAGTCGTAGGAATCTTTTTCTGTCACTTTATTCGGATTCATAACAAATTTGGCGTCATAAAATTCCAGCAATTATTAAATTCTTCTCCTTCCATTGAGGTGTTACCATGACAAAGGTGGATAAAGGTGGAAAGATTTCATGTAATCCATGGACACCAGTGAAGATCACAAATCATTGAAGAAAAAAGGTTCAGAGCTCTGTCTAGTGGGTCTAGATGACCCAACTCCCAACGTTAAAGTGTCTAGGATAGACCAAGGGTTACAAATTTCTGTAGCAAAACATAAACGTGAGATTTTGATCGGGGAAGCCCAAACTGCGAATTTACATGTGTGTACATAGATGTTTTACTGGAAGTGGTTGCTTAAACGCGCGTTTCCACGCCCGGTGTGAACGCAGCATCAGGAAGTCACTGATGGGATGTATGTTGGAACAGATGTTTAAATCAAAGAAAAGCTGGGAACACACGTTTAGAGAAACACATGCATGTTTAGAAACACACACAACTGATGACATCAGCTTCCTCAATGAGCTCAACAACTTCTTCAGAAGGTTTGAGGTTCTGAACAGCAACCTTAAGCCCCTCCTCCACCCATGAAAAGCCCCGTCCACCCATGAACAGCCCCTCCTCCACCCATGAACAGCCCCTCCTCCACCCATGAAAAGCCCCACCCCACCCATGAACAGCCCCTCCTCCACCCATGAAAAGCCCCGTCCACCCATGAACAGCCCCTCCTCCACCCATGAACAGCCCCTCCTCCACCCATGAAAAGCCCCACCCCACCCATGAACAGCCCCTCCTCCACCCATGAACAGCCCCCCTCCACCCACGGAGAGCCCCTCCTCCACCCATGAACAGCCCCCCCTCCACCCATGAACAGCCCCCCCACCGTCATGTCTAACGGTTCTGTGGATTCTTCCTGGAGGTTGTGTCACACAGTCGATGTACAAAAACCTCCTGCTACACATAAAGCCGAGCCGCCACATTTTTGTTTGACAATTAAGTGAAAGAAAAAACAACACACAATTATTTAAAAAATAAAAGTGTGAGTCAGGGTGAGTCAGGGTGTGTGTGTGTTTGTGGATGGGTGTGTGTTTGCATGCCTGCGTGTTAAGCATGCTCAGCTGAAGCATGTGTTCAGTCACATGCAGCCTGCAGCAGTCGGTAAAATGCTGCCATTGTTTCTTTCAGCAAACATTTGTCTTTTTTGTCATGCAGAGACTGCCTGACTCCCCTTTAGGTGGCGCTGTGTTCCCGAAAACACTCACATTCTTACAAACCGTCATGTTGCCATGGAAACACATGCTTTTTTTGTGTTCAAACCTTACTGGGGTTGGGCAACGTGGGACTGCATTCCTGTTTGTTTTCCAGCAAACCCTGCCCAGACCCACCTGATTGGCTGGACACACCTGATCCAAGTCACCAACAGTGGGAGGAGTCAGGATTTCTGGAAACCAGAAAGGGGCGCTGCCCTCGAGGCCTAGGATTGCTCCCCCCGCCCCTCCCTAACTCACCAAAAAGCTGATTGTGTCCGTCAGACAACGTTTCCCATCCGAGTCTTTAAGCTGATGGGAGTGCAGACGCTGGTCGTGACCAACGCCGCCGGCTCATTGGCTGACCATCTCCATCCAGGTGACATCATGATCATCAAAGACCACATCAACATCCCTGGACTGGCTGGTCTGAATCCACTTCATGGGCCCAACGATGACAAGTAGTGTAGACGCTCAAACGTTGACCTTTCTTTGTTGAGGAATTTTCCTGCTGACTAAGCGTTGCTCTCGTTTGAAACGCCGCCCACAGGTTTGGCCCTCGCTTCCCCGCCATGTCAAGCTGCTACGACAGAGGGCTGCGCTCCCTGGCCCTGGAGGTCACCAAGCAGCTTGACATCGCCGGTCTTGTACAGGAGGGCGTCTACGCCATGGTGGGGGGTCCCAACTTTGAGACCATCGCCGAGGCCAGGATGCTGCACCGCCTGGGCGTGGATGCAGTTGGTACGGGCTCAAATGCAAAGCTGCAGCATCATCTGGGCTGCTATCACCTTAGAGCACACGGGTCAAGATCCAGGCCTCAAGGGCCGGTGTGCTGCATGTTTTCTTACCAACCTGCCATTGAAGCTGCTCATTGGCTAAACACACCTGATCCAGGTAATCAACAGCAGATCAGACAGGATTTCTGAAAAAGCAGCAGGAGGCCCTGGAGGCCTGGAGTTAGACTCCCCTGCCTCAGAGGCTGAGGGCATGGAGCCTTAACTTAACTCTTTTAGGTCATAGGACCTGGTGTCGTCATGCGTGGACACCAGGTTTTGGTTCTATTACCACAGTGGTTCATTCTACATGTGTAGAGGGTTTCCTCAAATATCAGCTTAAGAGGTTAAAACTCCAAGAAACCCACAGAGCTGTTGAGTTAAAGGAAACAAAGACTAAATGTTGAAGTTTTCACTTTTACACATTAACGTCTCACCTTTTAACTGATTACATCCGCATTCTATTTTTCTTACTGCAACTAATGTGCAAGAAGTTACAAAAAGTGTTAATAAATGCAAAAGGAAGCCATTCACTGACTGTCCTGCCAGATGTCACCGGGAAAGGATGCAGTAAACCACACTGCAACCCCCCCACCTCTATCTGTAACCTTTCTTTCCAGACAGGATGAAACTTGTCCCAAACTAAACACACATTCACAAACGATGGATCTCAGTTTGGGTGGATGGCTGCCTGGAGTTTTTAGCGGGTCTCCCTTGGGGGGCCCTGGCTCGTGCCCGGGGTCGAAGCGGGGGGATTCCCAGAACTCCTTGGCGGTGGTTGCTGCTCATCTGGGACTGGGGGAGCTCTCCGATGAAGGGGCCCGTGTTGGGCCCTCTGGGTGTGGCGCCGGCGGGGGGGGGCTGCTCTTCTGGTTGGGCTGGAGCACTCTCTGTCCCCCCATGCCTCCCTGCTATCTGGCTCTGGGGGCCCCATGGCGGTCCTGCTGGCCCTGGCCTGGGGGGCGGTTGTTCTCTATCTGTGTTGGGGGGTTCTGGCTGCTGCTGTGGCGGGGGTCTTGGTGTGGGGATGGCTGGACACTCTCCCCCCTTCTTGTTACATCCCATCATCCACCTCAGCTCTGAACAAATAGTTTGTGTGTCTGAATGCATAAGTATGTGTGTGTGTGAGCGTTATTTGTACCGTGTTCATGTCTGCATGTGAAGCTTTTTGAAGCCAACAGTGTGTGTCAGGACAGGCCCCGCCCCTTTTGACCAACAGTTACACCTGATGGTAATGATTATAAACTTTCTTTTTTGCCCTTACGCCCCCCCATACACACACACACTCTAACATCCCTCTCCCTTTTCCGTCGGTCCAACAAAAGACAGTTACAAATATCATTAATATAAATAAAGTTTAGACTAAATTACAAATATACCCATCGTGTGTCAGATGAATCATAAATCCATGTTGTAACAGTAAAATATGTGTAACACAAGAGGCTTTCAGCTCTCATCTGTCTGCTCAGCTGTTGGACAAGTTAAAAAAAAGAAAAGAAAAGAATCTTGTTGAATGGGGGTGCTTTGACATTGATCTGTTTGGTCCATATCAGTTTCCTTTGGATGCTTGGCTTCGTTTGTTGAGTCTGAAAGCTCACCTGAACTCAGGTGTTGACCCAACTAAACGAGCCGAGGCTCTAAAATCAAATGTTTTTGAGCGAAACAAGAGAGCCACGGGGATCGCTACTGGTTTGTATATGTCTGCTGGTGGCCGTGGTGTAGTGGAGACCTGCAGACACTTCTTCCTAAGTGGCAGAGGAACTTGCCACCTTTCTGCTTCCTGTGTATAATAGCGCCCCCATATGAGCATCTGGTGGAAGTGCTTTTTTGGTTTGCTTCAGTGTAAGAACAAACCGAACCACTTGAATCTATGACATCATCTTTCAGTTTATAGCAAACTGTTTGACGTGTAAGAAATGACCTGTGAATTTCTCTGAGGTCGACTGACCGCGTCCATCATCTACTGCCCTTCCAGGTATGAGTACAGTACCAGAGGTCGTCGTGGCAACTCACTGTGGCATGCAAGTCTTTGGTCTTTCTCTGATAACCAATAAGGTAAGGTACAGCTGATAGGGTCCATCCATCCTCTGTACCTGCTGATGCTGGGATGACCATCTTTACCTGTGAGGTCATTCCCACCGCATGCTTGTGTTGGGACAAGGACAGCAGGGATTGGTTGATCTGGTGGTTGCTGATGACAAGCTGATTGGTTTGTTGCAGGTGGTGAAAAGTTACGAAGATTCTGATTGCGTGAATCACGACGGCGTCCTGGAGGTCGGCCGTCTGCGTTCTGAGACGGTTCAGCAGCTGGTGACAGAAGTGATCAGCAGAATGGAAATCAATAATAACATTGATAGAACAAGCAGTGCTGTGTGAATGTGACCCCCCAGCCCCCCCGTTGTCCTGCACATGGAAGTAAACATCTAATCTGATCCTTGACTTCCTTTGATGATTGTTGCTCTAACAGAAAAATGATTTTTAATTGCATCAGGATGTAATAATTAATGTTTAAATGACTTTATTCACACAAAGTTATGACTGTTTATTATAAAAAAAAGGTTGTTTAAAATTTTAAGGATTGATTCTTGCTTTGTTAAAAAAAGTGTCGATTTTGTCCAATAAAAATGTTTGCCACACTCTCAGTTTCATCCATCCGTCCGACCGACCGACCATCCCTCCGTCTGTCAGTCCATCCACACGTCCATCCATACGTCCATCCATACGTCATCCATACGTCCATCCACACGTCCATCTATACGTCCATCCATACGTCATCCATACGTCCATCCACACGTCCATCCATACGTCATCCATACGTCCATCCACACGTCCATCTATACGTCCATCCATACGTCCATCTATACGTCCATCCACACGTCCATCCATACGTCCATCCATACGTCATCCATACGTCCATCCACACGTCCATCTATACGTCCATCCATACGTCATCCATACGTCCATCTATACGTCCATCCATACGTCCATCTATACGTCCATCCACACGTCCATCCATACGTCATCCATACGTCCATCCACACGTCCATCTATACGTCCATCCATACGTCATCCATACGTCCATCTATACGTCCATCCATACGTCCATCTATACGTCCATCCACACGTCCATCCATACATCCATCTATACGTCCATCCACACGTCCATCCACACGTCCATCCACACGTCCATCCATACGTCCATCCATACGTCATCCATACGTCCATCTATACGTCCGTCCATACGTCCGTCCACACGTCCATCCACACGTCCATCCACACGTCCATCTACACGTCCGTCCACACGTCCGTCCACACGTCCATCCACACGGCCATCCACACGTCCATCCACACGTCCATCCACACGTCCGTCCACACGTCCGTCCACACGTCCATCCATACGTCCATCCATACGTCCATCCACACGTCCATCCACACGTCCATCCACACGTCCATCCATACGTCCATCCACACGTCCATCCACACGTCCATCCACACGTCCATCCACACGTCCATCCATACGTCCATCCATACGTCCATCCACACGTCCATCCACACGTCCATCCACACGTCCATCCATACGTCCATCCATACGTCCATCCACACGTCCATCCACACGTCCATCTACACGTCCATCCACACGTCCATCCACACGTCCATCCACACGTCCATCCATACGTCCATCCACACGTCCATCCTTACGTCCATCTATACGTCCATCCACACGGCATCCACACGTCCATCCACACGTCCATCCATACGTCCATCCACACGTCCATCCACACGTCCATCCTTACGTCCATCTATACGTCCATCCACACGTCCATCCATACGTCCATCCATACGTCCATCCACATGTCCATCCACACGTCCATCCATACGTCCATCCACACGTCCATCCATACGTCCATCCATACGTCCATCCACACGTCCATCCACACGTCCATCTACACATCCATCCACACGTCCATCCACACGTCCATCCACACGTCCATCCATACGTCCATCCACACGTCCATCCTTACGTCCATCTATACGTCCATCCACACGGCATCCACACGTCCATCCACACGTCCATCCATACGTCCATCCACACGTCCATCCACACGTCCATCCATACGTCCATCCATACGTCCATCCACACGTCCATCCACACGTCCATCTACACGTCCATCCACACGTCCATCCACACGTCCATCCACACGTCCATCCATACGTCCATCCACACGTCCATCCTTACGTCCATCTATACGTCCATCCACACGGCATCCACACGTCCATCCACACGTCCATCCATACGTCCATCCACACGTCCATCCACACGTCCATCCTTACGTCCATCCATACGTCCATCCACACGTCCATCCACACGTCCATCCATACGTCCATCCACACGTCCATCTATACGTCCATCCACACGTCCATCCTTACGTCCATCCACACGTCCATCCTTACGTCCATCTATACGTCCATCCACACGGCATCCACACGTCCATCCACACGTCCATCCATACGTCCATCCACACGTCCATCTATACGTCCATCCACACGTCCATCCTTACGTCCATCCACACGTCCATCCTTACGTCCATCTATACGTCCATCCACACGGCATCCACACGTCCATCCACACGTCCATCCATACGTCCATCCACACGTCCATCTATACGTCCATCCACACGTCCATCCTTACGTCCATCCACACGTCCATCCATACGTCCATCCACACGTCCATCCACACGTCCATCCACACGTCCATCCATACGTCCATCCACACGTCCATCCATACGTCCATCCATCTTCAAAACCTGCTGAATCTCTCTTGGGGGTCATGGGGTTGCTGGAGCCTATCCCAGCCACTGTTTGTGAAGCCGGGGCTCATTCTGCACAGGTCAGTCTGTCACAGGAACAGACACATCTGGGGAGAATCTGGGATGGCGAATCAACCTGTCTGTGGACTGTGGGAGGAGAGAGAGAACCCACACATGAACCAGGAGAACCTGCAAACTCCACACAGACAGAACCCAGTTGGGATTTGAACCAGGACCTTCTCACTGTGGGGCGATAGTGCTGACCGCTTTAACACAGCCAAAGGGCTGCTTCTCTTTAGAAAACTGGCTTTTATTTCCTCTGGGAGTTCTGCTACACAGAAACGTTTTGGGTTTAAAGAACTGAAGTCTTTGTGAAAGAACCACAGTCAGAAGTAAAACGGAGGTCATCCCACCGTCGATAAGGAAACACGGAAACAATGCCGTGTACCAGCAGAGAAATCCTGTTTTCCCATCAGGCACTGTGTTCTGGAAACGCTGACGTCTGCAGGTTCTGACCAAACTGTCAGGAACCTCCGCGTTCGCTCATCTTCATAGCAGGATGCTAGAAACGGACGAACGCGTTTGTATTTGAACACGCAGGGCAGTTGGTGGAGAATGTTTTCTTTTGAAAATCCAAACAGGAAGAGAGTTTTGGTTCATTTAAGGCAGAGGAGAGCAGAACCACCAGGAGCAGGTTTGTCAGACTCTGTTCAGTCCCAAGCGAGAAGCTCTAAAGACTTGGCTGCTTCTAAAGTCCATCCTGACTCTGATCGTGTTCGTCTTCCTGCTTCATGATGGTTTTCACCTCTGCAGGTCCCAGCGTGACCAAAGTCTGAGCTTCCACCATGACCGAGCAGCTGCCCTTTGACCTCTTCATCCTTTCACTTGTGCTTCTGCTCATTGGTCTGACAGTGGTCATCCTTCTCTGCTGCGTCCTGAGAAGCATCAGAAACCGGTAAAGCTCCGCCCACATTGCTCCCAGTTCAGCTCCCTGCCTGCACTGACCTTGCATCTTATCCCTTGTTCTATCCTAGCCACTTTAACATTGGGAGTAGGGTCATCTAGACCCACTAGACAGTGCTCTGAACCTTTTCTCTTCAATGATCTTCACTGGTGTCCATGGATTACATGAAATCTTTCCACCTTTATCCACCTTTGTCATGGTAGGGAGAACACCTCAATGGAAGGGGGGGTCATCTGGACCCCATAGGATAGCACAAGGATTATTGGTGGAGATGTTTCCTCACTGTGCAGTGTGTTGCGGGTCACACTTGTCCCGCCTTCTCTGAGGTTGTAGAGCTTTGCTTTTGGTTCCTCAGATTCCTCGGAAACTTCACGGAGCTGCAGATCACATCGGGAAAACCCACCAGACAGCTGACCATCCGAGCAAAGCCAGAGCATGCTCCACAGCTTCTGGACCAACTTCTGGACAGAGTTCTTCTGCAGCATGAGAACACACCAGGATCTGGAGAGGAAGCCATCGAAGAGCTTGGACAACAAGGTAAAGATCGGTTAGACGTTCTGATGTTGGAAAACTGTTAGACTTCAGTAACCCTGGTGGGACCTTCAGGTACTGCAGCTGTTTGGATGTGATGGTAAACAGAGTTTCTACCTTCTGACTGTGCCAACGTGCTGCGACTGTCCCCGCGCAACGTGCTAAACCATGCCAGACCATGCTAAACAATGCTAGACCATACTAAACCATGCTAGACCATGCAAAACCATGCTAGACAATGCTAGACATTCCTAAACCATGCTAGACAATGCTTAACCAAGCTAAACAATGCTAATCGATGCTAAACCATTCTATACCTTGTTAGACAATGTTAAAACGTGCTACACCACACTAGACATTGCTAAACCATGCTAAACCATGCAAGACCATGACAGACATTGTTAAACCATGCTAAATCATGCTAGACCATACCAGACGATTATAAACCATGGTAGACCAAGCCAAACCATGCTAAACCATGCTACACCATGCCCAACCACGCCAGACCGTACTAGACCATGCTGAAACATGCAAGACCATGGTAAACCATGCTAGACCATAACAGACAATGCCAGACCATGCTAAGCCATGGTAGGCCATGCAAAACCATGCTAGACAATGCTAGACATTGCTAAACCATGCTAGACCATGCTAGACCATGCTAAACCATGCTACACCATGGCAGACCATGCCCGACCACGCCAGACCATGCTGATACATGCTAGACCATGCTAAACCATGCTAGACCATGCCAGACAATGCCAGACCATGCTAAGCCATGGTAGGCCATCCAAAACCATGCTAGACAATGCTAGACATTGCTAAACCATGCTAGACCATGCTAGACCATGCTAAACCATGCTACACCATGGCAGACCATGCCCGACCACGCCAGACCATGCTGATACATGCTAGACCATGCTAAACCATGCTAGACCATGCCAGACAATGCCAGACCATGCTAAGCCATGGTAGGCCATGCAAAACCATGCTAGACAATGCTAGACATTGCTAAACCATGCTAGACCATGCTAGACCATGCTAAACCATGCTACAACATGGCAGACCATGCCCGACCACGCCAGACCATGTTGATACATGCTAGACCATGCTAAACCATGCTAGACCATGCCAGACAATGCCAGACCATGATATGCCATGGCAGGCCATCCAAAACCATGGTAGACCATGTTAGACATTGCTAAAACATGCTAGACAATGCTAGACATTGCTAAACCATGCTAGACCATGCCAGACAATGCCAGACCATGCTAAGCCATGGTAAGCCATGCTACACCAGGCTAGACCATGCTAAAACATGCTAAACCATGCCCGACCACGCCAGACCGTGCTAGACCATGCTGAAACATGCTACACCATGGTAAACCCTGCTAGACCATGCCAGACAATGCCAGACTATGCTAAGCCACTGAGGCCATCCAAAACCATGCTAGACAATGCTAGACATTCCTAAACCATGCTAGACCATGCCAGACCATGATATGCCATGGAAGGCCATGCAAAACAAAGCTAGATAATGCTAAACCATGCTAGACAATGCTAGACATTTCTAAACCATGCTAGAACATGCCAGACCATGATATGCCATGGAAGGCCATGCAAAACAAAGCTAGATAATGCTAAACCATGCTAGACAATGCTAGACATTCCTAAACCATACTAGACCATGCCAGACCATGATATGCCATGGAAGGCCATGCAAAACAAAGCTAGATAATGTTAAACCATGCTAGACAATGCTAGACATTTCTAAACCATGCTAGACCATACCAGACCATAGTAAACCATGGTAGACAATGCTAGACCATGTTATACCATGCTAAACCATGCCAGACCATGCTAAACCAGTCTAAACCATGCTAGACCATACTAGACCATAGTAAACCATGCTAGACGATGCTAAACCATGCTAGACAATGCTAGACCATGTTAGACCATGCTAAACAATGCCAGACCATGCTAGATCATGCTAGATCATGGTAGATCATGGTTTTCCATGCAACCACAGGGATGCTGAACGGGCTCTGCCTCACTGGCTCAAACTCTTTTCAGCAGCAGTAACTGAAACTGTTTTCTGTCTTTACAGACTCTGATGCCACAGTCCAGAATCAAACCGACAACCTCCCACCCCAGCAGGTGGAGGCAGAGGCGTGTCCTCACGGGTCCAGTTACGTTACATCCAGCAGAAGAAAGGAGAAGCATCCATAGACAGAAATCAAACATCAGTCGTTTCAAGATTTACTGACGCTCAGCTTCGTTTGTTTCCACCTCCACATCTGAGAGTCAGATCTAGTCTTTCTGTTTCCTCATGGCTTTCTGAAACTTTCATACTCCCTGATACCATCACTGTGATTTATGCGATGAATCAGTTTAAACTAAATGCTGAGAATGTTGTTTCTGCAGATGTCCTCCTGCCATGTGAGGCTTGTCTCCACTAGCAGGAGTCAGACGTTCAATGATGACTCTGAGTTACTTTTATTAATTTCCATTGAACCTTTAATTAAACTTTAATTAGGTTTAAACTATTAAACTTATAAAATGTTAAATGAAAAAAATGCTGCTTCGTCTGAATTTACTGATGATTGGTGGATGTTCTGATTTTAACCACAAGAGGGAGACAAAGTTTGAAACTTCGGAGAAGCAGACCCCTCCTCAGCTGCCTGCCTCCCCCACTCAAGGGGTGGGGGGGCAAAGGGCTCTTTTCCAGTTGAAGTTTCAATAAGGAGCCAGTCTTGTTTTTTAAACATGAGTCTGGGAGTTACATTGAGAGTAACAGTCCTGAAACGCTGTTCCCAAAAAACCCAGCGAGCAGCAGCCTCTTCGTCACTGTAAGGCCTAAACTTTCTGATGCACAACAATCACTAACGGCGGACAGACATGTTCATCTGCAGCAGTTTGAAGACGTGGATCAACGTGTTTAAAGAAAGACGAGTATGTTGAGGACTTTGCCGACCCCATCCATTGACTGACTGACAAGGCGGGTCTAGTGGTCTGAGAGGTGTGCAGTAGTAAGACCCCTCCCCCTGTTGGTGGTTCTGGCCAATCCCTGACCCCAAACAGTCCTTTAATTTGGACACTGAAGCAGCCAATGTGGGGTAGGAGTCATGCTCACAAGTGAGAGGGTTGTGGACTATGACAGTCTCCGCCCAAGCTGGCTGGATAGAAAGTACTGCACCACAAAACATTAGCTGCTGGTTGTGGTTCTGGTAGTCCAGTGTTTCCAGCTTACCTGTCAGCCACCTCCACTCCAGCCTCACCTGGATGTTGAATTTCAGGCAGCCTGAGAACTACGGTGCTAACCCTAACCCCGACCATCACTCTTCACCCCCAAAGTGAAAGAGGCCTTTCAGCCGCTGTTTGACAACTCATCTCAGTCTTTAGCAGCCGAATTCAAAGAGTCCGGGACTAGCTTCTGCCTCTTGTACTTTGGGCCTACTGCCCTGCCGTTCAGGAGATCAGTCAGTCTACCCCAGCAGCCCCTAGGATCATAGGGGGACTCCAGACACCAGCGTTGGAGCCTGAGACCGGCATTGGCCCTGAACTGGAGTAACTGTGAGTGGGTGTGGCTGGTGCAACAGCTGGAGCTCATCAAAGGCAGCCCGAGGCCCCCAGGCCAGGTGAAGTGCCCCGTGAGGAAGTGGGGGCTGGCCCCCAAATGGACACATCACTGTCAATGACTTCGGAGGACCATGTACCAGATTTCTGGTGTGGTGCTCAACCAGTCAGCCAGTTGGGATGTTCGCGTATTGTAGTTGGAACCACGAGTCAGCGGGTTCCTCGCAGGACTTTAGGCACTGTTGGAAATTTCTCTACGTTTTGGCAAAAGGCCCCAAAAGTGGAATCTGCCTTCTCATGCTTCCACAGCGTCTAGCTGCTCAGCTGCTCAGGATGAAGAGGTAGCTATAAAAGTCCACCTCCTTACGACTGTTGCTCACTAAGTTGAGTTCAGCTCCAACCAATGCTACCTGTTAGCTGCTGCTGCCCATTTTCCAACCAAAACAGAAGCTTTCTTCTGCAGGGAGCAAATTCATAGTTTGGGGATGCTGAGGCTTTCTCTGCTCTCTGACTTTTATCTGATGATTTAGAGTAAAATCCGGTTTGATACAAACTGAAGTTCTGCGTTGGGATAAACTGTCTTCCAGGTCAAACAGGAAGTGACCAAATGTTTCCAACAGCAGTTTGCCCTCTATGCTGATTAAATACACACTCCTCCCAGATATCTGTTTCTCCTCTGCTGTCGCTCTGACACGCACACACACACACACACACACACACACACACACACACACACACACACACTCAGGGAGGGAGATAACTGTGATTCCACTGCTGAATTTTTAACGCTGTTGTGGAACTCTGTTCCAGCCGGGTTCAGTTTCACTGACAGGCTGTTTCTTCTCAGGTGGGATGGAAACTCTGGATGGTAAGAGCTTTTTCAAAAGCAAACCTCCTTATGTTTTTGGGTTTTATTTTGAAATTCCTTACATAATGTTTAATGACGGGGAAAGTTGGTGTCCATGGTACAGGCAGGCTTTACAGACGAGGACATGCAAACATGTCACACATATCTTTCCTAAACATTTAGCATATGGTCTCGTTTTTTCACATTTAAATTCTAACTTGTTACGCAGATAAACTAAATATTTAGCATTTACTGTATTCTGAGCGTTGAGTGACTCTCCTGTAAAGTGGATTCAAAAGCTTAAACTTGATGATATTTTCTGAAAACCCGATAAGAAATGAGCAGATCTGAAGTCCTGAGAGGGCGTTCTATTCGTCCTTCAGGGGAACTTTCCTGCTTCAGTGTTCACATTTTCACTAAGAGCAGAAGAAGAGAAAACAGAGTCTGTCACGTTTACACAGCCAGTGGAAGGCCATCACACCACGGCTCAGAAGGATTGCAGACTTAAAGCTGGACTCTTTTATTCTGTAGATTATTGTTGCAAACTGCATTCTCTTCTTTTTCATGTTGGTCCTGTTTCTCAGTTCATTCTTGGATCCGTAACGTCCGTCTGAGTTGAGTAAATGTGGACTAAAACACTGGAAACTGCTTTCAAACCCTCACTTATCTGATGTCACGACACAAAGCCCACAGTCGAACTGACCTCTTTTCTGTTCCTGTCCCAAAATGGGACACCAACATGGAGCACAGCTTTGACAGGACAAGAGGAAGATGGGCGGGACCTAGCAAACGTAAACAGGAAGCTCATTTCACACAGAAATGGACAGCATTTTGGTAGATTTGAAAACGTCAGTAGAAGAATAATCAGTTTTTGAATTTGTCTTTTAAAACTAAACAGACACAAAAAATCAAATACTCTGAGTTTAAGTAAATATTAAGACTTTATTAAAGTTGTGCTTCACTTTTTTACTGTCAATATTTGCACAGTAACCTCTGAACAACAGTGTTAAAGAATAAAGCTAATGTCACACGACTCTGGACTTTTGTGTTCCTTTGGAATTTTTAAGGTTTGCTCCACTTTTTTCTTCTACATTCATTTAGCGTTTTTTTTTCTCACACCTTTGCATCGATCATATTAGCCCTTGTGTTATCTTAGATGACCCCCACCTTCCATTGAGGTGTTCTCCCTACCATGACAAAGGTGGATAAAGGTGGAAAGATTTCATGTAATCCATGGACACCAGTGAAGATCACAAAAAAGGTTGAGCGCACTGTCTAGTGGGTCTAGATCAGTGTTTTTCAACCAGTCTGCCGCGGCACACTAGTGTGCCGTGGGAGATGGTCAAGTGTGCCGTGGGAAATTGCTCTCATTCACTGATCTAAAAACATTTCCCATCTCCATGATTTCAGCTCTGTGTTCATCCAAACAGGCCCTGATAAAACACTGAGGAGTTAGGAATATAAAAGATCGTAAAATACTTTTTCTTTGCGTTTATTTTATTTTATTAAAGACATTTTGATAAGAATGATGGTACCGCGATTCAGCTGCAGCTCCGGCTGTATTTGGGAAAAGTCCCGTCCCTTTGACTGTCTCCACCAATCATTCTTGGGGAGCTTAATCACACGTCATCAGTCTGACCAATCAGAAGTGGTTAAAGTCTTCACTTCCTTGTCCCGATTTAGCTCGTAAAGTCGCTCAGTTCTAACAAAAATACCAGCTAAAGCTCGTCTTTAGCGCTGTGGCTTTGCACAGAATCCGGTATCAGACCGTGGAACAAGTGAACAAAACAATGAAGCTCCGAAAACCGATCTCCGGCCGTTTTATGCACTACATCTCCCATGATGCATTGGGTTGTGAGAGTGACAGCGCACAAGGAGATCTGTCGTTAAACGTCTTGAAACCAATGAACACACTTCAAACTGTTTTTAAATCTTCTAACTTAACTTTTATTGAATCTTTTAGAGAAAAAAACAGCTGCAGTTTCCAGCTTTTTCTGACACAATTATCTCAAAAATGCATGTGAGATTGTGGAGGGACTGTAGATCAATACAGACTATGAGTTTCTCCTTTTTTTTTTAAATTTTTGTATGCTGGTGTGCCGCGGGATTTTTTTTAAGGTTAAAGTGTGCCGTGGCTCAGAAAAGGTTGAAAAACACTGGTCTAGATGACCCCACTGTCTAGTGGGTCTAGATGACCCAACTCCCAATGTTAAAGTGCCTAGGATAGAACAAGGGTTACAGGGCCTATATGATGCTATTCTTAAGCCTTAAGCCATTTTGTCCATGATAATATGTCACCTTTGGCACACACAAAAACACATTTTTTAGTAAATATAGGTTATTTTCCCACCCGGAACTAAGACATCTCGATCTCTTAGGCTCCGCCTTTCTCTCTTTGTGGGTGCTGCCCATTTTATGACATCATCCTAGAGCTGGCCTCGGCAGCGTTTCTCCCACGAAAACAAACAACATCTGAACTTTTGCAAAGATGGACGTTAATATTGTTCATAGAAAATGAAAGCATTTAGCCGATCACCGCTAGCTCCACGGAGACAGTATTCAAATCGTTGTCATTCAAGCAAAGATGAAAAAATGCAGTTTACATTTGTGATGTAGAATGGGCGGGGCCACAAGCTCCCTGCTATGAGCTCTCAGCAACAGGAAGGGGGATGGAGTCACTCCACGGCAACAGCCCCGCCCACAACTCAGAGGTGAATTTCTAATGAGCTCCTGCTGCTCTGCAGAAACTGTGTCCTAGAGAACGACACGTTTTTAGGTAAAAACAGCATCGTCATCATGAAAAGACGACCGGGAATGCTTTGGACAGATCCAAAGATGATCGGAGCGGGAATTCGGAGCAAAGATCAATTAAACATGGTTGGGTTCTTTTGCAGAGCAGGTCTCATGTCAGACCTTTGCTGTCGTTGACACCATGACCTTCAGAAGTCCACACGGAAACAATAGTTAGTCATAAGTTCAGTCCTCATCAGTTCTCAAACCTGCGGTCTGCATAGATGCTGCTCTTTGATTCAGGAAGTGAGAGTCATGTGGCCCACAGAGAAGGTGGTGGAAGCTTGATGATGTGGGCTGTTTTTACTGTTTAGGACAAAAGGTTCAGAAAACATGACGTCATGGAAAACAGAAAAATAGAAGGAACCTTGTATTTCCGTAACCCTTGTTCTATCCTAGGCACTTTACCATTGGGAGTGGGGTCATCTAGACCCACTAGACAGTGGGGTCATCTAGACCCACTAGACAGTGGGGTCATCTAGACCCACTAGACAGTGCTCTGAACCTTTTTTCTTCAATGATTTGTGATCTTCACTGGTGTCCATGGATTACATGAAATCTTTCCACCTTTATCACCTTTGTCATGGTAGGAGAACACGTCAATGTGAGGGTGGGGTCATCTGGACCCCATAGGATAGCACAAGGGTTAAATGATTAACTTCCACACTGAGTTAAGGTTTCCGTTGGTTCTTCTGCAGAATCATGTTTATGTTGCAGTCATTTTACACGCGTGTTTCTGTTTCTGACATCAGTCCCCGTTTTCTGAACTTGTTTTCCTGAACCAGACTCCTCACGTCCACTCTGACTGGAGGCCGTTGCCATGACAACATGAACCCCAACATAGAGAAGGAGCCCCTGCGACGCCGATGCAGCACCCCCACACCCCCCTTCTCCCATCATCTGCCCAGGACTTGGGACCCCCGCCTTTCTAGCTGCTCTCAGACAGACCCGGAGAACTTGAACGTTTGCCGCAGCCACCCCCCCCTGGGACAGTCAGCGTCCTACCACCCTGGAGACAAATCCCTGCACTACCGGGCCCAGTGGAGTTCGGACTCGGACTCGGACTCCCATAGTGACTCGGACTGCGTCTACAGAGTGGTGCTGCTGGGAGACCACGGCGTGGGGAAGACCAGCCTGGCTGGCATCTTTGCTGGAGTCACAGAGAGGGAGGAGCATCCTGGAGGTGGGAGTTTTCCTTCATGTCGTGTTTTTCACCACCGCTGGTCTCCAAATCCACAGACAGATTTAAACAGAAATGAAGAAAGTTATGATCACATTAAGAGTGAAAAATCCCAGCCAAGCAAATCCTTTTCTCCAGAATGCATTTGTTTTTGGCAGAAACGTTTTTCCAGCACGGATGTGAACGTCATCCTGAGGGAATCCAACACAACTTTAACCTTCTGACAGGAATCTGTGCATCTTTGTTGTGACATCACAACCAATCAGCTCTGGAGTCAGGTGGTTGCTGAATGACAGCCACAATCATTAAGCCGACTGATCCTTTGGTAGAGTGTGGGCGGAGTCAGCGTGTGCAGCTTCTGGTTCTTCACGTTGCTTTGGGAAACGTCCTCGTCTGATTTATAAACAGCAGATCTGCTTCCAGCTGTTTGCTTGTTTTTCCATTTGGGCAATTTCAGTTTACAGAATCTACAAAATACCATTTAGTAAGACAAATGGTATTTTTTGACACGTAAAAAGTAGAAAAGAAATCCTGTTATGTTTGTAATGACAGGAGGGAGTTTTGCTGCCGGTTGGTCTGTCATAACTTCAAGATTCAAGAGATTCAAGAAGATTTATTTGCCATTTTCAATGAAACAACGAAAATACGTTTGGAGCATCAACAGCAGCCACTCAGTTCAATTCACCAATAAATACCCAATAAATAATTAACCAAAGGGCAGCATCAGTACAAAAAGGAAGACAGCAAGGACTAAACATGAAAAGAACTATAAATGAGTAAATAAGACGTTAAACAAGACAGTCAGTGTACACAAGATCTTAAATTAGTAGCAGCAATGCAAAGTCCAGTTTCACAGTGTGCTCAGATGAGGAGATGGGGGAGATGGGGGGCAGTTGCTGGGAGGGACTGTTCAGCAGCCGTACAGCCTGTGGATGAAGCCTGTTGCTCAGTCTGGTTGTTCTGGCCTTCATAGACCGGCACCTCCTTCCTGAGGGCAGCAGGTGGAGGAGGTGGAGGCTGGATGGTGCTGGTCATGCAGGATGTTCTGGACTCTCTTTAGACAGCGGGTGGTGTAGAGGCTGCTCATCTCTGGGAGAGTGGTCCCAATGATTTCCCCCTCTGTTTTCACCCCCCGTTGGAGTCTGTTCTGATCAGCCTTTGTGCAGCTGGGAAACCACACCAGGAGACCAGATGTCAGAACTCTGCTGATGGCACAGCTGTAGAAGTTCACCATCAGCTGCCTGGAGATTTTAGCCGTCTTTAGTTTCCTCAGGTAGTACAGGCGTTGTTGGGCCTTGCCCACCACTGAGGCAGTGTGTGGACCCCATGATAAACTTCAGATAAACTTGTGTTTTTATGCTTTTGGTTCCTGTGACATTCATATTAGGTCTGGAAGTTCTGATCTGTTCCAAAGTCAGGTTTCACCTCAAAGTAAACGTGTCTTTTGTTTGGTTGTTTCCTCCAGATGACACCTACGAGCGGACGCTGACAGTGGACGGAGAGGACGCCACACTGGTTGTCATGGATACATGGCAGACTGATAAACTGGTACAGTGACACAGACGGGATGTTTGGGACCTTAAGTCTAGCAGACGCTAGTCGGAATGTTTTGTCCCGGGCAACAGCGGTTTGGTGGTTTTGCGTTCAGAAGGGATTTTGGACCTACAGAACCAAATCCACATCACCTGTTCTGGTTCTGCCTGTGGTTTCTAGGTACCTCTGACTGCTGTTGCAGAGAAATCCACTTCTTTGTCTTCTGGGTAAAAGAGTCGAGTTTTTACAGAAAAGGTTAAAGATGTCGTTACTTTGGTCATCTATGGCCTGCAGTCTTCCTCTGAGGGAGTCATGACTCTCTGCTTGTGATGGGCGTGGCCTGTTGCACGGCCTCATTTCAGTTGTGGGTTGGTTTCTTCATCTCCATTGTGGGAACTCGTTTGTTTCTTTTGGATTCTTTCTCTGAACGTCTTTGATGCTGTGAGTTTTCTTGTCTCCACACATTTTTCTTATGTGTTAAACTTACAGCCTGCCTCTGTTTACATGTAATTTACATGTAATTTACATGTAACGTACGTGTCTCGTGTCGTCCCAAACACAGCGATATTCATCAGAAATCCCAGTCTATCATGGAATAAAATGTGCTTCAGAACAGCGTTTTATCAGAATGACGATGAAACAGACGACGACAGTTTGGGGGCTTTAGGGTTAAATTTACTTGAAGTAACAAACCATCAAAACCATCAGGACAGCTGGAATGCTGCCTCTGTGGAACATTCTGCTGCCTGTCTGTCCAGCTCCTCCAGCCTCGCCGCCGCCGCTGTACTTCTTTCTTCTTATCAAAAGTTCTTCTTCACCGTTTTTCTTCTGGAAGGTTGGAGTCCTCGGCCTGCTGGATGGAACTGCTGCAAACATGGCGGTGTCCATCTGCCTTCGGTGAGCTGTTGGACCGCCGTCCATCTGTGTGCATCAATTCAATTCAATTCAATTCAATTTTATTTGTATAGCCCAAAATCACAACAACAGTCGTCTCGATGGGCTTCGAAGTAAAACATGAACTCAAAAGGATCACGAATACAAAGAGTTCAATAGGAAAATACTAAAATGAACTAACAAACTGACTAAGCTATACTGGCATCCCTGCCCTTAGACCCCCCTTCGCGGTAAGGAAAAACTCCCAAAAAAACTGGGGAGTCATCACCATGACTCCTTCGAGGAGCAGGAAGGCCTGAAAGGGCTAGTCTCTGGTCGTCATGGAAACCTGAGAAGCTTCATTTGTCTAGTTTATCGGTCCAGTCACAGATGGACAGATGGACCCCCAGCAGGATAGAGGTCAGATTTAAAGGTGGGGGTCCATCCTGCTTTTAGAGGATATGACGACTGCTGACCAGGGGCCTCATTTCTAAAGGTTGCGTACGCACAAAAGAAGGCGTACGCCACTCTCTACGCAATAATTGATATTTATAAAAAGCAAACTTGACGGGAAAATGTGCGGTCCTTCACGCTCTGACCCAGGCGGACGCACAAAAACGGGTGAAATGAGAAACAGCGACACCGTCGGCAGATGGAAGAAACACGTGAAAGTGAAAATGACAATACTGCCTCTCAGAAATAACATGAAGACTTCACAAAGCAAGTCTGACAATTAACAGCTACACCAACACCCGTTTGATCGATCAGCAGTGAAACAAACAAAGAAAATAAAACGAAAATTACAACAGAAATTCAAATGAACACTTATTTGCAGAAAGAAAAGTGAAATATGTTCTGCAATATTGGCATGTAGTGCAATTCATCCTCATAAATAATATAGTTAACAGACCGAAATAATGTACAAAACTGATATTCCCGTTAATGTGTCCGTCTGGCGGAGCAGATATAGGTGCGGACGGAGGACAGACTCACTAATTGTCCACTAGGGAAAGTTGTTTTCATAGTAAAACATTTCTTCATAAGCTACAGAATTATGGTATTCATGCATATGCCTTTAGTTTGTTTATTTTTGATAAAACAATGTATGGCGTATGTCTCAACCATTCAGAAAGCAACAAGAAATTACATTTGCTGATCAATTTCCCATTTCCACGTGGATTATTCCCGACATCTGTAGCTTGTCAGATGTAATTAAATGGAGGGAAATAAAATGCCCCATCACAATGCGTAATGACGCACAATGGCTGATCTGCCGCTCTTAGAAGATGTGGCAAATGGAAGAATTCAGAGTGAACGCATCTTTAGACAGCAAGGAGACTTGCTGGCAAACGAGGACGAGTGGCTTATGAGCCGGTTCAGACTTCCTCCAGCCGTCCTGTTGGACCTCTGCTGGCTTTTTATTTCGGCCACGGTCCGAGGTTGTGAGGCTACAGCATTTACGCCGTCTGCCACCGTTTGCCGCTCACGTGCCTTTTTGGCATTAGTAATGCCCACACTGTGCCCTCCAAACAACACTTTTCTCCTCTTTTCCACCTCGCCAACGATAACTTCTACTTCACATTGAGTGAAGTTACGTTTTTTTCATTTCCTCTCTGTGTTGCCATGATTTCTCAATCAATGAATATTCATTTGTGGGCGTTTCACGAACTATTTATGGGCAACTATGGGCGTGTCATGAAGCCGCTAAAGCTGCGCTGCATTTAGAATTGGTTGTGATTTATTAAGGGAAAGATGCGTAGGATGTGCGTGCGCACGGTTTTATAAATCCGAATATTTCTGTGCGTACGCACGTCCTATGTTTCATCCGTACGCCACTTCTGACGCAAATCCTACGCAAAGGTTAATTGCATTGGATTGGATGTTAGGTTAGATCATCATACGGGTTTCATGGCTGTCAAATTATAGTCTCTTACAGCGTTTTGCGGACGTGGGCTTTACGTTCTAAAAGAAAATCAGGTACGAGTAATTCTTATGTTGGCTCCCATTTCATTTCTTTCTCTCTCTCTTTCAGATAGTATGTTCCTCTAGTGGTTTCCACGAACGGCAGCGGCCCAACGGTCAATGGTGCCGGGGTAAACACATAACAGTCATACTAGAAAATGGAATGAAACACACCTCATCTTATTTACACACTGATTATACATTCACATCTTCTTCTTCTGGATGATCTTGGTGTTGGGGGTTTTTGTTACCCGAAAGTTTAAGAAAAAAAGAATTATCTCAAGGAATTGAACGGAGCCTTATGCCAAAATGAAGTTGTGAATGCCAACCTAAAGATGTTGTGAAATAAATATTCTTCTGCAAGAGTTGTCTGACTGAAATGAGGCCCCTGGAGTTTATGAGCTTCAAACTGCTACAGGAACCCCAACAAGTCCCACATGGTGCATCGACTTTTCTCATTTGACTTTATTCATTTAACCTTTTTTATCCAGGCAGGACAGATTTAGACAACTTTCTGGTCTGGAGAACGGCGAAATCTTTTGAGAAAGGTTACAAGAAGCGGAAACAAATTGACAGAAGAAAATGAACGAACGACAGAATAAAAATAGGAGCGGTGGGTTCTGGTCAGTCGGGTCGGGTTGGTCTGTCTGAGTCCGTTGTTATTCAGTTAGTGATCTCCATCATGAGAAAGGCATCCCCGCTGATGACCCCCCCTCTGTGTCTCCTAACAGGAGGGTGTGGGCACGGCCCACGACTGCTGCCTGAAGGTTGGGAGTGCTTACGTCATCGTCTACTCCGTCACAGACCGCTCCAGCTTCGACTCTGCCGCGGAGCTGCGCATCACCCTGAGGCGCGCCCGCCAGGCCGAAAACCTTCCCATCATCCTCGTGGGGAACAAGAGCGACCTGGTCCGGGCCCGAGAGGTGGCAGTGGAAGGTGGGTCAGCAGCAAGTTCAAGTGCATAGACGGTTAGCCGCCATCGTGTCTGTGCTGACGTGCCTGCATCTGCTGCAGAGGGCCGAGCGTGCGCCGTGGTCTTCGACTGTAAGTTCATTGAGACATCAGCATCCCTGCAGCACAACGTGGCCGAGCTGTTTGAGGGCGTGGTGCGGCAAATTCGCCTTCGCCGAGACAGCAGTGAAGTCACCAAGCGGAGGCTCTCAACCCACAAACGCAAAGAGAGTCTGACCCAGAAGGCTCGGCGGTTCTTGGACCGTTTGGTTGCACGTAACAACCAGCGCGTGGCGGTGAAGGTGCGGTCTAAAAGCTGCCACGACCTGGCTGTTCTTTAGAGCTCCTCTGTCCGCTGCGTGACTCATGTAGGATCTGAACTGTCAGACCACCAACAGCAGGCCCATCTCTATGCCGTTTTACTGTAATCCTGTGCCGGTTCTACCTTTTGGATCATTCAGCAGGAAGATCCCAGCTGGTGCAGAAGATTACTGAAAGGTTCATCATCTGTAGCTGAGGTCGGTGTTTGTCATTTGGTGACTAATTTCAGGTGGGAGCATGAAATAACATGTTCAGAAACAAACAGCCGCTGTGATATCAATGGATTTCTGTTTATTTATGAAGGAAAGTGATTCCGTCGCTGCAGGAAAGTGTTTCCCACCGCATCAATAAACCCTCAGAAAACATTTGTGGTTGATTCTACACTACATTTCCCATAAGTCTGTGCGCAGGCATGAGTTTCTGTTGTGAATTCTGTCACTAAAGCCTTTCTCACAGTCACACATGTTTTTACGACCAAGTTAATGTTTTCACGTCTGGGTCTGTGTGTGTGCATGTGTGTGTGTTTTATGTTGTACAACCTCCCATGGTTGCTGTATGGAGTGGGCCCTCCTGTCCTGTCCAACAGCTAGGCAAACAGATGAGAGCTGAGGGCCTCTTGTGTTGGACATATTTTACTTTAACAAGAGGGGTTATTAATCTTCAGACAAACCAAAGGTATGTCTGAATAAACCCCTTTTGTAATTGAGGCCAAACTTTATTAATTTCAACCATGTTTGAAAATCTTTGGAGTTGGACCGGACGGAAAAGGAAAGAGGGGAAGAAGAGAGAGGGACGTTAGAGAGAGGGGGGGGTAGGAGGGTGATCATAGAAGAGGGGGGTAAGGCCATGAAGCAGCATATAGCAACAAGTTTACTGGCTGTTTATCATTACGGAAAGGTTCAAATTTAGTACAAAAAGGGCGGGGCCTGTTCACACACACTCAAATATTATCAACACACCTGCTAGCTGCAAAAATGTCCACATGTCGACATGTACACAAAACAGATAGTGTTCACACGCATACTTATGCCTTTAAACCAACTAGTGTGAAATCTTTCAGTCATTCAATCATGCAAACTATTAGTGCAACGGTGAGCTAACACCTGTGCTCAGGTGAGTGTTTATGTTCTTCTAAAATGGATGGTGGAATGTGAAAAGAAGGAGGAGGAGCGCCCAGCCACCCCCACACCCAGACCCCCGCCGCAGCAGCAGCGGCAGCCGGAATTCCCCCAAAGCCACACGGGAACCGGCAGGGAACAACCGCCGCCCGGGCGACCAAGACCGCCACCCAGGCCAGGGCCAGCAGGACCGCCGCGAGGCCCCCAGAGCCAGAGAGCAGGGAGGCGCTGAGGGAAAGAGAGCGCCGCCCCAGCCCAGCCAGGAAAGCAGCCCCCCCGCCGCGCCGGAAGAGCCCAACGCAGGGCCCCACCGGAGAAGGACACCCATAGCCCCAGACGAGCACCCCACCACCACCCAGGAGTTCCGGGCATCCTCCCACCCCAACCCCAGGTACGAGCCAGGACCCCCCAAGGGAGACCGGCTCCGCACTCCAGGCACCCACCCACCCGGCCCACGGTTGGTCCAGGGAGGAGCAAGGCAGGGGCCCGCCGCCCCCGCCCAGGAGGGGGGAACCCCGGGGAAAAAAGGGTGGCCCACAAGGGGTGTTATAAATATGGCCCGACCAGGCTCGGCCATGTTGGAAGTTTGGCGGGGCCCAGCGCTCAGGGGGAAGGACCAGGACCCACCCCCCAGGGACACGAACACCCCCGGCTCAGGTGTAATATGAACCCCCCCACCGTGCGGAGAGAGCACCGCCGGGCCCAGGGGACACGGCCACCATCGCCAAGGGGCCCGCACCCCCCACCAGGGAGGGGGTAGGGGACAGATGGACCCAGGTCCCACCTTCCTTGCAAAATGTGTGTGCGTGTATGTGTGTTTGAGAGGGTGTGTGTGTGCATGGGTGTGTGTTTATGTTGGAATATATATATTGTGTTCACCACCTTGATAAGTTCCCTATGATTGTCTGTAGAATAGAATATGTTTGTGTCATCAGCAAATAATAGGAGTTTCATAAGCTTTGAAACATTGAATATATCATTTATGTAAATATTGAATAGCAGCGGGCCTAGAATTGATCCTTGTGGGACACCACAACTTATCTCTTTGGTTTCTGATGTATATTCATCAATCTTGACAAATTGTTTTCTTCCCATTAAATAGCTTTTGACCCAAGTTAGCGCTAGACCTCTTATCCCAGACACTTCCAGTTTGTCAAGTAGGATGTCATGATTGAGAGTGTCAAATGATTTTTTTAGGTCAATGTAAATTCCAGCTGCATATTTCTTTTTGTCCAGAACATTTGTGATTTCCTCCACAGCATCAATGATAGCCAATGAGGTGGATCTATTTTCTCTAAAACCATATTGGTTTTCATTTATAATGTTATGTTTTTCAATAAATAAAGCTAATTTATCATTGAATATTTTTTCTAAAATTTTTGAGAATTGTGGAAGAAGAGAAACAGGTCTATAGTTTGTAAATTGGTGTTTGTCTCCACTCTTATAGATGGGAATCACTTTGGCTATTTTCATTTGGTTTGGGAATCTCCCACTTCGTAATGATAAGTTACATAAGTATGTCAGAGGCTTAGATACACTATGAATGACTTTTTTCTCCACCTTCATATCTATATCCTCACAATGTTTTGAGTTTTTACTCTTGAAATTATTCACAATTGATATCAGCTCATTTTCGTTCACATCAGAGAGAAAGATTGAGTGTGGGATCCTTTCGATGGGTGGATTATTGTCTTTGCTAGCTTTGCATTTTGGAATTTCCGCTGCCTACTCTGGACCCACGTTTACAAAGTAGTTATTGAGACCGTTTGCTGCTTCATTGATGTCATAGCTTTGACCCTTCTCATCTGTAAAGTAATCTGGATAAGTTCGCTTTTTTGTCCCATTTTTAATGATGTTATTTAATATTTCCCAAACTCGCTTTACGTCGTATTTATCTTCATTCAGTAGATTATTGAAGTACACTTTTTTACTGTAACGTGTTATTTCAGTTAGTTTATTTTTATATGACTTATATCTTTGTTCAGTTTCTCTTGTCCTCTGTTTTTATAGAGGTTATTTTTCTTTTTACAAGCATTTTGTAGACCGGTGGTTAACCAAGGGCATTTGGCAAATTTGTTCTTGAATTTATAAATTGAAAAGTTCTTATTGTAAAGTGAGCTAAATATTTCTAAAAAACATTTATAAGCGATATCGACATCTTTCTCTCTGTCAGTAGCGGTTTTTGATATGGGTGATGTGGGCGGTCGCCCAGGGCGGCACTTCATAGGGGGCAGCATTTGCCGTGCCCGATGCGTAATGTAGTAAATACTATATTCAAAGAGGTAGCTTGAAGCTTTTAAGTTGAAATTACTTCAGTAGCCGACACTTAATGCTTTTATTTTGACACATCAGACTCTTAATAATGTCTTCCTCCTATTTCCTCTTCACACTTATGGTGCAAAAAAAAAAAAAAAAAAAAAAAAAGAATAACTCAGAGTGAAACAACGTAAAACAGTCACATGAAAAGGAATTAGGCAGAACAATCATCCGTGCTCAACCCAATTTTGACAAAAGCAGGCAATGGGGATTATTTCCCACAATTCTTTGCTCCGACACAGCAGACCCGACGCGCACGTGACCACCGCCCTCTGCTGCAAGACGCTTGCGGCCACACCTCTTTGCCGTAGTCTTTGGAACATAAGTAAAAAAACTCGAGAGGGGAGCACAACTCGCCGGTGGCTGGCTGAATCACACTAACAGGTGATTGGGAGTCTTTTTCTATCTGACAATCAACTCTGGGCCGCAGCTGCGCCTCCCGTCATAGAGACGGAGCCGCGTGTGTCAGAGGGAAGGGGAGGGGGAGGGGGAGGGGGGTGAGCGCAGACCATTTTTAATGGATTGAGTTTTTTTGGAGGATTTCTACTGTTGGTGTTGCACAAATTTAGGGAAATGCCAAATATTTTTGGAGTAATCCCACTGATGAGTTCTAAGATTTAGTCTTTAATGTTTTATAAGACCTAAACATATTAATCACAATAAGTTTTATTTTTTAGATCTAATCCCTCTGATATGTTTCACAAAGACACACACAGGACGTCACACATTAAGAAATTATTGCTAAAAATGAAGCAGGAGTCCAGCTCTAAAAAAAAAAATGCTCTGAAAAATGATAAAAGAGCAAAAAAAAAACGGAATTATTTGATTTGTAATTTCTTATTAATATTTCCAGGCTTTGTTTGTTTTGTTCTGCAGCATGTTCATATTTGTATAATTTTGACAGAATATATTTCTATGGAGAACAAAATATTACAAGTTATTTAAGGTTTAACTTGCGTTATTCTGGATTAATGTTGCTGTTTTTATTCATATTTATGTTCAAAAAGTTCAGTTTAAGAGGTTTAAAAGTTTAGCTTTAGTGTGTTCAGTAAATCTTTATCTTCTTTGGCCCAAAACCTAAAGCTTTTTTTTTAACTTAGGCCCCTGTGTGACTGAGTTTGACCCCCCTGTAATACGAGTCTAGAAAATTCATGCATTTTTTGAGTAAAATGGCTAAATAGAAGATAGGGAACACAACAGGATGTTGTCAAATTTTGTATGTGTGCGGGGGGGGGGGGGGGGGGGGCTGGTGGGGTTACTCGCCCAGGGAGTAAGTTAGTGTAGAACCGCCACTGCTCTCTGTACACAGAGTTCCAGTTTTGTCTGGATAAGTCATTATTCAGAGCATTCATGGTTTTTTCATTTCTTAGCCTTTTGTAGACTGGTTCTTTTATAATTTTCTTTGTCTTCACCTTGATGTCAAATAGTGCAAAAACTGGTAAATGATCAGTTATGTCACATATCATTAGTCCACTCATATGAGTGTATTCTATATTATTTGTAAAAATATTATCAATAAGAGTAGCACTTTGAGTAGTGATTCTGCTGGGTCTTGTTATGGTTGGATAGAAACTCATTCCATACATTCTGCTGATAAAGTCGTCGGTGGCTTTATGTTTGCTGGGGTTTATCAGATCGATATTGAAGTCTCCACAGATGTATAATATTTTGTTATTTAGAGAGGTAAACATCTTTTCCATCCATTCACTGAACACTTCTAAGCTTGACCCTGGCGACCTATAAACACAGCCTATAATGACATTTTTCCCTGAATTGTTACATATTTCAATCGTAAGACATTCCAGTATTCTATCCACTGCCACAGACAATTTATCAATTACCGTAAACTTCATATTGTTTTCCACATATATTGCGACTCCTCCCCCTTTTTTGTTTACTCTGTTCACATAGTTTAGTTCATAGTTTTCCAATTCAAAGTCAGCGTCCTTGTCGCGGCTGAACCAAGTCTCAGATATGGTTATGATATCAAAGGAATGCCCGATGTGCTGTAAATAGTCCTTGATGTCTTCAAAGTTGGTATTCATGCTTCTGCTGTTAAAGTGAGTGATTGACAGTTTTTCTTCTAGGTTAACAGAGTTTTTAAAGTAATCTATGCTGTAATATTTGCTGTCCACATTAACAGTGGAAAAGAATTGATCAGGGTCGATGTCTTGAAGGTTGTTGTCATTATCACTGAATATTTTAAGGTCGGTTTGCTCACCATTCAGATCTCTCTGAGAGTTGTGGTTGCAGGTGATTGTTGTAGAAAAAGTGTTGTTTTTTTAGAAGCCATGGATAGTAGAGTTTGTCTCCTCATCTTGTAAGACCAGCATCTTCACGTATCTCTCGTTTAGACTGTAGTGGGTAAATATTTTTCCAAATCTTCCATGCTCCTGATAAGAACAACCTTGGACTGCTCAGGGGATCCACAGAGTTTGGCATAAATTATACAGTCTTTCACCCAGGTTCCCTGAATTTTCCCCTGCTTTTTCAAGTAACGTACTCTTCTGGCGATGTCGGCATTCCTTTTCGTGAGGTTGTCATTCATGAAAACGTTGGTTCCCCTCAGATTTCTTCCTTGCTTCAATGAAGCTGCTTTGTTTTTCCGATTGACAAACTTTAAGAGGATTGCTGGTTTGTCGCTGGAGATCTGCTCTTGGTCATCCATTCGTTTTTCAATTATATCCATCCTGTAGCACTGCTCCTGCAGAGCCCGGACCTGCTTCACCTCTCCGATAGCATCCAGAATTTGTCCGTGAACAATCTTCATGGCTTTGATCTCTTCCAGCACGGAATCAAGCATCTTCCTCAAGTCTTCATATTCCTCACACACTGGGTTTCTTCTCTGTGGCATGTTAAGAAATTACTTTTCCCAATATTTACGCTTTTATGCGGTAAATAGGGTTGGGAAGTACAGCTGCTTCATGCCTGCGTGGCGTCTTCTCAGAGGACCGGAAGTTTATCCGTTTATACTTATGTCTGTGTGAATGTTTTTACGTCTATTTGAATTGGTTTACATCCGTGTGAACATTGTGACAAAGAACAGGTCTGGGTGGAACCTCGTCTGCCGGAGGAGAAGCTTCATGACGAGTCGGTGTCACGCCGACTCATGTCAGACGAAAATGCAGGAGACACTGAATCCCTGATCTGCAAAAAAATTTACTGAAAAAGTTCACTGTAACTGTAACTGTGGTGATATATACATACAGTACATATACAGTATATATACAGTATATATACAGTACATATATATATATATATATATATATATATATATATATAAAAAACACCCGTCTCACCCTCCGCGGGTGGTTTCTCCTCCAAGCTGGGGTCCTCTACCAGAGGCCTGGGAGCTTGAGGGTCCTGCAGTATCTTAGCTGTTCCTGTTCTTTTCTGGACTGAGAGGTCTGAGGTCTTTCCAGGTATCTGTTGTAGCCACTCCTCCAGCTTGGGGGTTACTGCCCCGAGTGCTCCAATTACCACAGGCACCACTGTCACCTTCACTTTCCAGGCTTTCTCCAGTTCTTCTCTGAGTCCCTGGTATTTCGCCAGTTTCTCATGTTCCTTCTTCCTGATGTTTCCATCGCTTGGCACTGCCACATCCACCACAACGGCTTTCCTCTGTTCTTTATCCACCACTACAATGTCTGGTTGGTTCTCCATTACCATCCTATCAGTCTGGATCTGGAAGTCCCACAGGATCTTTGCCCTCTCATTCTCTACCACCTTCAGGGGTGTTTCCCATTTTGACCTTGGGGTTTCCAGTTCATATTCTGCACACATGTTCCTGTATATTATTCCAGCCACTTGATTGTGGCGCTCCATGTATGCTTTCCCTGCCAGCATCTTACACCCTGCAGTTATGTGCTGGATTGTTTCAGGCACCTCTTTGCACAGCCTACACCTTGGGTCTTGTCTGGTGTGGTAGATCTACACCTTGGGTCTTGTCTGCTGTGGTAGATCTACACCTTGGGTCTTGTCTGGTGTGGTAGATCTACACCTTGGGTCTTGTCTGCTGTGGTAGATCTACACCTTGGGTCTTGTCTGGTGTGGTAGATCTACACCCTGGGTCTTGTCTGGTGTGGTAGATCTACACCTTGGGTCTTGTCTGGTGTGGTAGATCTACACATTGGGTCTTGTCTGGTGTGGTAGATCTACACCTTGGGTCTTGTCTGGTGTGGTAGATCTACACCCTGGGTCTTGTCTGGTGTGGTAGATCTACACCTTGGGTCTTGTCTGGTGTGGTAGATCTGAGCCTCTATTGCTCTGGTGCTCAGGGCTTGTTCCTGAGCTGCCAGGATGAGTGCTTCTGTGCTGTCCTGTAGGCCAGCCCTTTCTAGCCATTGGTAGGATTTCTTGATATAAGGACTTGCCTTACTCGTTGGAGGTATTTAGCTGTTGCAGCTTTCCTTGTTGCCTGCTCCAGGTTGCCATTTGCCTGTGGAATTCCAAGGTACTTGTAACTGCCCTCGATGTCTGCAATTGTTCCTTCTAGTAGTGAGACCCCTCCTGTGTGGACTACATTGCCTCTCTTTGTCACCATCCGGCTGCATTTCTCGAGCCCGAATGACATCCCAATGTCAGTACTGTAGATCACAGGGCATTTATATATATATATATATAAAAAACAAAAAAAACCGCCCCTCTCACCCTCCGCGGGTGGTTTCTCCTCCAAGCTCGGGTCCTCTACCAGAGGCCTGGGAGCTTGAGGGTCCTGCGCAGTATCTTAGCTGTTCCTAGCACTGCGCTTTTCTGGACTGAGAGGTCTGAAGTCTTTCCAGGTATCTGTTGTAGCCACTCCTCCAGCTTGGGGGTTACTGCCCCGAGTGCTCCAATTACCACAGGCACCACTGTCACCTTCACTTTCCAGGCTTTCTCCAGTTCTTCTCTGAGTCCCTGGTATTTCTCCAGTTTCTCATGTTCCTTCTTCCTGATGTTCCCATCGCTTGGCACTGCCACATCCACCACAACGGCTTTCCTCTGTTCTTTATCCACCACTTCAATGTCTGGTTGGTTCTCCATTACCATCCTATCAGTCTGGATCTGGAAGTCCCACAGGATCTTTGCCCTCTCATTCTCTACCACCTTCAGGGGTGTTTCCCATTTTGACCTTGGGGTTTCCAGTTCATATTCTGCACACATGTTCCTGTGTATTATTCCAGCCACTTGATTGTGGCGCGCCATGTATGCTTTCCCTGCCAGCATCTTACACCCTGCAGTTATGTGCTGGATTGTTTCAGGCGCCTCTTTGCACAGCCTACACCTTGGTTCTTGTCTGGTGTGGTAGATCTACATCTTGGGTCTTGTCTGGTGTGGTAGCTCTGAGCCTCTATTGCTCTGGTGCTCAGGGCTTGTTCCTGGGCTGCCAGGATGAGCGCTTCGGTGCTGTCCTTTAGGCCAGCCCTTTCTAGCCATTGGTAGGATTTCTTGATATCAGCCACTTCAGTTATGGTCCGGTGGTACATCCCATGCAGGGGTTTGTCCTCCCATGAGGATCTGTCCTCCAGCACTGTATCCTCTGCTCTCCATTGCCTGAGACATTCACTGAGCACACTGTCATTTGGGGCCTTGAGCTTGATGTACTCATGGATCTTGGATGTTTCATCCTGGATAGTGGCTTCTACGCTCACTAGTCCTCGGCCTCCTTCCTTGCGGCTAGCATACAGTCTCAGGGTGCTGGATTTGGGATGGAACCCTCCATGCATGGTGAGGAGCTTTCGTGTTTTAACATCCGTGGTCTGTATCTCTTCCTTTGGCCATCTTATTATTCCTGCAGGGTATCTGATAACTGGCAGTGTGTAGCTGTTAATTGCCCGGGTCTTATTTTTGCCATTGAGCTGGCTTCTCAGGACTTGCCTTACTCGTTGGAGGTATTTAGCTGTTGCAGCTTTCCTTGTTGCCTGCTCCAGGTTGCCATTTGCCTGTGGAATTCCAAGGTACTTGTAACTGTCCTCGATGTCTTCTATTGTTCCTTCTGGGAGTGAGACCCCCCCTGTGTGGACTATCTTGCCTCTCTTTGTCACCATCCGGGTGCATTTCTCGAGCCCGAATGACATCCCAATGTCAGTACTGTAGATCCTGGTGGTGTGGATCAGGGAGTCAATGTCACGCTCGCTCTTAGCATATAGCTTGATGTCATCCATGTAGAGGAGGTGACTGATGTTGGCCCCATTTCTGAGTCGGTATCCATAGCCAGCCTTGTTGATTATTTGACTGAGGGGGTTGAGACCTATGCAGAACAGCAGTGGGGACAGAGCACCACCTTGGTATATCCCACATTTGATGGACACTTGTGCAAGTGGCTTCCCATTGGCTTCAAGGGTGGTTTTCCACAGCTTCATTGAGTTTCCTATGAAGGCTCTTAGAGTCCTGTTGATGTTGTACAGCTCCAAGCATTCAGTGATCCATGTGTGTGGCATCGAGTCATAGGCCTTCTTGTAATCAATCCAGGCTGTGCACAGGTTGGTGTGTCGTGACTTGCAGTCTTGAGCGACTGTTCTGTCGACCAGGAGTTGGTGTTTGGCTCCTCTGGAGTCTCTACCAATGCCCTTCTGTGTGTTACTCATGAATTGATCCATGTGCCTATTTATCTTGGTTGCAATGATGACTGACATGAGCTTCCATGTTGTGGACAGACAGGTTATTGGCCGGTAGTTGGATGGGACTGCACCCTTTGAGGGATCCTTCTGGATCAGGATCGTTCGCCCTTCCGTTAGCCATTCGGGGTGAGTCCCATCTCTTAGCAGCTGGTTCATTTGTGCTGCCAGGCGCTCGTGGAGTGCGGTAAGCTTCTTTAGCCAGTAGGCATGTATCATGTCAGGGCCCGGTGCTGTCCAGTTCTTCATCCCTGAGACTCTTTCTTGGATGTCTGCCACTGTGATGGTTACTGGATTCTGTTCAGGGAGGTTGCTATGTTCTTTTCTTAGAGAGACCAGCCACTGGGCATTGCTGTTATGTGCTGTCTGTTTCTCCCATATACTTTTCCAGTACTGTTCAGTTTCTAGCCTTGGTGGGTCTGCTCGGCTGTTTTGACCCTGCCACTGAGCGTACACTTTTGCAGGTTGAGTTGCGAAGAGCCTGTTTATTCGTCTGGCTTCATTGTCTCTTGTGTACCTCTTTAGGCGGCTGCTCAAGGCTAGGAGCCTTTGTTTGGCAGTTTCCAGTGCTTCAGGTATGGGCATCTGGCTGTATCTCTTAGGTACTTGCTTTCTCATTGTACCTCTTTGAGCCTCTGTCAGAGGAGATTATGCCACACTCCCACCCTGAGATTGAGTACACAGCCCCAACAACCACAATTATATATATATATATATATATATATATATATATATATATATATATATATATATATATATATATATATATATATATATATATATATATATATATATATAAATGCCCTGTGATCTACAGTACTGATATATATATATACTGATATATATATATATATATATATATATATATATATATATATATATATATATATATGTTAGGTACCAGGAGGGGCCAGGGCGGCCGATATTGTTTTTGATTCACTTCCTGTTTTATTTTGACACTTTTGACGTTTTGACACTTCCGGTTCGGGTCACTAGTTACACTCGTTGTCTTTACCTCATTGATTGTTTTCACCTGTTTCCACTTTAGTCACTGTATATATTCTTTGTCAACCCAGTCATGGTCACAGGATTGTTTCGTTTGTTTGTACTCTCACGAGAATAGTCGATTAAATTCGAGTTATACGTATCCGCTGGCGTCCTGCGTTTGTGTCCACCACCCGACCCTGACATTACGATCCTGTCAACAATGGACACAGCGGGCGCTGATCATTCTGGAGCTGATGCCGGTAACCAGGAGCGTATCATCCAGCTCCAAGCAGAACAGCTTTATTACCTGCGTCGAGGGATGCTGGAGATGGCCGGTCGCCAGGAGCAACAGTTAACTGCGCTCCACAAACGCCTGGACCTCCTGGCCACGCAGGTTCAGCCGTCTTCTTCATCTCACACGCCTCATCCTTCCTCCTCCTCGCCGGCTCCTGTGGCTCCTTTTCAGACTTCTCCGGCTCCTGTGGTGCAGCTGGCCCGACCAGAGAGGTTCTCCGGTGACTCTGGGGACTGCAGGGCGTTCATCACGCAGTGTGAGCTGCACTTCGAACTACACGCCGCAGTGTTCCCTACGGAGCGGTCCAAGGTGGCCTTCATGATATAGCACCTCACGGACAGAGCTGGAGCATGGGCCACAGCAGAGTGGCAACGTGGAGCCACGACCTGCGCATCTCTTCCTGCCTTCCTGGAGGCGTTCACCCAGGTCTTCCAGCACACAAAGCCTGGGAGGGAGGCAGCCCGGGCGCTTATGCGGCTGCGACAGGGGCCTCGGCGGGTGGCTGATTACGCCATAGAGTTCCGGACTCTCGGTTCAGAGAGCGATTGGAACCCCGCTGCGCTGACGGACGCTTTCCTGGAGGGTCTTTCCGAGGAGATGAAGGACCATCTCGCGCCGTTGGAGATCCCGTCGTCCTTGGAGCCCCTGATAGCCCTCGCTATCAGGATTGACAATCGCCTGCAGGATCGCAGAAAAGGACGTCGGGCGGAGGTTCCCCGTTTCGAGGGATGCCCCGTGGACTCTTCACGCTTCTCTCATCATGCTTTGTCTGCTGCTCCCACAGATCCTTCGGAGCCCCTGACGGACGAACCTATGCTTTTGGGACATGGGCGCCTATCCTCCGCTGAACGTAAACGCTGGGTAACGGCAGGTGAGTGCCTTTACTGTGGTCAGCGGGGTCATTTCTGCAGGGCCTGCCCAAAAGTCACCGCTCGTCATTAAGTGTGGGCACACTGACGAGTGGAGGTCCAGCGCTCACCATTTCTATTCCTGCCTCGTGCTTACTGGAGGCTCATATTATTTTTAAGGTTGGGGGGGGTTCCCGTTCGGGCCTTATTGGACTCTGGGGCTGAGCAGAACCTCATGGATGCCGAGCTGGCCAAACAGGCGGGTTGTACCACCGAGTCGCTTCCCCGTCCGTTATTAGTTAGCTCTCTTAATGGTGAGATTGTTTCCACCGTCAACCAAATTACTGAACCAGTCCATCTCATAATTTCAGGTAATCATCACGAGTTCACCCGGTTTTACGTATTCAAGTCATTTCTCAATCCTATAGTTTTGGGGTTTCCCTGGCTCTTGGCTCATAACCCCGTTATCGACTGGCCCTCTGGTCGCATCACTCGCTGGAGTGATTATTGTCATGAGACCTGTTTGCGCTCAGCTCGACATCCGGAGGCCGATCCCGCTGTCCCGGTGGGGCAGCCGCCCTCACCTGACCTATCCGGGGTGCCTTCCGAATACCATGACTTGGGGGAGGTTTTTTATAAGGATCGGGCTCTATCGCTTCCACCTCACAGGCCTTATGACTGTGCCATCACACTGCAGCCAGACGCAACGCTGCCCAAGAACCACCTCTACAACCTGTCGAAACCGGAGAGGGAGGCCATGGAGCGGTACGTGGCTGATTCCCTCAGGTCTGGACTCATCAGGCCGTCCTCATCGCCTGTAGGGGCCGGGTTCTTTTTTGTTGGAAAGAAGGATGGGTCGTTACGACCCTGCATCGACTATCGGGGGTTAAACGCCATTACTGTGAAGAACCGGTATCCCCTTCCTCTGATGCACTCCGCCTTTGAGTCACTGCAGGAGGCCAGGGTGTTCACCAAGTTGGACCTGCGGAACGCCTACCATTTGGTGCGTATCAGGGAGGGTGACGAGTGGAAGACTGCATTCAACACCCCACTCGGACACTATGAATATCTGGTGATGCCTTTCGGTCTGTCTAACGCCCCTGCAGTGTTTCAGGGATTCATTAATGATGTGCTTCGGGATTTTGTTCATCACTTTGTTTTTGTCTACCTGGATGATATCCTGATATTTTCTAAGGATTCCAGCGAGCATAGGCGGCATGTTCGTCTGGTTCTCCAGCGGCTTCTCGAGAACAAACTGTATGTAAAGGCTGAGAAGTGTGAGTTTCACTCCCCTTGTGTTTCGTTTTTGGGGTTTGTCATCGCGGGTGGGGAGGTACGAACCGATCCTGCCAAGGTTAAGGCGGTTGTGGAATGGCCCACCCCTGTTAACCGTAAACAGTTACAATGGTTTTGGGGGTTTGCCAACTTCTTACGCCGCTTTATCCGTAATTTTAGCTCTGTCGCAGCACCCCTCACGAGCCTGACATCCACCTCCTCTGCTTTTCAGTGGACGGAAGCCGCTGAGGCTGCTTTTGTCAAGCTGAAGCATCTGTTCACCACCGCGCCTGTCCTGATCCAACCAGATCCCTCCAACCAGTTCATCGTGGAGGTTGACGCTTCTGATATTGGGGTAGGGGCTGTGTTATCACAGCGGTCGAGCACGGATGACAAGCTCCATCCGTGCGCCTTTTTCTCCCGCCGGCTTAACCCGGCCGAGGTGAACTATGATGTGGGGGACAAGGAGCTTCTAGCGATTAAGTTGGCTCTTGAGGAGTGGAGACACTGGTTGGAGGGGGCGACTCAGCCGTTTGTGGTCTGGACCGACCATAAGAACCTCTCGTACATCCGGACCGCTAAACGGTTGAATCCCAGGCAGGCGAGGTGGTCGTTATTTTTCACCCGTTTTGATTTTGTTGTTTCTTACCGTCCTGGCTCCAAGAATGTAAAACCTGACGCCCTCTCTCAGCAGCAGGAACTTATAGTGAAGGATCAACAACCAAGAACAGTCATACCGGCATCCTGCGTTCTAGGTGCCCTCACTTGGCGGTTGGAAAGGGGCATCAAGGCTGCTCAGGCGCAGGACCCAGACCCAGGTGGGGGGCCGCCTAATAGACTTTTTGTTCCCAGGACCTGTCGCAGCCAGGTTCTCCAGTGGGCTCATGCTACGCGCCTGACCTGCCACCCCGGCATCCGCAGGACCATCTCATTCCTACGCCGACGGTTCTGGTGGCCCAGTCTAGCAAGGGACACCCGGGAGTTTGTTTCCGCCTGCACAGTCTGTGCCCAGAATAAGACCACCAACCAACCTCCTGCTGGGCTCCTACACCCTTTACCAGTCCCGAGCCGTCCTTGGTCCCACATTGCCCTGGACTTCGTCACCGGTCTGCCGTCCTCAGCTGGCAGGACGGTCATCATGACAGTGGTGGACCGGTTTTCGAAGGCAGCCCACTTTGTGGCCTTTCAGAAGCTGCCTTCGGCCGCGGAGACTGCCAAACTCATCACTGATCATGTTTTCCGGCTGCATGGTATTCCGGTGGACCTGGTCTCGTACCGGGGTCCACAGTTCATTTCCCAGGTGTGGAGGTCCTTCTGTGCAGCTTTCGGTGCCACTGCCAGTCTCTCCTCAGGGTTCCATCCTCAGTCTAACGGGCAGGCTGAGAGGACCAATCAGGACCTCGAGGCGGCCCTCCGATGCATCTGCTCTCGTCACCAGACCTCCTGGAGCTCCATGCTTCCCTGGGTGGAGTATGCCCACAACTCCATGACCTCGTCTGCTACTGGTATGTCTCCTTTTGAGTGCTCCCTGGGTTATCAACCTCCTTTGTTCCCGGAGCAGGAGACAGAGGTGGCGGTACCGTCCATCCAACACCTTTACCGCAGCTGCAGACGAGTCTGGAGGGAGGCGCGTGCCGCACTGCTTCGCTCTTCCGCAACCAACAAGAGGCTGGCTGACCGGCACCGCCGCCCAGCCCCCGCCTACGCGCCAGGTCAGTCAGTCCTCCTCTCCACTGCTAATATCAAGTTGCGGACAGAGTCGAGGAAGCTCTCCCCCAGGTACATCGGACCTTTCCAGGTGGTGAGGGTGATTAACCCCGTGGCGGTCCAGTTACGCCTACCACAAACCATGCGGATCCATCCAGTTTTTCACGTGTCTCAGCTTAAGCCACACATCACGAGTCCCCTGCATCCGTCCCCCAAACCACCACCGGCGCCTCGCATCATCGACGGTCAGCCCGCATGGACCTTCCGGCGCATAATGGACGTCAGACGGAGAGGACGGGGCTTCCAATACTTGGTGGACTGGAAGGGGTGTGGGCCTGAAGAACGGTCCTGGGAACCGTCGTCCCGTATTCTGGACAAGGACATGCTCCGGGAGTTCCACCGGCGGCACCCTCACAAACCTGGTGGTGCGCCCAGGGGCGCCCCTTGAGGAGGAGGTACTGTTAGGTACCAGGAGGGGCTGTGATGCTGTAGTAGAGCACGTGATGCTGTAGTAGAGCACGTGATGCTATAGTATCGCGAGAGCCGACGAGAGGAGTGTGGTGAGTTTACTTGGCGGCGCGTAAGTGAAATCTGCGCTGCCCAGAAGAAACCCGCAAACTTATTTAACTAGGAAATAATCGGATCATCAATAATCCACACCTCTCAGGAAAAGTGTTTTTTCTTTCTCTCACATTCATGTTTCTGTTGTTGTTTCGTTGTTTTTGTTTTTTGTTCTTTCTCTTTCCCTCTCTCTTTTCTCTTGTCCCCCCCCCCTTCCCATGTCCTCATATGTGAATCAGGTAAAGTCAACGCAACCACGGTGAGTATTTATTTATGCACGGAACGGGCGCGCACGCAATACTAGCGCGCATAAGAGCATGCACATGCGATCCCGCACACACACGTTGATAAAATGCAAAAATCTCACTTAGGCTCACACAATGTTAATGAAAGCCAATCTCTACCACCTAACATGAACTCTGCCAACATTATCCTTCTTCTAAAACCAGACAAAGACCCCACGAGTCCTTCAAGCTATCGCCCTATTTCTTTAATTAATGCAGATGTAAAAATTATCTGCAAAGCACTAGCACAGAGAATAGAAAAAGTCACTCCTCACATAATTGACTTTGATCAAACTGGATTCATCAAAGGCAGACACTCGGATGACAATGTCCGCAGACTCGTTAACATAATAGACTTTGCCACCATCAAAAACCAGGAAATGACTATACTATCACTGGATGCTGAAAAAGCCTTTGATAGAGTAAATTGGAAGTTCCTCATTCCTGCCCTCCATAAGTTTGGGTTTGGAGAATCATTCATCAATTGGATCAAAATATTATATCACAACCCCAATGCATCAGTTAGAACTAATAAACAGACTTCCAACAGGTTTTTTCTTGGAAGAGGAACTAGACAGGGTTGCCCACTCTCCCCCTCTCTTTTTGCAATATTTATCGAGCCTCTAGCTGCAGCAATAAGACAGAATGAAAGTATTAAAGGAATTAAAACCAAACACAGCCATCATAAAATTAGTCTCTATGCAGATGACATATTACTGTTTTTAAGTAATATACATTCTGTAAATGAAACGGCAACAATCATTAATGAATTCTCTTCTATATCAGACTATTCCATTAATTGGAATAAATCTGTTTTATTACCACTGAACAGTAATGCGGAGCAAGGACTCACAATACCAGTTAAATCAGGCAATATAAAATATCTAGGTATTTATTTTTCCCCCAAAATATCAGAACTGGTGCAGCTAAACTACACCCCATTACTGAAAAACATACAGGACGATCTAACACGCTGGACCAACCTGCCTTTGTCCCTTATGGGCAAGGTAGCCACGGTTAAAATGAAAATCTTACCCAAAGTTAATTATCTCTTCTCAATGATTCCCACACAACCGCCATTAAAATGGTTCAAAACATTAGACTCATCCATATCAAGCTTTTTATGGAACAATAAACCTGCAAGAATTAGTCTAAAAACTTTAAAAACTGCAAAAAGCTGTGGAGGATTAGAATTACCTAACTTCCACAATTACTTTCTTGCAAATAGATTACAATACATCTTAAAATGGTTAAAAAATAATCCAGAAACCAACTCATGGTTAGACTTGGAACAGGCGTTATGTGGAAAGATCAACCTGTCAGATCTTCCATTTATTAGTCAAATAGTTAAAAAACAGGATTGTTTCAAAAGTATTAATATAAATGCCACTTTAACAGCCTGGTGGGAATTTCTCAAAATATCAAAATCATCAATTCAACCGTGCAAAATGACACCCATCTGGAACAACCCAGACATCCTCATAAACAAAAAAATTATCCACTTCCCAGCTTGGCAAGCAGGGGGCATAAAACAACTAGAGCACATAATTATTGATAGAAGATTCATAACTCCCCAGGAACTTCAAGACAAACATGGAATATATAACTTCTTGGAATATCAGCAACTTAAATCAATTATTACTAAAAAGTTTAAATACAGAGACAACGATTTAAAGCTACCAGATGTAGTTACCACTCTGATCAATTTCTCAATGAATAAAACTCTCTCCAAAATATACAAACTTTTATGTAATTTAGATAACAATATTTCACTTCCGACAACAAAATGGGATGCGGATTTGAGCATCAGCACAGATGAAAGTTTTTGGTCAGAACTTTGTCTAAACACCTTTAAAATGACCAAAAATCCAAATCTGCAGCTAATCCATTTCAAAACTCTTCACAGAATTTACTACACTGGACGGAGGATGTTCAAGATGGGTCTCAGTAACTCAGACATTTGTCAGCACTGTGACAGTAATCTACCCGACAGCTACATGCACGCACTGTGGTTCTGCACCACTGTCCAGGCTCTCTGGCAGCAGGTATGTGCCGATCTATCAGTCTGGCTTAAGGTTTCAATCACAGCTTCACCGTCACTTTGTGTGCTTGGTGACATGAGTGCCATCGATGTAGAAGGAGGATTAGGCTCTATCATTTTCATAACTCTTTGCATTGCTAAAAAAACTATTTTAACAAATTGGAAAAGCAAAAAAAATATAAATATAAGTCAACACAGAAATCTGCTGCTTGATCATATCAGCTTGGAAAAAATGTCAGCCCAAAGTTCAAGTAACTTTGAAAGAATTCGGTCTCTCTGGTCTCCCATAGCTAACTCCGTGACTTAGGGGGTGGGGGGGGCATGGTCGTCGCTGCTCCTTGCCCTTCTGCCGTGGGCCGGGGTGGGGGTCGGGGCCTCCTGTGCCTGGCCGGGGGTGGTGGGGGCTCCGTTGGTCGGGGGGTCGGGTCCGCAGCTGGGTGGGGCGGCCTGGGGCGCTGCGTGGTCCTCTGGGCTTGGGTGTGGGGGTGCGTGGTGGGGGGGTGGGGTGGTGGTCTGGCTTGGCTTGGGGGGGTGGTCCCTTTGCCTGTGCTGGGGGGGGTTGGCGGGGGGCGCTGCTCGGGGGGGGCCCAGCGGCGCTGGATGGGCTTCCCGTCTACACCTGGGGCTGGGATCGGCCCTTCCCTGGCTCTGGGGCGGGACGGGACAACCCTCTTGGGGCCCCCGGTCGCTCTGGGTGTCATCCGCTTCGGCTGCGGGGTCTGGGGGTGGGGTGGGGTGGGGGTCTTGTCGGCCCTGTCCTGTGGGGGGGCATTCTGGGGGAGGGGGGGGGCCACTATTGGTACGGGGCAGGGGGGGTTGACGGGTCGGGGTCTCCGCTGAGGCCATCGGCGGTTTCCCCGGCCGGTTGGCTGCCTCGGTCCCGTCGAGGCCTGACCAGAGCTCTTCTAGGGCCGGCGTTTGGGGGTGGGGGCCTGGGCTTGCTCCGGGGGGGGGGGGCGGCGCTTTCTGGCTCCCCTCTCTCTGTGTGGGGGTGGGTGGTGCTGGGCCTGGGGTGTCTGCGCCTCCGGGGGTGGGGCCCCGGGGCTGGGTGGGCCTGGCCCCCTTGCTGGGGGGGGGGGGCGGGGGACGGCTGTTTGACCATCGGGGGACAGTCTATCATCTGTCCCCAACTTACCCCCTTCCTCATATAACCTCATAATAGGGTGAGGGGGTGGGGGGCTTAGCCTGCGATGAGCCTTGGGGGGGGGGGTTTACTAGGCAGTGGCCCCCCTACTGTGGTTGCCGTATGGAGTGGGCCCCCCCTCTTTCGGTTTTATTTGCACCTTAGACATGTAGGGCCCTTGGTAGGGGGGGTGCTTGGACATCACTGCCAGCAAGCAGCGGATGTCCTAGCACCCTACCCGCCAATTTTAACCGCACCTTAGACATTTAGGGGCCCCTTGGTGGGGAGGGTGAGGGGACGTCACTGTGAGTAATCTAGATATGTCCCCTTAGTGCCCTACCCGCCAATTTTAACCGCACCCCCCTTAATACACACACCCCTCCCCCCTCAATATATACATCCCAACATAAACACACACACATGCACACACACACTCTCTCAAACACACATACACGCACACACATTTTGCAAGGAAGGTGGGACCTAGGACCATCTGTCCCCTGCCTCTTCCCTGGTGGGGGGTACGGGCCCCTTTGCAACGGCGGCCGTGTCCCCGGGGTGCTGGCTTCCTGGGCCCGGCGGTGCTCTCTCCGCGCGGTGGGGGGGTTCACATTACATCTGAGCCGGGGGTGTTCGTGTCCCTGGGGGGTGGGTTCTGGTCCTTGCTCCTGAGTGCTGGGCCCCGCCAAATTTCCAACTGTGGCCGAGCCTGGTCGGGCCATATTTACAACACCCCTTGTGGGCCCTCTTTTTTCCCCGGGGTTCCCCCCTTCTGGGCGGGGGCGGCGGGCCCCTGCCTCGCTCCTCCCTGGACCAACCGTGGGCCGGGCGGATGGCTGCCTGGAGTGCGGAGTGGGTCTCCCTTGGGGGGTCCTGGCTCGTACCTGGGGTTGGGGCGGGAGGATGCCCGGAACTCCTGGGTGGTGGTGGGGTGCTCGTCTGGGGCTGTGGGCGTCCTTCTCCGGTGGGGCCCTGCGTTGGGTTCTCCCGGCGCGGCGAGGGGGCTGCTCTCCTGGTTGGGCTGGGGCGGCGCCCTCTTTCCCTCCGTGCCTCCCTGCTCTCTGGCTCTGGGGGCCTTGCGGCGGCCCTGCTGGCCCTGGCCTGGGTGGCGGGCTTGGTCGCCCGGGCGGCGGTTGTTCCCTGCCGGTTCCCATGTGGCGTTGGGGGGATTCCGGCTGCCGCTGCTGGTGCGGTGGGGGTCTTGGGGTGGGGATGGCTGGGCACTCTCCCTCCTTCTTTTCACGTTCCACCATCCATTTTAGAAGAACATAAACACTCACCTGAGCACAGGTGTTAGCTCAACAGACTGAATGACTGAAATATTTCACACTAGTTGGTTTTAAGGCATAAGTATGCGTGTGAACACTATCTGTTTTGTGTACATGTCGACAGGTGGACATTTTTGCAACTAACAGGTGTGTTTATAACATTTGAGTGTGTGTTCGGACAGGCTCCGCCCTTTTTTTTGTTTTTTTTTACATTTGAACCTTACCATAATGATTAACAACCAGTAAACTAGTTGCTTTATGCTGCTTCATGGTCTTATCCCCCTTCCCCTCCTATTATCACCCCCTACCCCCCCTCTCTCTAACGTCCCTCTCTCTTCTTCCCCTCTTTCCTTTTCCGTCCGGTCCAACACCAAAGATTTTCAGACATGTTTGAAATTAATAAAGTTTGGCCTCAATTACAAAAGGGGTTTATTCAGACATACCTTTGGTTTGTCTGAAGATTAATAACCCCTATTGTTAAAGTAAAATATGTCCAACCCAAGAGGCCCTCAGCTCTCATCTGTTTGCCTAGCTGTTGGACAGGACAAGTTAAAAAAAAAAAAAAAAAAAAGGTACCAGGAGGGGCCAGGGCGGCCGATATTGTTTTTGATTCACTTCCTGTTTTAGTTTGACACTTCCGGTTCTGGTCACTAGTTACACTCGTTGTCTTTACCTCATTGATTGTTTTCACCTGTTTCCACTTTAGTCACTGTATATATTCTTTGTCAACCCAGTCATGGTCACAGGATTGTTTTGTTTGTTTGTACTCTCACGAGAATAGTCGATTAAATTCGAGTTATACGTATCCGCTGGCGTCCTGCGTTTGTGTCCACCACCCGACCCTGACAATATACATATGTATAAATGTATTTATGTCAGGGTCATAAATATATATATATATATATATATATATATATATATATATATATATATATATATATATATATATATATATACTTATACTTGCCGGACAGGAGACTGCTGTTACATCAATATTGTTGATCTTCAACCACAGCAGTCTGGTTGTCCCACTTTTTCTCTGATAGAAACTGATGCGATCTGTTTATTGATCACACGGACACACACACACAGATAGAGAACCCACACAGCAGTTGTAAAGGGACAGTGAACTGCTGAATATTGATTTGATGATGGTAATGGAAAGAATGTCTGACTCTGCTCTACTCTAATGACACACACACATAGGTGTTTGGATTTCGGCTAAAAACGGCATAATCGTCAATAAAAGACCACTGAGAACACTTTGAAAACAAATCAGAAGAGGATTGAAGGAGACTTTACTAGTTCAGGGACATTTGGTTAGATGCTCAGTTCAAAGGTCATCCAGGTCTTCCTGAAATCTGCCTGCAGCACCAGAAACACTGATGATCATGGATATAGACGGTGTTTTACTGCTCGCCGTCCTTCACTCATGGGTCCCTCAAACTGATATATTCCCTTTTGAGAATTTCCCATGATGCACTGGTTCTTTTCTAAGTTTATAGTATACTTCCTGGTGTGATGCTTCAGTCATCTTTTCTTTTTGAGCTTCTGGTTTCATCTTCACAGCTGGCTGTGACTGTTTCTCTCTGTAAACCTCCAACATTTCACGTCATGAAGTTCCACCTGTTTGGACCCACCTGCAGCTCTAAATGAATCTTTAAAAAACACAAAAACCTGATCATAAAGAGCCCCACTAAATCCGTCTGTTCTCCAAAGACGGAGGAACTCTGGTGGAATAATCCTCCGGTTGTCTTTCCATGGCTGAACCCCCCCCAGTGCCGGCCTGAACATCACTCCTAACAACGTTTCAAACATCTTGGCGCCTTTTAGGCTCCTCTGATTCACAGACCAGCAGAAGCGAACAATCAAACACAACTTTGTTTACTGAAGGGCCACAGTGTGTCTGTTTATGGATGGGTGCTCCACTCAGGAACTGCGGATGACTCTCCAGCGGCCCCTGCTGGTAAGATGATGACTGAAAGGACATTGCAGGATGGGGATGAGGTCATTTCAAAAAATGCAACATGGAAAAATGTTTAATAAGATCCAACACTAAAACAAACTTTCGTCGTATAGATTTTAATATTTTTAGCTTTTCTCTCATGAAACATTTAAAGGTTTACAGATAATAAAAACCTAAATCCTGTTTGTCAGTTTAGGCAGGAGCCACGTCCTGCCGGACATCAGAACGAGAATCTCCCTCCTGCAGGTCAGCAAAGGTCAGCGTGAGTGAAATGTTTGTTTTACTGTGGACCAACAGCAGCAGATGACTGCAGAGACAGGACTTTGAGAAACATGGATTGTCTTCCTCCAGACTCTGGGTCCCAGACTTTCTCATGAAATTTTCTAAAAAAATGGGTCTTTAGACCATTGAGCAACAGTTTGAGTTCCTGTTTTTCTCCTTAGTCCAGCTGAGATGCTGCTGACGTCTGCTTCAGAACAGGTTTGACACAAGAAATGAGACATTTGGAGCTCCTGTGTCTGAGTGAGGAGGTTCTTCATGGCCTGCCGCCGTCTTTCGGAGTCTCAAATCTGCTCCGTGACGTGTCGGCCGACTTCTGGACTGTCTGAGCTGAAAAGAATTTGCTTAATGTTGCAGAACCACGTTTGAGCTGCAGGAACACCTCTGAGCTTGTAAGACGTTCATTAAGTAGTTTTCAAAAATTGTATCTGCTTCCAATATAAAACACAGAAGATTTCAGGTTTAAGCTTCACTGCAAATGTTTGCTGAATCCCCCCAGCTTGAAGGCAGGAGCTGCCGAGTAACCTCTGAGGATCCTTTAAGGAATGTCTAAGGAACGTCTGAGGAACCAGCTAAACAAGAGATATATCTTTACTATAGAAAAAAACATCATGAGAACATGGTTGTTCTCAGTGTGATAAAAGCTGAAGTTGAAAAAATGTAAACACAGACCACTAAAGGTAAAGAAAAACAATCTGGCAGTTTTCCAGAAAAAAATTCCTTCAGTTTTAGAAAATAAAGAACAGGGAAATAAACTGCATTAGTACTAGCATTTCTTTTCTGTCTGCGCCTCAGTGCTGGTCCGTACCCTGGGGAAAAGGGACCACTGCTGTAGTTCTGTTTTGGTTCATGAAACAAAAAACATTTCCATGGTCTCCTCCATGATTGCTGACATGGTCGCCGCCATAGTCACCTTCACTGTCTACTCCATGGTCAACTTCATTGTCTCTGCAATGGTCGCTGCCACAGTCTCCTCCATGGTCTCCTCCATTGTCTGTTCCATGTTCACCGCCATGGTTTCCTACATGTTCACTGACATAGTCGCCGTCGTAGTCACCTTCACGGTCTCCTCCATGATCTCATACATGGCCCCCTCCATGGTCAATTCCATGGTCGCTGACATGGTCTCTTCCATGTTCGCCACCATGGTTTCCCGCATGGTCGCCGTCCTGATCTCCTTCATGGTCCCCTTCCTGATCACTGCAATGCTTCCCTCCACGGTCGGTGACATGATCTCCTCCATACTCGCCACCATGGTTAACTGCATGGTCTCCTCCATGGTTTCCTGCATGGTCGCTGCCATAGTCTCCTCCATGGTTGCTGACATGATCTCTTCCATGGTCGCCGCCATAGTCATCTCCACGGTTAACTGCATGGTCTCCTCCATGGTTTCCTGCATGGTCGCTGCCATAGTCTCCTCCATGGTTGCTGACATGATCTCTTCCATGGTCGCCGCCATAGTGACCTCCACGGTCTCCTCCATGGTCACCTCCATGATCTCCGCCATGGCCCCCTCCATGGTCTCCTCCATGGTTGCCTCCATGGTCTCCTCCATGGTTGCCACCATGGTCTCTACCATGGTCACTGCATTGATTTCCTCAATGGTCGCTGACAAGGTATCCTCCATGGTTGGCACCATGGTTGCCTCCATGGTCTCCTCCAAGGTCGCCGCCATGGTCGCCTCCATGGTCTCCTCCACGGTCGCCGCCATGGCCCCCTCCATGGTCTCCTCCAAGGTCACTGCCATGGTTTCCTCAATGGTTGCTGACATGGTCTCCTCCATACTTGCCATCATGGTTAACTGCATGGTATCTTCCATGGTTGCCTCAGTGGTCTCCTCCACGGTTGCTGACATGGTTGCCACCGTGGCCCCCTTCATGATCTCCTCCATGGTTGCCTCCATGGTGAACTCAATGGTGTCCTCAGTGGTCAACTCTATTGTCTCCGCCATGGTCGCTGCCACGGTCTCCTCCATGGTCACCTCCATGATCTCCGCCATGGTTGCCACCAATGTCAATTCCATGGTCTCCTCCATGGTCACTGTCATTGTTTCCTCCATGGTCGCTGACATGGTCTCCTCCATGGTTGGCACCATGGTCCCCTCCATGGTCTCCTCCACGTTCGCCACCATGGCCCCCTCCATGGTCTCCTCTATGGTTAACTGCATGGACTCCTCCTCGGTCGCCGCCATGGTCTCCTCCACGGTCGCCGCCATGGCCCCCTCCATGGTCTCCGCCATGGCCCCCTCCATGGTCTCCTCCATGGTTGCCACCAATGTCAATTCCATGGTCTCCTTCATGGTCACTGTCATTGTTTCCTCCATGGTCGCTGACATGGTCTCCTCCATGGTTGGCACCATGGTTGCCTCCATGGTCTCCTCCACGGTCGCCACCATGGCCCCCTCCATGTTCTCCTGTATGGTTAACTGCATGGACTCCTCCACGGTCGCCGCCATGGTCTCCTCCACGGTCTCCGCCATTGTCTCCTCCATGGTCACCGCCATAGTCTCTTCCATGGTCACTGCCATGGTTGCCTCCATGGTCTCCACGGTCGCCGCCATGGTCGCCTCCATGGTCTCCTCCACGGTCGCCGCCATGGCCCCGTCCATGGTCTCCTCCATGGTTAACTGCATGGTATCCTCCATGGTCTCCTCCACGGTCGCCACCATGGTCTCCTCCATGGTCACCGCCATGGTCACTGCCATGGTTTCCTCCATGTTCACCGCCATGGTCTCGTCCATGGTCGCTGACATGGTCTCCTCCATGTTTGGCACCATGGCCCCCTTCATGGTCTCCTCCACGGTCACCGCCATGGTCTCGTCCATGGTCGCCGCCATGGCCCCCTCCATGATCTCCTCCATGGTTAACTGCATGGTCTCCTCCATGGTCTCCTCAACGTTCTCCGCCATGGTCTCCTCCATGGTCACTGCCATGGTTGCCTCCATGGTCTCCATGGTCGCCGCCATGGTCGCTTCAATGGTCTCCTCCATGGTTAACTGCATGGTCTCCTCCATGGTCTCCTCCACGGTGGCCACCATGGTCTCCTCCATGGTCGCCGCCATGGTCTCTTCCATGTTCATTGCCATGGTTTCCTCCATGTTCACCACCATGGTCTCGTCCATGGCGGTGAACATGGTCTCCTCCATGGTCCCCTCCATGGTCCCCTCCATGGTCCCCTCCATGATCACCTCCACGGTCGCCGCCATGGTCGCCTCCATGGTCTCCTCCACGGTCGCCACCATGGCCCCCTCCATGGTCTCCTCCATGGTTAACTGCATGGTCTCCTCCATGGTCTCCTCCACGGTCTCCACCATGGTCTCCTCCATGGTCACTGCCATGGTTGCCTCCATGGTCACCTCCACGGTCGCCGCCATGGTCGCCTCCATGGTCTCCTCCACGGTCGCCACCATGGCCCCCTCCATGGTCTCCTCCATGGTTAACTGCATGGTCTCCTCCATGGTCACCTCCACGGCCTCCACCATGGTCTCCATGGTCACTGCCATGGTTGCCTCCATGGTCTCCACGGTCGCCGCCATGGTCTCCTCAACGTTCTCCGCCATGGTCTCCTCCATGGTCACTGCCATGGTTGCCTCCATGGTCTCCATGGTCGCCGCCATGGTCGCTTCCATGGTCTCCTCCATGGTTAACTGCATGGTCTCCTCCATGGTCTCCTCCACGGTGGCCACCATGGTCTCCTCCATGGTCGCCGCCATGGTCTCTTCCATGTTCATTGCCATGGTTTCCTCCATGGTCTCCTCAACGTTCTCCGCCATGGTCTCCTCCATGGTCACTGCCATGGTTGCCTCCATGGTCTCCATGGTCGCCGCCATGGTCGCTTCCATGGTCTCCTCCATGGTTAACTGCATGGTCTCCTCCATGGTCTCCTCCACGGTGGCCACCATGGTCTCCTCCATGGTCGCCGCCATGGTCTCTTCCATGTTCATTGCCATGGTTTCCTCCATGTTCACCACCATGGTCTCGTCCATGGCGGTGAACATGGTCTCCTCCATGGTCCCCTCCATGGTCCCCTCCATGGTCCCCTCCATGATCACCTCCACGGTCGCCGCCATGGTCGCCTCCATGGTCTCCTCCACGGTCGCCACCATGGCCCCCTCCATGGTCTCCTCCATGGTTAACTGCATGGTCTCCTCCATGGTCTCCTCCACGGTCTCCACCATGGTCTCCTCCATGGTCACTGCCATGGTTGCCTCCATGGTCACCTCCACGGTCGCCGCCATGGTCGCCTCCATGGTCTCCTCCACGGTCGCCACCATGGCCCCCTCCATGGTCTCCTCCATGGTTAACTGCATGGTCTCCTCCATGGTCTCCTCCACGGCCTCCACCATGGTCTCCATGGTCACTGCCATGGTTGCCTCCATGGTCTCCACGGTCGCCGCCATGGTCGCCTCCATGGTCACCGGCATGGTCTCCTCCATGGTCACTGCCATGGTTGCCTCCATGGTCTCCACGGTCGCCGCCATGGTCGCCTCCATGGTCGCCGCCATGGCCCCCTCCATGATCTCCTCCATGGTTAACTGCATTGTCTCCTCCATGGTCTCCTCAACGTTCTCCGCCATGGTCTCCTCCATGGTCACTGCCATGGTTGCCTCCATGGTCTCCATGGTCGCCGCCATGGTCGCTTCCATGGTCTCGTCCATGGTTAACTGCATGGTCTCCTCCATGGTCTCCTCCACGGTGGCCACCATGGTCTCCTCCATGGTCGCCGCCATGGTCTCTTCCATGTTCATTGCCATGGTTTCCTCCATGTTCACCACCATGGTCTCGTCCATGGCGGTGAACATGGTCTCCTCCATGGTCCCCTCCATGGTCCCCTCCATGGTCCCCTCCATGATCACCTCCACGGTCGCCGCCATGGTCGCCTCCATGGTCTCCTCCACGGTCGGCACCATGGCCCCCTCCATGGTCTCCTCCATGGTTAACTGCATGGTCTCCTCCATGGTCTCCTCCACGGTCTCCACCATGGTCTCCTCCATGGTCACTGCCATGGTTGCCTCCATGGTCACCTCCACGGTCGCCGCCATGGTCGCCGCCATGGTCTCCTCCACGGTCGCCACCATGGCCCCCTCCATGGTCTCCTCCATGGTTAACTGCATGGTCTCCTCCATGGTCTCCTCCACGGCCTCCACCATGGTCTCCATGGTCACTGCCATGGTTGCCTCCATGGTCTCCACGGTCGCCGCCATGGTCGCCTCCATGGTCACCGGCATGGTCTCCTCCATGGTCACTGCCATGGTTGCCTCCATGGTCTCCACGGTCGCCGCCATGGTCGCCTCCATGGTCTCCTCCATGGTTAAATGACGTCACTTCCTGTGACGTCATTTCCGGGTGAGCTATTCCCAGTGCTAGTTGTGTGACTGCTGTCCTCTTGTTTGGCATTAGCCTTACTACTATTGCTTACTCTAAGGGTTATCTGGGTTAATATTCACATCTAGTACCTTTTATTAGCTAATTCACCACTGTTAAACCGCTTTCTGTTCACTTTTCTCATTTTGCTAAATAAACCACTTCTCTTTACCTAAACACCGCTAGCCTTAGCCTAGAACATAGCATGACCACCACTCCTTCCGCCTCTCCTCCTCTCTCCTGCCCCATGTGCCATATGTTTAGTGATGATCCTGCCTCCTTTAGTGAAGATAGGGGTAGGTGTGTTAAGTGTAGTCTTGTGTTAGACTTGGAGGCCAGGCTGGAGCAGTTAGAAGCGCGGCTCCGCACAGTGGAAGCTAAGCCGGCTAGCCAGGTCGTTACTCGTAGCGCGGGCCGCGCTACCAGGGCTAACTTAGCTAGCACCCCAGCGCCCTCCCAACAGCCGGGAGACAGTCAGGGGTTTGTACCGGTTGGGAGGAAACATAGTGCTAAACGCAAAAACTTAGAGCACCCGAGACTCCACGTTTGTAATAGGTTCTCCCCCCTCAGCGACACACCCGCTGAACACTCAACTCTGGTTATAGGCTCTTCTGAAGTTAGAAACGTGGAGCTCCCAGCGGCTACAGTCAGGTGTTATCCGGGGGCCAGAGTTGGTGACATCGAGGGGAACCTTAGGATGTTAGCTCAGAATAAGTCCAGGTTCCGTCGAGTCGTGATTCACGCAGGCGGTAATGATGCCCGACGGAGACAGTCAGAGGTGGTTAAGTTAAACGTAACTTCGGTGTGTAAACTGGCTAAGACGATGTCCGACACTGTAATTTTCTCTGGTCCCCTGCCGAACTTAGTCAGTGATGAAATGTACAGCCGCTTTTCATCATTTAACCGCTGGCTTTCTAGATGGTGCCCAGAAAACGGCGTTGGTTTTGTGGATAACTGGAGCGCGTTTTGGGGGAAGCCCGGTCTCATGCGGAGAGACGGCGTCCATCCCACCCGGGACGGTGCCGCTCTTCTTTCTAGAAACATTTCTGCTAGCCTTAGTCTGTTAACCTGACAATCCAGAGACGAGACCCGGGCGCAGAGCAGCAGTGGAAAACGCTCCCCTGAGCCTCCCTTAGGGTTAGTGCCGGTGCAAAACCCATGCAGGGAAAGTCAAGCAGGTCCTAGCTTTAGCTTATGTGCTGAAAGACAAATGAAAGGAGCGCGTCATAGAAACTTAAAAGTGACAGACAGCAGTTCTCACAAGCAGAATTATGTCATTAAATGCGGTTTATTAAACATTCGATCCATTTCCTCCAAGTCCCTCTTAGTCAACGAGTTAATTACTGATAACAATCTTAGTCTTTTAGCCTTAACAGAAACTTGGCTCCATCAGGATGACTATGTTAGATTGAATGAAGCAACCCCCCCCACTTATGCTAACTATCAGAAATCCAGGATTTCAGGGAAAGGAGGTGGTTTGGCAGTAATATCACAGTCTAGCTTACTTCTCAGCCCTAAAGTTAAAAATGCTTATAATTCTTTTGAAAGCATCATATTGTCTTTAAGTCACCCAAACAGGAAAACTCGAAAACCTGTTTTACTCATAATTATTTATCGCCCCCCCGGCCCATATTTAGAATTTTTAACTGAGTTTTCCGACTTCCTATCGACTATTGTCTTAGATTCTGATCAAATTATAATATTAGTGGATTTTAATATTCATGTTGATGACCCCAGTGACTGCCTAGGAAAGGCTTTTGCAGCTTTATTAGATGATGTTGGTTTCACCCAAAGTGTGAATGAACCCACTCACTGTCATAAGCACACCCTGGATCTTGTTCTAACCCATGGGATAGAGATCAGCCAGCTGAGTGTCCTTCCTCTTAACCCCATCATTTCTGATCACTTTCTGATTACCTTCCAGTTTACACTGGAACATCCTTCTGTCCCAGTGAATAAGAAACAACTTAGAAGAACCTTAACTGACCGTTCTGTGTCTGAGTTTAAACACACAGTTCAGCCAGTACTTAGTGATATTCTGAGAAAATACTCTGAGACCAGCTCCCATAGTATCAGTCCTAGTATAAATGACCACTTTGTTAATGATGCCTTACAAGCCCTCAGGAGTACACTCCATGTTGTTGCCCCCTTGAAACCTAAGTTCGTCAGACAAAACCGAGTAGCACCGTGGTTTAACGCTGAAACTCGTTCTCTTAAACGAGAAACCCGTAAGTTGGAAAGAGAATGGCGCCGCTCCGGTTCAGAGCAGTCTCTGGATATCTGGAAACATAGCCTATTAAATTATAAAAAAGCTCTGCGTAGAGCTAGAAGCCAGTACTATTCAACCTTAATATCAGAGAATGGAAACAATCCAAGATTTCTTTTTAGCACTATAGCTAAATTAACTCGCAGTCAGAGCTCAGTAGAACCACATGTTCCTGTTTCTCTCAGCTCTGATGATTTTCTTACATTTTTCGATAGTAAAATCTCAAATATTAGACATAAGTTAAATCAAGTTATTCCTATTATCAGCCCAGAACAGGCTGAAGCGGTAGAAATGGAGGCATCCATAGAAACCTCTGTAACATTAGACTGCTTCACTGCTGTGGATCAAGTGGAAATAACATCAATTATTACGTCCTCCAAATCCTCAACGTGTCTGTTAGACCCAATTCCCACTAGACTTTTTAAAGAAACTTTTCCCCTAATTAATGATCCCATATTAACAATGATAAATACCTCTCTGGAAACGGGTTACGTGCCACAGTCTTTTAAATATGCAGTTGTTAAACCTCTTCTGAAAAAGCCCAGTTTGGATCCTAGCATCTTGGCCAACTATAGACCGATATCAAACCTGCCCTTTATTTCTAAAATCCTAGAAAGAGTTGTAGTTAAGCAGCTTTACTGCCACCTACAGGACAACAGCCACTTTGAAGACTTTCAGTCGGGGTTTAGACCTCACCACAGTACGGAAACTGCACTAGTTAGAGTCTCTAATGACTTGTTATTGGCCTCAGAAAAGGGACTACTTTCTATTCTGGTCCTGTTGGACCTCAGTGCTGCCTTTGACACTATCGACCACAGTATTTTACTCCATAGATTAGAGCAGGACATAGGGATCAGAGGATCTGCTCTCCAGTAGTTTAAATCCTATCTGTCCGATAGGTATCAGTTCGTTAATGTAAATGGCCATTCCTCTCAGTGCACTCGAGTCAACTATGGAGTCCCACAGGGCTCAGTCTTGGGACCGATCCTGTTTACGCTTTATATGTTACCCCTAGGAAACATAATCAGGAAACACAGCATTAATTTTCATTGTTATGCCGACGATACGCAGTTGTATTTATCCATGAAGCCTGACCAGAATGACCAGATAGAGAAACTGAACGCCTGCATCAGTGACATCAAGACCTGGATGACAATTAATTACCTCCTCTTGAACCCAGAAAAAACTGAGGTCATTATACTTGGTCCTAAAAACCTCAGAGAAACTCTGTCTGCTCAGATAGTCTCCCTGGATGGCATAAGTATAGCCCCCAATTCCACAGTTAGAAACCTTGGGGTTTTACTTGACCAGGATTTATCATTTAAGGCTCACATATCTCAGGCGTGTAGAACTGCCTTTTTTCACCTGCGAAATATTGCTAAGATCAGAAATATACTTTCTAAGAGTGATGCTGAAAAACTCATCCATGCATTTGTTACGTCGAGGCTGGATTACTGTAACTCCTTGTTAGCAGCGTGTCCTAAGAGTTCCTTAAGAAGTCTCCAGCTTGTTCAGAACGCAGCTGCTAGATTGTTAGCTGGAACCAGCAGAAGAGATCACATCACTCCTGTGTTAGTTTCACTTCACTGGATCCCAGTTGATTCTAGAATCAAGTTCAAGATCCTCCTGTTAACCTATAAGGCCTTACATGGAATGGCCCCGTCCTATATTAAGGACCTCATAGTCCCTTACCAACCAATCAGAACACTTCGCTCGCAAAATGCAGGACTGCTTGTGGTTCCTAGAATTAGTAAAAGTACGGTTGGAGGTAGAGCGTTTAGCCACCAAGCCCCTGTCTTATGGAATAAACTCCCAGCTCATGTAAGAGAGGCCGACTCAGTTTCTACATTCAAAGCTAGACTGAAAACATTCCTCTTTGGACAGGATTATTGTCAGACTAGCTAGTATTCAGAGATTATTTAACTTAATGTTAGTTTGTTTAAATTAAACTTAATAATAACTATTTCTTTTAAAAGGCTGCTAGAAGTTGAAGCTGGGGTAACTATGGTACACTGGGGTTCTGTCCTCTTTCCTTTTTTACTTCTACCCTTCCTCTCCTCTATTCTTGATCATAATTTATCATTTAGTTCTCCATGCCTCTGTTTGGTGCAGTGCGATTCATGTATTGTCCCTCTTTTCCTCTCCCCTCCTGGGGAGTGGGAGTGCTTCCAGACTCCAGTTGTTTCATCCGTGCTCCAGTTCCTGACCGAGTATCTCGCCTCTGCTCCTGCTCCTACACCTGGCTGTGGATCCTGCCTCCGGCTCGACTCGCGCCTTTGACTGTCCCGATAACCACGGCTGGATGAAGCTCGTCTGCTGGACTTTTATATATGTAGTTGTAGATTTAGATAAGTTAATTCTTCTCTAAGATTTCTGGTAAATCGCCTGTCCGTCCTGGGGGAGGATCCCTCCTTCATGTGGGCACCCCTGAGGTTTCTTCGTTTTTTCCGGAATCCGGTTTTTTTGGGAGTTTTTCCTTACCGCGAAGGGGGGTCTAAGGGCAGGGATGCCAGTATAGCTTAGTCAGTTTGTTAGTTCATTTTAGTATTTTTCTATTGAACTCTTTGTATTCGTGATCCTTTTGATTTCATGTTTTACTTCGAAGCCCATCGAGACGACTGTTGTTGTGATTTTGGGCTATACAAATAAAATTGAATTGAATTGAATTGAATTAAATGCATGGTCTCCTCCATGGTCTCCTCCACGGTCTCCACCATGGTCACCTCCACGGTCGCCGCCATGGTCGCCTCCATGGTCTCCTCCACGGTCGCCACCATGGCCCCCTCCATGGTCTCCTCCATGGTTAACTGCATGGTCTCCTCCATGGTCTCCTCCACGGTCTCCACCATGGTCTCCATGGTCACTGCCATGGTTGCCTCCATGGTCTCCACGGTCGCCGCCATTGTCGCCTCCATGGTCTCCTCCATGGTTAAATGCATGGTCTCCTCCACGGTCGCCACCATGGTCTCCTCCATGGTCGCCACCATGGTCTCCTCCATGGTCGCCGCCATGGTCTCTTCCATGGTCACTGCCATGGTTTCCTCCATGTTCACCGCCATGGTCTCGTCCATGGTCGCTGCCAACGTCAACTCCACGGTCTCCTCCATGATCTCCGCCATGGCACCCTCCATGGTGAACTCCATGGTTGCTGCTATGGTCTCCTCCATGCTGGCATTCATTGTTGCCTCCATGGTCTCCTTCATTGTCGTCCACAAAAACTCCTCCATGAGCTCCAGATGGTCCAGAGCTCTGCTACCTTCATCCTCACAAAGACTCGTTCACCTTCTGACCACAACACCTCCACCCTAAAAGAACTCCACTGGATCCATGTTTATGTTGGAGTTCACGTAGAAATCCTCTTCACATTTAGTTTGTCCCACGACGTTTTGCCTTTATATTCAGTCCCTGCCCGGAAGTTCCGCCCCCATCTTCAGTCGGACCTGTGAAGTTCCGCCTACACTGTCAGTCGGACCCCTGAAGTTCTTCCCCCATCTTCAGTCCGTCGATGAAGGCGAGACTTCATGGGATGGATTGAAGATGGAGGCTTTTACTTCAGAGGACGTCCAACCTATGCCCAACCCGGGATAATCCTCCTCACAGCAGCAGTTTATCATTTTGTCAGTTTTTGGGGAAATACCTGGGAACGTTTCCAATATTGGACTTTTATCCCAATATTCTTCTGAGACACTAACTAACTTTGAGGTTTTTCAATTTTCATAAACCACAGAAATGATTATAAAAACATCAAAGGTTGAAGAAAAGACTGGTTTTATTTGACCTTTTATGTTGTTCAAACACACCTGTAACATTGCATTTAAAATGAGCAGAAATGAAGTGAAATCATTAGAACAAAGTGAACGAGGAAGAATATCGACGGATTAAAGTGTGAAGAATTCCAACCAAAGGCAAATGAAACGTTGATGTTCCTCTCCGAGCTCGAACTCGTCTGTTCTGCCTTGAAGACGTTAATCTTTGAGGACTTTTCAAACAAGCTGACCCCCCCTCCCCCCCAGGGAGTCACATTCTTCTGCTCATAGCAGCAGCTGCAGGAGTTTCCCTCAGACTGTGGGGATGACGTCACTCTGGAGGCTCTCTGCAGAAATGCTTTTGCTTTCTGAGTCTCTGGGGTCTCAAACCTGCTCCGTGTCGTGTCGGTGTGGGCAGTGGCGGTTCTACACTAACTTACTCCCTGGGCGAGTAACCCCACCAGCGCCCGCACACATACAAAATTTGACAACATCCTGTTGTGTTCCCTATCTTCTATTTAGCCATTTTACTCAAAAAATGCATGAATTTTCTAGACTCGTATTACAGGGGGGTCAAACTCAGTCACACAGGGGCCTAAGTTAAAAAAAAAGCTTTAGGTTTTGGGCCAAAGAAGATAAAGATTTACTGAACACACTAAAGCTAAACTTTTAAACCTCTTAAACTGAACTTTTTGAACATAAATATGAATAAAAACAGCAACATTAATCCAGAATAACGCAAGTTAAACCTTAAATAACTTGTAATATTTTGCTCTCCATAGAAATATATTCTGTCAAAATTATACAAATATGAACATGCTGCAGAACAAAACAAACAAAGCCTGGAAATATTAATAAGAAATTACATATCAAATAATTCCATTTTTTTTGCTCTTTCATCATTTTTTGGAGCATTTTTTTAGAGCTGGACTCCTGCTTCATTTTTAGCAATAATTTCTTAATGTGTGACGTCCTGTGTGTGTCTTTGTGAAACATATCAGAGGGATTAGATCTAAAAAATAAAACTTATTGTGATTAATATGTTTAGGTCTTATAAAACATTAAAGACTAAATCTTAGAACTCATCAGTGGGATTACTCCAAAAATATTTGGCATTTCCCTAAATTTGTGCAACACCAACAGTAGAAATCCTCCAAAAAAACTCAATCCATTAAAAATGGTCTGCGCTCACCCCCCTCCCCCTCCCCCTCCCCTTCCCTCTGACACACGCGGCTCCGTCTCTATGACGGGAGGCGCAGCTGCGGCCCAGAGTTGATTGTCAGATAGAAAAAGACTCCCAATCACCTGTTAGTGTGATTCAGCCAGCCACCGGCGAGTTGTGCTCCCCTCTCGAGTTTTTTTACTTATGCTCCAAAGACTACCGCAAAGAGGTGTGGCCGCAAGCGTCTTGCAGCAGAGGGCGGTGGTCACGTGCGCGTCGGGTCTGCTGTGTCGGAGCAAAGAATTGTGGGAAATAATCCCCATTGCCTGCTTTTGTCGAAATTGGGTTGAGCACGGGTGTTTGTTCTGCCTAATTCCTTTTCATGTGACTGTTTTACGTTGTTTCACTCTGAATTATTCTTTTTTTTTTTTTTTTTTTTTTTTTGCACCATAAGTGTGAAGAGGAAATAGGAGGAAGACATTATTAAGAGTCTGATGTGTCAAAATAAAAGCATCACGTGTCGGCTACTGAAGTAATTTCAACTTAAAAGCTTCAAGCTACCTCTTTGAATATAGTATGTAGCACATTACGCATCGGGCACGGCAAATGCCGCCCCCTCGCGAAGGCCAGCCGTATGTACCTGTAACACGGAACAGCCAATCAAAATGCAGCTTCTGCAGCACAGGCAGCCAATCAAATTGTGGCTTGTGGAATGCTTTCCAAAGTGATGAAATCCTTTGGTACCGAGTTCGAGCCCCGGTTAGAGTGATGTCAGTCAGAAGTTAGGGTATAACAAATGTTTTAATGTTAAACTGAAAATGACATTTCATAATTATTGTTTTCTACTTCCATCTTTCCTTGTGCCTAAAAACAGTCATTTCAATTTCAACCATGCTTTATTAAGATATCAACAAGCAATAAATAAATAAACAGTATTTAACACAAAACGTTCAACCATGTATCTACAATTAAAGGGCAGAAGGATTTAAATATGCAAAAATTAATACAAGTAATTTAAAGATGTAAAATGAATTGAGGTAGAAGTAAATATTGTTGCTTTTTCTATCAAAACTAAACAATTCAAGAACAAAACTGTAAGAAAATTGTATTCACAAAATAGATTTCACAAACTAATTTACAAATATTTTCACATTGAAGGATAAAATCAGGAGTTCTATCATAATCAGTGTGTGTGACCATGAATGCAGCCTTTAACTCTCTGTCAAAAAATGGACTGACAGCAAAGTCTGCAAATGGGATTCTGGGGTTGGTAAGGACTTCTGCTGCATAGATCTAGTGTACCTTTTTGGAGCAGTAGAGGTATTTTACATCCCCAGACAGATAAATGAACAGAAGATCCATCCTCAAAGTAACAAGGCTGCCCACAAGCAAGACAGTTGTGTATCATCTTTTTTCCAGGTTTCTGCTGTTGTTGCTGCAGACCTACAATCTCCTTCACCATTATTTCAACGTCGGTCTGAGTTAGAGGAGCTTCTTCTGGTTTAAGCATGAGGGAGAGTCACAACTGGCACAGTGACAGTTTCACTTCCTTGAGTGAGTTTATACCACAGCTGCTGGGTCTCCAAAGGTTTTACGGAAAATGATGTTCTGAGGTGGGATACGCCACAAGCAGATCATATTCATTGCAGGTCTCACAGGTGGACACCCGGGCCACAGTCCTAAGGCCTCCATCTCTGTTTTCATCCAGATCCTCTGCTGGGGAGATCAGTTCCAGCTGCTAACATCTTGGTCATAAGATGGAAGTGGTGGAGCAGCAGGCGTTGGCTGAAAGTGAGCAGGAGGAGGAGCTGCAGACTGAGCTGAGGGTCTTCCAACGACTGCTGGAAAAATAAAAAAATAACATGAGTTGTTGAATAAAATATTATCTCAAAGTCCAAATGAATACAGTACTTTGCATTTTTGTCAAAGTTAATGCACTGACTGTAGGTTTTATCCTGGACACTTTGAGGCAGTTCCAAGGCGAGGAACTCTGGTGGTACTGGCAGAGGAGTCTTCACTGGAGCAGAAGAAACTGCTGGAAAAAGACAGTCAGAAACAGACAGGACGCTGCAGCAGAGTAAAGCTGACAAATGATCCCCAAAACTCACCTGCATGTGTGGCAGCAGGACAGCTGGACTTCTCAGGCTGGTCTGGATTCAGATCAACAGAAATATCCATCACTAAAGCCCAAAGTATTTAGAGTTCTTTGTTAGTAATTGTGCAAAACCATCTAAGAAAACATGCTCAATAGAACAGGTGTGGTATGAAAATCAATAAATGAATAATTATTTTCCTTTTTTAATATTTTGATTGACCAGGAAAGGTACCATTATGATGTAATAATCCATGTGTAACCACTTTACTCTGACGTGTTAAGACATGTACTTTTGTTGTAATTCTGCTTTTTAAGACTGGTTTCTTTCAATCACTTTCATGAGAAACTCATGCAAATAAAATATTTCTGAATTTACCCTCAACGACGAACAATGAATACCTTCAGCATCACAAAAGCAATCACACAAAACACCTGCATTAGAACAGAACGTGGCCAACCAGCAAACAGAGGAAAGGAAAAGGTGATCCTGGTTAACGACAGAACCATCAGGTACCAGCGACAGCAGCAGCAGCAGCTAGACCTTTACTCAGTGAACCTGCAAGAAAATAAAGTAAACATATGAATATGCATCTATTTGAACAGACACATTTAAAAGTGCTGAGTGTAAAGAAAGGAGTGATCTAAGACTAACATGTAGTCTAGTATCAGTTTTTCAACTACTAGTACTACTATTCTGCATACAGAAACATAATCAACATGTGATACATGTTGGTGTTGCTCACTTGGCTGGGTTGGGATTGTTTCTAAACACGTTGGTCCTGTCATCTTCTTCACTACATGTCCCTGCTCTTTAGTAAAAGAAATAAGAAAACCGGTTGGAATCAGAAGTAGTAATTAACACTCAGTGTGTACTTGTGTGTGATTTAATTTTACCTTGTAAAGGGAGGAGTTTGGATGGAGAGACATAGAGTATCATTCTCTCCAACTCTTCATCATCTTCCATCTCTAAAGAAGACACTGAAAAGATGGGAAACATCATTTCTACCATATTTACTAACGTCAGCATGAACGTCTAGTCTGCCACAGACCTGGAGGACTAGAAGAAGGTTTAGGAAGAGCAGGTTCTGAAGAGCTCTGAGTCTGAGCCTCTTTCTTCTTCAGGTACTGCTGGAGCAGGAACATTTTGCTGCCTGAAACACACTGTTTCCTGAGGATAAATGATGCACATCCATCTTCTCTTTTCTACCAGACATCAGAATTTACACACACCGTTTGTTGCCATCTCCAGTATCTACTCTAAGAATGACCTTTTGTTTCTGTGCAGGAAGAAGCTGCTTTACTACACGGCACCATTGAGGCAGCCAAAGGGGGCAGTCCTTTAAAGGAAGATGTTCCCTGCCTGATGTTCTGAAGGTGGATGAAGGAGAACAGAAGGAGAGTCTTAAAGAGCTCCAAACCTGCCCCCTCATGAGTGAAGATGATGAGAGATTGATGGAAGTGAGGGAGCTTTTCGTCTTTTCATTTCAGTTTTTCAGTGACTGTGAAGCATTTTGCACAGAAATGATGGATAGTAAAAAATTAAAGGTGTATGAATGTTTTGAGGAACAGTAAATCAGTGTCTGCTGTTTTTGTTTTTTCTACTTTTTTGGTCTATATTTGTATATGTGTAACCCTTGTTCTATCCTAGGCACTTTAACGTTGGGAGTTGGGTCATCCAGACCCACTAGACAGTGCTCTGAACCTTTTTTCTTCAATGATTTGTGATCTTCACTGGTGTCCATGGATTACATGAAATCTTTCCACCTTTATCCACCTTTGTCATGGTAGGGAGAACACCTCAATGGAGGGGGAGGGGTCATCTAAGATAGCACAAGGGTTAATGCTATATGATAGCATTCATTCATCTTCTATTCCGTTTCATTCCTTTTGGGGTCACGGGGCTGCTGGAGCCTATCCCTGCCACTTGCTAGTGAAGGCAGGGGGCATCCTGGACAGCTCGCCAGCCTGTCCCAGGACCACAATCACACACCCACACACTCTCACATCACACCTATGGACACTTTAGAGTGACCAGTTTACCTATTAAGCATGTGTTTGGAGGCTGGGAGGAAGGCTCAGAGAAAACCTCCCACACATGCACGTCTAGCATGAGGTCAGAGGTTTTACTTTCAATGTTTAACCCGCCTGAGACTAGACACTCCTACAGTTGTGTGAGACTGAGCATAAATACACAGTTATTACACAATATCTGTGGAACCTAGGTGTGATAAATTATATATTTTATATTGTAATATAATCTTACACATAACAATAAACCATTGATCAATAAATGACAGGTAGAATATAACTAATGTTACAGTCAGCAGCTTTGCTCAGTCTGCCCTTTTCTCCTGTAGCCAAATATAAAAGGGAGCTTTTTCCTAAAGAAAATTATTAAAACACGATTGTACATATTATAAAGGCGGTTAATTAATGCATTTATTTACGTCCGTTCAAACACACAAACGGTGGAAATTCAGGTTGGCCGCTTGTAGTGCATGCAGAAACGTTCCAGGGTGCTCCATAATTGCCCGCACGTATTTTAAGGATTAAAGTTTGCCACACATACTTTCTCCGGGTCTGTGAGGCCAGACAGAATTTATTAACTCCCTAATACATGCACATAGAAACATGTAAAAGGCATGAGAAGACAGCAATCACGGGATAAATTCCCTAATTTAATTCAACATATTTTTTATTTAGCGCAAATTCGAACTACAGACGTCTCAATGGGCTTCATACCAGTAATTGTTAGGTAAACATGCAATCAAAAAGGGATCATGAATACATAGAATGCATTAGGATAATACTAAACTTTAACAAAACAGACTAAACTAAACCGGCGTTCCTCCCCTTAGACCCCCCCTTCACGATAAGGAAAAACTCCTTAAAAACCGGTAGGTGGCAATATTGCACAGGGAAACTTGTAAAATGCGAAGAAGAAGAGGGGCTCAACGTGGGCGGGGTTAACATTCCACAGCGTTTCAGCATTCCACGATGTTGAGCAATTCTGCAGGCTGCAGCCAGGGGTCGTAGGTTAAAGTCGGAGGTCCCGCTCATGGCGCCAAGATTTCTGCTGCCGAGCTCCGCCACCGGAAAACTAGAATCCAATCAGCGCAGGACTCTCCAACACAGGAAACCGAGATTGGTGCTTCAACAAAATATACAAATCTTTATTACAAAAATGTTTTTTTTTTAAATACCTATGCTAAAACACAAATGTTTTTAACGCATTAACACAAATATCTTTAATGCCTAAACAACTGTCTTGAACGCGCAAAAAAATGTTTTTAATGCGTTAACATTAATGTCTTTAGCACCCATGCACACCTTTTATTTTATTTTTTTAACTTTTCCCAGAATTCGTTTAAATTATGTTGAAGTTTTACTTTTTATTTAACTGATAATAATAATAATAATAAATATCCTGTTGAGCCTTTGACTTCTTGCACTGAATTATTGGTGTTTGTAATATTCTAAATTTAGTAAAACGAGTTTCGGCTCCAAATATCAGTTATCTGCCTTCTTGACTTCTATAATGTGCATCAAATCCACCCTAAAAAACATAACCCATATTTATCTGTAATGTTAGGTCCAGTTGCTATGACTGAGCTTCAGTGACGATGAAGGAGAACCTTCATAGAACCAAGAAGAGCCTTGAGCTGCTATTGACTGACATGAAGCTTAATGCGAAGACCTGGAACCAAACAAGTCCAGAAAAGACCGCACCAATAATTCATCCCAACAGCCTACGTGCACGATAGAACTTCCGGTTAACTTCCGTGTTTCGAGTGTAAGGCCGACAACTTCCTGTTGGTTGTGTTATTGTTGTGGGGAGTTTTGTTGAGTTGCTAGTTTTGAGTAAATATGAGCGGATTTCGGGTAAAAGACAGACGTTTGGTGTTTTAATGTGTGACAAAGACATCACAACATTGTTGTGTACCCGTGTGCGAATTTGTCAAAGTACAACAGTACTATAAGCTTTCATAGCTTTCCAGTAGATGTGTCGGTGAGAGCCGAATGGATGGTGAACACGGCGGGAGGACCGCCCCAAGCAAGACGAGTCGTGTTTCGTATTTGCAGCAATCGGAAAGAAAATGCGTCATGTAAACACACCGTTCGGAATACTTTGCCCCGGTCAGACTCGTTCGGATCAAAATTTCTTTCCGATCGAGATAGCTGGGTTATACCGATCGTTGTTCATGTAAACGGTCATTCAGATCGTGTGTCACTACTGCTCTGGGTTACGTCATGCATAGATGGTGTTTCGCTGAGAGAAAGCTTCGGAGCTCATACGGGACCGACCAGCCGCTCCGCTCTCGCCCCGCTGGCTCTCCCCTCTCTTTCACCCCTCACGAGGGAGATGCGGGGGGGATGCGTGTCCACTGAGGTCTGGACCCGGCATCCGAGCTCTGCATTCGGGTTCCGGTGCCAGTGGACCGAGTGAACCTCTCTGAGCAGAGCAGCCGGATTTATGAATGTGTTTGAGGGGAGGGTGCTTTGTTACGTGTGCGTTTTGTTGTTTTGTTATGTGTGAGAATTCGGACTGCGAGCCGACCCGCCGCTCTGGGTTAGCGGCTGCCGGACTCACGAGAACACGTTTTGTATGGCGGAAAACGGTCTTAAAATGTGTGTAGTGATGCATGAACGCGCACACAAAGGCGTTTACATAGACTTCCATTGGAAGTGGTCGCTTAAGCCAGAGTGAACGTAGTAAAAGACTTGAGATGACTTGGACTTGATGAAACTGTAAGCATCTAGTTGAAAGTCAGATCCTCTGATTTGAACAAAAAAATGTAAAGAAAAGCAGAGAAGTGTGAGAGCAGGAGAAGACGCATGGAGTTAAAGCAATCCAAACTTTACATTTAGATGTTTTACTGCTTTGGTTTTGGCTCTGCACTTTCCTCGTGACGGCAGCGTTTCTGCAACCGTTAAGCCCCTCCCACAGCCCGTGCAGGCACTCCCGTCAATCAAGCCCTGGCGTGTGACTCCATGAGAAGCAGACCTCCCCTGGAGCTTCACAGGAGTCCAAACGCTCTGCTCAGTCCGTAACTGCATTCCTGCTAAAAATGAGTCAGGGTCGCAGTTTCCAACGTTTTTCTCAAAAAGCAGCTTTAACGGCTCGCCCTCTTCAGAAAAAAGCACCGCCTCAATGAACACGGAGCACAAATATGTTTCACATCCCAAACAGCTTCCGCTGGGATGGTCTGGCTATGTTTAACCCGGGTTAGGGTTAGTCCACACACACCAAAGTGGATCTGTTTCCGGCCAGGATCCACAGGTGTTCTTGTTGCAGGGATCCTCTCTGAGAACCAAAGACTTTGAAACTTTCCTGGATTAGGATTTTGATTCCAACAAGTCAACGTTTTCCGCTGACCCTCCAGTTCTGAAAGGATTCTGACGGGTTCTGACGCTGCAGCGTCAGAACCCGTCAGAATTACAAAGAAGGTTAAGACCAGAACCCACTGTTGACGCTTCATCAGAGCTCTGAACTCCTGACGTTCTCTGTGATGAAGAGCAGCAGAACCTGGACTCACCCTGAAGGTGTTGCAGGGCTCCATGTTTGTGATGACGCCCTCTTTCGCCGGGTCAGAACCGTAACAGCACTGAGCCGACACAAAGTTCTCCAATGCCGCCCGAGCCTCCTCCTCTGTCAGGGACGGGATGCTGCAATGCAAGCGGGGGAGGGGGGGGGGTCATCAACCAGCTGCTGTCAGTGGTCAGCACAGCGATCAGGGCTCACCTCCAGTTCTCAGGTGCAGGCCCCGGGGGGGCTGGGGCAGGCTGGGGGAGGATGGGGGGGGGGACGTAGCCCCCAATGCTTTCATAACCGGGGAGGCTGCCGGGCATGTTGAGGGCAGGGGCATGGAGCAGGGGGGACATCGCTGAAACCCAAATCAACAACAATGTTACGCAATGCCGGGTTCTGATCAACACGTTCTGGACCCTCTGACCCCCCCACCCAACATCACCGCTGAGTGGATCAACAGCGGATCCTGATGTTGTGACCCCCCCCCTTGCTGTGAAGGTCAACGAGTCACAGATCTTACCTGCTCCAGGCACCATGTTGGGGGCAGGACCCGTGGGCGGGGGGTACAGACCTGTGACAGACGGAGACAATCATCAGAACCTGGACCCAAAAGAACTTTTAAAGGCATCAGTTTCAGTTTCTCACCGGAAACACTGATTCTAATACGTCTGCAGAGAAACCACAAAACGTTAAACACAAACGCATCACGCTGAGCCCAACCGGCGCGGTTTCCGCCTCATATTCAGTTCGTCCTGTGAAGTTCTGACCCCATCGTTTTTTTTTCTTTTTTTACTATTTTTTAAAATAAAACAAATATTGCTCATACAAAGTATCAAACATTGTCTTTCCACACTGTGTGCAAAGACAAAATGTTCATTTTTGCCAGACAAAGGAAGAAAATGTCAAAAAAACATAGCAATAGCAAAATTAAGGAGGTCAAACAAAAATAATAAAGGCAAATAAATCTGTAAAAGTTTCAGAAGAGACCATGTTTCCGTGTGTTTTAATAGTGTTTACACACAGAATCCTTTCTTTCTGGAAAACATAAAGTTCTGTTAGCATATTTACACTTGTGAATGAAATATTTAGCCTAATAATTTATTCTACTGCAACTCATTCTGTTAAAGCAGACCAACAGTTTTGGTCTAAAAAAATCCTATTCGGTCACAGTACAAACAAATCTTCTGGTGTTGCTTTGCTCGTAACCCTTGTGCTATCCTATGGGGTCCAGATGACCCCCCCCCCCTTCCATTGAGGTGTTCTCCCTACCATGACAAAGGTGGATAAAGGTGGAAAGATTTCATGTAATCCATGGACACCAGTGAAGATCACAAATCATTGAAGAAAAAGGTTCAGAGCTCTGTCTAGTGGGTCTAGATGACCCCACTGTCTAGTGGGTCTAGATGACCCCACTGTCTAGTGGGTCTAGATGACCCCACTGTCTAGTGGGTCTAGATGACCCCACTGTCTAGTGGGTCTAGATGACCCAACTCCCAGTGTTAAAGTGCCTAGGATAGCACAAGGGTTACACTCAAACCATATTTTTTACATTTCATAAAGAACTCTGCTCTTTTTTTTCATCTGTAAACTTATAGGTAACTTGCAGCTATTTGATAACCCTTAAGTTATTGATCATTACAATGTAACCCCTTTATTTTATTTTAATCTTTTTTATTTAAGTTTGTATTTTCTGCATTATTGTATATATATATATATAAATATTTATGTTGTTTACAGTTTTCTATACCTGTTGTAATTATAACTTGCTGAAATCTTTTTACAACTGCCACAATACTGTAAACCTCAAGTGTTTTTTCAATTAAAAAGATAATGAGTTAGCTACATATATTTTCTCTGCATTAAACCTACCTAATGATGTGTTGTTCACATAGGTGGTTTGTTATAAAATGAGTCAAATCTTTCCAAAATGTCGGAGTGAAAGGATGTTACGCCCCATTTGTTGTCTAGGGGAACGTGGAGGGGCATCACAAAAAAAGTAACTGGTTTGTGCCACCAGGTTTAAATGAACGAAAACACCAAACAAATATCTGCATACAAATTACACATTTATTTACAAATGAAGGAATAAAAACCAACAATAACTCATGATGAAGCCAAAAAGGCTTCGGGGTGAACCAAGGCCAAAATAACAAACAAAATGCCACCTAACTGAAAGTCAAAATCTTACCTGGAAATGAAAGAAAAGGGAAATCAATGACAAAAACTAAAAAAACGAGGCTCAGTTTGTGGGGAGAAACGACAAAATGAACAGTTTCTGTCCAGATCTGCTTTAAATTTGCTAAAAAGTGTTTGACTGGAAAACATTTAAAGAGATGTCTTTAATTTTATTGGAGATCAAACCCTTTTGGGGCAGGTTCCAAAGCTCTTCCAGTCAGAGATAACCTGCACTTTTGATGTTTTTGTTATTCCTGCCAGAAAAACAGTTCTGTCCATTTGGGAGGAGAAGGTGATTTAAGGAGAACTGCTCCACAGAAGTCCAACACCATCAATGCAAACTCTGCAGGTGGACAGGAACTCCAGGTGTGACATCAGGTTACCTGTGGATTCATCAGCTGTCACTACACAAACCGTTTTTCTAGAATACTACTCTGGTTTTGTGTAGAATATCTGCATTATTGCAAATCTAGGAGCGCTGCGGAGAAAAAGGATGTTTGTACATCAAAGTCCAATAAACCTGATTCTGGAAAATAGTTTGAAAGGAATCTTTTCTATTTTGAAGTTCCATGATGGCAGAGCTCCAAGCTTATCACAGACATACTTTGGTATGAAATTCCTAAATGAAGTTTCACTTTTTAAGACGTTTTGAACCATTTCACTTTGAGGACATTATTTAGAGAGAAGAAGTCAAGAAAGTCAAGTCCTCCGCCTTTTAATGAATTCACTGATTTTGCACATAGTGGATCCTATTTCTCCAAAGGAAAATAAAAAGGATCCAATTGATCCTTTTTGCATTTTTAGTATGCAGAGATATTGAGGAAGCAATGTAGACCAGTTTCACTGAGAGGTCATGACCTTTTAGTGAAAGATCCCGTTGTGGCCAACGATTAAACTTATTCCAGGATTATAGTTCATCCGTTCTCTTTTTGATCTTTAGTAATCTGCGATCCCAAACATTGATTACTTTACTATTTATGGATTTCAGAGGAAATAAGATAAAAGCCTGATGCTTGAAGAACCTGGGAGGAGCTTTTCACAATAATGTGTCGCGTCTGACCGAATGTTTTCACCATCAACAAGACTACATCCATAGATCTGCCAAGGAAAAGGTTCCGGTCGGGATCATCTGGTCCTCATTCGTGTGGGCTGACGGGGGCTGACATTCCTGAGCCCTGGGGCCCCCCAGCGCCCCACCCCATCCAAACGTCCCAGAAGCAGCTTCTGCAGAGCGCATGCGTGCTCCAAAATAAAAGCCCGGATTCTTTGTGTCTTCTGTGCGCTCCAGCCTTTATTTTGAAGGTGGGGTGTGGAGCCCCCGCGCGTTGTGTGGTCGGGACGTCTGCCATTCTCTGCAGAGGAGCATTTCGGGAGTCCTGCGTGCGCCCTCCTACGAGCACGAGCACCACCATGAACACTCCAGGTAAGACACACTTGTAGTTTGGACCCACTCAGAACCGGAACAGTGGGTTCCCTGGGTCCTGCGATCCTCCGGACCTCCTCTTGCAGAAATGCAGCTGTCACGCGCGCGCGGGGTGGGGGTTGAAGGTTTCTGGCTTTGGGCTCGAAGGACCTTCAGCAGAACCTGCGCTCATTCTGGAGGGTCCTGGACGGTTCCTCGTGATCTTTTGACCCGGTTCCATCTGCTTTCGGTTCTGTAGAACCTCCTCAGACCCTCCTCCCGTCTGGTTGGGGATGTTTGCAGTGATGCGGAGCTGCAGAAGTCATGGAGAACATCCGACCGGAGACCCTCCCTCCCTGTCCGTTCGGACCGGGTTCTGGGGTTCTTGGGTCTCCGAGACCAACCAGAACCGGTTCGGTCTAAGGCTGCTGGCTTCCTGCTTTTCTCTGTGCAGAGAGCTCGTCCTGTTTTTCCCAGAGAAAACCCCGCGGTCTCGCCAGCCGTCACTGACTAGTTTGCGCATGCGCGTTTCCATCCTAGTTTCCGGCACACGCGCCCAGCGAGCTGAAAAGACGGTAGAACGCGCTACTATCACCATCATCCAATAACATGGACTGCTCAGAAATCAATGAGAGCTGCTGCGAACCTCAAGGTCATTCAAGGCGTGAAAAACATCTTCTGTCTTTTGACAACGTTTATTTTTGCTAAATTATCAAATGACCTCATTTTATTCTGCACAGAATGTTTCAAAACTGCATTTTTCACTTTCCTACGATCTAACCTCCATAGATCCCTTTGAATGGTTCTCTGCAGAGAAAGAAAACACATTCTTTTGTTCCTGAATGAGGTTCTGGTTTGTTCCTCCATCCGTCCTTAAACTGAGCGCTTTGGTGCGACGGAGTTTTAGGCCACGGTGAGGAAAAACATCTGGCCAACATGACCAGATTAGAGTCGTCATGTCGACTTTAATCTCGTCACGACGAGAAAAAACTCGACACAAAAAAAATGACGAGAAAAAACTCGACCCAAAGTTTCGAGAAAAACTCGTCGTGTCGAGATAAAAGTCGAAATAAAGTTTGGAGATTAAAGTGGCGATGTTGCGCAAGAGCAGTGAAGCTGAGTCTGTCAGGAGGATTCAGTGTTATGGCTGATGTTAGAGAGCTGGTGGCTTTGAGTTTTATGGCCACCAAAACTCGTACATTTATGGGAAAAAAGTCATAGATTAACAAGGAGAAAACCCTGAAGTTGTCTGTTTATCGGAGCCTAGCTTGAAGATGAATTATGTGGAGCCTTTTGTGAAGCTTTATTTCCGGATTATAGGTTTAAAACAAAGAGATGCTGAACCTTTTGGCGACTCAAAATCAGATTATTGTTAGTGGAGCCGTCTTTCCGGGGTTCGGTGTCAGTAAATCGGACTTTCATCTGTAAAAATAAGGAGCTCAGAGACACGTTTGGGTGCAGAGAACCGCTGCAGCTTTTATTCTCCTTTTCATTCACATAACCTGAAGTTCATCTGTCTCATTACGTCATGAATCTGTCATCCGAGCACCAATGCTGAAGTAAACAGTGTTCCATCCCCCCCTCCTGCAGATGAAGCGACCCATCTGATCATTAAAAAACAAAGATGAATGAAAATAATCTGTTTTATTAGCATTACAACGTTGAAAAAGGCAAAAAGTGCTTCTCCTCCTCAGACGGAAGTGTCACACAAACGTAGAGATCTGGTCTTTGGTGGAGGAAGAAAGGATTCAAGCAAACAGCTGCAGGGACACCGATGACGGCTTCATCGGGCTGCAGAGATCCTGCAAACCAACCATCAATAAAGAAAACTTTAATGAATCGTAAATCAATCAAATGAGCCTCCAGACATCTGGGACGTTATCAATAAACATTCAGCTCACCTGATCAACTGAGTTTAGTCTCTGCTGCTGCACGGCGTTCACCTGCTGCTCTGCATGATGATCACTTCCACAATAATCTCCTAAATTTACGAGTTTTTTTCTCTCTCGCGCAACATTGCGACTTTAATCTCGAAACTTTATTTCGACTTTTATGTCGGCAAGACGAGTTTTTTCTCGAAACTTTGGGTCGAGTTTTTTCTCGTCGTGACGAGATTAAAGTCGACATGACGACTTTTCCCTCACCGTGGCCCTAAAACTCCGTCGTACTTTGGCTTCTACAGTTTATGTTCCAGTAAAAAAGGGACAGAACGACTAAAAACGCTGATGTCAGGAACCGTTTCTATCAGGAACCGTTTCTATCAGGAACCGTTTCTATCAGGAACCGTTTCTATCAGGAACCGTTTCTATCAGGAACCGTTTCTATCAGGAACCGTTTCTATCAGGAACCGTTTCTATCAGGAACCGTTTCTATCAGGAACCGTTTCTATCAGCAACCGTTTCTATCAGGAACCGTTTCTATCAGGAACCGTTTCTATCAGGAACCGTTTCTATCAGGAACCGTTTCTATCAGGAACCGTTTCTATCAGGAACCGTTTCTATCAGGAACCGTTTCTATCAGGAACCGTTTCTATCAGGAACCGTTTCTATCAGGAACCGTTTCTATCAGGAACCGTTTCTATCAGCAACCGTTTCTATCAGGAACCGTTTCTATCAGGAACCGTTTCTATCAGGAACCGTTTCTATCAGGAACCGTTTCTATCAGGAACCGTTTCTATCAGGAACCGTTTCTATCAGGAACCGTTTCTATCAGGAACCGTTTCTATCAGGAACCGTTTCTATCAGGAACCGTTTCTATTAGGAATCGTTTCTATCAGGAACCGTTTCTATCAGGAACCGTTTCTATTAGGAACCGTTTCTATCAGGAACCGTTTCTATCAGGAACCGTTTCTATTAGGAACCGTTTCTATCAGGAACCGTTTCTATTAGGAACCGTTTCTATCAGGAACCGTTTCTATCAGGAACCGTTTCTATCAGGAACCGTTTCTATTAGGAACCGTTTCTATCAGGAACCGTTTCTATCAGGAACCGTTTCTATCAGGAACCGTTTCTATCAGGAACCGTTTCTATTAGGAACCGTTTCTATCAGGAACCGTTTCTATTAGGAACCGTTTCTATCAGGAACCGTTTCTATCAGGAACCGTTTCTATCAGGAACCGTTTCTACATCCCAACTGATGGTTGAAGCCCAAAGTGATCCTCTTTGTTTGCAGAGGCTGAACGCTTGCATGTGGACATTCATTTACAAGAACATGGAGGTTCTCTGAGGCGCGTTTCCGTTCTCCAGACCGGAACAAGTTCTGGATAATGTTCTGACCCAATGATCGCAGGATGCAGACAAACCGGGCCGGTGGGACCCAGCTGTCCCTGCTGTGAGACAGAGAGACAAAGAAAACAGGAAGGGCCTTAAATGTTGGAAGTGAATTAGAAGTTCAGGTTCCAGAGATGCCGGAGAAGGTTCTCCTTCATCCAGGCGTGGAGTCTTAGAGTAACCGGACCGCAGACGTTAAACCTTCAGCTGCTGGTCTGAGTGTGAGTGTGGGGGGGGACTCATGTTCTAAGGCAGAACCGATGAGAACAAACCAGCGTTCTGTTGAGGTTCCCCGCCTGCTGCTGAAGGATCCTGCTGCAGCTGTTACCCCGTCTGCTGTGACTGCAGAGCTGCAGGCTAATCTGCCTCTTTCAGCACCCCCCACCCCCCGTGCACTGTGGGGGCAGTTCCAACAGGCCTCGGCATTTCCTGGGGGGTGAGGCCTCTTTTCATCTGAAACTCTGCAGGTTGGAGCTCGTCCGGTTCTGTTGACAGAACGGACTCCTGCAGGATCCTCTGCAGAGATGGCAGCTGGGGGGAGGGGTGGGGGCATTAATGAGGCTGCAGGGTTGGGGTCCCCCTCCTTCAGTAAAGCCCCTCTGGGTTACAACTTGGTGACCTCTGCTGGAGCTTAACCGTGGGTGCAGATCCACGCCGTCTGTCTTCTGCATGCAGACCAATCAGAAGCCTTCATGTTCCTCATGAAGCGCCTTTACACCCCCGCGCCTCTATAGCAGCCCCCCCCAGCCCTGGTGCTGTCTTTGACACCATTTCTGTACCATCTTCCTCCCCCACCTTTGCTGTGCTGGAATCACCTGCACCCCCCCTGGAGTGGTTTCACTTTTGCTTCCTCTTCACCCCCCCGACTCAACATCTTCTGTAAATTTAACATCTGCTGATGTCCGCCCTTCCATCAAACACAGACACCAGACCCCACCCCCCGCTCCAAACGGCCCCCTCCTCACACCTTTACTCAGAATCGGGTCGCCGTAGTTACATGGGGAGTGAAATACCTATAGGTCATGAGGTTAGAATTGATCGATATGTTCTTTAGTTTCCTGCTGTCGTTGCAGGAAGTTCTGTGTTTCATGGTTCAATCAGCTGACATTCCAGACACTCCTCTCTTTTCTGGTGAGACGATCACCTCCAAACAGAACACGGAAAAATCCCAACAACAGATTTATCTGTGTAAGACACACAGAACATAAAAACAGCAGTCTCCTCCATGGTCTCTGCCAGAGCTCCACCTCCACATGACTAGAACATTGTGATAGTTAGGAAGGAATGTGAACTGTGTTCAACATTATCATCTTTGTTGTCAGGTCTGCACCCCCCACCCAGCGGTCCTACACCCAATGCCTTTGGGATCCAGCCGGCCTACGGGGCCCCAGTTGCAGGTATCTGTTTGAAGCGTACACCTTTCATAGAAAGTGAAGGACGGGTCTCCGGGTGTTTGGAGAAGCAGAGAGTTCACTCATGAACTCTGAGTGGATCTTTGTGTACAAAAGATTTAACTGGGAACCAATCAGAGGACGAATTTACGTCAGTAATGTTAAGGCACACCTGGATCTACAGCTTTCGAAATAAGCGGTGTTGGAAAATATAATCTGTCGCTTTGAGATTACTTTCCTTGTTGCATGTTCAAAAAAGTCGAGAAGGAGAAAACCACGGGATTCGGCCGGATTAAAGATTAACAAATTTATTTCCCTAACAATATTTCTAAAAAACAGAGTAAAACAAAATAAAACAGATCATCTGGGTTCCCAAAGTTTCAGAGCTTGCACAGCGCCAAAATTACCAACGTCTTAACATGCCAGCCTGTTGAGAACAGCGAAAGTTCCTCCGTCCAGCTGTTTTAACATGTCGGTTTCAGCCTCCTCCTTCGTAACACAGCATGGCGTCCAGACTCCTCCTCTGGACGCTCGGATTGGCTGGCAGGGAACCTGCCTACTTCTGTCAGTCCATATTAGGAGTCAGCATCCGTTTCCCGCGTCTGAAGTCACCTCCCAGACTGACATGGTCCCGCAACCAAATGGCTCCCTAGGTGGTCCCCCCATGTGGCCGGATTTACCTAGCATCCAGTAGACAATACACCTTTGTTCCCCACACGGGAGCAGATGCCTGTGGCGGTTCCCAGGGATGGAGTCAGTCCATAAGATGATTGATTTATGATCCAAGTCAGACCTACAACCAAATGGCCTCAGAAGATCAAAGAGTTTTCTCCTGAAGGGATGAGTTCGAAGCTCCAGTATCACAACCTCTTTACATATGCAATGTTCAGGAAGCCCCTTTGAAATTCAAAGTATGGGAACCTCACACAGTAAACCTGTAAGAAAACCTTCAATGAAATAAAGATAAGATAAAAGCCTAGGAGAAATGAGAACCACAAAAAATAAATTCCTTCAGCGGTTATCCTGTTAACCGAGACAACCAAATTTCACGGAGGAGAACCCAAAATGAACCCGTTGGTTGTCTGTGTGACAACCTGGTCTTTTATTCAACATTTTGGTATTTTTCAACTATTTTTCAAGTTTCAAGGGTTAGTTTTTGGCAACCTCTGCATTGAGACGTATGCAGCAAATTCTTTCCACTGACAAACCAAGTGCGTGCATGCTAGTGAATTTTTTCTGTTTCTACATGTGCACTTTTCAATAAAGATCATTCAAATAAATGTGCTGAACAACAGTACCTGGCGCGACCGCTAGAGGTCTCCAGAAACACGTTTAAAATAATCAGCCCGTTAACAGAAGTAATCAAACATATTCATAGAACAGACTGACATGAGCTGAAAAAACTTTTTTCCATAGGATTCATATAATATTCTTAATTTTTACAATAGTCTTTGTATTTTAGATTCTTTAAGCAACAATTATCAAAACCAGAGACAAAAAAGAACCAATATATTTAAATCTGTGTAAAGATACTAGTTATAAAGATATTAGTTTCAGGTTTTTGGCAATACTTTGTGTAACCAGATGCTTCAATATTTAGTAAAATGTTTGTTTTTAATATTTAAAGAGTTGTATTTAAATGTCTATCATAACAGGCAGTTGATATTAGATGTATAGAAGAAATAAAGATGTAAGTTCTGACATCTGAGTAGGTTTCGTTGCTGTTGAATATTGGTATTGAAGGACAACCAAAAATTGGGGAGGACAACCGAATATTACTTGCCATTTTTTTCCTACTGTGGGCGGGGCTACATTAGGTAAACAGCACGTTTAATGTTTGATTTTGAGCTTCATGGCTGGAGATGCTGGATTTTAAGAATGTGAACGCAAATACTAATAAAAAAGGAAAGATTAGACAGGACAAAGACCCTATACGTGTCTGACACGACTAGAAACACACAGACACTAACACAATCAACACTACAGACAACCATTGCTGCAACATGTCCAGTTGCTGTTGTGGGGCTGACAGCCAAAAGTTCACAGTTGAGGGGGTTTGACTCCAGAGGGACTAGCTCATTAAAAACACCCACAGGTCTTTTTTGCCCCAGTTTCTTTGTTTTCCAATCAACTTCAATCCGGAAGTCAAAGCACTTCAGTGGCTCTGTGCAGATGTATTAGAATCAGTGTTCTGATAGGGTCCAGAACGTGTTGATCAGAACCCGGCATTGCGTAACATTGTTGTTGATTTGGGTTTCAGCGATGTCCCCCCTGCTCCATGCCCCTGCCCTCAACATGCCCGGCAGCCTCCCCGGTTATGAAAGCATTGGGGGCTACGTCCCCCCCCCCATCCTCCCCCAGCCTGCCCCAGCCCCCCCGGGGCCTGCACCTGAGAACTGGAGGTGAGCCCTGATCGCTGTGCTGACCACTGACAGCAGCTGGTTGATGACCCCCCCCCCCCCTCCCCCGCTTGCATTGCAGCATCCCGTCCCTGACAGAGGAGGAGGCTCGGGCGGCATTGGAGAACTTTGTGTCGGCTCAGTGCTGTTACGGTTCTGACCCGGCGAAAGAGGGCGTCATCACAAACATGGAGCCCTGCAACACCTTCAGGGTGAGTCCAGGTTCTGCTGCTCTTCATCACAGAGAACGTCAGGAGTTCAGAGCTCTGATGAAGCGTCAACAGTGGGTTCTGGTCTTAACCTTCTTTGTAATTCTGACGGGTTCTGACGCTGCAGCGTCAGAACCCGTCAGAATCCTTTCAGAACTGGAGGGTCAGCGGAAAACGTTGACTTGTTGGAATCAAAATCCTAATCCAGGAAAGTTTCAAAGTCTTTGGTTCTCAGAGAGGATCCCTGCAACAAGAACACCTGTGGATCCTGGCCGGAAACAGATCCACTTTGGTGTGTGTGGACTAACCCTAACCCGGGTTAAACATAGCCAGACCATCCCAGCGGAAGCTGTTTGGGATGTGAAACATATTTGTGCTCCGTGTTCATTGAGGCGGTGCTTTTTTCTGAAGAGGGCGAGCCGTTAAAGCTGCTTTTTGAGAAAAACGTTGGAAACTGCGACCCTGACTCATTTTTAGCAGGAATGCAGTTACGGACTGAGCAGAGCGTTTGGACTCCTGTGAACCTCCAGGGGAGGTCTGCTTCTCATGGAGTCACACGCCAGGGCTTGATTGACGGGAGTGCCTGCACGGGCTGTGGGAGGGGCTTAACGGTTGCAGAAACGCTGCCGTCACGAGGAAAGTGCAGAGCCAAAACCAAAGCAGTAAAACATCTAAATGTAAAGTTTGGATTGCTTTAACTCCATGCGTCTTCTCCTGCTCTCACACTTCTCTGCTTTTCTTTACATTTTTTTGTTCAAATCAGAGGATCTGACTTTCAACTAGATGCTTACAGTTTCATCAAGTCCAAGTCATCTCAAGTCTTTTACTACGTTCACTCTGGCTTAAGCGACCACTTCCAATGGAAGTCTATGTAAACGCCTTTGTGTGCGCGTTCATGCATCACTACACACATTTTAAGACCGTTTTCCGCCATACAAAACGTGCAACCATAGAACGCGTGTTGAGCATTGACCTTTGACCAACCAGGTCTTAGTTTTATTAGGCAGGTATGGAGGATGTCTCTCTTAGTTCATGGAAGTGCCAACCGGTTGAAAATGGATCGTGTCCAGCAGGACTTATACAGACATTTCAGACACGTGCGCTGGTACCATCCACCGCAGAACCGGCTCCAGGGACAACCAGGAATGTCTGGCTGGAAGACCTCAGAGCTTCTGTGGGGGTGTTGAGATGTGTCCTCCATGCAAAGTGGTTCTTCCCATTAAGGGAAGCTTAATCGTTCCATGAAACATTCTCAGCTCTGCAGGACATGGACTGAAAGTGTTTCTGCTCTACAGTATCGTCTGGAGACGTTCACGGAGTCCAGGTCCAGTGAGCAGGCCCGCAAACCTCATGAAGGTACAGTCCCATGGAAGTGTCCCGAAGACAGCCTGTTCATCAATAGTTATTGGGATGAATTATTGGTGCGGTCTTTTCTGGACTTGTTTGGTTCCAGGTCTTCGCATTAAGCTTCATGTCAGTCAATAGCAGCTCAAGGCTCTTCTTGGTTCTATGAAGGTTCTCCTTCATCGTCACTGAAGCTCAGTCATAGCAACTGGACCTAACATTACAGATAAATATGGGTTATGTTTTTTAGGGTGGATTTGATGCACATTATAGAAGTCAAGAAGGCAGATAACTGATATTTGGAGCCGAAACTCGTTTTACTAAATTTAGAATATTACAAACACCAATAATTCAGTGCAAGAAGTCAAAGGCTCAACAGGATATTTATTATTATTATTATTATCAGTTAAATAAAAAGTAAAACTTCAACATAATTTAAACGAATTCTGGGAAAAGTTAAAAAAATAAAATAAAAGGTGTGCATGGGTGCTAAAGACATTAATGTTAACGCATTAAAAACATTTGTGTTAACACGTTAAAAACATCAATATTAACACGTTTAACTAATTTGTGTTAACTCATTAAAAACATTTGTGTTAATGCATTATAAACCTTTTGGCTAACGCAATCAATACATTTGTGTTAACCCATTAGAAACATTTGTATTAACTCGTTAAATACATTTGTGTTGACGTGTCAAAAACATTTATGTTAATGCATTGAAGAAATTTTTTTTACGCGTTTATGACATTTGCGTTAAAGATATTAGTGTTAACACCTTAAAAACATTTATGTTGACGTGCTAAAGACTTTTTTTGCGCGTTCAAGACATTTGTGTTATCGCGCTAAATATTTGTGTTAACGCATTAAAAACATTCTTCTTAACGCCATAATAAACATTACTGTTAACGCTTAAAAAAAATATGTGTTAAAACATTTGTGTTAACATGTTAAAACATTTGTGTTAACATGTTAAAAACATTTGTGTTAACGCGTTAACAACATTTGTGTTAATGCGTTAAAATCATTTACGTTAATCTGTTAAAAACATTTGTGTTAACGTGTTTAAAACATTTATGTTAACACGTTAAAGACATTTGTGTTAACGTGTTTAAAACATTTATGTTAACGCGTTAAACACATTTGCATGAATGGTTTTTAAAACAGGCCTAGTTTCTAGTAGCGTGACATAAATTCCATTCATTTCATTTCATATTCATTTAAATAGCTAAATATTACAACACGCTGGTATTAGCGGGCCTCACTCTGTTTATTTACCAAAACATGAAATCAGTTCTAAATTACAAAACCTGCTGTCTAAACTACCGTACTTTCACAACCATAGGGCGCATCGGGTTATCGGGCACGGTCTCATTCATGGGGGATTTTTCTGTCTTTGACACAAACAAAAGGCACACCGGGTGTTAAGGCGTGGGCATGTTAACGTCCCGTTCGGACCCTCAGAGCCTCCAGAGTGGGTTAATAAAAGAACCAGTCCCTGTTCTTTTAGAGGAAACCTTTTTTTTACTGTTCTCCCTAACTGGGTAACACAAACTTAATGATCACTCACTCACTCGCGCGCTCAGGTCTCCTCCTTATCCTACACACGCTAAAGACACTCACACAGGCTGGCACCCGCTGCAGTCGCGTCTACTTTCCTCTTTTCTACATATGCGCTAGCGAAAACGCTGTTGCTTTCAGCACACACGCGCATGGACACACACGCACACACACAGTCTTGCACCAGTCTCTCTGCTTTTCTCCTCCCTATATGCACTACAACGAAAACAGCAGCTTAAAGCACACACACAAACACTCAATGTGTGTTTAAAAAAAAAAAACAAATCTGAGTATGTTTTGGTTTATTTTTCATTATTCCTCCGCGTAGCTGATAGCTGCAGTTCAAACAGGGCTTCAGCCATCAGCCAAGTGTTGGGACCCCGGGCTTAGCCCCGCCCATGGCCACTAAGAGTCATGGGAAGTGTTGATTCCCACACCATGAGTTAGGTGGCTGTGAAGAGAAGTGACTCTCATGTTGTCACGCTAATTTTGTTAATTCATTGTAAATGGGCAACGCTGTTGTTAGAAATGGGAATAGAAGCCCCATGAAGCTTCCCTTGTGGTTCACGTACTTGTGCCGGAAAAATGAACCACCCATTCAGGGCTTAGAAACCACACAGAACAGCGGCATCTGGTGGTGGACTGGACATATATCGACATATGTTTCAACTAAGCTCCCTGTAACACTTCAATGTGGAAATGATGATGAAAAAATGTAAAATAAAACAATGTTGTTAATGATGATTAGAAAAACAACAGCGTAAAACAACATGACGTGATGTTTTCTGAGAGGTGCTTGACACAGCAAAATACACATCACATTAAGAATTAAACGCAAAGCAAAAAATAAAATTGTCAAGTACTGGTCTTTATCTCAGTACCTCCGGATGCATACTCCACCGACTGTTCCACTGAGCCATCTATTCTGACACGATTTGGGTTGCCATTATAGATTAATTGAAGTATTTTTTTGCTCATAGTGTATTGTTTTATTCGGAGAAATGGAGTTGAAATGATCCTGAGCCACAGTACATTTTTTACAAGGAACCATGGTAAAGTGCAATGAACTGACGCTGATTCCAATCTTGGGGAAACAACAGAACTTTTCGGGAAACATTTGGGATTTATTTCGTATTTCTAGAGAATAGCGCCCCCAACTGTTCAAAACGCAAGCGACATTTGAACCGTGGTTGACCAAACGAAGCATTTGGCGCGTCATACGTCATCAACCCCGTGATCTGTGCGAGTTAACACACACCCGAAACATTGTGCCGAAACACTCTGTTCCATGAAGGTGAAAGGCGCGCCGGAGCGTGTGTGTCAAACGGGCCGTCCCTAGCTGTCGATAACATGAGTGAGCAACCTGCTCCTCTGCTTACCCCTCCCTAACTGAGATTGTTAAGGGTTATAGTTTTAAATTGCAGACAGTTATACTGCAGTTAAGGTCCACTTGGGGGTTACTTCTCTTTCCCTTCCTCACTCCATCTGCTTCTACGATTCACACCTACACATCAGGCGCACCCGCTCATAGGGCGCCCCCTGCTGGCTGAAGAACATTTATGACTTTTAAGCACTCCTTATAGTTGTTAAAATACGGTAAACTTAGAAGTTTGAATTGGCATCTCGGCCCTTACACCCTCCTTTCCTGTAAGGAAAAACTCATAGAAAATGATTTTGGTAGAGAAGAATTAGCTTCGCTAACTCTACATCTACATGTTAGAATAGTGCAGCAGACGAGCTTCATCCAGTGCAGGGGTGGGCAATTAGTTTGACTGGCGGGCCACATAGGGTTGTAAAATTGGATAGAAGGGGCCGGACCAGGAGCACAACATGGAATCTGGAGGAAAACATTTGGAATGAAAATTATATCTTAAAACAGAACATTTTAGAGTTTTTAGGTTAAAACTTTTGTTCTCATTTTAGAGCCAATTGCACCAATCATCTAAGATAGCACAAGGGTTAAATTCTTAAACCTTCATAGAAATTAGGTCCTAGAATGAAAACAAAGATCTGATAATAGATTTCTGATCTGAAAGCTCCGCGTTTCTGTACAGGAGACACGGAGGAGATTGATTGACAGGGTCTCCAGCCAATCAGAACACAGAACAAGGTGCGCTGTTTTAAAAAAAGCAGCATAATGGCTCTAAAAGAATGAGCTAAACCAGGAAAGATGAACTGTGAGGTAGAAAAGGAAGACTGTCTTCTGTTCTGTTTGACAGATTTTAGAGGTTTCAGGTTGGAGCTCAGACTGCAGAAGGGGGGAGTAAAATGTCACGTTCTATGCGGGTCTTGATCGTGATAAAAATAAACAACAGTGGGCCGGACCAAACATGGAGGCGGGCCGGATCCAGCCCGCGGGCCGTAGTGTGCCCACCCCAATCCAGATGGAACTGGGGGACGGCTGGGGGGCGAGACGAGCCAGAGGCCTGAAAGCGTGGTTTGCATAACCATTCAGATGGCGTGGAGACAGAGCGGCGTGGCTGCAGCCACGCCAGAATAACCACTTCATTATTTAAAAAAAGGTCCGTCCTGATTATACATTAAAATAGCAAATATCGGCAACATGTCGGTACGTTTTACATTACAAAACAAACCAGTGTCTGATAAAAAAAAAATAATAATTTAAATAAGCAGCAAACATTGGCGCTCATAAACGGTAAACCCACACTTAAAATCTTTGTATGTTTCTCCATTTGTGGAAAAAAGATGTCCACTGTGAACAGACAAGTTCAAGTTTAAAAAAAAGAAAGTAGAAACAAAGATTTACTGCAGTGAAAAAAGTCAACAGAATCTTTTTCTGATCATCTCCTCAGGTGAAGTGGCTGATTTCTACACCCAGCCTGCTCCTCAGCTGTGGGAGGTGCAGACCACGCCCACTAAGCTCTTCACAGACGAGAAGAAGGAGATCCGTGTTCCGTTCACCTCCACTGTCCAGGTGAGAAAGGAACAGGTGTTAAGCTCCACCTGCTTCTCCGTTATCCTCGTTCCATCAGGTTTCTGTATGTTCTCCTCTTCATCTCAGAGGTCCAGCGGGTCCTTCCAGAACTGATTCTGTATCTGAGAACTTTCTGCAGAAGTTCCCAAACGTTCAGACTAAAATGATGCAGACAGGTTTCAGTGACGATGGTTTGGTTCCTGCAGGTTTGTTCCTTCAGGAGAACCTCAGTGTCTGATGCTGCAGTTCTACTAGTCTGCATCGTTAAAGATCAGTCAGAGAACAACCCACTGTTCCTCACTGTTCCTCAGTGTTCCTCACTGTTCCTCAGTGTTCCTCACTGTTCCTCACTGTTCCTCAGTGTTCCTCACTGTTCTTCTGTGTTCTTCTGTGTTCTTCACTGTTCCTCACTGTTCCTCACTGTTCCTCACTGTTCCTCACTGTTCCTCAGTGTTCCTCACTGTTCTTCTGTGTTCCTCACTGTTCTTCTGTGTTCTTCTGTGTTCTTCTGTGTTCTTCACTGTTCCTCACTGTTCTTCTGTGTTCCTCACTGTTCTTCTGTGTTCTTCTGTGTTCTTCTGTGTTCTTCTGTGTTCTTCACTGTTCCTCACTGTTCTTCTGTGTTCCTCACTGTTCTTCTGTGTTCTTCTGTGTTCTTCTGTGTTCTTCACTGTTCCTCAGTGTTCCTCAGTGTTCCTCAGTGTTCCTCACTGTTCCTCAGTGTTCTTCTGTGTTCCGCACTGTTCCTCAGTGTTCCTCACTGTTCCTCACTGTTCCTCAGTGTTCCTCATTGTTCCTCAGTGTTCCTCACTGTTTCTCAGTGTTCCGCACTGTTCCTCACTGTTCCTCACTGTTCCTCACTGTTCCTCAGTGTTCCGCACTGTTCCTCAGTGTTCCTCAGTGTTCCGCACTGTTCCTCAGTGTTCCGCACTGTTCCTCACTGTTCTTCTGTGTTCTTCACTGTTCCTCACTGTTCCTCACTGTTCCTCACTGTTCTTCTGTGTTCTTCACTGTTCCTCAGTGTTCCTCAGTGTTCCTCATTGTTCCTCAGCGTTCCTCACTGTTCCTCACTGTTCCTCATTGTTCCTCACTGTTCCTCACTGTTCTTCTGTGTTCTTCTGTGTTCTTCACTGTTCCTCACTGTTCTTTTGTGTTCCTCAGTGTTCCTCACTGTTCCTCACTGTTCCTCAGTGTTCTTCATTGTTCCTCAATGTTCCTCAGTGTTCCTCACTGTTCCTCAGTGTTCCTCAGTGTTCCTCACTGTTCCTCAGTGTTCCTCAGTGTTCCTCATTGTTCCTCACTGTTCGTCAGTGTTCCTCAGTGTTCCTCACTGTTCCTCACTGTTCCTCAGTGTTCTTCATTGTTCCTCAATGTTCCTCAGTGTTCCTCACTGTTCCTCAGTGTTCCTCACTGTTCCTCAGTGTTCCTCATTGTTCCTCAGTGTTCCTCACTGTTCCTCAGTGTTCCTCACTGTTCCTCATTGTTCCTCAGTGTTCCTCATTGTTCCTCACTGTTCCTCAGTGTTCCTCAGTGTTCTTCATTGTTCCTCAGTGTTCCTCACTGTTCCTCAGTGTTCCTCACTGTTCCTCAGTGTTCCTCACTGTTCCTCGGTGTTCCTCGGTGTTCCTCACTGTTCCTCAGTGTTCCTCATTGTTCCTCAGTGTTCCTCAGTGTTCCTCATTGTTCCTCATTGTTCCTCACTGTTCCTCACTGTTCCTCAGTGTTCCTCAGTGTTCCTCAGTGTTCCTCACTGTTCCTCAGTGTTCCTCATTGTTCCTCAGTGTTCCTCACTGTTCCTCAGTGTTCCTCAGTGTTCCTCATTGTTCCTCAGTGTTCCTCATTGTTCCTCACTGTTCGTCAGTGGTCCTCACTGTTCCTCAGTGTTCCTCAGTGTTCTTCATTGTTCCTCAGTGTTCCTCACTGTTCCTCAGTGTTCCTCAGTGTTCCTCAGTGTTCCTCACTGTTCCTCAGTGTTCCTCATTGTTCCTCAGTGTTCCTCAGTGTTCCTCACTGTTCCTCACTGTTCCTCAGTGTTCCTCAGTGTTCCTCATTGTTCCTCACTGTTCGTCAGTGTTCTTCATTGTTCCTCAGTGTTCCTCACTGTTCCTCAGTGTTCCTCAGTGTTCCTCAGTGTTCCTCACTGTTCCTCAGTGTTCCTCATTGTTCCTCAGTGTTCCTCACTGTTCCTCAGTGGTCCTCACTGTTCCTCACTGTTCCTCACTGTTCCTCAGTGTTCCTCAGTGTTCCTCACTGTTCCTCACTGTTCTTCTGTGTTCTTCACTGTTCCTCACTGTTCTGTTGTGTTCCTCAGTGTTCCTCACTGTTCCTCACTGTTCCTCAGTGTTCTTCATTGTTCCTCAATGTTCCTCAGTGTTCCTCACTGTTCCTCAGTGTTCCTCAGTGTTCCTCACTGTTCCTCAGTGTTCCTCAGTGTTCCTCATTGTTCCTCACTGTTCGTCAGTGTTCCTCAGTGTTCCTCACTGTTCCTCACTGTTCCTCAGTGTTCTTCATTGTTCCTCAATGTTCCTCAGTGTTCCTCACTGTTCCTCAGTGTTCCTCACTGTTCCTCAGTGTTCCTCATTGTTCCTCAGTGTTCCTCACTGTTCCTCAGTGTTCCTCACTGTTCCTCATTGTTCCTCAAAGTTCCTCATTGTTCCTCACTGTTCCTCAGTGTTCCTCAGTGTTCTTCATTGTTCCTCAGTGTTCCTCACTGTTCCTCAGTGTTCCTCACTGTTCCTCAGTGTTCCTCACTGTTCCTCAGTGTTCCTCGGTGTTCCTCACTGTTCCTCAGTGTTCCTCATTGTTCCTCAGTGTTCCTCAGTGTTCCTCATTGTTCCTCAGTGTTCCTCATTGTTCCTCACTGTTCGTCAGTGGTCCTCAGTGTTCCTCAGTGTTCCTCAGTGTTCCTCAGTGTTCCTCATTGTTCCTCAGTGTTCCTCATTGTTCCTCACTGTTCCTCACTGTTCCTCAGTGTTCCTCAGTGTTCCTCAGTGTTCCTCACTGTTCCTCAGTGTTCCTCATTGTTCCTCAGTGTTCCTCACTGTTCCTCAGTGTTCCTCAGTGTTCCTCATTGTTCCTCAGTGTTCCTCATTGTTCCTCACTGTTCCTCACTGTTCCTCAGTGTTCCTCAGTGTTCCTCAGTGTTCCTCACTGTTCCTCAGTGTTCCTCATTGTTCCTCAGTGTTCCTCACTGTTCCTCAGTGTTCCTCAGTGTTCCTCAGTGTTCCTCAGTGTTCCTCAGTGTTCCTCACTGTTCCTCAGTGTTCCTCATTGTTCCTCAGTGTTCCTCACTGTTCCTCAGTGTTCCTCAGTGTTCCTCATTGTTCCTCAGTGTTCCTCAGTGTTCTTCATTGTTCCTCAGTGTTCCTCACTGTTCCTCAGTGTTCCTCAGTGTTCCTCACTGTTCCTCAGTGTTCCTCATTGTTCCTCAGTGTTCCTCAGTGTTCCTCAGTGTTCCTCACTGTTCCTCACTGTTCCTCAGTGTTCCTCAGTGTTCCTCATTGTTCCTCACTGTTCGTCAGTGTTCTTCATTGTTCCTCAGTGTTCCTCACTGTTCCTCAGTGTTCCTCAGTGTTCCTCAGTGTTCCTCACTGTTCCTCAGTGTTCCTCATTGTTCCTCAGTGTTCCTCACTGTTCCTCAGTGGTCCTCACTGTTCCTCACTGTTCCTCACTGTTCCTCAGTGTTCCTCAGTGTTCCTCACTGTTCCTCACTGTTCCTCAGTGTTCTTCATTGTTCCTCAGTGTTCCTCACTGTTCCTCACTGTTCCTCACTGTTCCTCACTGTTCCTCATTGTTCCTCAGTGTTCCTCACTGTTCCTCAGTGGTCCTCACTGTTCCTCACTGTTCCTCAGTGTTCCTCACTGTTCTTCTGTGTTCCTCACTGTTCCTCAGTGTTCCTCAGTGTTCTTCAGTGTTCCTCACTGTTCCTCAGTGTTCCTCATTGTTCCTCAGTGTTCCTCACTGTTCCTCAGTGGTCCTCACTGTTCCTCAGTGTTCCTCACTGTTCCTCAGTGTTCTTCACTGTTCCTCAGTGTTCCTCAGTGTTCCTCATTGTTCCTCACTGTTCGTCAGTGTTCTTCATTGTTCCTCAGTGTTCCTCACTGTTCCTCAGTGTTCCTCAGTGTTCCTCAGTGTTCCTCACTGTTCCTCAGTGTTCCTCATTGTTCCTCAGTGTTCCTCACTGTTCCTCAGTGGTCCTCACTGTTCCTCACTGTTCCTCACTGTTCCTCAGTGTTCCTCACTGTTCCTCACTGTTCCTCACTGTTCCTCACTGTTCCTCAGTGTTCCTCAGTGTTCTTCATTGTTCCTCAGTGTTCCTCACTGTTCCTCAGTGTTCCTCACTGTTCCTCACTGTTCCTCACTGTTCCTCATTGTTCCTCAGTGTTCCTCAGTGGTCCTCACTGTTCCTCACTGTTCCTCAGTGTTCCTCACTGTTCTTCTGTGTTCCTCAGTGTTCCTCAGTGTTCCTCAGTGTTCCTCACTGTTCCTCAGTGGTCCTCACTGTTCCTCACTGTTCCTCAGTGTTCCTCACTGTTCCTCAGTGTTCCTCACTGTTCCTCAGTGTTCCTCAGTGTTCCTCACTGTTCTTCTGTGTTCCTCAGTGTTCCTCAGTGTTCCTCAGTGTTCCTCACTGTTCCTCAGTGGTCCTCACTGTTCCTCACTGTTCCTCAGTGTTCCTCAGTGTTCCTCAGTGTTCCTCACTGTTCCTCACTGTTCGTCAGTGGTCCTCAGTGTTCCTCAGTGTTCCTCACTGTTCCTCAGTGGTCCTCACTGTTCCTCACTGTTCCTCAGTGTTCCTCACTGTTCCTCAGTGGTCCTCACTGTTCCTCACTGTTCCTCAGTGTTCCTCAGTGTTCCTCAGTGTTCCTCACTGTTCCTCACTGTTCCTCAGTGTTCCTCAGTGTTCCTCACTGTTCCTCACTGTTCCTCACTGTTCCTCATTGTTCCTCAGTGTTCCTCACTTTTCCTCACTGTTCCTCACTGTTCCTCAGTGTTCCTCAGTGTTCCTCAGTGTTCCTCAGTGTTCCTCACTGTTCCTCACTGTTCCTCAGTGTTCCTCACTGTTCCTCACTGTTCCTCATTGTTCCTCAGTGTTCCTCACTTTTCCTCACTGTTCCTCAGTGTTCCTCAGTGTTCCTCAGTGTTCCTCACTGTTCCTCACTGTTCCTCAGTGTTCCTCAGTGTTCCTCAGTGTTCCTCATTGTTCCTCACTGTTCGTCAGTGTTTTTCATTGTTCCTCAGTGTTCCTCACTGTTCCTCAGTGTTCCTCACTGTTCCTCAGTGGTCCTCACTGTTCCTCACTGTTCCTCAGTGTTCTTCATTGTTCCTCAGTGTTCCTCACTGTTCCTCAGTGTTCCTCACTGTTCCTCACTGTTCCTCACTGTTCCTCATTGTTCCTCAGTGTTCCTCACTGTTCCTCAGTGGTCCTCACTGTTCCTCACTGTTCCTCAGTGTTCCTCACTGTTCTTCTGTGTTCCTCACTGTTCCTCAGTGTTCCTCAGTGTTCCTCAGTGTTCCTCACTGTTCCTCACTGTTCCTCATTGTTCCTCAGTGTTCCTCACTGTTCCTCAGTGGTCCTCACTGTTCCTCACTGTTCCTCACTGTTCCTCACTGTTCCTCAGTGTTCCTCACTGTTCCTCACTGTTCCTCAGTGTTCCTCAGTGTTCCTCAGTGTTCCTCATTGTTCCTCACTGTTCGTCAGTGTTCTTCATTGTTCCTCAGTGTTCCTCACTGTTCCTCAGTGTTCCTCAGTGTTCCTCAGTGTTCCTCACTGTTCCTCAGTGTTCCTCATTGTTCCTCAGTGTTCCTCACTGTTCCTCAGTGGTCCTCACTGTTCCTCACTGTTCCTCACTGTTCCTCAGTGTTCCTCAGTGTTCCTCACTGTTCCTCACTGTTCCTCACTGTTCCTCAGTGTTCCTCAGTGTTCTTCATTGTTCCTCAGTGTTCCTCACTGTTCCTCAGTGTTCCTCAGTGTTCCTCACTGTTCCTCACTGTTCCTCACTGTTCCTCATTGTTCCTCAGTGTTCCTCACTGTTCCTCAGTGGTCCTCACTGTTCCTCAGTGTTCCTCACTGTTCTTCTGTGTTCCTCAGTGTTCCTCAGTGTTCCTCAGTGTTCCTCACTGTTCCTCAGTGGTCCTCACTGTTCCTCACTGTTCCTCAGTGTTCCTCACTGTTCCTCACTGTTCCTCAGTGTTCCTCACTGTTCCTCACTGTTCCTCACTGTTCCTCAGTGTTCCTCATTGTTCTTCATTGTTCCTCAGTGTTCTTCACTGTTCCTCAGTGTTCCTCAGTGTTCCTCACTGTTCCTCACTGTTCCTCACTGTTCCTCATTGTTCCTCAGTGTTCCTCACTGTTCCTCAGTGGTCCTCACTGTTCCTCAGTGTTCCTCAGTGTTCCTCACTGTTCTTCTGTGTTCCTCAGTGTTCCTCATTGTTCCTCAGTGTTCCTCACTGTTCCTCAGTGTCCCTCACTGTTCTTCAGTGTTCCTCACTGTTCCTCACTGTTCCTCAGTGTTCCTCAGTGTTCCTCATTGTTCCTCAGTGTTCCTCAGTGTCCCTCACTGTTCTTCAGTGTTCCTCACTGTTCCTCACTGTTCCTCAGTGTTCCTCACTGTTCCTCAGTGTTCCTCAGTGTTCCTCATTGTTCCTCAGTGTTCCTCACTGTTCCTCACTGTTCCTCACTGTTCCTCAGTGTTCCTCAGTGTTCCTCATTGTTCCTCACTGTTCGTCAGTGGTCCTCACTGTTCCTCAGTGTTCCTCAGTGTTCCTCACTGTTCCTCACTGTTCCTCAGTGTTCCTCAGTGTTCCTCATTGTTCCTCACTGTTCCTCACTGTTCCTCACTGTTCTTCTGTGTTCTTCAGTGTTCCTCAGTGGTCCTCACTGTTCCTCACTGTTCCTCACTGTTCCTCAGTGTTCCTCACTGTTCTTCTGTGTTCTTCACTGTTCCTCAGTGTTCCTCATTGTTCCTCACTGTTCCTCACTATTCCTCAGTGTTCCTCAGTGTTCATCATTGTTCCTCAGTGTTCCTCAGTGTTCATCATTGTTCCTCAGTGTTCCTCACTGTTCCTCAGTGTTCCTCAGTGTTCCTCATTGTTCCTCAGTGTTCCTCACTGTTCGTCAGTGGTCCTCAGTGTTCCTCACTGTTCCTCACTGTTCCTCAGTGTTCTTCATTGTTCCTCAGTGTTCCTCATTGTTCCTCACTGTTCGTCAGTGGTCCTCACTGTTCCTCAGTGTTCCTCAGTGTTCTTCATTGTTCCTCAGTGTTCCTCACTGTTCCTCAGTGTTCCTCAGTGTTCCTCAGTGTTCCTCACTGTTCCTCACTGTTCCTCAGTGTTCCTCAGTGTTCCTCATTGTTCCTCACTGTTCCTCACTGTTCCTCACTGTTCTTCTGTGTTCTTCACTGTTCCTCAGTGTTCCTCAGTGGTCCTCACTGTTCTTCACTGTTCCTCACTGTTCCTCAGTGTTCCTCACTGTTCTTCTGTGTTCTTCACTGTTCCTCAGTGTTCCTCATTGTTCCTCACTGTTCCTCACTGTTCCTCAGTGTTCCTCAGTGTTCATCATTGTTCCTCACTGTTCCTCACTGTTCCTCAGTGTTCCTCAGTGTTCCTCATTGTTCCTCAGTGTTCCTCAGAGTTCATCATTGTTCCTCAGTGTTCCTCAGTGTTCATCATTGTTCCTCAGTGTTCCTCACTGTTCCTCAGTGGTCCTCACTGTTCCTCACTGTTCCTCACTGTTCTTCTGTGTTCCTCACTGTTCCTCAGTGTTCCTCAGTGTTCCTCAGTGTTCCTCATTGTTCTTCACTGTTCCTCAGTGTTCTTCTTCTTTGGATTTCTTGTGCAGGACTGCAGCGACTGCCGAACTAAAGGGAAGGTTTCCTGCCAGAAGTGTGACGGGAAAGGATACGTAAGAAAGGACGCCCTCCTCCCCCGGATGATTATCATGAATTGGATTATTATGATCATTAATCTGATTGCAATCAGTAATCAGATTATGCTAATTTACCAAAAATAAATACTGAGATTATGAAAATGAACCGCATTAGAAACCATTACAGACAGTTGATGACAGACCAATCAGGACTGAGTTGATTGACAGAAATGTGTGTGTGTTTTGTACAGAGAGCGTGCTCGCCGTGTGACGGCAGCGGGAGGCGTGACGACGGAGACTGCCCTGACTGTAGCGCCTCAGGGAAGAACAGGTAATGCCGACCCTGAAGGTCTGTAACACGTCTGCTTTTTCCAGTCAGTCAGTGTGAAACCAAAGGGGGGGGGCACTTACTCTTTTCAGAAACACTAAAGTGATGATGATGAAGCAGCATGACAGGATGAGGGAGACGCTTTAACCCTTGTGCTGTCTTAGATGACCCCCCCCCCCCTTCCATTGAGGTGTTCTCCCTACCATGACAACCGTTGCAGCCAGGCTTTCACACGCGGAAGTAAACTAACGCTCCTCGCCACGATGTCGGCTGTTTTCAGAGATTGGTACACATCCCTCTGATCCATCAGGTCGCTAAACTAGAATCTATTGCTGGGAGGTTCTGCAGAACTTTGGCCCGCTTTGCTGATAGCATTTTAGCCGATGCTACGTGCATTAGCCTATTAGCGCTGCATAGCTGCAGAGCTTCACTCGTTCTTAGCACTGCAATCTACATTTTTATATGATCCTGGCAGCAACATGACTCAGAGTTTCAGTTCGGTTCTCATCCTAAGAAAAACTAAGTAGTTCAACGAGAAAAAGCTGCCTCTAGCTGAGGTCTTCCTGTTGTTTTGTAATGTGTTGCTCTGCTGCCAACTAGTGGTTGGAGGTTGAAGTGGAAAACAAGAGTCAGACGCTGAAGGACACTATCGCGATATTTAGCCGAATCGATTTTTTCTAACACCCCTAATGGGGGTAGCACTGGGGGCCAAAGCTGTTATTGTGTACCTGTGTACAGGTGTGGATCCTGCAGTGGAACTGGACAGAGGAAGTGCGAGGCCTGCGATGGGAGGGGTCGCCTGCTGTCCTACATCAAGCTGAAAGTGGAGTGGTGAGCAGCTCTCACTCATGGGGGGACTGGAAGGTTCTCTGTGATCTACAGAATCCTGCATGATGGTCATCCTTACGTTTGGGTGAGAAAGGGGTCTTTGTGCTGGGATAAAATGAAAGGCCGGTGGGGGGGTCAGGTTTCATTCTGATGAGAACCGTGATCATTCTCTGAAAGCTTCAGAATTCAACCCTCGTAGAAGAGTTCAGAGAAGTTCCAGCAGAAACCTGCGTAGAGGACAGAGATGAATCCTGACAAAACATCCCAACATCAGAACCTACCTGACGGATCGGGCATGGCTCAGGTTAACGACCCCCGCTGACCTTCAGGGGCGAAACTGGACGACTGTCGGCGAAGAAGAGGAGGAAGGCGTGTTCTTCAGCAGAGGAACGTCAGGAGTGAGAGACTCAGAGTAGATAGTTGAATGATAGAGATTTGAGATTTGGTGGTCATTAAAGAAGAAAGGTGGATCATCTGGATAAAAGTTCATCGGTGTCAAGCAGACCGTGAGCTCAGGAGATGCTCTGAATGACGATCAGAAAGACGAGTGTTTGATTAATTATCTAAAAAACAAAGACTGTACACACTTAAACATGTTAGCAGTGCATGAAGACCAGAACAAATAGTGATCAGATTTCATTTAGAGGGTCAAACAGAATAAAGTCAGAGTTTGACCTTTGACTTCTAAGAAGTTTTTTCTAAAACTGGTTATTGTTGAAAATCTATAAACTACCACACACTCTGTGGAAGAGGCTTTGGCGCCCCCTTCTGAGTAAGACCAGTTATTGTCTGAACAATCTGTGTGTGCGTTTCTGTAAGGTGTGTGTGTGTCCTCCCACAGGGCTAACCACGTGGACAACCATGTGGTCCAGGACCGGTCAGGTCTGAAACCGGACGATCTTCAGTCAGTGAGCGGCAAAGAGCTTTTCAAGAACAGCATGTACATGGTACGAACGCACACGACGGAGTCTGGCTCGTGGTTTGGAGGGCTCTTCAGGTGAACCTTCTGCTGCTTTCTCCTGACAGGTCTACCCTCTGCTTGGGTTTCCAGACCCGGCCATCTCTGAGGCGTCTGAGCGTCTGATCAGAGAGCATCAGTCTAAGTTTGCTCAGAACTCCAGGATCTTACAGCAGGTAGATGACAGGCAGCTGATTCCATGGACCTTTGTGGACATCTCAGTTCTCAGTCACCATTTGAATTTTAGGAAACACCTCCTCAAAAAACAACATTTATGGGAATCAGAGACGTTGATTTATTTATTAGACCACAATAACCAGTAAAACAAAGTCAGGATGTGTGAGCTTGTCTTCTGAACCTCTAACTTTGTTCTAAAGCTGATTTAAACTGAGAAGGTCTAACTGCCATTGTCCCAGATTAACCTCTCGTCTCTGTTGGTCTTCAGAGGCAGACGGTTGAACTGATTCCTGTCACCAAGGTCAGCTACCAGTGGAAAGGCAACGCCTACTCCTTCACCATTTATGGAAGTGAGCGTAAAGTCAGAGCAGATGACTATCCGGAGACCTGCGTCTGCTGCGTCATCCTCTAGAGACGGCGGCGACGCCAAAGTCTCCTGGTTTCTGTAGGTTCATATTCTAACAACTCTGAGACGTTTACGTCCACCAATCAGGAACGTCTCAGTCCCACTCAGACTCATTTATCCGTTTCCAAAGTCCCAGTGGTTTTAAATGATGATTATGCCATTTTTAACCAAAAATCTCTATCGTTTTCAAAGATATCGTTTCTGCTGAGTGGCAGGAGTTCATCAGAAATTCACCTCTGAGTTGTGGGCGGGACTGTTGGTGGGGAAGTTCTCTACGTTGATATTGCAGCATTCCTTTGTTTACTCTCTCTCCTGCTAGCTTACAGCCCCTCACAACCCCAACCTAATATTAGCGGAGCAACAGAAAGGGCGAGCGATTTCAGAGTTATCCAGCCGTACAGGTTTGAGCTCAGACGTGGAAAGTTAAGACGTTCATGGATCTATTTGTCTGCGAGTGTGGAGGATTTAGAATTGGAGCAGAGCAGGAAGGCTTTGGCCCCACCCACAGCAGTTGCTGTGTCACAACCCTGAGCTTTTTCCGTCACAATTTGAAAATAGAATTACTCAGAAATGCCGTTTTACTCTTAAATTCTTTCATACGTGTCCTCCATCACAAGAAAATTCTACAAGAACACGTTAAAAACCCCATAAACACAGTTTTCACTGGAGTGGGACTGAAGTCCAGAAGCAGATGCCGAACAGAACCTGAACGTTTCTGCTCAGTATAAACACAAACTGCTCCTCAATAAGTAACGCCATAAACATGATAAACGTGATAAAGGCCATAAACGTGATAAACTCCATAAACGTGATAAACACCATAAACGTGATAAACGCCATAAACGTGATAAAGGCCATAAACGTGATAAACTCCATAAACGTGATAAACGCCATAAAAGTGATAAACGCCATAAACGTGATAAACTCCATAAACTCCATAAACGTGATTAACTCCATAAACGTGATAAACGCCATAAACATGAGAAACTCCATAAACGTGATAAACTCCATAAACGTGATAAACGCCATAAACGTGATAAACGCCATAAACGTGATAAACGCCATAAACGTGATAAACTCCATAAACTCCATAAACGTGATTAACTCCATAAACGTGATAAACTCCATAAACGTGATAAACGCCATAAACGTGATAAACGCCATAAACGTGATAAACTCCATAAACGTGATAAACGTGATAAACTCCATAAACTCCATAAACGTGATTAACTCCATAAACGTGATAAACTCCATAAACGTGATTAACTCCATAAACGTGATAAACTCCATAAACGTGATAAACGCCATAAAAGTGATAAACGCCATAAACGTGATAAACTCCATAAACGTGATAAACGCCATAAAAGTGATAAACGCCATAAACGTGATAAACTCCATAAACGTGATAAACGCCATAAACGTGATAAACGCCATAAACGTGATAAACTCCATAAACGTGATAAACGTGATAAACGTGATAAACTCCATAAACTCCATAAACGTGATTAACTCCATAAACGTGATAAACTCCATAAACGTGATTAACTCCATAAACGTGATAAACTCCATAAACGTGATAAACGCCATAAAAGTGATAAACGCCATAAACGTGATAAACTCCATAAACGTGATAAACGCCATAAACGTGATAAACTCCATAAACGTGATAAACTCCATAAACGTGATAAACGTGATAAACGCCATAAACGTGATAAACTCCATAAACGTGATAAAGGCCATAAACGTGATAAACTCCATAAACGTGATAAACGCCATAAACGTGATAAACTCCATAAACGTGATAAACTCCATAAACATGATAAACGTGATAAAGGCCATAAACGTGATAAACTCCATAAACGTGATAAACGCCATAAACATGATAAACGCCATAAACGTGATAAACTCCACAAACGTGATAAACGCCATAAACGTGATAAACTCCATAAACGTGATAAACTCCATAAACGTGATAAACGCCATAAACGTGATAAATGTGATAAACTCCATAAACGTGATAAACTCCATAAACGTGATAAAGGCCATAAACGTGATAAACTCCATAAACGTGATAAACTCCATAAACATGATAAACGCCATAAACGTGATAAATGTGATAAACTCCATAAACGTGATAAACTCCGTAAACGTGATAAAGGCCATAAACGTGATAAACTCCATAAACGTGATAAACGCCATAAACATGATAAACGCCATAAACGTGATAAACTCCATAAACGTGATAAACTCCATAAACGTGATAAACTCCATAAACGTGATAAACGCCATAAACGTGATAAACGCCATAAACGTGATAAACTCCATAAACGTGATAAACGCCATAAACGTGATAAACTCCATAAACGTGATAAACTCCATAAACGTGATAAACTCCATAAACGTGATAAACGCCATAAACGTGATAAACGCCATAAACTCCATAAACGTGATAAACGCCATAAACGTGATAATCTCCATAAACGTGATAAACGCCATAAACGTGATAAACGCCATAAACGTGATAAACTCCATAAACGTGATAAACTCCATAAACGTGATAAACGTGATAAACGCCATAAACGTGATAAACGCCATAAACGTGATAAACTCCATAAACGTGATAAACTCCATAAACGTGACAAACGCCATAAACGTGATAATCTCCATAAACGTGATAAACTCCATAAACTCCATAAACGTGATAAACTCCATAAACGTGATAAACTCCATAAACGTGATAAACTCCATAAACTCCATAAACGTGATAAACTCCATAAACGTGATAAACGCCATAAACGTGATAAACGCCATAAACGTGATAAACTCCATAAACGTGATAAACTCCATAAACGTGATAAACTCCATAAACGTGATAAACTCCATAAACGTGATAAACGCCATAAACATGATAAACGCCATAAACTCCATAAACGTGATAAACTCCATAAACTCCATAAACGTGATAAACTCCATAAACGTGATAAACGCCATAAACGTGATAAACTCCATAAACGTGATAAACTCCATAAACGTGATAAACTCCATAAACTCCATAAACGTGATAAACTCCATAAACGTGATAAACGCCATAAACGTGATAAATTCCATAAACGTGATAAACGCCATAAACGTGATAAACGCCATAAACGTGATAAACTCCATAAACGTGATAAACTCCATAAACGTGATAAACGCCATAAACGTGATAAATTCCATAAATGTGATAAACTCCATAAACGTGATAAACGCCATAAACGTGATAAACTCCGTAAACTCCATAAACGTGATAAACTCCATAAACGTGATAAACGCCATAAACGTGATAAACTCCATAAACGTGATAAACGCCATAAACGTGATAAACGCCATAAACTCCATAAACGTGATAAACTCCATAAACGTGATAAACGCCATAAACGTGATAAACTCCATAAACGTGATAAACGCCATAAACGTGATAAACTCCATAAACTCCATAAACGTGATAAACTCCATAAACGTGATAAACGCCATAAACGTGATAAATTCCATAAACGTGATAAATTCCATAAATGTGATAAACTCCATAAACGTGATAAACTCCATAAACGTGATAAACGCCATAAACGTGATAAACGCCATAAACGTGATAAACTCCATAAACGTGATAAACTCCATAAACGTGATAAACTCCATAAACATGATAAACGTGATAAACTCCATAAACGTGATAAACTCCATAAACGTGATAAACGCCATAAACGTGATAAACTCCATAAACGTGATAAACTCCATAAACGTGATAAACTCCATAAACGTGATAAACTCCATAAACGTGATAAACTCCATAAACGTGATAATTTTGTCTTTTTTTGTTTTGCTCTGTAATTTGTGCTGCTTGTGCTTCAGTCTCAGTGCTGCCTTTAACCCTTGTGCTATCTTATGACCCCCCCCTTCCATTGACGTGTTCTCCCTACCATGACAAAGGTGGGTAAAGGTGGAAAGATTTCATGTAATCCATGGACACCAGTGAAGATCACAAATCATTGAAGAAAAAAGGTTCAGAGCACTGTCTAGTGGGTCTAGATGACCCACCTCCCAACGTTAAAGTGCCTAGGATAGCACAAGGGTTACACATTTAATTAGGATGTTTTAGAATTGAACTTCCTCTGGAATGCTGTTACAGAAAAATCCTATTCTGTGTAAAACGCAGGAAGAATGACCCCTTCATTTGATTCACTCTGTTGAAAATATCAAGTGTTTCTGAGTTTGTTCCCTGTTCTGAGTGTGAAAGTGTCAGCCACACCCACAGGATGCTTGAACATGGCTCGACTCTGCCATGCAAATGATAGACTGCTCTTTCTATGTTCATCTATGGAACTCATGTTATGGTAAACACATGTATGTTATTTGAGGATGTCCAGAGAAATGTTAGCCTTCATATTGTGTTTCTTCATGTCTGACAAAAAGCTGGAATGTGGAAATCTGTGGTGACCGGGATGCTGCCTTACCTCTATTACTGCCTTAATGTGATTAACCAAAGTTTCCTCTACTAACCTCATGACTTATGGTTAACATTAAATGTCTGATGATTAAGAATAAAAGTGGAGTGTTCTGCATGTGCCGGTTTACTCTGGTCACTGAGATGCTGCATATAGAAAAGACCAGGGAACGGTTCTGAAAATGATGGTTCTGTTGCTGCTGACAGAAGTCTTTAGATAATACTAGTGATTACTTTAGGAGCGGCATTGGTGCAGTGGTAGAAATGTTGCAGGTTCAATATGTGGAGGTGTCCTTGGGCAACACACTGACCCCCACCTCGCCTCTGGTGGAAGGTTGGCAACAGTGTTCGGGAGCAGAGCCGCCACCAGTGTGTGGACACGTCTGTGACAGTATTAGTAAGTAAGTATAAGTATACGCTTTTTACCATTTGAAAGCTTGGGCGTGTACTTCAGCGTCCTGTCACTGCAGGGAATCAAACTATGAGAGAGTTTTGGCACAGATGTCAATTCTCCATCGTGAAACAGGAAGTGTGTGTGAGAGACTTTAACCTGATGAGAAAAACAGGAAGTACAGACAGATCAGAGCAGTTAGGCGTGGGGGGGGGGGGTATAGGAACATACAGCAGGAAGATTTTAAAGTGAGACGCTCGTCGGCTTTGGGAGACCTGCTGACCGCTGGTACATTTTTATTTCCCACTATTTGGATGAAAACTCAAAGAGGAAATGTTTTCGTACTTCCTAGAAGATGAAAAATCCCAGACTTACACACAAATATGAAGATGACCTAAAATGTCTCGATTACCTTTGAAAACGACCTGCTTACCAAGACAATGAGCTCTTTCAGTCTGGGGGTTCGAATCCCCACAGGGGGGATCCGCTTCCCTTTTGACGCTTCCTCACACCTCCCCTCTGGCGTCCTCGTGGTTCTGCAGCAGAACCGTCCATGTTCCTGCAGAGATGTGTTTGTGACTTTGTGTCACAGATGAAAAACCACAGACGTGTTTTTGTATCAAGCGTGCAAGCCAGAAAACTGAAGAAGTTACACAAACATTATCCACACGTGTGAGAACAACACAAAGCAGAATTTGCTGCACATGCACACCTGTAAGGGTTACAAACAGAGAATGTTCATCAGGACATGAATCCACCGTCTGCGTGTTCATCAGGACATGAATCCACCGTCTGCGTGTTCATCAGGACATGAATCCACCGTCTGCGTGTTCATCAGGACATGAATCCACCGTCTGCGTGTTCATCAGGACATGAATCCACCGTCTGCGTGTTCATCAGGACATGAATCCACCGTCTGCGTGTTCATCAGGACATGAATCCACCGTCTGCGTGTTCATCAGGACATGAATCCACCGTCTGCGTGTTCATCAGGACATGAATCTACCGTCCGTACGTTCATCAGGACATGAATCCACCGTCTGCGTGTTCATCAGGACATGAATCCACCGTCTGCGTGTTCATCAGGACATGAATCCACCGTCTGCGTGTTCATCAGGACATGAATCCACCGTCTGCGTGTTCATCAGGACATGAATCCACCGTCTGCGTGTTCATCAGGACATGAATCCACCGTCTGCGTGTTCATCAGGACATGAATCTACCGTCCGTACGTTCATCAGGACATGAATCCACCGTCTGCGTGTTCATCAGGACATGAATCCACCGTCTGCGTGTTCATCAGGACATGAATCCACCGTCTGCGTGTTCATCAGGACATGAATCCACCGTCTGCGTGTTCATCAGGACATGAATCTACCGTCCGTACGTTCATCAGGACATGAATCCACCGTCTGCGTGTTCATCAGGACATGAATCCACCGTCTGCGTGTTCATCAGGACATGAATCCACCGTCTGCGTGTTCATCAGGACATGAATCCACCGTCTGCGTGTTCATCAGGACATGAATCCACCGTCTGCGTGTTCATCAGGACATGAATCCACCGTCTGCGTGTTCATCAGGACATGAATCCACCGTCTGCGTGTTCATCAGGACATGAATCCACCGTCTGCGTGTTCATCAGGACATGAATCCACCGTCTGCGTGTTCATCAGGACATGAATCCACCGTCTGCGTGTTCATCAGGACATGAATCCACCGTCTGCGTGTTCATCAGGACATGAATCTACCGTCTGCACGTTCATCAGGACATGAATCCACCGTCTGCGTGTTCATCAGGACATGAATCTACCGTCTGCGTGTTCATCAGGACATGAATCCACCGTCTGCGTGTTCATCAGGACATGAATCCACCGTCTGCGTGTTCATCAGGACATGAATCCACCGTCTGCGTGTTCATCAGGACATGAATCCACCGTCCGTACGTTCATCAGGACATGAATCCACCGTCTGCGTGTTCATCAGGACATGAATCCACCGTCCGTACGTTCATCTGGACATGAATCTACCGTCTGCGTGTTCATCAGGACATGAATCTACCGTCTGCGTGTTCATCAGGACATGAATCCACCGTCTGCGTGTTCATCAGGACATGAATCCACCGTCTGCGTGTTCATCAGGACATGAATCCACCGTCTGCGTGTTCATCAGGACATGAATCTACCGTCCGTACGTTCATCAGGACATGAATCCACCGTCTGCGTGTTCATCAGGACATGAATCCACCGTCTGCGTGTTCATCAGGACATGAATCCACCGTCTGCGTGTTCATCAGGACATGAATCCACCGTCTGCGTGTTCATCAGGACATGAATCTACCGTCCGTACGTTCATCAGGACATGAATCCACCGTCTGCGTGTTCATCAGGACATGAATCCACCGTCTGCGTGTTCATCAGGACATGAATCCACCGTCTGCGTGTTCATCAGGACATGAATCCACCGTCTGCGTGTTCATCAGGACATGAATCCACCGTCTGCGTGTTCATCAGGACATGAATCCACCGTCTGCGTGTTCATCAGGACATGAATCCACCGTCTGCGTGTTCATCAGAACATGAATCTACCGTCTGCACGTTCATCAGGACATGAATCCACCGTCTGCGTGTTCATCAGGACATGAATCTACCGTCCGTACGTTCATCAGGACATGAATCCACCGTCTGCGTGTTCATCAGGACATGAATCCACCGTCTGCGTGTTCATCAGGACATGAATCCACCGTCTGCGTGTTCATCAGGACATGAATCCACCGTCTGCGTGTTCATCAGGACATGAATCCACCGTCTGCGTGTTCATCAGGACATGAATCCACCGTCTGCGTGTTCATCAGGACATGAATCTACCGTCCGTACGTTCATCAGGACATGAATCCACCGTCTGCGTGTTCATCAGGACATGAATCCACCGTCTGCGTGTTCATCAGGACATGAATCCACCGTCTGCGTGTTCATCAGGACATGAATCCACCGTCTGCGTGTTCATCAGGACATGAATCCACCGTCTGCGTGTTCATCAGGACATGAATCCACCGTCTGCGTGTTCATCAGGACATGAATCCACCGTCTGCGTGTTCATCAGGACATGAATCCACCGTCTGCGTGTTCATCAGGACATGAATCCACCGTCTGCGTGTTCATCAGGACATGAATCCACCGTCTGCGTGTTCATCAGGACATGAATCCACCGTCTGTTCATCAGGACATGAATCCACCGTCTGCGTGTTCATCAGGACATGAATCCACCGTCTGTTCATCAGGACATGAATCCACCGTATGCGTGTTCATCAGGACATGAATCCACCGTCTGCGTGTTCATCAGGACATGAATCCACCGTCTGCGTGTTCATCAGGATATGAATCCACCGTCTGCGTGTTCATCAGGACATGAATCCACCGTCTGCGTGTTCATCAGGACATGAATCCACCGTCTGCGTGTTCATCAGGACATGAATCCACCGTCTGCGTGTTCATCAGGACATGAATCCACCGTCTGCGTGTTCATCAGGACATGAACCTACTGTCCGTACGTTCATCAGGACATGAATCCACCGTCTGGGTGTTCATCAGGACATGAATCCACCGTCTGCGTGTTCATCTGGACATGAATCCACCGTCTGCGTGTTCATCAGGACATGAATCCACCGTCTGCGTGTTCATCAGGACATGAATCCACCGTCTGCGTGTTCATCAGGACATGAATCCACCGTCTGCGTGTTCATCAGGACATGAATCCACCGTCTGCGTGTTCATCAGGACATGAATCCACCGTCTGCGTGTTCATCAGGACATGAATCCACCGTCTGCGTGTTCATCAGGACATGAATCCACCGTCTGCGTGTTCATCAGGACATGAATCCACCGTCTGCGTGTTCATCAGGACATGAATCCACCGTCTGCGTGTTCATCAGGACATGAATCCACCGTCTGCGTGTTCATCAGGACATGAATCCACCGTCTGCGTGTTCATCAGGACATGAATCCACCGTCTGCGTGTTCATCAGGACATGAATCCACCGTCTGCGTGTTCATCAGGACATGAATCCACCGTCTGCGTGTTCATCAGGACATGAATCCACCGTCTGCGTGTTCATCAGGACATGAATCCACCGTCTGCGTGTTCATCAGGACATGAATCCACCGTCTGCGTGTTCATCAGGACATGAATCCACCGTCTGCGTGTTCATCAGGACATGAATCTACCGTCTGCGTGTTCATCTGGACATGAATCCACCGTCTGCGTGTTCATCAGGACATGAATCCACCGTCTGCGTGTTCATCAGGACATGAATCCACCGTCTGCGTGTTCATCAGGACATGAATCCACCGTCTGCGTGTTCATCTGGACATGAATCCACCGTCTGCGTGTTCATCAGGACATGAATCCACCGTCTGCGTGTTCATCAGGACATGAATCCACCGTCTGCGTGTTCATCAGGACATGAATCCACCGTCTGCGTGTTCATCAGGACATGAATCCACCGTCTGCGTGTTCATCAGGACATGAACCTACCGTCCGTACGTTCATCAGGACATGAATCCACCGTCTGCGTGTTCATCAGGACATGAATCCACCGTCTGCGTGTTCATCAGGACATGAATCCACCGTCTGCGTGTTCATCAGGACATGAACCTACCGTCCGTACGTTCATCAGGACATGAATCCACCGTCTGCGTGTTCATCAGGACATGAATCCACCGTCTGCGTGTTCATCAGGACATGAATCCACCGTCTGCGTGTTCATCAGGACATGAATCCACCGTCTGCGTGTTCATCAGGACATGAATCCACCGTCTGCGTGTTCATCAGGACATGAATCCACCGTCTGCGTGTTCATCAGGACATGAATCCACCGTCTGCGTGTTCATCTGGACATGAATCCACCGTCTGCGTGTTCATCAGGACATGAATCCACCGTCTGCGTGTTCATCAGGACATGAATCCACCATCTGCGTGTTCATCAGGACATGAATCCACCGTCTGCGTGTTCATCAGGACATGAATCCACCGTCTGCGTGTTCATCAGGACATGAATCCACCGTCTGCGTGTTCATCAGGACATGAATCCACCGTCTGCGTGTTCATCAGGACATGAATCCACCGTCTGCGTGTTCATCAGGACATGCATCCACCGTCTGCGTGTTCATCTGGACATGAATCCACCGTCTGCGTGTTCATCAGGACATGAATCCACCGTCTGCGTGTTCATCAGGACATGAATCCACCGTCTGCGTGTTCATCAGGACATGAATCCACCGTCTGCGTGTTCATCAGGACATGAATCCACCGTCTGCGTGTTCATCAGGACATGAATCCACCGTCTGCGTGTTCATCAGGACATGAATCCACCGTCTGCGTGTTCATCAGGACATGAATCCACCGTCTGCGTGTTCATCAGGACATGAATCCACCGTCTGCGTAGAAGACTACAGAAACTACAGAAGAAATATCATGAATAAAAATAAAAAGAATAACGGAGTAGCAGCTCTTTATCTCTCATAGACATCTATGGGAGTTTGGCTTTTTGGAGCCACTTCCTGTTTGGAATGCCAGCAGAGAGGGGTAGCTCAGTCCAGTTCTCATATACAGTCAGTGGTAACAACAGTACACGTCTAACCGAATGGCCAGTACATTCACGGTAAAAGTGATCTGTATAGAACATCCATGTCGGAGCATCGGCTCCTTCAAACAAACTGCTCTGAATGTTTCCGTTTCCTCATCCAACCGCATTCTGAACCTGACCTCCACTGAAGGTCAAAACTCAGTCCCGTGTAAAAACAGGCAGTTCTGGCCTGAATCCTGAACCCTCCAAGAAAAGCCATTGATGCCACACTAAATGTGTACTAAATATACTTTATGGAGAAAATGTTGCTGCTTATGGAGCCACAGAATCCATCAGTGAGAATAGATTTGTGAAAAATGGAAAACGCCGTATTTCCCCACAGTTTTTGATCCTGTGACAGTAATGTTGTTCTATTCTGATGAACCGTCCTCCATGTTTCACGTGCACACACGCCGTGCACAATGTCGAAAGACAGCCTGGAGCAGTTTTTTCTTCCCCTGCCGTGTTCTGGAGCTTGTAGATGTTGTGTCATCACTTCTTTCAGCATTTCCTCAAAGACTTCAGAGAGAAACGTCTGGCGGCCGCAGTTACAACCAGATCTGTTTGGTTTGACGGATTCCTGTTTTTACACTAGAGATGACAAACCTTTGTTTCTTGTTTAAAGCTGACAGAAACGGCGGGAAAATCTTCCATCCGGCTTCTTCTGCACATCAGCTTGTAGTGCGTAATACTGTGAGGTTAATATCTGCCTCCCCATCGCGTTCCAGATGACTTCACATTATGTAAGACGTGCTCCTTCATGTCTCCTTCTGGCCTGATAATCTTCCAAATATCCCATAATATGTCATGTGCTATTTCTGTAAATCTCATGTCTTTTAAGGATTAAAAGTTTTTTCATGGAGGCGACCAGAATTCAAAATCTTTGTCAAATGATGATCAAGAGTTTAGAAAATCCAGTTTAATGAAAAAAGAAATAAGGCTAAATGTCTGACACCCAATAAAAACAGGTTTAACCAACGTGAAGGAAGAACCGGGTCCTGTCAGAACATTCAGACGCTCTTAGAGCAGAACCGGGTCATGTCAGAACATTCAGACGCTCCGAGAGCAGAACCGGGTCCTGTCAGAACATTCAGATGCTCCGAGAGCAGAACCGGGTCCTGTCAGAACATTCAGATGCTCCGAGAGCAGAACCGGGTCCTGTCAGAACATTCAGACGCTCCGAGAGCAGAACCGGGTCATGTCAGAACATTCAGACGCTCTGAGAGCAGAACCGGGTCCTGTCAGAACATTCAGACGCTCTGAGAGCAGAACCGGGTCATGTCAGAACATTCAGACGCTCCGAGAGCAGAACCGGGTCCTGTCAGAACATTCAGACGCTCCGAGAGCAGAACCGGGTCCTGTCAGAACATTCAGACGCTCCGAGAGCAGAACCGGGTCCTGTCAGAACATTCAGACGCTCCGAGAGCAGAACCGGGTCCTGTCAGAACATTCAGACGCTCCGAGAGCAGAACCGGGTCCTGTCAGAACATTCAGACGCTCCGAGAGCAGAATCGGGTCCTGTCAGAACATTCAGACGCTCCGAGAGCAGAACCGGGTCCTGTCAGAACATTCAGACGCTCCGAGAGCAGAACCGGGTCCTGTCAGAACATTCAGACGCTCCGAGAGCAGAACCGGGTCCTGTCAGAACATTCAGACGCTCCGAGAGCAGAACCGGGTCCTGTCAGAACATTCAGACGCTCCGAGAGCAGAACCGGGTCCTGTCAGAACATTCAGACGCTCCGAGAGCAGAACCGGGTCCTGTCAGAACATTCAGACGCTCCGAGAGCAGAACCGGGTCCTGTCAGAACATTCAGACGCTCCGAGAGCAGAACCGGGTCCTGTCAGAACATTCAGACGCTCCGAGAGCAGAACCGGGTCCTGTCAGAACATTCAGACGCTCCAAGAGCAGAATCGGGTCCTGTCAGAACATTCAGACGCTCCGAGAGCAGAACCGGGTCCTGTCAGAACATTCAGACGCTCCGAGAGCAGAACCGGGTCCTGTCAGAACATTCAGATGCTCCGAGAGCAGAACCGGGTCCTGTCAGAACATTCAGACGCTCCGAGAGCAGAACCGGGTCCTGTCAGAACATTCAGACGCTCCGAGAGCAGAACCGGGTCATGTCAGAACATTCAGACGCTCCGAGAGCAGAACCGGGTCCTGTCAGAACATTCAGACGCTCCGAGAGCAGAATCGGGTCCTGTCAGAACATTCAGACGCTCCGAGAGCAGAACCGGGTCCTGTCAGAACATTCAGACGCTCCGAGAGCAGAACCGGGTCCTGTCAGAACATTCAGACGCTCCGAGAGCAGAACCGGGTCCTGTCAGAACATTCAGACGCTCCGAGAGCAGAATCGGGTCCTGTCAGAACATTCAGACGCTCCGAGAGCAGAACCGGGTCCTGTCAGAACATTCAGACGCTCCGAGAGCAGAACCGGGTCCTGTCAGAACATTCAGACGCTCCGAGAGCAGAACCGGGTCATGTCAGAACATTCAGACGCTCCGAGAGCAGAACCGGGTCCTGTCAGAACATTCAGACGCTCCGAGAGCAGAACCGGGTCCTGTCAGAACATTCAGACGCTCCGAGAGCAGAACCGGGTCATGTCAGAACATTCAGACGCTCCGAGAGCAGAACCGGGTCATGTCAGAACATTCAGACGCTCCGAGAGCAGAACCGGATCATGTCAGAACATTCAGACGCTCTGAGAGCAGAACCGGGTCATGTCAGAACATTCAGACGCTCTTAGAGCAGAACCGGGTCATGTCAGAACATTCAGACGCTCCGAGAGCAGAACCGGGTCCTGTCAGAACATTCAGACGCTCTGAGAGCAGAACCGGGTCATGTCAGAACATTCAGACACTCTTAGAGCAGAACCGGGTCATGTCAGAACATTCAGACGCTCCGAGAGCAGAACCGGGTCCTGTCAGAACATTCAGACGCTCTGAGAGCAGAACCGGGTCATGTCAGAACATTCAGACGCTCCGAGAGCAGAACCGGGTCCTGTCAGAACATTCAGACGCTCCGAGAGCAGAACCGGGTCATGTCAGAACATTCAGACGCTCTTAGAGCAGAACCGGGTCATGTCAGAACATTCAGACGCTCTGAGAGCAGAACCGGGTCATGTCAGAACATTCAGACGCTCTTAGAGCAGAACCGGGTCATGTCAGAACATTCAGACGCTCTGAGAGCAGAACCGGGTCATGTCAGAACATTCAGACGCTCTTAGAGCAGAACCGGGTCATGTCAGAACATTCAGACGCTCTGAGAGCAGAACCGGGTCCTGTCAGAACATTCAGACGCTCCGAGAGCAGAACCGGGTCCTGTCAGAACATTCAGACGCTCCGAGAGCAGAACCGGGTCATGTCAGAACATTCAGACGCTCTGATGTGACATTAAGATCATTATGAAAAGGTTAAAGCCTGAAAAGAAACAACAGAGTTCTGGTTCTTTTCCTGTCAGAAATGCTTCTCCTCCTGCAGACTAACTCCCTCCTAAAGTTCAGACCCCCCAGGTTGACCTTTGCCCCCACTTCCGGGGGCCGTGCAGTCTTCCCCCCCGCAGACAGACGCATGAGCAGACATGACAGGAAGCAGGTCTCGAGAAACGGCAGCAGAAAGGGAAAAGGAGCTCTGTGGCCACGCCCCTCGTGGGCGGAGCCTGTGTCTGGCGCCTAGCGGCCTGAGTGGGTGGAAGTCCAGCGGAGACTCCGGCCGCGTCCGCCGCCGCTCCCGGTAAGAGCCCCGCTACAGACCGCTCGGACCGCGCTCCGGTTCCGGTTCCTGCGCGCGGGAACGTGTCCGCATACCGGAGGAGACTCCGCCAACTACTTGGTGAACTTCCTGCGGGGGGGCGGGGGGGGGGGGGGGGGGGCTTTCTTCTGCGCTCCGTGTGTCTGGAGGGAGGGGGGCTGATAAGAAGTCCGGGGGGGCAGACGCCCCAGAGTCTCGTGACTCCAGCCCGTTAAACGCTGGGAGGGGGTGTCAAGTCTGCAGAAAGTTGGGTTCGGTTCGGTTCTAACTCCACGTCCAACTGAGGCCGAACCGCGGTTTCCATGACGGAGACGTTCCCGCGGGTCTGTACAGAGCGCGTGCACGAGACAAGAAAGATGCTGGAGGGGGTGACTTGAAAGTTTCAGCTGGGGGGGGGCAGAGGGGGTTCTTGTTCTCTGGACTGGAACGGGCAGGAGAACCCATGTCTGGCTCTGAGGTTCTGATGGGAACTGGATCCCGAACAGATCCAGAGGTCAGGTTCTGATCATGTCCGCTGTGGAGGCGGTTTCCCCTCTCAAAGGTTCTGGAGGCCGGATGAGCCGCTGCTCTTCTTCCTTTGTCTCATCCTCATCAGTTACTGAAGGTCTGGATCCGGAACCGAACCTTTGGGTTTCTGTGGAGGAACCTCTGTCGTCCATCATCTGCCACTGCACCTCCTTTGGGTTCATTGTTCTGAAGGTTCTGTAGGAGTCCTGCTCAGGATCACGAGTCCGCTTTGACGCCAGAGACTGAAACCTGGAAACCGGGTCTAGAACTCTGAACATAATTATAGCTGCAGCCCAGTCTGTGTTTAGCAGACACAATTATAGAGGCTGGCTGTGTGTTTGTGTGTGTGAGTCTGGGTGTGTGTGCATGTGTGTGTGAGTCTGGGTGTGCATTAGGGTTGGGCGATGTCCCTTAAATTGGCCGTTGACGATGTTTGCTGTCAACCATCGGGATGGACGATGACATCGTCGGGGGGGGGGGGGGGTGTATTTTTACATTTTTCGTTCTTATAACTGCTATTCGTTTTTTTGCTTTTTTCATTTTATTTCCCAACTGATGACTAATCCGCGATGATCCAGTATAAACTGAGGGAAGTGACTTTAACAAAAAAAATAACAAACAAAATAGAAAAGAAGTAGTCCGCTAGTAGAAGAACCGGGTCTAAAAGTGTGTGTCTGAGCACAGCTCGGATCGTCAGCACACACAGCGGTTTGAGCTTCAAAGCAGAAATGTCGCTCAGTCCTTAGAAAACATTCAAACAATCACGCGGATTTGTGTTTCCAGTCGTGTCCCGATTAAATAAAGGCTGATGTTATTCCCACGTTTACGTGCAGCCAGCAAGCAGCACCACCCAAAGCTAATGTTGTTAGCCCGTGTTAGCATACTGCTAATCCTGGCTTCGTTCAGAAAAAGCACTGACCACAAATTCAAATGATGAGCGAACAGGTGTTTCATAATAACCGTAACATTATTAAAAGCACGTTTAGAAGATCATCTCGTATATTACCGAGCTGACATGTCAATGTATATAGCCGCTCGGCGCTGTTTAACATTGTTTTGTATTGAATTGTTACATTCAATAAAGTTTGGAAAAAAAAAGCCGCTCGGCGGAGTTTATATCCTTCCGTTTTTCAAACCCTACTGCGCATGTGCGAATGATTTATTCCGACGGAAAGTGTGACCTTAGTGAACGTTTTTATAATCTGAAAACTTTTTTCTGGGCCCATGTACACGGTTGGATTCTAATCCAACCATTGATCCCATCAAGATATTTTGTACATGTAACCGCGGCTTATGGTGTCGACGCGCAACGTGGCGGGGGCGTGGCATCACGATGGTGTCTCTCCATCGGGATGTCAGTCACCCATCACGATGGACGATGATATCGTCCATCGGCACAACCCTAGTGTGCATGTGTGTGTGAGTCTGGGTGTGTGTGCATGTGTGTGTGAGTCTGGGTGTGTGTGTGTGTGTGAGTCTGTGTGTGTGTGCATGTGTGTGTGATCTAATTTTTATTTCAAAATCATAGATCTATAAAAGCCGCCCCCGTGTGGTTTCTCCTCCAACCTCAGGTCCTCATCCAGAGTCCTGGGACCCTGAGGGTCCAGCAGTTTCTGACAGTGGAGGACTAAATAGTTGGTTCCCCTCAGTTAAAGTCCTCAATGTTCACTGAAATGACTTGAAACATTCAAAAGTAACAATTAATTAAAACTTATTGAAAATTAAATCATCCAAATCAGCCATTACTTTAGAGTTGTTGATTAACAGAATTATTTTAAAAATCAAACTAATAAAATAGGGCTGGACATAAAAGACTGAACTAATTGTCCAGGGGGTCATGATGGACTCAGGTTTGTCCTTTGATTGACATCACAGCTGTTTTCAAACCCAGAATCAGTCAGTCTGCCTATTTAAAGGGAGACAAATAGTGAAAATAGGCCAAAATACCTGTGGACAGGTGCAGAAGGCTCATTGACAAATACAGAAACTGTTTCATTGCAGTGATTGCCTCAAAAGGTTGGGCAACAAAATATGAAGTTATGGTGACCGTCACTTTAGTCCAGCCCTATTTCATTAGTTTGTTTTTTTAAATAATTCTGTTAATCAACAACTCTAAAGTAATGGCTGATTTTGATGATTTAATTTTCAATACATTTTAATTAATTGTTACTTTTGAACGTTTCAAGTCATGTCAGTGAACATTGATGACTTTAACTGAGGGGAACCAACTATTCTGTCCACCACTGCATGTGGTGGTTTGGACTATAGATATACAGTTCAGACCAAAAGTTTGGACACACCTTCTCATTCAAAGAGTTTTCTTTATCTTCACCACTATGAAAATTATAGATTCACACTGAAGGCATCAAAACTATGAATTAACACATGTTTATTTTTTATTTATTTGAATTAGGATAGTGCATATTAAACAATGTTTCAGCAGCTGCTTTAACATAAATATGCCAGAGTTAGCACAGGAGCTAAATTTCATCCGTTGTGGAATTATATACATAACAAAAAAGTGTGAAAAAACTGCAAATCTGTCATGTTGTAGGTTCTTCATAGTAGCCACCTTTAGCTTTGATTCCTGCTTTCACACTCTTGTCATTCTCCTGATGAGCTTCTAGAGGTCCTCACCTGAAATGGTCTTCCAACAGTCTTGAAGGAGTTCCCAGAATGCTTAGCGCTTGTTGGCCCTTTTGCCTTCACTCTGCGGTCCAGCTCACCCCAAACCATCTGGATTGGGTTCAGGTGACTGTGGAGGCCAGGTCATCTGGTCATCACTCTCCTTCTTGGTCAAACAGCCCTTCCACAGCCTGGAGGTGTGTTTGGGGTCATTGTCCTGATGAAAAAGAAATGATGGTCCAACTAAACCCAAACTGGATGGAATAGCATGCCTATGATGCTAGATGCTGTGGTAGCCATGCTGGTTCAGTCTGCCTTCAATTTGGAATAAATCCCCAACAGTGTCACCAGCAAAGCCCCCCCACACCATCACACCTCCTCCTCCATGCTTCACGGTGGGAACCAGGCATGTAGAGTCCATCCCTTTACCTTTTCTGCGTGGCACAGAGACACGGTGGTTGGAACCATAAATCTCCATTTGGACTCATCAGACCAAAGCCCAGATTTCCATGGTCTGATGTCCATTCCTTGTGTTCTTTAGTCCAAACAAGTCTCTTCTGCTTGTTGCCTTTCTTTAGCAGTGGTTTCCTAGCAGATATTCTAGCATGAAGGCCTGATTGACACAGTCTCCTTTGAACAGTTGTAGAGATGTGTCTGCTGCTAGAACTCTGTGTTCCATTGACCTGCTCTCTAATCTGAGCTGCTGTTAAGCTGCCATTTCTGAGGCTGCTGACTCGATGAACTCATCCTCTGCAGCAGAGGAGACTCTTGGTCTTCCTTTCCTGGGGGGGGTCTGCATGTGAGCCAGTTTCTTTGTAGAGCTTGATGGTTTTTGGGACTGCACTTGGGGACACTTTCAAAGTTTTCCCAATTTTTGGGACTGACTGACCTTCATTTCTTAAGGTAATGATGTCCACTCGTTTTTCTGTAGTTAGCTGCTTTTTTCTTGCCATAATCCAAATTCTAACAGTCTATTCAGTGGGACTATCAGCTGTTTATCCACCTGACTTCTGCACAACACAACTGATGGTCCCAACCCCATTTATAAGGCAAGAAATCCCACTTATTAAACCTGACAGGACACACCTGTGAGGTGAAAAACATTTCAGGTGACTGTCTGGAAGCTCATCAAGAGAATGACAAGAGTGTGAAAGCAGTAATCAAAGCTAAAGGTGGCTACTATGAAGAACCTACAATATGACAGATTTTCAGTTTCACTATTTTGTTGTGTATATAATTCCACATGTGTTAATTCATAGTTTTGATGCCTTCAGTGTGAATCTATAATTTTCATAGTGGTGAAGATAAAGAAAACTCTTTGAATGAGAAGGTGTGTCCAACCCTTTGGTACCTACAGGCCCTTAAAAGAATCAACTCTGCAAAACGTAACATTGACAGAGAAATAAATGGACCCAGTGAGGAAACAGAAGATCAGGCTGATCCAACCAAAAACAAACTCAGAAGACTGAAGACGGGACTGAACACAAGACCTGGGGCCTCATTTCTAAAACTTTGCGTAGCATTTGCGTCAGAAGTGGCGCACGGATGAAACATAGGACGTGCGTACGCACAGAAATATTCGTATTTCTAAAACCGTGCGCACGCACATCCTACGCATCTTTCCCTTAATAAATCACAACCAATTCTAAATGCAGCTTTTGCGGCTTCATGACACGCCCATAGTTGCCCATAAATAGTCCGTGAAACGCCCACAAATGAATATTCATTGATTGGGAAACCATGGCAACACAGAGAGGAAATCAAAAAAACGTAACTTCACTCAATGTGAAGTAGAAGTTATCGTTGGTGAGGTGGAAAAGAGGAGAAAAATGTTGTTTGGAGGGCACAGTGTGGGCATTACTAATGCCAAAAAGGCACGTGAGTGGCAGACGGCGGCAGACGCTGTTAATGCTGCAGCCTCACAACCTCGGACCGTGGTTAAATAAAAAAGAAATGGTCGGACATCAAAGTCGAGGCAAAAAAACGTCTGGCGCTGCATCGCCAGAGTGTGTCTGCCACGGGGGGGGCACCGGAGCTGACCCCTCTTGATGACAGACAAGCGGCAAGAATTGGGGAATCCCTATTAAGTGGAGTGGTGACTGAGGCGCAGGGGGACGCCGACGCGCCAGATGCACCGGGTGACACCCCCCCAAAAGCCCACAGAGGTCCAACAGGACGGCTGGAGGAAGTCGGAACCGGCTCATCAGCCACTCATCCTCGTTTGCCAGCAAGTCTTCTTGCTGTCTAAAGATGCGTTCACTCCGAATTCTTCCATTTGCCACATCTTCTAAGAGCGCCAGATCAGCCATTGTGCGTCATTACGCATTGTGATGGGGCATTTTATTTCCCTCCATTTAATTACATCTGACAAGCTACAGATGTCGGTAATAATCCACGTGGAAATGGGAAATTGATCAGCAAATGTAATTTCTTGTTGCTTTCTGAATGGTTGAGACATACGCCATACATTGTTTTATCAAAAATAAAACAAACTAAAGGCATATGCATGAATACCATAATTCTGTAGCTTATGAAGAAATATTTTAATATGAAAACAACTTTCTCCAGTGGAGAATTAATATGTCCGTCCGTCCGTCCGCACGCCCGCACCTATATCTGCTCCGCCAGACGGACACATTAACGAGAATATCAGTTTTGTACATTATTTCGTTCTGTTAACTATATTATTTATGAGGATGAATTGCACAACATGCCAATATTGCAGAACATATTTCACTTTTCTTTTTGCAAATAAGTGTTCATTTGAATTTCTGTTTTAATTTTCGTTTGATTTTTTTATTTGTTTCACTGCTGATCGATCAAACGGGTGTTGGTGTAGCTGTTAATTGTAAGACTTGCTTTGTGAAGTCTTCATGTTATTTCTGAGAGGCAGTATTGTCATTTTCACTTTCACGTGTTTCTTCCATCTGCCGACGGTGTCGCCGTTTCTCATTTCACCCGTTTTTGTGCGTACGCCTGGGTCAGAGCGTGAAGGACCGCACATTTTCCCCTCAAGTTTGCTTTTTATAAATCTCAACTATTGCGTAAAGAGTGGCGTACGCCTTCTTTTGTGCGTACGCAACCTTTAGAAATGAGGCCCCTGGACCTTGTATTGGAAGGGTAGGAACATTTGTGACTGGACCCAGAGGAGCTGCTGGAGAACAGGTGTGAAGCAACAGATGGATGGATCTCTTGGTTTTACGCATGCAGAGAGTTTTGCAGAGGAACTTTCAGGATGAAATTAGGATTTTTGATTCAAGTGGAACAAGTAGATTAAGTCAACTGTGTGCCCTAACCCTTCAACACAGTGACAGGAAATGACAGGCTATTTGAAATACCCAAACTCTTCAACCATTACGTAGGTGACGTAAACTGAGACTCAAACTGCTTTTCTCCGCTTCAGAATCCGTTGGAATGACTGCATTTGCGTAAACGGTTGAAGAGCTACGGTAACTGAAAGGACATCAGCGCTGGAGCTACAGCTCTGGTGTTGAAGAGATACAACTTCAAGATCAATTAAATTCAATTTTATTTGTATAGCCCAAAATCACAACAACAGTCGTCTCGATGGGCTTCGAAGTAAAACATGAAATCAAAAGGATCAGGAATACAAAGAGTTCATTAGAAAAATACTAAAATGAACTAACAAACTGACTAAGCTATACTGGCATCCCTGCCCTTAGACCCCCCTTCGCGGTAAGGAAAAACTCCCAAAAAAACCGAATTCCGGAAAAAACGAAGAAACCTCAGGGGTGCCCACATGAAGGAGGGATCTTCCCCCAGGACGGACAGGCGATTTACCAGAACTCTTAGAGAAGAATTAACTTATCTAAATCTACAACTACATATATAAAAGTCCAGCAGACGAGCTTCATCCAGCCGTGGTTATCGGGACAGTCAAAGGCGCGAGTCGAGCCAGAGGCAGGATCCACAGCCAGGTGTAGGAGCAGGAGCAAAGGCGAGGTAAACGGTCAGGAACAGGAGCACGGATGAAACAACTGGAGTCTGGAAGCACTCACACTCCCCAGGAGGGGAGAGGAAAAGAGGGACAATACATGAATCACTGCACCAAACAGAGGCATGGAGAACTAAATGATGAATTATGATCAAGAATAGAGAAGAGAGGAAGGGTAGAAGTAAAAAAGGAAAGAGGACAGAACCCCAGTGTACCATAGTTACCCCAGCTTCAACTTCTAGCAGCCTTTTAAAAGAAATAGTTATTATTAAGTTTAATTTAAACAAATTAACATTAAGTTAAATAATCTCTGAATACTAACTAGTCTGACAATAAGCCTGTCCAAAGAGGAATGTTTTCAGTGTAACTTTGAATGTAGAAACTGAGTCGGCCTCTCTTCCATGAGCTGGGAGTTTATTCCATAAAACAGGGGCTTGGTGGCTAAACGCTCTACCTCCAACCGTACTTTGACTAATTCTGGGAACCACAAGCAGTCCTGCATTTAGTGAGTGAAGTGTTCTCATTGGATGGTAAGGGACTATGAGGTCCTTAATATAGGACGGGGCCAGTCCATGTAAGGCCTTCTAGGTTAACAGGAGGATCTTGAACTTGATTCTAGGATCAACTGGGATCCAGTGAAGTGAAACTAACACAGGAGTGATATGATCTCTTCTGCTAGTTCCAGCTAACAATCTAGCTGCTGCGTTCTGAACAAGCTGGAGACTTCTTAAGGAACTCTTAGGACACGCTGCTAACAAGGAGTTACAGTAATCCAGCCTGGACGTAACAAATGCATGGATGAGTTTTTCAGCATCACTCTTAGAAAGTATATTTCTGATCTTAGCAATATTCCGCAGGTGAAAAAAGGCAGTTCTACATGCCTGAGATATGTGAGCCTTAAATGATAAATCCTGGTCAAATAAAACCCCAAGGTTTCTAACTGTGGAATTGGGGGCTATACTTATGCCATCCAGGGAGACTATCTGAGCAGACAGAGCATCTCTGAGGTTTTTAGGACCTAGTATAATGACCTCAGTTTTTTCTGGGTTCAAGAGGAGGTAATTAATTGTCATCCAGGTCTTGATGTCACTGATGCAGGCGTTCAGTTTCTCTATCTGGTCATTCTGGTCAGGCTTCATGGATAAATACAACTGCGTATCGTCGGCATAACAATGAAAATTAATGCTGTGTTTCCTGATTATGTTTCCTAGGGGTAGCATATAAAGCGTAAACAGGATCGGTCCCAAGACTGAGCCCTGTGGGACTCCATAGTTGATGCTAGGATCCAAACTGGGCTTTTTCAGAAGAGGTTTAACAACTGCATATTTAAAAGACTGTGGCACGTAACCCGTTTCCAGAGAGGTATTTATCATTGTTAATATGGGATCATTAATTAGGGGAAAAGTTTCTTTAAAAAGTCTAGTGGGAATTGGGTCTAACAGACACGTTGAGGATTTGGAGGACGTAATAATTGATGTTATTTCCGCTTGATCCACAGCAGTGAAGCAGTCTAATGTTACAGAGGTTTCTATGGATGCCTCCATTTCTACCGCTTCAGCCTGTTCTGGGCTGATAGTAGGAATAACTTGATTTAACTTATGTCTAATATTTGAGATTTTACTATCGAAAAATGTAAGAAAATCATCAGAGCTGAGAGAAACAGGAACATGTGGTTCTACTGAGCTCTGACTGCGAGTTAATCTAGCAATAGTACTAAAAAGAAATCTTGGATTGTTTCCATTCTCTGATATTAAGGTTGAATAGTACTGGCTTCTAGCTCTACGCAGAGCTTTTTTATAATTTAAAAGGCTATGTTTCCAGGTATTCAGAGACTGCTCTGAACCGGAGCGGCGCCATTCTCTTTCCAACTTACGGGTTTCTTGTTTAAGAGAACGAGTTTCAGCGTTAAACCACGGTGCTACTCGGTTTTGTCTGACGAACTTAGGTTTCAAGGGGGCAACAACATGGAGTGTACTCCTGAGGGCTTGTAAAGCATCATTAACAAAGTGGTCATTTATATTAGGACTGATAATATGGGAGCTGGTCTCAGAGTATTTTCTCAGAATATCACTAAGTACTGGCTGAACTGTGTGTTTAAACTCAGACACAGAACGGTCAGTTAAGGTTCTTCTAAGCTGTTTCTTATTCACTGGGACAGAAGGATGTTCCAGTGTAAACTGGAAGGTAATCAGAAAGTGATCAGAAATGATGGGGTTAAGAGGAAGGACACTCAGCTGGCTGATCTCTATCCCATGGGTTAGAACAAGGTCCAGGGTGTGCTTATGACAGTGAGTGGGTTCATTCACACTTTGGGTGAAACCAACATCATCTAATAAAGCTGCAAAAGCCTTTCCTAGGCAGTCACTGGGGTCATCAACATGAATATTAAAATCCCCTAATATTATAGTTTGATCAGAATCTAAGACAATAGTCGATAGGAAGTCGGAAAACTCAGTTAAAAATTCTGAATATGGGCCGGGGGGGCGATAAATAATTATGAGTAAAACAGGTTTTGGAGTTTTCCTGTTTGGGTGACTTAAAGACAATATGATGCTTTCAAATGAATTATAAGCATTTTTAACTTTAGGGCTGAGAAGTAAGCTAGACTGTGATATTACTGCCAAACCACCTCCTTTACCTGAAATCCTGGATTTCTGATAGTTAGCATAAGTGGGGGGGGTTGCTTCATTCAATCTAACATAGTCATCCTGTTGGAGCCAAGTTTCTAAGGCTAAAAGACTGAGGTTGTTATCAATGATTAACTCATTGACTAAGAGGGACTTGGAGGAAATGGATCGAATGTTTAATAAACCGCATTTAATGACATAATTCTGCTTGTGAGAACTGCTGTCTGTCACTTTAAGGTTTCTATGACGCGCTCCTTTCATTTGTCTTTCAGCACATAAGCTAAAGCTAGGACCTGCTTGACTTTCCCTGCATGGGTTTTGCACCGGCACTAACCCTAAGGGAGGCTCAGAGGAGCGTTTTACACTGCTGCTCTGCGCCCGGGTCTCGTCTCTGGATTGTCAGGTTAACAGACTAAGGCTAGCAGAAATGTTTCTAGAAAGAAGAGCGGCACCGTCCAGAGTAGGATGGACGCCGTCTCTCCGCATGAGACCGGGCTTCCCCCAAAACGCGCTCCAGTTATCCACAAAACCAACGCCGTTTTCTGGGCACCATCTAGAAAGCCAGCGGTTAAATGATGAAAAGCGGCTGTACATTTCATCACTGACTAAGTTCGGCAGGGGACCAGAGAAAATTACAGTGTCGGACATCGTCTTAGCCAGTTTACACACCGAAGCTACGTTTAACTTAACCACCTCTGACTGTCTCCGTCGGGCATCATTACCGCCTGCGTGAATCACGACTCGACGGAACCTGGACTTACTCTGAGCTAACATCCTAAGGTTCCCCTCGATGTCACCAACTCTGGCCCCCGGATAACACCTGACTGTAGCCGCTGGGAGCTCCACGTTTCTAACTTCAGAAGAGCCTATAACCAGAGTTGAGTGTTCAGCGGGTGTGTCGCCGAGGGGGGAGAACCTATTACTAACGTGGAGTCTCGGGTGCTCTAAGTTTTTGCGTTTAGCACTATGTTTCCTCCCAACCGGTACAAACCCCTGACTGTCTCCCGGCTGTTGGGAGGGCGCTGGGGTGCTAGCTAAGTTAGCCCTGGTAGCGCGGCCCGCGCTACGAGTAACGACCTGGCTAGCCGGCTTAGCTTCCACTGTGCGGAGCCGCGCTTCTAACTGCTCCAGCCTGGCCTCCAAGTCTAACACAAGACTACACTTAACACAACTACCGCTATTTTCACTAAAGGAGGCAGGATCATCACTAAACATATGGCACATGGGGCAGGAGAGAGGAGGAGAGGCGGAAGGAGTGGTGGCCATGCCAGGTTTTAAGCTAAGGCTAGCGGTGTTTAGGTAAAGAGAATTGGTTTATTTAGCAAAATGAGAAAAGTGAACAGCAAGCGGTTTAACAGTGGTGAATTCGCTAATAAAAGGTACTAGATGTGAATATTAACCCAGATAACCCTTAGAGTAAGCAATAGTAGTAAGGCTAATGGCAAACAAGAGGACAGCAGTCACACACGACTAACACTGGGAATAGCTCACCCGGAAATGACGTCACAGGAAACCGTCAAGATACCCCCCCCCCCCCCCCCCCCCCCCACACACACACACACACACACGTGTCAAAGCAGTGAAAACCTTTTTTAAGAACAACAAACCACATCGTTAGTTTGGTTCATTTAGTTGAGCTGGCGCCAGCGGTCGGTGGCGGAGCCGCCATCAGGGCGTGAATGGGACTGTAAAACCCTTTGGGCCTTCAAGAAAGGTAGAAAGAGCTACAGAGTATACGCCATTTACCTCATATGTACATTGTTGTTTTGGAGGGATCTTTCTGTTTAACCTTTGCAGTGAGTAATCATCAATGCCTACAGCCGATTCCAGCAGAATGTTCACCCCTCCCCGTGGAGCTGGACGGTAGCTGAGAGCACTGACCTTTCAGGAATGTGCGATAAGCGTCCCAGAATGCAGTTTTCCTCCCACCAAACCTCAGTCCAGCTGAGGAGGAGTGAAACCTGCATTAGAAATGACTTCATTTATTTGAAATGTTTTAAACCTACAAGTCCTGAACTTACTTTACATTTAGATAAACAAAGTATACAATAAATGAAGGGAGAGTATTCTCCTATATGTAACAAATGTAAAGCTTTTGACCTTTATCGGTTATTAAAAGACATTCAGATTATCTTTGTTTTGGATGTGCAAAAAACTCGCATTTCTTTGAGTTAAAATATTGACTTTGTGTTTTCACGTGTTCATTTGCAGAGCACATCTTTCAACGTTTTTGGGATCAGCTGTTCTGACTTGTGGGCGTGGCCGAGGTTCTCCTCACAGCACAGCCTTTAAATACTCCAGCAGGCAATTGGGAAGGCGCCATCTACCTCAGTTTTCTAGGGAAAAACAATGGATTCATTTCAACGTTTACTTCCAATAAGAGTCTGCAGGTTGTTGTGCGTTTATGTTGACCTCAATTGTGTATTTTTCTTTTTACTCAAGGACCAGGGGCCTCATTTCTAAAGGTTGCGTACGCACAAAAGAAGGCGTAGGCCACTCTCTACGCAATAGTTGAGATTTATAAAAAGCAAACTTGAGGGGAAAATGTGCGGTCCTTCCAGCTCTGACCCAGGCGTACGCACAAAAACGGGTGAAAGGAGAAACGGCGACACCGTCGGCAGATGGAAGAAACACGTGAAAGTGAAAATGACAATACTGCCTCTCAGAAATAACATGAAGACTTCACAAAGCAAGTCTGACAATTAACAGCTACACCAACACCCGTTTGATCAATCAGCAGTGAAACAAATAAAAAAATCAAACGAAAATTACAACAGAAATTCAAATGAACACTTATTTGCAGAAAGAAAAGTGAAATATGTTCTGCAATATTGGCATGTTGTGCAATTCATCCTCATAAATAATATAGTTAACAGAACGAAATAATGTACACAACTGATATTCTCGTCAATGTGTCCGTCTGGAGGAGCAGCTATAGATAGATAGATAGATAGATAGATAGATAGATAGATAGATAGATGGACAGATAGATAGATGGACAGATAGATAGATGGACAGATAGATAGATAGATAGAGAGAGATGTACTAATTGTCCACTAGGGAAAGTTGTTTTCATAGTAAAACATTTCTTCATAAGCTACAGAATTATGGTATTCATGCATATGCCTTTAGTTTGTTTTATTTTTGATAAAACAATGTATGGCGTATGTCTCAACCATTCAGAAAGCAACAAGAAATTACATTTGCTGATCAATTTCCCATTTCCACGTGGATTATTACCGACATCTGTAGCTTGTCAGATGTAATTAAATGGAGGGAAATAAAATGCCCCATCACAATGCGTAATGACGCACAATGGCTGATCTGGCGCTCTTAGAGGATGTGGCAAATGGAAGAATTCGGAGTGAACGCATCTTTAGACAGCGAAGCCGCAAAAGCTGCGCTACATTTAGAATTGATTGGGATTTATTAAGGGAAAAGTCCGTAGGATAGGTTTAATAAATCCAAATATTTCTGTGCGTACGCACGTCCTATGTTTCATCCGTACACCACTTCTGACGCAAATCCTACGCAAAGTTTTAGAAATGAGGCCCCTGCTTTCTATCTACAAATCAAAGCCCCGCCCCTAGCCTGGACTGACGCTGTCTGCACGCTCAGATCTTCCTTTTCCGTCTCAGTGCCCCCCCCATGCCCTCTGGTAACAACACATCTTTCTCACTCTTTCAGACTCAGGCTTTCCTGCTTTTATAGTTTGGGATTTGGTCTGACTTATGTTCCTTTGATGGTCTGTCTCATCAACAGTCACGGGTGCAGAGTTTGGTCTTCTTTGTCTGTAGATTCAACCTCCCAGTCCTTTGATTGAAACAGTGGTGATCTGTGGGCGGAGCCAACTCAATATCGTTCTTCACTTAATCTTTTTCTGCAGCATTGAGCAAACTAAAGATTTAAGGCGGGAAAATGAGGTTCTGATGTGTTTTTGTCCTGTTTCCACAGAGTTCAATTCAATTCAATTCAATTTTATTTGTATAGCCCAAAATCACAACAACAGTCGTCTCGATGGGCTTCGAAGTAAAACATGAACTCAAAAGGATCACGAATACAAAGAGTTCAATAGAAAAATACTAAAATGAACTAACAAACTGACTAAGCTATACTGGCATCCCTGCCCTTAGACCCCCCTTCGCGGTAAGGAAAAACTCCCAAAAAAAACGGATTCCGGAAAAAACGAAGAAACCTCAGGGGTGTCCACATGAAGGAGGGATCCTCCCCCAGGACGGACAGGCGATTTACCAGAACTCTTAGAGAAGAATTAACTTATCTAAATCTACAACTACATATATAAAAGTCCAGCAGACGAGCTTCATCCAGCTGTGGTTGTGGGGACAGTCAAAGGCGCGAGTCGAGCCGGAGACAGGATCCACAGCCAGGTGTAGGAGCAGGAGCAAAGGCGAGTTCCCTAAACTCATTAGTTGATGCTTGTGAATGTCAATTTTCAGAGAATGAAGAGAAATTCAACAAAAATTCTTATTTTAAGAAGAAAAGTCCAGCAGAAGGAATGAAAGAGATGGTAGGGGAGCAACAGAGGAGTAGTGAGGAAGAGGAGGAAGATGAGACCGAGCAGCATGAATGACTGAAGAGAATGAGGAAGACAAAGATGAGACGGCATCTGATGAGGGACAGTCAGCATCATCGGTCAGAGAAACAAGGCAGAACTCAGCATGAGGGGCTCCACCTGTTCCTGGACCAACAGGTGACCCTGATAATAAATCTGTTTATGTTTATTAGCCTGAATAGAAAAGTCTACAGATATGATTAATAATGACCATGGAAGGGTATTATTATCTTTATTTCAGAACAACTCATTTCCTTGTTGTCCATTATAGAAATCTCCCAGTCAAGAGCCGAACACCCCAAGAAATCAAAAATATATCAGTAGACATTTAACTTTCTGTTGGTTTTCTAAAGGCTGTTTTATACCTTTAGTAGAATCAATTTTAAAAACATAGCTCATGGTTTTTTTTTGTGCCGCTCCAAGATTTAAAGTGGCCCCCCACCAGCCACCCCCATGAAAACTTTCTGGAGGCTTCACTGCTGGGCGGGTCGCATTGAGTCCTTTGGACCCGCTTTGAGCTTAGATGTTAGCATAGATATCAATGACTCCAAGTCAAGCCGGGAGAAACAAAACCCCTTTAAGAACGTTCATGGAGGAAGACCTCTGTCCCGTTCTTCTCACTTACAGAATCCAGATGTTGGTGATCCTGGGAATCAGATTAGAGACCACTCCATTCTTATCTGGACCTGCTGTTCCAGTTGGGGCGTCTACTGTTTATGAACTCTAACACGGTCACCACCTGGCACACGGATAAGGAGTTATGGCTTTATGAGGCGTTTATAACTGCCAGTGACGCAGTGTCGTGAGTCTGTGTTTGATTGTCCTGGAAACGCTTCAGTGGATCTTCTCATTTCCACTCAACTACAACAATCAGGTAGTTTGTAGTTTGGTGTTCAAATGATGAACTGGCTCAGACCCCAACCCAACATGAATCTGTTCTACTTCAACAAAACTACCTTCAGAATTGTGTCTCCAGTGGAACGCCCCACTAATGTTGTAGTGTTTCTAAAGCTGGGCAGCAAAGGTTAACCTTTGACCTTCAGCTCAGATGTTTCCCTCTGAAGAACACGAGAACCCATGAAGACTGCTGGAGCTGATGAACCTCTGTAGTTCCAGATGTTTCTGGACCAAAGAGACTTTATCCTTCATGTTAGATCAGAATCAGAAGTTCTTGTGGCTGTTTTTATTAGCTCCAGGCTCTGCTGGTCTTCTGTTGCCCCCTGATGGGGTAAAAACTGATCATGTGATGGTCTTTGAGGACCCCTCTGGGTGTGTGTGGAGCCGCTGAACCGCTGTGGTGAACGTCACGCCGCCAAAGCTGTGAGTTAGGACGCTCCGTATGGAGCAGAGCTAGAAGGTCACCAGGAGACGGGATGGTCCTCAGGATCCTGAAGGTCCAGAGTCCGTGCTGGACCTGTTCCAGCTGACCAGAGGGCCTTTTGCTCAGTCAGGCCGAGCCCAGTCCTGGGGGAGCCAGTGCTCTGGCCATGGGGAGTGTCCATCAAACCGGTGTCGGAGATCCTCACGGGTGATCAGGAACGTGGGGTTCTGTTGGTTCTGAAGCATCTCCGTCTTCTGGCTGCAGGTCCGGACCACCAGCAGCAGGAGGGCTTCATGGAGGTGAAAGTGAGGGAAGAGGTCTCTGCGCTCAACGAAACATTCAGATGACAGCAGCTGGTCGCACTGGTCAGCTGACTGCAGTCCGAGGCCCCGCCCCCCGCCGCAAAGCCCGCCCTGTAGCCATGTTGCTGAGGAGGAAGCTGTGTGCCGCTGTCCTGGTCGCCGCCGTCCTCCTCCTAATGCTCGCAAGCCAGAGCATCCACAGACGGCACTTCCTGCCCATGCTGATGGCCCCGCCCATCACCCAGGCTCCGCCCATCAGCACGAACTTTGGTAAGAATCAAACTGGTGATGAAAAAACTGACATCAGAACCTCCTTCAGAGAGATGTTCTCCTTTGATAGACAGTTGAGTGGAACACACCTTTAAACTGGTGATCGACATGTTCTCCATGTTCTCCATGTCTTTGTTCTTCATGTTCTCCATGTTCTCCATGTCTTTGTTCTTCATGTTCTCCATGTTCTCCATGTCTTTGTTCTCCATGTTCTCCATGTTCTCCATGTCTTTGTTCTCCATGTTCTCCATGTTCTTTACATCTGTGGCTCTGTACTACAAGTTTCTAAAGATCAGCTGTGGTTCAGAGGTCTTCACCAACATTTATGATTTTGTTTGCAGAGATCAAACCCACGGAGCCTCCCGCCATCATGAAGCTCAACCCCCCCATAAAAATTCTGGCCGAACAGGAGGAACAACAGAAGGAAAAGGAGGACAACGCCACCAAAGACCAACCTGTCCTCTATGTCCAGAACCAGCAGAGGTCAGTGACCCCTGGTCCAGCTCTGAACCCCTGAGTCCTCCTGCTCTCCTTCATCTCTTCCTCCTCGACTCCTGCCTGCCTCCTCCTGCTCTCCTATGTGTTTTACTTCATGACTCCTCCTGCTCTCCTCCTTTTCAGGCAGTGCGGTTGCTCGGGTTCCTGCGTTTCAGAGCTGGGGGGTTCCGACTGGTTCAGGAAACGTTACGACCCCAAACAGGAGCCCCTCCTCGCAGAAAACATCAGCGGCGTTGAACCTGCAGCCCTGCAGTGGTGGCTGGTGAGGCCCACAGTGAATCACCTGCTTCCATCTATGCTCCTCCTTCATGTCCTCCTCCTTCATGAACCTCCTCTTTGGTTTTTGCTGGCATCTCCACACTCAACAACCTAACTGCTCCTGCTCTGCTTCAGCCACAGAACAGTCCTCCATGTCCTAAACATCGTTCCCCTCCTCCTCTAAACCGCTGCTCCTCCCTCTGCTCCTCCAGACCTCCTCCTCTAACTGCTGCTCCTCCCTCTGCTCCTCCAGACCTCCTCCTCTAAACCGCTGCTCCTCCCTCTGCTCCTCCCTCTGCTCCTCCAGACCTCCTCCTCTAACCACTGCTCCTCCTCTAAACCACTGCTCCTCCTCTAAACCACTGCTCCTCCCTCTGCTCCTCCAGACCTCCTCCTCTAAACCGCTGCTCCTCCCTCTGCTCCTCCAGACCTCCTCCTCTAAACTGCTGCTCCTCCCTCTGCTCCTCCAGACCTCCTCCTCTAAACCGCTGCTCCTCCTCTGAACCACTGCTCCTCCCTCTGCTCCTCCAGACCTCCTCCTCTAAACCGCTGCTCCTCCCTCTGCTCCTCCAGACCTCCTCCTCTAAACCACTGCTCCTCCCTCTGCTCCTCCAGACCTCCTCCTCTAAACCGCTGCTCCTCCCTCTGCTCCTCCAGACCTCCTCCTCTAAACTGCTGCTCCTCCCTCTGCTCCTCCAGACCTCCTCCTCTAAACCGCTGCTCCTCCTCTAAACGACTGCTCCTCCCTCTGCTCCTCCAGACCTCCTCCTCTAAACTGCTGCTCCTCCCTCTGCTCCTCCAGACCTCCTCCTCTAAACGACTGCTCCTCCCTCTGCTCCTCCAGACCTCCTCCTCTAACCGCTGCTCCTCCTCTAAACCGCTGCTCCTCCTCTAAACCGCTGCTCCTCCCTCTGCTCCTCCAGACCTCCTCCTCTAAACGACTGCTCCTCCCTCTGCTCCTCCAGACCTCCTCCTCTAAACCACTGCTCCTCCCTCTGCTCCTCCAGACCTCCTCCTCTAACCACTGCTCCTCCTCTAAACCGCTGCTCCTCCTCTAAACCACTGCTCCTCCCTCTGCTCCTCCAGACCTCCTCCTCTAAACCGCTGCTCCTCCCTCTGCTCCTCCAGACCTCCTCCTCTAAACCGCTGCTCCTCCCTCTGCTCCTCCAGACCTCCTCCTCTAAACCACTGCTCCTCCCTCTGCTCCTCCAGACCTCCTCCTCTAACCGCTGCTCCTCCTCTAAACCGCTGCTCCTCCTCTAAACCACTGCTCCTCCCTCTGCTCCTCCAGACCTCCTCCTCTAAACCGCTGCTCCTCCCTCTGCTCCTCCAGACCTCCTCCTCTAAACCGCTGCTCCTCCTCTAAACCGCTGCTCCTCCCTCTGCTCCTCCAGACCTCCTCCTCTAAACCACTGCTCCTCCCTCTGCTCCTCCAGACCTCCTCCTCTAAACCACTGCTCCTCCCTCTGCTCCTCCAGACCTCCTCCTCTAACCGCTGCTCCTCCTCTAAACCGCTGCTCCTCCTCTAAACCGCTGCTCCTCCTCTAAACCACTGCTCCTCCCTCTGCTCCTCCAGACTTCCTCCTCTGAACCGCTGCTCCTCCTCTAAACCGCTGCTCCTCCTCTAAACCGCTGCTCCTCCCTCTGCTCCTCCAGACCTCCTCCTCTAAACCGCTGCTCCTCCCTCTGCTCCTCCAGACCTCCTCCTCTAAACCGCTGCTCCTCCCTCTGCTCCTCCAGACCTCCTCCTCTAAACCACTGCTCCTCCCTCTGCTCCTCCAGACCTCCTCCTCTAACCGCTGCTCCTCCTCTAAACCGCTGCTCCTCCTCTAAACCACTGCTCCTCCCTCTGCTCCTCCAGACCTCCTCCTCTAAACCGCTGCTCCTCCCTCTGCTCCTCCAGACCTCCTCCTCTAAACCGCTGCTCCTCCCTCTGCTCCTCCAGACCTCCTCCTCTAAACCGCTGCTCCTCCCTCTGCTCCTCCAGACCTCCCCCTCTAAACCGCTGCTCCTCCCTCTGCTCCTCCAGACCTCCTCCTCCAACCGCTGCTCCTCCTCTAAACCGCTGCTCCTCCTCTAACCGCTGCTCCTCCTCGAAACCGCTGCTCCTCCTCTAAACCACTGCTCCTCCCTCTGCTCCTCCAGACCTCCTCCTCTAACCGCTGCTCCTCCTCTAAACCGCTGCTCCTCCTCTAAACCGCTGCTCCTCCCTCTGCTCCTCCAGACCTCCTCCTCTAAACCGCTGCTCCTCCCTCTGCTCCTCCAGACCTCCTCCTCTAAACCGCTGCTCCTCCCTCTGCTCCTCCAGACCTCCTCCTCTAAACCGCTGCTCCTCCCTCTGCTCCTCCAGACCTCCTCCTCTAACCGCTGCTCCTCCTCTAAACCGCTGCTCCTCCTCTAAACCGCTGCTCCTCCTCTAAACCACTGCTCCTCCCTCTGCTCCTCCAGACCTCCTCCTCTAAACCGCTGCTCCTCCCTCTGCTCCTCCAGACCTCCTCCTCTAAACCGCTGCTCCTCCCTCTGCTCCTCCAGACCTCCCCCTCTAAACCGCTGCTCCTCCCTCTGCTCCTCCAGACCTCCTCCTCCAACCGCTGCTCCTCCTCTAAACCGCTGCTCCTCCTCTAACCGCTGCTCCTCCTCGAAACCGCTGCTCCTCCTCTAAACCACTGCTCCTCCCTCTGCTCCTCCAGACCTCCTCCTCTAACCGCTGCTCCTCCTCTAAACCGCTGCTCCTCCTCTAAACCGCTGCTCCTCCCTCTGCTCCTCCAGACCTCCTCCTCTAAACCGCTGCTCCTCCCTCTGCTCCTCCAGACCTCCTCCTCTAAACCGCTGCTCCTCCCTCTGCTCCTCCAGACCTCCTCCTCTAAACCGCTGCTCCTCCCTCTGCTCCTCCAGACCTCCTCCTCTAAACCACTGCTCCTCCCTCTAGTCCTCCAGACCTCCTCCTCTAACCGCTGCTCCTCCTCTAAACCGCTGCTCCTCCTCGAAACCGCTGCTCCTCCTCTAAACCACTGCTCCTCCCTCTGCTCCTCCAGACCTCCTCCTCTAACCGCTGCTCCTCCTCTAAACCGCTGCTCCTCCTCTAAACCGCTGCTCCTCCCTCTGCTCCTCCAGACCTCCACAGGTGGTTCTCTGGACCACCGGCCTTTTCACTCTTTGTCTTCTCCTTCCTCACTGATCTTTGCTACTTCCTGCTCCTCAGCATGCTCCTCTTCTTCTGCGCTCCTCTTCCATCAGTCGCCACATTTCATCCCAACCTGCTGCTCGTCCTTCATCTCAGTTCCTCTCACTCACCTGTACAGATACACCTGTCCCTCCTTTGTGTCCAAACATACAAGTCTTCATATGACCTTTCTTTGACCTTTCTCACCTCCTCCTTCACCTCCTGCTGCACCTCCTTGTTTTCCTGTCTTTTCTTTTTAATCTCCTGAACGTCTTCTTTTAAAATGATGAAAAAACTTGACTTTAGTGTTTTCAAATGAAGACAATTCCTGGTTGTTCTGACGAAACTCCGCCTCCTCCCCAGCTGTAGTCATTTTCCCAGCATCCTCCAGGATGGACGTGGACTCCTGGATGGAGGTTTAGGGTTCAGGGCTGAAGCAGAAAAAGAGCCCCCCCCACACACACACACACACTCTACTGCATCAGATGCATCACAGAGGAATGCGCCGCAGTGGCCACGCCCACAAGTTTGGCATCAAACCTGGATCCGTTCGGTTTCTACAGACATCTTTTGGCTCCAGGCCGAGTCCATTAACAGATTGGGAAGGGGCTGGAACGGGCCCCCATAGCTGAGGGGGGGGGGCACAGCTGGAGAAAGACCAGAACTTCTGTTTCTGATGGGGGGGGGTCTTTGGCTCCACATAAACCCGGTTCTTCCTGATTTTGCTCTGCTGTCTCTTCAGGGTCTGCAGCGGTCGGGGGGGGACGTGACTTTAGAGGACGTGATGTCACAGATGTTCCAGGTCATTTCCCCCCCCAGCCTGGACACCAAGCCCCTCCGTTCTCGCTGTCGCAGTTGTGCAGTTGTTGGCAACTCTGGGAACCTGCGTGAGTCCGGCCACGGCGAGCGGATCGATTCCCACAGCTTTGTGATCCGGTGCGTACGTCAGAACACCGCCGCAGCCGCCGTGCAGCGTTCTGACCCCCCTCCCCCTCCTGCTTTCAGGATGAACAAGGCGCTGACTCGGGGGTTTGAGAAGGATGTGGGGAATCGGACCACTCATCATTTCCTGTACCCGGAGAGCGCCGTGGACGTGGACGGCGGCGTCAGCCTCGTCCTGCTGCCCTTCAAGCTCAGAGACCTGGAGTGGCTAACCAGCGCGCTGTCCACTGGTCACATCAAAACGTAAAACGCAGCGGGTTTGAGCGCCGGCTTTGACCATTCAGAGATCGGTTGGGTTTACAGCTGACAATAAGAGGGTGGTTGTCTGGTATCCATGGAGACCAGGAGCTCCAGGCCATCAGGAGACTTTGATCAAACAGTTCTGCTCCCAAACCTTAAAGGAAGTTAAGTTATTTGAGACCTTTGGCTCCACCTGCAGGTACAGGTAACCCGCACAGGTAGCTGCTGGATAGATCCACAGGACGGCCGTGGAGCAGCGGTAGGGGGGTCGGAAGATTGAAGTTTGATTCCCGCCTTGCCCATGTGGCAAGACACTGAATCCCACATTACCTCTGGAGGAAGGGGGGCGCCAGAGTTTGGCAGCCGCCATCTGTGTGTCAGTGTGTGTGTGTGTGTGTGTTTGTGTGTCAGTGGGTGTGATTGTGTGAGTGTGTGTGTGTGTCAGTGTGTGTGTGTGTGTGTGTGTGTTTGTGTGTCAGTGTGTGTGATTGTGTGAGTGTGTGTGTGTCAGTGTGTGTGTGTGTGAGTCTTTGTGTGTCAGTGTGTGTGATTGTGAGTGTTTGTGTGTCAGTGTGTGTGTGTGTGACTGTTTGTGTGTGTGTGTGACTGTTTGTGTATGTGTGTGTGTGTGAGTGTTTGTGTGTCAGTGTGTGTGTCTGTGTTTGTAAGTGTTTGTGTGTGTGTGTGTGTGTGAGTGATTGTGTGTCAGTGTGTTTGTGTGTGAGTGTTTGTGTGTCAGTGTGTGTGATTGTGTGAGTGTGTGTGTGTCAGTGTGTGTGTGATTGTGTGTCAGTGTGTGTAATCGTGTGTCTGTGTTTGTGAGTGTATGTGTGAGTGTTTGTGTGTCAGTGTGTTTGATTGTGTGAGTGTGTGTGTGTCAGTGTGTGTGTGATTGTGTGACTGATTGTGTGTCAGTGTGTGTGATTGTGTGAGTGTTTGTGTGTCAGTGTGTGATTCTTTGTGTGTCAGTGTGTGTGATTGTGAGTGTTTGTGTGTCAGTGTGTGTGTGTGTGACTGTTTGTGTGTGTGTGTGAGTGTTTGTGTATGTGTGTGTGTGTGAGTGTTTGTGTGTCAGTGTGTGTGTCTGTGTTTGTAAGTGTGTGTGTGTGTGTGAGTGATTGTGTGTCAGTGTGTTTGTGTGTGAGTGTTTGTGTGTCAGTGTGTGTGATTGTGTGAGTGTGTGTGTGTCAGTGTGTGTGTGATTGTGTGTCAGTGTGTGTAATCGTGTGTCTGTGTTTGTGAGTGTATGTGTGAGTGTTTGTGTGTCAGTGTGTTTGATTGTGTGAGTGTTTGTGTGTCAGTGTGTGTGTGATTGTGTGACTGATTGTGTGTCAGTGTGTGTGATTGTGTGTCTGTTTTTGTGAGTGTTTGTGTGTCAGTGTGTGTGATTTGGTGAGTGTTTGTGTGTCAGTGTGTGTGATCGTGTGAGTGTCTGTGTGTCAGTGTGTGTGAGTGTTTATGTGTCAGTGTGTGATTGTGTGAGTGCTTGTGTGTGTGTAATTGTGTGTCAGTGTGTGGGATTGTGTGTCTGTGTTTGTAAGTGTTTGTGTGTCAGTGTGTGTGTGTGATTGTGTGTCGTGTCAGTGTGTGTAATTGTGTGTCTGTGTTTGTAAGTGTTTGTGTGTGTGTGATTGTGTGAGTGATTGTGTGACAGTGTGTGTGAGTGTTTGTGTGTCTGTGTGTTTGTGTGTCAATGTGTGTGATTGTGTGAGTGTTTGTGTGTCAGTTTGTGTGAGTGTTTGTGTGTGTGTGATTGTGTGTCAGTGTGTGGGATTGTGTGTCTGTGTTTGTAAGTGTTTGTGTGTCAGTGTGTGTGTGTGATTGTGTGTCAGTGTGTGTAATTGTGTGTCTGTGTTTGTGAGTGTTTGTGTGTCAGTGTGTGATTGTGTGAGTGTTTGTGTGTCAGTGTGTTTGTGTGTCAGTGTGTGATTGTGTGAGTGTTTGTGTGTCAGTGTGTGTGATTGTGTGAATGTTTGTGTGTCAGTGTGCGTGATTGTGTGAGTGTTTGTGTGTCAGTGTGTGTGTGATTGTGTCAGTGTGTGGGATAGTGTGTCTGTGTTTGTGTGTCAGTGTGTGTGTGTGTGTGATTGTGTGTCAGTGTGTGTAATTGTGTGTCTGTGTTTGTGAGTGTTTGTGTGTGTGTGAGTGTTTGTGTGTCAGTGTGTTTGTGTGTGAGTGTTTGTGTGTCGGTGTGATTGTGTGAGTGTTTGTGTGTCAGTGTGTGTGATTGTGTGAGTGTTTGTGTGTCAGTGTGTGTGAGTGTTTATGTGTCAGTGTGTGATTGTGTGAGTGTTTGTGTGTCAGTGTGTGTGATTGTGTGAGTGTTTGTGTGTCAGTGTGTGATCGTGTGACTGATTGTGTGTCAGTGTGTGTGAGTGTTTGTGTGTGTGTGATTGTGTGTCAGTGTGTGGGATTGTGTGTCTGCGTTTGTAAGTGTTTGTGTGTGTGTGTGTGATTGTGTGTCAGTGTGTGTAATTGTGTGTCTGTGTTTGTGTGTGTGTGTGATTGTGTGAGTGATTGTGTGACAGTGTGTGTGAGTGTTTGTGTGTCAGTGTGTTTGTGTGTCAGTGTGTGATTGTTTGTGTGTCAGTGTGTGTGATTGTGTGAGTGTTTGTGTGTCAGTGTGTGTGAGTGATTGTGTGTCAGTGTGTGTAATTGTGTGTCTGTGTTTGTGTGTGTGTGATTGTGTGAGTGATTGTGTGACAGTGTGTGTGAGTGTTTGTGTGTCAGTGTGTGTGATTGTGTTAGTGATTGTGTGTCAATGTGTGTGAGTGTTTGTGTGTGATTGTGTAAGTGATTGTGTGTCAGTGTGTGTGTGTGTGTACGGGTGTGATTGTGTATGTGTGTGTGAGGGTTTGTGTGTCAGTGCGTGTGATTGTGTGTGTGTGTGTGTGAGAATGTGTCAGTGTGTATGATTGTGTATGTGTGTGTGAGTGTATGTGTGTGTGTCAGTGCGTGTGAGAATGTGTCAGTGTGTATGATTGTGTATGTGTGTGTGAGTGTATGTGTGTGTGTCAGTGCGTGTGATTGTGTGTGTGTGATTGTGTAAGTGATTGTGTGTCAGTGTGTATGATTGTTTGTGTGTATATGTGTGTCAGTGTGTGTGCATGAATGTAACTGTAACTGAGTGCTTTCGGCCTTCGAGGAAGGTGGTAAAGTGCTACACATGTATACGTCACTACACCCCTCCTCCCAACCCCCGTGGGGGGGGGGGGGGGGGTAACCAGCGTTCCACTTAACCCTTGTGCTATTTTAGATGACCCCCCCCCCCCTTCCATTGAGGTGTTCTCCCTACCATGACAAAGGTGGATAAAGGTGGAAAGATTTCATGTAATCCATGGACACCAGTGAAGATCACAAATCATTGAAGAAAAAAGGTTCAGAGCACTGTCTAGTGGGTCTAGATGACCCCACTGTCTAGTGGGTGTAGATGACCCAACTCCCAATGGTAAAGTGCCTAGGATAGGGTTACAGGTTTTTCTATGGATTTTATTTGGTATCATTCCATAACAGAACCGTAGACTCGGGTCATTCGGTGACCTCTTCTTCCTCCCTGGAGGGAATCGAACCTCCGAGCTGTTCAGCGTTTGAACATCAAAGCACAGACGGGTCAGAGCAAACAGGAAATGGAAATGTGTTTCCTGTTTGTGTTTCCAGGACCTACATGAGGGTGAAGGAGCGGATCCAGGCCGACAAAGACAAGGTCAGAGCTTCATCACTCGCCTCTTTCCCTGCGGCCCATTTGGTCGCTGCGTTGGGGGCGTGGCTTCCTGTAAGCCCCCCTGCTGCTTGAATACATGAGGGCGCTGTTGTCCGTGCAGGTGCTGGTGGTGAATCCGGCCTTCTTCAAGTACGTCCATGACCGGTGGACCGAGCACCACGGCCGATACCCGTCCACCGGCATGCTGGCCATCGTCTTCGCTCTGCACGTCTGCGATCAGGTCAGCAGGGGGCGCTCTTCCTCCCACGTGTCAGAGTTTCCCGCCTAACGCGACTCCCTCTTCAGGTGTCCGTGTTCGGGTACGGCGCTGACCGGGAGGGGAACTGGCACCACTACTGGGAGAAGAACCGGCACGCCGGCGCCTTCAGGAAGACGGGGGTCCATAACGCCGACTTTGAAACCGAGATCATCCAACAGCTCGCCATAGAGGGCAAGATCACTCTGCACCGCTAACACCACCACTGCCCCGCCTCCTGAGGCCCCGCCCCCGCAGGGCCCAGCCGGGGACCGACTGCATGCTGGACTGAAGACGCAGCTTCATCAGCTGACGCCAGTGATGAAGAGGCGTCTGCTGGGACTGACCACACGGAGCCTGGCTCCGAGGGGAACAACCACGCCGTTTCTGCATTCTTTCTTTGCAGGAGACGTTCTTCTGACTTTTAAGCCAAACTTTCAGGAAATGTTTACGAGTCCCTCCAGAGAGACCAGCTTTATTCTGAAAGGTTCCGGAACCCGGAAAATGACAGGAAGCCAAACGGAGCCCCGCCCCAGCTGACGGGGGGGGGGGGCAAACATGAGAATCCCGCTGCAGGAACGTCCAGGCACCTCTGCCGTCTGTAAGAGGGATTCAAACCCGCGGTTGGAACCATGGGTGACCCAGACCGAGTCGCTGTTGGACCTTTCTGTGCAGAAGAGCGGCGCCGCAAGGAGAGATGCTGCTGGTTCGACCCGGTTTGTTTCTGCAGATTCCTGCAGAACCTTCTGCAACCGTCTCATTTTTAAAATCTGTTTTTTTATGAAAGAACCAGTTTTATTTTGAAACCAGAACCTTGTTGGGTTTCTGACCTGCGGCTGGGAGGGAAGTTCTGGTGGACTGACACGGATCCAGGAGAACTTCTCCAAAAGTGTTAGAATTTGCTGAATCCTCTCTGAGATGTTATCGTCTCCGACTGCATGAAGATCTTTAGGAAAAACGCCGTTTTTAACCTGAATGTTGAGCTTTGGTCTGCAGAATCCCAGAATCCTTTGTGCTTTGGCGCCAGCGTGGCCGTGACTTTGAGGGGAAGCTGGAGAGCAGCAGCTGGCTTTGTGCCTTTCAAAACATCACAGGAAGTGGTTCCTCCCTCTCCCTTTCAAAATAATGTTCCGTCTCCTGCTTTAAATAAAGGTTTTGGAAAAACCAGCCTCAGACTGTTCCTTCCACAGGTTTTCATTACGTTTCCATGGTAACCAGGGCATTAACTAACAGGGAGGCTGGACCCTCAGGACAGTTTCCAGGTACCAGAACAGAACCAGGAACCGAAGTTTAACGTAGTCCAGAACAGACCAGGTCTGGTCATGTGCTGGTCCAGTTTCTGCTCCCTCGGGTCTGCTTCTAGTCCGGTTCCTGGTCTGGGTCCGGGTTGGGCTCAGTCAGAGAGCAGCTGGACGAAGGAAGACGGGAACAAACCCTTCTGGTCCGGGTTCTCCTCCAAGTATCCGAGCTGCAGAGAGGAACGCCTGTTAGAGAACTTTACGGAACATCTGAGCTCTGTTGGTCCAATAAGAACGGCTCCTTCTTCCAGTAATGCAGCATCCACCAATCAGAGAAGAGGAGACACGTACCCACCAGTCGCCGTCCTCCTGACCCACCACCACCAGCACCTGACCCTCAGAGAAGCTCAGCTCATCATGGTGGTCCGCCTGGCAGTCGTACAGCGCCTGAGCCCGCCGGCCGGTGGCTCCACGGGACCTCTGCACACCAACAGTTCAGCTTTTGACCATTCAGGCTCCCGTAGTTCTGCACTATTTACTGAAACGGAGCCAATTCTAACTCAACCCTCTCCATCCTGGAGTTTGTGAAGCTCCTCTGAGGATGACCACTCCCACATCTTCATCGTTAGTGGACGTAAATGTGAACATTTGGAAGAGCTCACCAATGATCTGCGAGGAAGTGGCAGAGGGGCGGGGCCTCTGACGTCAGTCTGAGAGCGTTGGTGAGCAGGAGCGCCGTTGGGCGGGGCTTTGCCGACCAGGTGGAGGTAGCTGGACGAGGCGCTGTCACTCTGTGCCCGACCAAAACCTGAAAGAAGAAGGAACCACTTCAGACGGTGTTACATGCAGCGTCAACACAAAGATGGAAAACACCTCACGTCTGTTCGCTGAGGATCAGAAAAAGTCCGAATGTAGAAGCCAAAGTTCTATTCATTTACGGTGAAAGGTAAATAAAAAACGGATTTTGGGAAAAGTGGATCCATTTACAGGAAAGTCTGGACAGCGACTCTTATGTTTCAAAGACTGTTTTCCATAAGCGACCAGGATCCGTCCGGACAGGACTTACCTCTTTCTGCTCGCTCCGCCTTCAGGCTGCGAGGAGGCGGCGGGCTGGAGACGGAAGGAGGCGAGTTTAGGTTTCAGTTCTGAACATCAGTCGGGTTTCGTTCACCCTTTACAGTTTTCTGTTTCATCGTTTTTTACAAAGGTGTCTGTTACTATTTTTACGTCCCTAAAACATTTCATGTTCGTTCATCAGCTGGCGGCGGTCCTCTCTCTCTGCATCACCTGAAGGGGGGGTCTGCACCGCTGGAGGTCCAGGGGCTGCTCGGCGGTCCGTAATCTGAACACACAGAGGATGAAGGTGTAGCTCCAACGGGTCGGCGATGGGTCACCGCGGGTCGGCGACGGGTCACCGCGGGTCTTACCGTGTTTATTTGACTCGGAGCGGGTCCTTTTGTGGCGAGCTGCGATGGGAAGGGGGGTTGATCCTCTGCTGGTTGTCACGGGGAAGAAGACCTCGGCTTCTCCCTCCTCCTCCGCCTCCCTTCCTCCATTGCCTCCAGCCGCAGGAGGAGGAGGAGGAGGAACACTTGGAGCTGTGAAAGGGTTGAGGAGGAGTTAGATGCTGCTTCACCTCAGCACCACAGATCCTCACCGAGGCACATGGCCAGCAGAGGGTTCCCGCAGCTTAAGAAGCCCCGCCCACACAACCTGACGGACCACGCCTCCAACCACTGAGCTTTTCTAGTCAGATCCTCATGAAAACGTCTCCAGATGAAGAGTGATTAACTTTTGGATTTAACAAAAATGAAAACTGATTCCATCAGAACTGGAACCACCTCTGTGAGAACAGGAGGTTCTGGTAGAACCGAACACCGACTCCTTAAGAGTCCAAAAACCTTTTGTCCTTTTCTGTAAACCTTGAAGCTCACCTTTGACTCTGGGCGGAAGTTGTGGGGCAGGTGAGGATGGGGGAGGGGGTGGAGGGCTGGGGGCGGAGCAAGACGGGTGACTGTGGAGCTCCATGGCCATGGCGAGCCTCCGTCCCACACTGAACAAACCCCCACCTGGTGGTCCGGATGACACGGGCGTGACGGAGGAGAACGAGAGGGAGGAGATAAACGGACGAGAGGAGAAAGACAGGGAGGGGGTGAAGGAGGAGGAGGAGGAGGAGGAGTGCTCCGTCTTGACAGGTCCGTTCTTAAACAAAGAAGAGGACACAGTTAGAAGAAACAGAGACCTGCTACAGACCAGAGACCTGCTATGGACCAGAGACCTGCTGCAGACCAGAGACCTGCTGCAGACCAGAGACCTGCTATGGACCAGAGACCTGCTGTAGACCAGAGACCTGCTGTAGACCAGAGACCTGCTACAGACCAGAGACCTGCTATGGACCAGAGACCTGCTGCAGACCAGAGACCTGCTGCAGACCAGAGACCTGCTATGGACCAGAGACCTGCTGTAGACCAGAGACCTGCTGTAGACCAGAGACCTGCTACAGACCAGAGACCTGCTATGGACCAGAGACCTGCTGCAGACCAGAGACCTGCTATGGACCAGACACCGGCTGCAGACCAGAGACCTGCTGCAGACCAGAGACCTGCTGCAGACCAGAAACCTGCTGCAGACCAGATACCTGCTATGGACCAGAGACCTGCTATGGACCAGAGACCTGCTGCAGACCAGAGACCTGCTGCAGACCAGAGACCTGCTGTAGACCAGAGACCTGCTGTAGACCAGAGACCTGCTGTAGACCAGAGACCTGCTGTCGACCAGATACCTGCTGTCGACCAGAGACCTGCTGTCGACCAGAGACCTGCTATGGACCAGAGACCTGCTGCAGACCAGAGACCTGCTGAAGACCAGAGACCTGCTGCAGACCAGAGACCTGCTGTAGACCAGAGACCTGCTGTAGACCAGAGACCTGCTGTAGACCAGAGACCTGCTGTAGACCAGAGACCTGCTATGGACCAGAGACCTGCTGCAGACCAGAGACCTGCTATGGACCAGAGACCTGCTGTAGACCAGAGACCTGCTGTAGACCAGAGACCTGCTGTAGACCAGAGACCTGCTGTAGACCAGAGACCTGCTATGGACCAGAGACCTCCTGCAGACCAGAGACCTGCTATGGACCAGAGACCTGCTGTAGACCAGAGACCTGCTGAAGACCAGAGACCTGCTGCAGACCAGAGACCTGCTGCAGACCAGAAACCTGCTGCAGACCAGAGACCTGCTGTAGACCAGATACCTGCTGTCGACCAGAGACCTGCTGTCGACCAGAGACCTGCTATGGACCAGAGACCTGCTGCGGACCAGAGACCTGCTGCAGACCAGAGACCTGCTGAAGACCAGAGACCTGCTGCAGACCAGAGACCTGCTGCAGACCAGAGACCTGCTGTAGACCAGAGACCTGCTGTAGACCAGAGACCTGCTGTAGACCAGAGACCTGCTATGGACCAGAGACCTGCTGCAGACCAGAGACCTGCTATGGACCAGAGACCTGCTGTAGACCAGAGACCTGCTGTAGACCAGAGACCTGCTGTAGACCAGAGACATGCTGTAGACCAGATACCTGCTGTCGACCAGAGACCTGCTGTCGACCAGAGACCTGCTATGGACCAGAGACCTGCTGCAGACCAGAGACCTGCTGAAGACCAGAGACCTGCTGCAGACCAGAGACCTGCTGCAGACCAGAGACCTGCTGTAGACCAGAGACCTGCTGTAGACCAGAGACCTGCTGTAGACCAGAGACCTGCTATGGACCAGAGACCTGCTGCAGACCAGAGACCTGCTATGGACCAGAGACCTGCTGTAGACCATAGACCTGCTGTAGACCAGAGACCTGCTGTAGACCAGAGACCTGCTATGGACCAGAGACCTGCTACAGACCAGAGACCTGCTATGGACCAGAGACCTGCTGCAGACCAGAGACCTGCTATGGACCAGAGACCTGCTGCAGACCAGAGACCTGCTGCAAACCAGAGACCTGCTGCAGACCAGAGACATGCTGTAGACCAGAAACCTGCTATGGACAAGAGACCTGCTGTAGACCAGAGACCTGCTACGGACCAGAGACCTGCTGTAGACCAGAGACCTGCTGCAGACCAGAGACCTGCTATGGACCAGAGACCTGCTGCAGACCAGAGACCTGCTGTAGACCAGAGACCTGCTGCAGACCAGAGACCTGCTGCAGACCAGAGACCTGCTGCAGACCAGAGACCTGCTATGGACCAGAGACCTGCTGCAGACCAGAGACCTGCTGTAGACCAGAGACCTGCTATGGACCAGAGACCTGCTGCAGACCAGAGACCTGCTATGGACCAGAGACCTGCTACAGACCAGAGACCTGCTATGGACCAGAGACCTGCTGCAAACCAGAGACCTGCTGCAGACCAGAGACCTGCTGTAGACCAGAAACCTGCTATGGACAAGAGACCTGCTGTAGACCAGAGACCTGCTACGGACCAGAGACCTGCTGTAGACCAGAGACCTGCTGCAGACCAGAGACCTGCTATGGACCAGAAACCTGCTGCAGACCAGAGACCTGCTGTAGACCAGAGACCTGCATCAGACCAGAGACCTGCTGCAGACCAGAGACCTGCTGCAGACCAGAGACCTGCTGTAGACCAGAGACCTGCTGCAGACCAGAGACCTGCTGCAGACCAGAGACCTGCTATGGACCAGAGACCTGCTGCAGACCAGAGACCTGCTGTAGACCAAAGACCTGCTGCAGACCAGAGACCTGCTGCAGAGCAGAGACCTGCTGTAGACCAGAGACCTGCTGCAGACCAGAGACCTGCTGCAGACCAGAGACCTGCTGCAGACCAGAGACCTGCTGTAGACCAGAGACCTGCTGCAGACCAGAGACCTGCTATGGACCAGAGACCTGCTGCAGACCAGAGACCTGCTGTAGACCAAAGACCTGCTGCAGACCAGAGACCTGCTGCAGAGCAGAGACCTACTATGGACCAGAGACCTGCTGCAGACCAGAGACCTGCTGTAGACCAGAGACCTGCTGTAGACCAGAGACCTGCTGCAGACCAGAGACCTGCTATGGACCAGAGACCTGCTATGGACCAGAGACCTGCTGTAGACCAAAGACCTGCTGTAGACCAGAGACCTGCTACGGACCAGAGACCTGCTATGGACCCGAGACCTGCTGCAGACCAGAGACCTGCTGCAGACCAGAGACCTGCTGTAGACCAGAGACCTGCTGCAAACCAGAGACCTGCTGCAGACCAGAGACCTGCTGTAGACCAGAAACCTGCTATGGACAAGAGACCTGCTGTAGACCAGAGACCTGCTACGGACCAGAGACCTGCTGTAGACCAGAGACCTGCTGCAGACCAGAGACCTGCTATGGACCAGAGACCTGCTGCAAACCAGAGACCTGCTGTAGACCAGAGACCTGCTGCAGACCAGAGACCTGCTGCAGACCAGAGACCTGCTGCAGACCAGAGACCTGCTGCAGACCAGAGACCTGCTGTAGACCAGAAACCTGCTGCAGACCAGAGACCTGCTATGGACCAGAGACCTGCTGCAGACCAGAGACCTGCTGTAGACCAAAGACCTGCTGCAGACCAGAGACCTGCTGCAGAGCAGAGACCTGCTGTAGACCAGAGACCTGCTGCAGACCAGAGACCTGCTGCAGACCAGAGACCTGCTGCAGACCAGAGACCTGCTGTAGACCAGAGACCTGCTGCAGACCAGAGACCTGCTATGGACCAGAGACCTGCTGCAGACCAGAGACCTGCTGCAGACCAAAGACCTGCTGCAGACCAGAGACCTGCTGCAGAGCAGAGACCTACTATGGACCAGAGACCTGCTGCAGACCAGAGACCTGCTGTAGACCAGAGACCTGCTGTAGACCAGAGACCTGCTGCAGACCAGAGACCTGCTGCAGACCAGAGACCTGCTATGGACCAGAGACCTGCTGTAGACCAAAGACCTGCTGTAGACCAGAGACCTGCTACGGACCAGAGACCTGCTATGGACCCGAGACCTGCTGCAGACCAGAGACCTGCTGCAGACCAGAGACCTGCTGTAGACCAGAGACCTGCTGCAGACCAGAGACCTGCTGCAAACCAGAGACCTGCTGCAGACCAGAGACCTGCTGTAGACCAGAAACCTGCTATGGACAAGAGACCTGCTGTACACCAGAGACCTGCTACGGACCAGAGACCTGCTGTAGACCAGAGACCTGCTGCAGACCAGAGACCTGCTATGGACCAGAGACCTGCTGCAGACCAGAGACCTGCTGTAGACCAGAGACCTGCTGCAGACCAGAGACCTGCTGCAGACCAGAGACCTGCTACAGACCAGAGACCTGCTGCAGACCAGAGACCTGCTATGGACCAGAGACCTGCTGCAGACCAGAGACCTGCTATGGACAAGAGACCTGCTGCAGACCAGAGACCTGCTATGGACCAGAGACCTGCTGCAGACCAGAGACCTGCTGTAGACCAGAGACCTGCTGTAGACCAGAGACCTCCTGCAGACCAGAGACCTGCTGTAGACCAGAGACCTGCTGTAGACCAGAGACCTCCTGTAGACCAGAGACCTGCTGTAGACCAGAGACCTGCTGCAGACCAGAGACCTGCTGCAGACCAGAGACCTGCTGCAGACCAGAGACCTGCTGCAGACCAGAGACCTGCCGTAGACCAGAGACCTGCTGCAGACCAGAGACCTGCTGCAGATCAGAGACCTGCTGCAGACCAGAGACCTGCTATGGACCAGAGACCTGCTGCAGACCAGAGACCTGCTGCAGACCAGAGACCTGCTGCAGACCAGAGACCTGCTATGGACCAGAGACCTGCTATGGACCAGAGACCTGCTGCGGACCAGAGACCTGCTATGGACCAGAGACCTGCTGTAGACCAGAGACCTGCTGTAGACCAGAGACCTGCTGCAGACCAGAGACCTGCTATGGACCAGAGACCTGCTGTGGACCAGACACCTGCTGCAGACCAGAGACCTGCTGTAGACCAGAGACCTGCTGTAGACCAGAGACCTGCTGCAGACCAGAGACCTGCTGCAGACCAGAGACCTGCTATGGACCAGAGACCTGCTGCAGACCAGAGACCTGCTGTAGACCAGAGACCTGCTGCAGACCAGAGACCTGCTATGGACCAGAGACCTGCTATGGACCAGAGACCTGCTGCAGACCAGAGACCTGCTGTAGACCAGAGACGTACTGTAGACCAGAGACGTACTGCAGACCAGAGACCTGCTATGGACCAGACACCTGCTATGGACCAGAGACCTGCTGCAGACCAGAGACCTGCTATGGACCAGAGACCTGCTATGGACCAGAGACCTGCTATGGACCAGAGACCTGCTGTAGACCAAAGACCTGCTGTAGACCAGAGACCTGCTACGGACCAGAGACCTGCTATGGACCCGAGACCTGCTGCAGACCAGAGACCTGCTGCAGACCAGAGACCTGCTGCAGACCAGAGACCTGCTGCAAACCAGAGACCTGCTGCAGACCAGAGACCTAATGTAGACCAGAAACCTGCTATGGACAAGAGACCTGCTGTACACCAGAGACCTGCTACGGACCAGAGACCTGCTGTAGACCAGAGACCTGCTGCAGACCAGAGACCTGCTATGGACCAGAGACCTGCTGCAGACCAGAGACCTGCTGCAGACCAGAGACCTGCTGCAGACCAGAGACCTGCTGCAGACCAGAGACCTGCTACAGACCAGAGACCTGCTGCAGACCAGAGACCTGCTATGGACCAGAGACCTGCTGCAGACCAGAGACCTGCTGTAGACCAGAGACCTGCTGCAGACCAGAGACCTGCTGCAGACCAGAGACCTGCTACAGACCAGAGACCTGCTATGGACCAGAGACCTGCTGCAGACCAGAGACCTGCTATGGATCAGAGACCTGCTGCAGACCAGACACCTGCTGCAGACCAGAGACCTGCTGCAGACCAGAGACCTGCTGCAGACCAGAGACCTGCTGTAGACCAGAGACCTGCTGCAGACCAGAGACCTGCTGCAGACCAGAGACCTGCTATGGACAAGAGACCTGCTGCAGACCAGAGACCTGCTATGGACCAGAGACCTGCTGCAGACCAGAGACCTGCTGTAGACCAGAGACCTGCTGTAGACCAGAGACCTCCTGTAGACCAGAGACCTGCTGTAGACCAGAGACCTGCTGCAGACCAGAGACCTGCTGCAGACCAGAGACCTGCTGCAGACCAGAGACCTGCCGTAGACCAGAGGCCTGCTGTAGACCAGAGACCTGCTGTAGACCAGAGACCTGCTGCAGACCAGAGACCTGCTATGGACCAGAGACCTGCTATGGACCAGAGACCTGCTGTAGACCAGAGACCTGCTGCATACAAGAGACCTGCTGCAGACCAGAGACCTGCTATGGACCAGAGACCTGTTGCAGACCAGAGACCTGCTGTAGACCAGAGACCTGCTGTAGACCAGAGACCTGCTGCAGACCAGAGACCTGCTATGGACCAGAGACCTGCTATGGACCAGAGACCTGCTGCAGACCAGAGACCTGCTGCAGACCAGAGACCTGCTATGGACCAGAGACCTGCTGCAGACCAGAGACCTGCTGCAGACCAGAGACCTGCTGCAGACCAGAGACCTGCTGCGGACCAGAGACCTGCTGCAGACCAGAGACCTGCTATGGACCAGAGACCTGCTGCAGACCAGAGACCTGCTATGGACAAGAGACCTGCTGCAGACCAGAGACCTGCTATGGACCAGAGACCTGCTGCAGACCAGAGACCTGCTGTAGACCAGAGACCTGCTGTAGACCAGAGACCTCCTGCAGACCAGAGACCTGCTGTAGACCAGAGACCTGCTGTAGACCAGAGACCTCCTGTAGACCAGAGACCTGCTGTAGACCAGAGACCTGCTGCAGACCAGAGACCTGCTGCAGACCAGAGACCTGCTGCAGACCAGAGACCTGCCGTAGACCAGAGACCTGCTGCAGACCAGAGACCTGCTGCAGATCAGAGACCTGCTGCAGACCAGAGACCTGCTATGGACCAGAGACCTGCTGCAGACCAGAGACCTGCTGCAGACCAGAGACCTGCTGCAGACCAGAGACCTGCTGCAGACCAGAGACCTGCTATGGACCAGAGACCTGCTGCGGACCAGAGACCTGCTATGGACCAGAGACCTGCTGCAGACCAGAGACCTGCTGTAGACCAAAGACCTGCTGTAGACCAGAGACCTGCTACGGACCAGAGACCTGCTATGGACCAGAGACCTGCTGTGGACCAGACACCTGCTGCAGACCAGAGACCTGCTGCAGACCAGAGACCTGCTGTAGACCAGAGACCTGCTGTAGACCAGAGACCTGCTGCAGACCAGAGACCTGCTGTAGACCAGAAACCTGCTATGGACAAGAGACCTGCTGTAGACCAGAGACCTGCTGCAGACCAGAGACCTGCTATGGACCAGAGACCTGCTGCAGACCAGAGACCTGCTGTAGACCAGAGACCTGCTGTAGACCAGAGACGTACTGCAGACCAGAGACCTGCTATGGACCAGACACCTGCTATGGACCAGAGACCTGCTGCAGACCAGAGACCTGCTGCAGACCAGAGACCTGCTATGGACCAGAGACCTGCTATGGACCAGAGACCTGCTGTAGACCAAAGACCTGCTGTAGACCAGAGACCTGCTACGGACCAGAGACCTGCTATGGACCCGAGACCTGCTGCAGACCAGAGACCTGCTGCAGACCAGAGACCTGCTGCAGACCAGAGACCTGCTGCAAACCAGAGACCTGCTGCAGACCAGAGACCTAATGTAGACCAGAAACCTGCTATGGACAAGAGACCTGCTGTACACCAGAGACCTGCTACGGACCAGAGACCTGCTGTAGACCAGAGACCTGCTGCAGACCAGAGACCTGCTATGGACCAGAGACCTGCTGCAGACCAGAGACCTGCTGCAGACCAGAGACCTGCTGTAGACCAGAGACCTGCTGCAGACCAGAGACCTGCTGCAGACCAGAGACCTGCTACAGACCAGAGACCTGCTATGGACCAGAGACCTGCTGCAGACCAGAGACCTGCTGCAGACCAGAGACCTGCTACAGACCAGAGACCTGCTATGGACCAGAGACCTGCTGCAGACCAGAGACCTGCTATGGATCAGAAACCTGCTGCAGACCAGACACCTGCTGCAGACCAGAGACCTGCTGCAGACCAGAGACCTGCTGCAGACCAGAGACCTGCTGTAGACCAGAGACCTGCTGCAGACCAGAGACCTGCTGCAGACCAGAGACCTGCTGCAGACCAAAGACCTGCTATGGACCAGAGACCTGCTGCAGACCAGAGACCTGCTGTAGACCAGAGACCTGCTGTAGACCAGAGACCTCCTGTAGACCAGAGACCTGCTGTAGACCAGAGACCTGCTGCAGACCAGAGACCTGCTGCAGACCAGAGACCTGCTGCAGACCAGAGACCTGCCGTAGACCAGAGGCCTGCTGTAGACCAGAGACCTGCTGTAGACCAGAGACCTGCTGCAGACCAGAGACCTGCTATGGACCAGAGACCTGCTGTAGACCAGAGACCTGCTGCATACAAGAGACCTGCTGCAGACCAGAGACCTGCTATGGACCAGAGACCTGTTGCAGACCAGAGACCTGCTGTAGACCAGAGACCTGCTGTAGACCAGAGACCTGCTGCAGACCAGAGACCTGCTATGGACCAGAGACCTGCTATGGACCAGAGACCTGCTGCAGATCAGAGACCTGCTGCAGACCAGAGACCTGCTATGGACCAGAGACCTGCTGCAGACCAGAGACCTGCTGCAGACCAGAGACCTGCTGCAGACCAGAGACCTGCTATGGACCAGAGACCTGCTGCAGACCAGAGACCTGCTATGGACCAGAGACCTGCTGCAGACCAGAGACCTGCTGTAGACCAAAGACCTGCTGTAGACCAGAGACCTGCTACGGACCAGAGACCTGCTATGGACCAGAGACCTGCTGTAGACCAGACACCTGCTGCAGACCAGAGACCTGCTGCAGACCAGAGACCTGCTGTAGACCAGAGACCTGCTGCAGACCAGAGACCTGCTGTAGACCAGAAACCTGCTATGGACAAGAGACCTGCTGTAGACCAGAGACCTGCTGCAGACCAGAGACCTGCTATGGACCAGAGACCTGCTGCAGACCAGAGACCTGCTGTAGACCAGAGACCTGCTGTAGACCAGAGACGTACTGCAGACCAGAGACCTGCTATGGACCAGACACCTGCTATGGACCAGAGACCTGCTGCAGACCAGAGACCTGCTGCAGACCAGAGACCTGCTGCAGACCAGAGACCTGCTGCAGACCAGACACCTGCTGCAGACCAGACACCTGCTGCGGACCAGAGACCTGCTATGGACCAGAGACCTGCTATGGACCAGAGACCTGCTATGGACCAGAGACCTGCTGCATACCAGAGACCTGCTGCATACCAGAGACCTGCTGCAGACCAGAGACCTGCTGAAGACCAGAGACCTGCTGCAGACCAGAGACCTGCTGTAGACCAGAGACCTGCTATGGACCCGAGACCTGCTGCAGACCAGAGACCTGCTGTAGACCAGAGAGCTGCTGCAGACCAGAGACCTGCTGCAGACCAGAGACCTGCTGCAAACCAGAGACCTGCTGCAGACCAGAGACCTGCTGTAGACCAGAGACCTGCTATGGACAAGAGACCTGCTGTAGACCAGAGACCTGCTATGGACCAGAGACCTGCTGCAGACCAGAGACCTGCTGTAGACCAGAGACCTGCTATGGACCAGAGACCTGCTGCAGACCAGAGACCTGCTATGGACCAGACCCTTGCTGCAGACCAAAAACCTGCTGCAGACCAGAGACCTGCTGTAGACCAGAGACCTGCTGCAGACCAGAGACCTGCTGCAGACCAGAGACCTGCTGCAGACCAGAGACCTGCTATGGACCAGAGACCTACTGCAGACCAGAGACCTGCTGTAGACCAAAGACCTGCTGTAGACCAGAGACCTGCTACGGACCAGAGACCTGCTATGGACCAGAGACCTGCTGCAGACCAGAGACCTGCTGTAGACCAAAGACCTGCTGTAGACCAGAGACCTGCTACGGACCAGAGACCTGCTATGGACCAGAGACCTGCTGTAGACCAGACACCTGCTGCAGACCAGAGACCTGCTGCAGACCAGAGACCTGCTATGGACCAGAGACCTGCTGCAGACCAGACACCTGCTGCAGACCAGAGACCTGCTGTAGACCAGAAACCTGCTATGGACAAGAGACCTGCTGTAGACCAGAGACCTGCTGCAGACCAGAGACCTGCTATGGACCAGAGACCTGCTGCAGACCAGAGACCTGCTGTAGACCAGAGACCTGCTGTAGACCAGAGACGTACTGCAGACCAGAGACCTGCTATGGACCAGACACCTGCTATGGACCAGAGACCTGCTGCAGACCAGAGACCTGCTGCAGACCAGAGACCTGCTATGGACCAGAGACCTGCTGCAGACCAGACACCTGCTGCAGACCAGAAACCTGCTGTGGACCAGAGACCTGCTATGGACCAGAGACCTGCTATGGACCAGACACCTGCTGAAGACCAGAGACCTGCTGCATACCAGAGACCTGCTGCAGACCAGAGACCTGCTGAAGACCAGAGACCTGCTGCAGACCAGAGACCTGCTGTAGACCAAAGACCTGCTGTAGACCAGAGACCTGCTACGGACCAGAGACCTGCTATGGACCCGAGACCTGCTGCAGACCAGAGACCTGCTGTAGACCAGAGACCTGCTGCAGACCAGAGACCTGCTGCAGACCAGAGACCTGCTGCAAATCAGAGACCTGCTGCAGACCAGAGACCTGCTGTAGACCAGAAACCTGCTATGGACAAGAGACCTGCTGTAGACCAGAGACCTGCTATGGACCAGAGACCTGCTGCAGACCAGAGACCTGCTGTAGACCAGAGACCTGCTATGGACCAGAGACCTGCTGCAGACCAGAGACCTGCTATGGACCAGACCCTTGCTGCAGACCAAAAACCTGCTGCAGACCAGAGACCTGCTGTAGACCAGAGACCTGCTGCAGACCAGAGACCTGCTGCAGACCAGAGACCTGCTGCAGACCAGAGACCTGCTGTAGACCAGAAACCTGCTATGGACAAGAGACCTGCTACGGACCAGAGACCTGCTACGGACCAGAGACCTGCTGCAGACCAGAGACCTGCTGTAGACCAGAGACCTGCTGTAGACCAGAGACCTGCTGTAGACCAGAGACCTGCTGCAGACCAGAGACCTGCTGCAGACCAGAGACCTGCTGTAGACCAGAGACCTGCTATGGACAAGAGACCTGCTGTAGACCAGAGACCTGCTACGGACCAGAGACCTGCTGTAAACCAGAGACCTGCTGTAGACCAGAGACCTGCTGTAGACCAGAGACCTGCTGTAGACCAGAGACCTGCTGTGGACCAGAGACCTGCTGCAGACTAGAGACCTGCTACGGACCAGAGACCTGCTGCAGACCAGAGACCTGCTGCAGACCAGAGACCTGCTGTAGACCAGAGACCTGCTGTAGACCAGAGACCTGCTGCAGACCAGATACCTGCTAGGGACCAGAGACCTGCTGCAGACCAGAGACCTGCTGTAGACCAGAGACCTGCTGTAGAACAGACACCTGCTGCAGACCAGAGACCTGCTATGGACCAGAGACCTGCTATGGACAAGAGACCTGCTGCAGACCAGAGACCTGCTATGGACCAGAGACCTGCTGTGGACCAGAGACCTGCTGCAGACCAGAGACCTGCTGCAGACCAGACACCTGCTGTAGACCAGAAACCTGCTATGGACCAGAGACCTGCTGCATACCAGAGACCTGCTTCAGACCAGAGACCTGCTGCAGACCAGAGACCTGCTGTAGACCAGAGACATGCTGCAGACCAGAGACCTGCTGCAGACCAGAGACCTGATGCAGACCAGAGACCTGCTGTAGACCAAAGACCTGCTTCGGACCAGAGACCTGCTTCGGACCCGAAACCTGCTGCAGACCAGAGACCTGCTGCAGACCAGAGACCTGCTGCAGACCAGAGACCTGCTGTAGACCAGAGACCTGCTGCAGACCAGAGACCTGCTGCAAACCAGAGACCTGCTGCAGACCAGAGACCTGCTGTAGACCAGAAACCTGCTATGGACAAGAGACCTTCTGTAGACCAGAGACCTGCTACGGACCAGAGACCTGCTGTAGACCAGAGACCTGCTGCAGACCAGAGACCTGCTATGGACCAGAGACCTGCTGCAGACCAGAGACCTGCTGTAGACCAAAGACCTGCTGCAGACCAGAGACCTGCTGCAGAGCAGAGACCTGCTGCAGACCAGAGACCTGCTGCAGACCAGAGACCTGCTGTAGACCAGAGACCTGCTGTAGACCAGAGACCTGCTGCAGACCAGAGACCTGCTGCAAACCAGAGACCTGCTGCAGACCAGAGACCTGCTGTAGACCAGAAACCTGCTATGGACAAGAGACCTGCTGTAGACCAGAGACCTGCTACGGACCAGAGACCTGCTGTAGACCAGAGACCTGCTGCAGACCAGAGACCTGCTATGGACCAGAGACCTGCTGCAGACCAGAGACCTGCTGTAGACCAGAGACCTGCTGCAGACCAGAGACCTGCTGCAGACCAGAGACCTGCTGCAGACCAGAGACCTGCTATGGACCAGAGACCTGCTGTGGACCAGAGACCTGCTGTAGACCAGAGACCTGCTATGGACCAGAGACCTGCTGCAGACCAGAGACCTGCTATGGACCAGAGACCTGCTGCAGACCAGAGACCTGCTGCAGACCAGAGACCTGCTGCAGACCAGAGACCTGCTGTAGACCAGAAACCTGCTGTAGACCAGAGACCTGCTGCAGACCAGATACCTGCTATGGACCAGAGACCTGCTGCAGACCAGAGACCTGCTGTAGACCAGAGACCTGTTGTAGACCAGAGACCTGCTGCAGACCAGAGACCTGCTATGGACCAGAGACCTGCTATGGACCAGAGACCTGCTATGGACCAGAGACCTGCTATGGACCAGAGACCTGCTGCAGACCAGAGACCTGCTATGGACCAGAGACCTGCTGTGGACCAGAGACCTGCTGCAGACCAGAGACCTGCTGCAGACCAGACACCTGCTGTAGACCAGAAACCTGCTATGGACCAGAGACCTGCTGCATACCAGAGACCTGCTTCAGACCAGAGACCTGCTGCAGACCAGAGACCTGCTGTAGACCAGAGACATGCTACGGACAAGAGACCTGCTATGGACCAGAGACCTGCTACGGACCAGAGACCTGCTGTAGACCAGAGACGTGCTGCAGACCAGAGACCTGCTGTAGACCAGAGACCTGCTGTAGACCAGAGACCTGCTGTAGACCAGAGACCTGCTACGGACCAGAGACCTTCTGTAGACCAGAGACCTGCTACGGACCAGAGACCTGCTGTAGACCAGAGACCTGCTGTAGACCAGAGACCTGCTGTAGACCAGAAACCTGCTATGGACAAGAGACCTGCTGTAGACCAGAGACCTGCTATGGACCAGAGACCTGCTGCAGACCAGAGACCTGCTGTAGACCAGAGACCTGCTATGGACCAGAGACCTGCTGCAGACCAGAGACCTGCTGTGGACCAGACCCTTGCTGCAGACCAAAAACCTGCTGCAGACCAGAGACCTGCTGTAGACCAGAGACCTGCTGCAGACCAGAGACCTGCTGCAGACCAGAGACCTGCTGCAGACCAGAGACCTGCTATGGACCAGAGACCTGCTGCAGACCAGAGACCTGCTGCAGACCAGAGACCTGCTGCAGACCAGAGACCTGCTAAGGACCAGAGACCTGCTAAGGACCAGAGACCTGCTGCAGACCAGAGACCTGCTATGGACCAGAGACCTGCTGCAGACCAGAGACCTGCTGTAGACCAAAGACCTGCTGTAGACCAGAGACCTGCTACGGACCAGAGACCTGCTATGGACCAGAGACCTGCTGCAGACCAGAGACCTGCTGTAGACCAAAGACCTGCTGTAGACCAGAGACCTGCTACGGACCAGAGACCTGCTATGGACCAGAGACCTGCTGTAGACCAGACACCTGCTGCAGACCAGAGACCTGCTGCAGACCAGAGACCTGCTGTAGACCAGAGACCTGCTGCAGACCAGAAACCTGCTATGGACAAGAGACCTGCTGTAGACCAGAGACCTGCTACGGACCAGAGACCTGCTGTAGACCAGAGACCTGCTGCAGACCAGAGACCTGCTGCAGACCAGAGACCTGCTACGGACCAGAGACCTGCTGCAGACCAGAGACCTGCTGCAGACCAGAGACCTGCTGTAGACCAGAGACCTGCTGTAGACCAGAGACCTGCTGCAGACCAGATACCTGCTAGGGACCAGAGACCTGCTGCAGACCAGAGACCTGCTGTAGACCAGAGACCTGCTGTAGAACAGACACCTGCTGCAGACCAGAGACCTGCTATGGACCAGAGACCTGCTATGGACAAGAGACCTGCTGCAGACCAGAGACCTGCTATGGACCAGAGACCTGCTGTGGACCAGAGACCTGCTGCAGACCAGAGACCTGCTGCAGACCAGACACCTGCTGTAGACCAGAAACCTGCTATGGACCAGAGACCTGCTGCATACCAGAGACCTGCTTCAGACCAGAGACCTGCTGCAGACCAGAGACCTGCTGTAGACCAGAGACATGCTGCAGACCAGAGACCTGCTGCAGACCAGAGACCTGATGCAGACCAGAGACCTGCTGTAGACCAAAGACCTGCTTCGGACCAGAGACCTGCTTCGGACCCGAAACCTGCTGCAGACCAGAGACCTGCTGCAGACCAGAGACCTGCTGCAGACCAGAGACCTGCTGTAGACCAGAGACCTGCTGCAGACCAGAGACCTGCTGCAAACCAGAGACCTGCTGCAGACCAGAGACCTGCTGTAGACCAGAAACCTGCTATGGACAAGAGACCTTCTGTAGACCAGAGACCTGCTACGGACCAGAGACCTGCTGTAGACCAGAGACCTGCTGCAGACCAGAGACCTGCTATGGACCAGAGACCTGCTGCAGACCAGAGACCTGCTGTAGACCAGAGACCTGCTGCAGACCAGAGACCTGCTATGGACCAGAGACCTGCTGCAGACCAGAGACCTGCTGTAGACCAAAGACCTGCTGCAGACCAGAGACCTGCTGCAGAGCAGAGACCTGCTGCAGACCAGAGACCTGCTGCAGACCAGAGACCTGCTGTAGACCAGAGACCTGCTGCAGACCAGAGACCTGCTGCAAACCAGAGACCTGCTGCAGACCAGAGACCTGCTGTAGACCAGAAACCTGCTATGGACAAGAGACCTGCTGTAGACCAGAGACCTGCTACGGACCAGAGACCTGCTGTAGACCAGAGACCTGCTGCAGACCAGAGACCTGCTATGGACCAGAGACCTGCTGCAGACCAGAGACCTGCTGTAGACCAGAGACCTGCTGCAGACCAGAGACCTGCTGCAGACCAGAGACCTGCTGCAGACCAGAGACCTGCTATGGACCAGAGACCTGCTGTGGACCAGAGACCTGCTGTAGACCAGAGACCTGCTATGGACCAGAGACCTGCTGCAGACCAGAGACCTGCTATGGACCAGAGACCTGCTGCAGACCAGAGACCTGCTGCAGACCAGAGACCTGCTGCAGACCAGAGACCTGCTGTAGACCAGAAACCTGCTGTAGACCAGAGACCTGCTGCAGACCAGATACCTGCTATGGACCAGAGACCTGCTGCAGACCAGAGACCTGCTGTAGACCAGAGACCTGTTGTAGACCAGAGACCTGCTGCAGACCAGAGACCTGCTATGGACCAGAGACCTGCTATGGACCAGAGACCTGCTATGGACCAGAGACCTGCTATGGACCAGAGACCTGCTGCAGACCAGAGACCTGCTATGGACCAGAGACCTGCTGTGGACCAGAGACCTGCTGCAGACCAGAGACCTGCTGCAGACCAGACACCTGCTGTAGACCAGAAACCTGCTATGGACCAGAGACCTGCTGCATACCAGAGACCTGCTTCAGACCAGAGACCTGCTGCAGACCAGAGACCTGCTGTAGACCAGAGACATGCTACGGACAAGAGACCTGCTATGGACCAGAGACCTGCTACGGACCAGAGACCTGCTGTAGACCAGAGACGTGCTGCAGACCAGAGACCTGCTGTAGACCAGAGACCTGCTGTAGACCAGAGACCTGCTGTAGACCAGAGACCTGCTACGGACCAGAGACCTTCTGTAGACCAGAGACCTGCTACGGACCAGAGACCTGCTGTAGACCAGAGACCTGCTGTAGACCAGAGACCTGCTGTAGACCAGAAACCTGCTATGGACAAGAGACCTGCTGTAGACCAGAGACCTGCTATGGACCAGAGACCTGCTGCAGACCAGAGACCTGCTGTAGACCAGAGACCTGCTATGGACCAGAGACCTGCTGCAGACCAGAGACCTGCCGTGGACCAGACCCTTGCTGCAGACCAAAAACCTGCTGCAGACCAGAGACCTGCTGTAGACCAGAGACCTGCTGCAGACCAGAGACCTGCTGCAGACCAGAGACCTGCTGCAGACCAGAGACCTGCTATGGACCAGAGACCTGCTGCAGACCAGAGACCTGCTGCAGACCAGAGACCTGCTGCAGACCAGAGACCTGCTAAGGACCAGAGACCTGCTAAGGACCAGAGACCTGCTGCAGACCAGAGACCTGCTATGGACCAGAGACCTGCTGCAGACCAGAGACCTGCTGTAGACCAAAGACCTGCTGTAGACCAGAGACCTGCTACGGACCAGAGACCTGCTATGGACCAGAGACCTGCTGCAGACCAGAGACCTGCTGTAGACCAAAGACCTGCTGTAGACCAGAGACCTGCTACGGACCAGAGACCTGCTATGGACCAGAGACCTGCTGTAGACCAGACACCTGCTGCAGACCAGAGACCTGCTGCATACCAGAGACCTGCTGTAGACCAGAGACCTGCTGCAGACCAGAGACCTGCTGCAGACCAGAGACCTGCTGTAGACCAGAAACCTGCTATGGACAAGAGACCTGCTGTAGACCAGAGACCTGCTGCAGACCAGAGACCTGCTATGGACCAGAGACCTGCTGCAGACCAGAGACCTGCTGTAGACCAGAGACCTGCTGTAGACCAGAGACGTACTGCAGACCAGAGACCTGCTATGGACCAGACACCTGCTATGGACCAGAGACCTGCTGCAGACCAAAGACCTGCTGCAGACCAGAGACCTGCTATGGACCAGAGACCTGCTGCAGACCAGACACCTGCTGCGGACCAGACACCTGCTGTGGACCAGAGACCTGCTATGGACCAGACACCTGCTGAAGACCAGAGACCTGCTGCATACCAGAGACCTGCTGCAGACCAGAGACCTGCTGAAGACCAGAGACCTGCTGCAGACCAGAGACCTGCTGTAGACCAAAGACCTGCTGTAGACCAGAGACCTGCTACGGACCAGAGACCTGCTATGGACCCGAGACCTGCTGCAGACCAGAGACCTGCTGTAGACCAGAGACCTGCTGCAGACCAGAGACCTGCTGCAGACCAGAGACCTGCTGAAAACCAGAGACCTGCTGCAGACCAGAGACCTGCTGTAGACCAGAAACCTGCTATGGACAAGAGACCTGCTGTAGACCAGAGACCTGCTATGGACCAGAGACCTGCTGCAGACCAGAGACCTGCTGTAGACCAGAGACCTGCTATGGACCAGAGACCTGCTATGGACCAGAGACCTGCTATGGACCAGACCCTTGCTGCAGACCAAAAACCTGCTGCAGACCAGAGACCTGCTGTAGACCAGAGACCTGCTGCAGACCAGAGACCTGCTGCAGACCAGAGACCTGCTGTAGACCAGAGACCTGCTGTAGACCAGAGACCTGCTGTAGACCAGAGACCTGCTGCAGACCAGAGACCTGCTGCAGACCAGAGACCTGCTGCAGACCAGAGACCTGCTGTAGACCAGAGACCTGCTATGGACAAGAGACCTGCTGTAGACCAGAGACCTGCTACGGACCAGAGACCTGCTGTAAACCAGAGACCTGCTGTAGACCAGAGACCTGCTGTAGACCAGAGACCTGCTGTAGACCAGAGACCTGCTGTGGACCAGAGACCTGCTGCAGACCAGAGACCTGCTACGGACCAGAGACCTGCTGCAGACCAGAGACCTGCTGCAGACCAGAGACCTGCTGTAGACCAGAGACCTGCTGTAGACCAGAGACCTGCTGCAGACCAGATACCTGCTATGGACCAGAGACCTGCTGCAGACCAGAGACCTGCTGTAGACCAGAGACCTGCTGTAGAACAGAGACCTGCTGCAGACCAGAGACCTGCTAAGGACCAGAGACCTGCTAAGGACCAGAGACCTGCTGCAGACCAGAGACCTGCTATGGACCAGAGACCTGCTGCAGACCAGAGACCTGCTGTAGACCAAAGACCTGCTGTAGACCAGAGACCTGCTACGGACCAGAGACCTGCTATGGACCAGAGACCTGCTGCAGACCAGAGACCTGCTGTAGACCAAAGACCTGCTGTAGACCAGAGACCTGCTACGGACCAGAGACCTGCTATGGACCAGAGACCTGCTGTAGACCAGACACCTGCTGCAGACCAGAGACCTGCTGCAGACCAGAGACCTGCTGTAGACCAGAGACCTGCTGCAGACCAGAGACCTGCTGCAGACCAGAGACCTGCTGCAGACCAGAGACCTGCTGTAGACCAGAAACCTGCTATGGACAAGAGACCTGCTGTAGACCAGAGACCTGCTGCAGACCAGAGACCTGCTATGGACCAGAGACCTGCTGCAGACCAGAGACCTGCTGTAGACCAGAGACCTGCTGTAGACCAGAGACGTACTGCAGACCAGAGACCTGCTATGGACCAGACACCTGCTATGGACCAGAGACCTGCTGCAGACCAGAGACCTGCTGCAGACCAGAGACCTGCTATGGACCAGAGACCTGCTGCAGACCAGACACCTGCTGCGGACCAGACACCTGCTGTGGACCAGAGACCTGCTATGGACCAGACACCTGCTGAAGACCAGAGACCTGCTGCATACCAGAGACCTGCTGCAGACCAGAGACCTGCTGAAGACCAGAGACCTGCTGCAGACCAGAGACCTGCTGTAGACCAAAGACCTGCTGTAGACCAGAGACCTGCTACGGACCAGAGACCTGCTATGGACCCGAGACCTGCTGCAGACCAGAGACCTGCTGTAGACCAGAGACCTGCTGCAGACCAGAGACCTGCTGCAGACCAGAGACCTGCTGAAAACCAGAGACCTGCTGCAGACCAGAGACCTGCTGTAGACCAGAAACCTGCTATGGACAAGAGACCTGCTGTAGACCAGAGACCTGCTATGGACCAGAGACCTGCTGCAGACCAGAGACCTGCTGTAGACCAGAGACCTGCTATGGACCAGAGACCTGCTATGGACCAGAGACCTGCTATGGACCAGACCCTTGCTGCAGACCAAAAACCTGCTGCAGACCAGAGACCTGCTGTAGACCAGAGACCTGCTGCAGACCAGAGACCTGCTGCAGACCAGAGACCTGCTGTAGACCAGAGACCTGCTGTAGACCAGAGACCTGCTGTAGACCAGAGACCTGCTGTAGACCAGAGACCTGCTGCAGACCAGAGACCTGCTGCAGACCAGAGACCTGCTGCAGACCAGAGACCTGCTGTAGACCAGAGACCTGCTATGGACAAGAGACCTGCTGTAGACCAGAGACCTGCTACGGACCAGAGACCTGCTGTAAACCAGAGACCTGCTGTAGACCAGAGACCTGCTGTAGACCAGAGACCTGCTGTAGACCAGAGACCTGCTGTGGACCAGAGACCTGCTGCAGACCAGAGACCTGCTACGGACCAGAGACCTGCTGCAGACCAGAGACCTGCTGCAGACCAGAGACCTGCTGTAGACCAGAGACCTGCTGTAGACCAGAGACCTGCTGCAGACCAGATACCTGCTATGGACCAGAGACCTGCTGCAGACCAGAGACCTGCTGTAGACCAGAGACCTGCTGTAGAACAGAGACCTGCTGCAGACCAGAGACCTGCTATGGACCAGAGACCTGCTATGGACAAGAGACCTGCTGCAGACCAGAGACCTGCTATGGACCAGAGACCTGCTGTGGACCAGAGGCCTGCTGCAGACCAGAGACCTGCTGCAGACCAGACACCTGCTGTAGACCAGAAACCTGCTATGGACCAGAGACCTGCTGCATACCAGAGACCTGCTTCAGACCAGAGACCTGCTGCAGACCAGAGACCTGCTGTAGACCAGAGACATGCTGCAGACCAGAGACCTGCTGCAGACCAGAGACCTGATGCAGACCAGAGACCTGCTGCAGACCAGAGACCTGCTATGGACCAGAGACCTGCTGTGGACCAGAGACCTGCTGCAGACCAGAGACCTGCTGCAGACCAGACACCTGTTGTAGACCAGAAACCTGCTATGGACCAGAGACCTGCTGCATACCAGAGACCTGCTGCAGACCAGAGACCTGCTGTAGACCAGAGACATGCTGCAGACCAGAGACCTGCTGCAGACCAGAGACCTGCTGCAGACCAGAGACCTGCTGCAGACCAGAGACCTGCTGTAGACCAGAGACCTGCTGTAGACCAGAGACCTGCTATGGACCAGAGACCTGCTGCAGACCAGAGACCTGCTATGGACCAGAGACCTGCTGCAGACCAGAGACCTGCTGCAGACCAGAGACCTGCTGCAGACCAGAGACCTGCTGTAGACCAGAAACCTGCTGTAGACCAGAGACCTGCTGCAGACCAGATACCTGCTATGGACCAGAGACCTGCTGCAGACCAGAGACCTGCTGTAGACCAGAGACCTGTTGTAGACCAGAGACCTGCTGCAGACCAGAGACCTGCTATGGACCAGAGACCTGCTATGGACCAGAGACCTGCTATGGACCAGAGACCTGCTGCAGACCAGAGACCTGCTATGGACCAGAGACCTGCTGTGGACCAGAGACCTGCTGCAGACCAGAGACCTGCTGCAGACCAGACACCTGCTGTAGACCAGAAACCTGCTATGGACCAGAGACCTGCTGCATACCAGAGACCTGCTTCAGACCAGAGACCTGCTGCAGACCAGAGACCTGCTGTAGACCAGAGACATGCTACGGACAAGAGACCTGCTATGGACCAGAGACCTGCTACGGACCAGAGACCTGCTGTAGACCAGAGACGTGCTGCAGACCAGAGACCTGCTGTAGACCAGAGACCTGCTGCAGACCAGAGACCTGCTGTAGACCAGAGACCTGCTGTAGACCAGAGACCTGCTGTAGACCAGAGACCTGCTACGGACCAGAGACCTTCTGTAGACCAGAGACCTGCTACGGACCAGAGACCTGCTGTAGACCAGAGACCTGCTGTAGACCAGAGACCTGCTGTAGACCAGAAACCTGCTATGGACAAGAGACCTGCTGTAGACCAGAGACCTGCTATGGACCAGAGACCTGCTGCAGACCAGAGACCTGCTGTGGACCAGACCCTTGCTGCAGACCAAAAACCTGCTGCAGACCAGAGACCTGCTGTAGACCAGAGACCTGCTGCAGACCAGAGACCTGCTGCAGACCAGAGACCTGCTGCAGACCAGAGACCTGCTATGGACCAGAGACCTGCTGCAGACCAGAGACCTGCTGCAGACCAGAGACCTGCTGCAGACCAGAGACCTGCTAAGGACCAGAGACCTGCTAAGGACCAGAGACCTGCTGCAGACCAGAGACCTGCTATGGACCAGAGACCTGCTGCAGACCAGAGACCTGCTGTAGACCAAAGACCTGCTGTAGACCAGAGACCTGCTACGGACCAGAGACCTGCTATGGACCAGAGACCTGCTGCAGACCAGAGACCTGCTGTAGACCAAAGACCTGCTGTAGACCAGAGACCTGCTACGGACCAGAGACCTGCTATGGACCAGAGACCTGCTGTAGACCAGACACCTGCTGCAGACCAGAGACCTGCTGCAGACCAGAGACCTGCTGTAGACCAGAGACCTGCTGCAGACCAGAGACCTGCTGCAGACCAGAGACCTGCTGTAGACCAGAAACCTGCTATGGACAAGAGACCTGCTGTAGACCAGAGACCTGCTGCAGACCAGAGACCTGCTATGGACCAGAGACCTGCTGCAGACCAGAGACCTGCTGTAGACCAGAGACCTGCTGTAGACCAGAGACGTACTGCAGACCAGAGACCTGCTATGGACCAGACACCTGCTATGGACCAGAGACCTGCTGCAGACCAGAGACCTGCTGCAGACCAGAGACCTGCTATGGACCAGAGACCTGCTGCAGACCAGACACCTGCTGCGGACCAGACACCTGCTGTGGACCAGAGACCTGCTATGGACCAGACACCTGCTGAAGACCAGAGACCTGCTGCATACCAGAGACCTGCTGCAGACCAGAGACCTGCTGAAGACCAGAGACCTGCTGCAGACCAGAGACCTGCTGTAGACCAAAGACCTGCTGTAGACCAGAGACCTGCTACGGACCAGAGACCTGCTATGGACCCGAGACCTGCTGCAGACCAGAGACCTGCTGTAGACCAGAGACCTGCTGCAGACCAGAGACCTGCTGCAGACCAGAGACCTGCTGAAAACCAGAGACCTGCTGCAGACCAGAGACCTGCTGTAGACCAGAAACCTGCTATGGACAAGAGACCTGCTGTAGACCAGAGACCTGCTATGGACCAGAGACCTGCTGCAGACCAGAGACCTGCTGTAGACCAGAGACCTGCTATGGACCAGAGACCTGCTATGGACCAGAGACCTGCTATGGACCAGACCCTTGCTGCAGACCAAAAACCTGCTGCAGACCAGAGACCTGCTGTAGACCAGAGACCTGCTGCAGACCAGAGACCTGCTGCAGACCAGAGACCTGCTGTAGACCAGAGACCTGCTGTAGACCAGAGACCTGCTGTAGACCAGAGACCTGCTGTAGACCAGAGACCTGCTGCAGACCAGAGACCTGCTGCAGACCAGAGACCTGCTGCAGACCAGAGACCTGCTGTAGACCAGAGACCTGCTATGGACAAGAGACCTGCTGTAGACCAGAGACCTGCTACGGACCAGAGACCTGCTGTAAACCAGAGACCTGCTGTAGACCAGAGACCTGCTGTAGACCAGAGACCTGCTGTAGACCAGAGACCTGCTGCATACCAGAGACCTGCTGCATACCAGAGACCTGCTGCAGACCAGAGACCTGCTACGGACCAGAGACCTGCTGCAGACCAGAGACCTGCTGCAGACCAGAGACCTGCTGTAGACCAGAGACCTGCTGTAGACCAGAGACCTGCTGCAGACCAGATACCTGCTATGGACCAGAGACCTGCTGCAGACCAGAGACCTGCTGTAGACCAGAGACCTGCTGTAGAACAGAGACCTGCTGCAGACCAGAGACCTGCTATGGACCAGAGACCTGCTATGGACAAGAGACCTGCTGCAGACCAGAGACCTGCTATGGACCAGAGACCTGCTGTGGACCAGAGGCCTGCTGCAGACCAGAGACCTGCTGCAGACCAGACACCTGCTGTAGACCAGAAACCTGCTATGGACCAGAGACCTGCTGCATACCAGAGACCTGCTTCAGACCAGAGACCTGCTGCAGACCAGAGACCTGCTGTAGACCAGAGACATGCTGCAGACCAGAGACCTGCTGCAGACCAGAGACCTGATGCAGACCAGAGACCTGCTGTAGACCAGAGACCTGCTTCGGACCAGAGACCTGCTTCGGACCCGAAACCTGCTGCAGACCAGAGACCTGCTATGGACAAGAGACCTGCTGCAGACCAGAGACCTGCTATGGACCAGAGACCTGCTGTGGACCAGAGACCTGCTGCAGACCAGAGACCTGCTGCAGACCAGACACCTGTTGTAGACCAGAAACCTGCTATGGACCAGAGACCTGCTGCATACCAGAGACCTGCTGCAGACCAGAGACCTGCTGCAGACCAGAGACATGCTGCAGACCAGAGACCTGCTGCAGACCAGAGACCTGCTGCAGACCAGAGACCTGCTGCAGACCAGAGACCTGCTGTAGACCAGAGACCTGCTGTAGACCAGAGACCTGCTGCAGACCAGATACCTGCTAGGGACCAGAGACCTGCTGCAGACCAGAGACCTGCTGTAGACCAGAGACCTGCTGTAGAACAGAGACCTGCTGCAGACCAGAGACCTGCTATGGACCAGACACCTGCTATGGACAAGAGACCTGCTGCAGACCAGAGACCTGCTATGGACCAGAGACCTGCTGTGGACCAGAGACCTGCTGCAGACCAGAGACCTGCTGCAGACCAGACACCTGCTGTAGACCAGAAACCTGCTATGGACCAGAGACCTGCTGCATACCAGAGACCTGCTTCAGACCAGAGACCTGCTGCAGACCAGAGACCTGCTGTAGACCAGAGACATGCTGCAGACCAGAGACCTGCTGCAGACCAGAGACCTGATGCAGACCAGAGACCTGCTGTAGACCAAAGACCTGCTTCGGACCAGAGACCTGCTTCGGACCCAAAACCTGCTGCAGACCAGAGACCTGCTGCAGACCAGAGACCTGCTGCAGACCAGAGACCTGCTGTAGACCAGAGACCTGCTGCAGACCAGAGACCTGCTGCAAACCAGAGACCTGCTGCAGACCAGAGACCTGCTGTAGACCAGAAACCTGCTATGGACAAGAGACCTTCTGTAGACCAGAGACCTGCTACGGACCAGAGACCTGCTGTAGACCAGAGACCTGCTGCAGACCAGAGACCTGCTATGGACCAGAGACCTGCTGCAGACCAGAGACCTGCTGTAGACCAGAGACCTGCTGCAGACCAGAGACCTGCTGTAGACCAGAGACCTGCTGTAGACCAGAGACCTGCTGCAGACCAGAGACCTGCTACGGACCAGAGACCTGCTATGGACCCGAGACCTGCTGCAGACCAGAGACCTGCTGCAGACCAGAGACCTGCTGTAGACCAGAGACCTGCTGCAGACCAGAGACCTGCTGCAAACCAGAGACCTGCTGCAGACCAGAGACCTGCTGTAGACCAGAAACCTGCTATGGACAAGAGACCTGCTGTAGACCAGAGACCTGCTACGGACCAGAGACCTGCTGTAGACCAGAGACCGGCTGCAGACCAGAGACCTGCTATGGACCAGAGACCTGCTGCAGACCAGAGACCTGCTGTAGACCAGAGACCTGCTGCAGACCAGAGACCTGCTGCAGACCAGAGACCTGCTGCAGACCAGAGACCTGCTATGGACCAGAGACCTGCTGTGGACCAGAGACCTGCTGTAGACCAGAGACCTGCTATGGACCAGAGACCTGCTGCAGACCAGAGACCTGCTATGGACCAGAGACCTGCTGCAGACCAGAGACCTGCTGCAGACCAGAGACCTGCTGCAGACCAGAGACCTGCTGCAGACCAGAGACCTGCTGTAGACCAGAAACCTGCTGTAGACCAGAGACCTGCTGCAGACCAGATACCTGCTATGGACCAGAGACCTGCTGCAGACCAGAGACCTGCTGTAGACCAGAGACCTGTTGTAGACCAGAGACCTGCTGCAGACCAGAGACCTGCTGCAGACCAGAGACCTGCTATGGACCAGAGACCTGCTATGGACCAGAGACCTGCTATGGACCAGAGACCTGCTATGGACCAGAGACCTGCTGCAGACCAGAGACCTGCTATGGACCAGAGACCTGCTGTGGACCAGAGACCTGCTGCAGACCAGAGACCTGCTATGGACCAGAGACCTGCTGTGGACCAGAGACCTGCTGCAGACCAGAGACCTGCTGCAGACCAGACACCTGCTGTAGACCAGAAACCTGCTATGGACCAGAGACCTGCTGCATACCAGAGACCTGCTTCAGACCAGAGACCTGCTGCAGACCAGAGACCTGCTGTAGACCAGAGACATGCTACGGACAAGAGACCTGCTATGGACCAGAGACCTGCTACGGACCAGAGACCTGCTGTAGACCAGAGACGTGCTGCAGACCAGAGACCTGCTGTAGACCAGAGACCTGCTGCAGACCAGAGACCTGCTGTAGACCAGAGACCTGCTGTAGACCAGAGACCTGCTGTAGACCAGAGACCTGCTACGGACCAGAGACCTTCTGTAGACCAGAGACCTGCTACGGACCAGAGACCTGCTGTAGACCAGAGACCTGCTGTAGACCAGAGACCTGCTGTAGACCAGAAACCTGCTATGGACAAGAGACCTGCTGTAGACCAGAGACCTGCTATGGACCAGAGACCTGCTGCAGACCAGAGACCTGCTGTAGACCAGAGACCTGCTATGGACCAGAGACCTGCTGCAGACCAGAGACCTGCTATGGACCAGACCCTTGCTGCAGACCAAAAACCTGCTGCAGACCAGAGACCTGCTGTAGACCAGAGACCTGCTGCAGACCAGAGACCTGCTGCAGACCAGAGACCTGCTGCAGACCAGAGACCTGCTATGGACCAGAGACCTGCTGCAGACCAGAGACCTGCTGCAGACCAGAGACCTGCTGCAGACCAGAGACCTGCTGCAGACCAGAGACCTGCTGCAGACCAGAGACCTGCTAAGGACCAGAGACCTGCTGCAGACCAGAGACCTGCTATGGACCAGAGACCTGGTGCAGACCAGAGACCTGCTGTAGACCAAAGACCTGCTGTAGACCAGAGACCTGCTACGGACCAGAGACCTGCTATGGACCAGAGACCTGCTGCAGACCAGAGACCTGCTGTAGACCAAAGACCTGCTGTAGACCAGAGACCTGCTACGGACCAGAGACCTGCTATGGACCAGAGACCTGCTGTAGACCAGACACCTGCTGCAGACCAGAGACCTGCTGCAGACCAGAGACCTGCTGTAGACCAGAGACCTGCTGCAGACCAGAGACCTGCTGTAGACCAGAAACCTGCTATGGACAAGAGACCTGCTGTAGACCAGAGACCTGCTACGGACCATAGACCTGCTATGGACCAGAGACCTGCTGCAGACCAGAGACCTGCTGTAGACCAGAGACCTGCTGTAGACCAGAGACGTACTGCAGACCAGAGACCTGCTATGGACCAGACACCTGCTATGGACCAGAGACCTGCTGCAGACCAGAGACCTGCTGCAGACCAGAGACCTGCTATGGACCAGAGACCTGCTGCAGACCAGACACCTGCTGCGGACCAGACACCTGCTGTGGACCAGAGACCTGCTATGGACCAGACACCTGCTGAAGACCAGAGACCTGCTGCATACCAGAGACCTGCTGCAGACCAGAGACCTGCTGCAGACCAGAGACCTGCTGTAGACCAAAGACCTGCTGTAGACCAGAGACCTGCTACGGACCAGAGACCTGCTATGGACCCGAGACCTGCTGCAGACCAGAGACCTGCTGTAGACCAGAGACCTGCTGCAGACCAGAGACCTGCTGCAGACCAGAGACCTGCTGCAAACCAGAGACCTGCTGCAGACCAGAGACCTGCTGTAGACCAGAAACCTGCTATGGACAAGAGACCTGCTGTAGACCAGAGACCTGCTATGGACCAGAGACCTGCTGCAGACCAGAGACCCTGCTGTAGACCAGAGACCTGCTATGGACCAGAGACCTGCTGCAGACCAAAAACCTGCTGCAGACCAGAGACCTGCTGTAGACCAGAGACCTGCTGCAGACCAGAGACCTGCTGCAGACCAGAGACCTGCTGTAGACCAGAGACCTGCTGTAGACCAGAGACCTGCTGTAGACCAGAGACCTGCTGTAGACCAGAGACCTGCTGCAGACCAGAGACCTGCTGCAGACCAGAGACCTGCTGTAGACCAGAGACCTGCTATGGACAAGAGACCTGCTGTAGACCAGAGACCTGCTACGGACCAGAGACCTGCTGTAAACCAGAGACCTGCTGTAGACCAGAGACCTGCTGTAGACCAGAGACCTGCTGTAGACCAGAGACCTGCTGTGGACCAGAGACCTGCTGCAGACCAGAGACCTGCTGCAGACCAGAGACCTGCTGCAGACCAGAGACCTGCTGTAGACCAGAGACCTGCTGCAGACCAGATACCTGCTATGGACCAGAGACCTGCTGCAGACCAGAGACCTGCTGTAGACCAGAGACCTGCTGTAGAACAGAGACCTGCTGCAGACCAGAGACCTGCTATGGACCAGAGACCTGCTATGGACAAGAGACCTGCTGCAGACCAGAGACCTGCTATGGACCAGAGACCTGCTGTGGACCAGAGGCCTGCTGCAGACCAGAGACCTGCTGCAGACCAGACACCTGCTGTAGACCAGAAACCTGCTATGGACCAGAGACCTGCTGCATACCAGAGACCTGCTTCAGACCAGAGACCTGCTGCAGACCAGAGACCTGCTGTAGACCAGAGACATGCTGCAGACCAGAGACCTGCTGCAGACCAGAGACCTGATGCAGACCAGAGACCTGCTGTAGACCAGAGACCTGCTTCGGACCAGAGACCTGCTTCGGACCCGAAACCTGCCGCAGACCAGAGACCTGCTGCAGACCAGAGACCTGCTGCAGACCAGAGACCTGCTGTAGACCAGAGACCTGCTGCAGACCAGAGACCTGCTGCAAACCAGAGACCTGCTGCAGACCAGAGACCTGCTGTAGACCAGAAACCTGCTATGGACAAGAGACCTTCTGTAGACCAGAGACCTGCTACGGACCAGAGACCTGCTGTAGACCAGAGACCTGCTGCAGACCAGAGACCTGCTATGGACCAGAGACCTGCTGCAGACCAGAGACCTGCTGTAGACCAGAGACCTGCTGCAGACCAGAGACCTGCTGCAGACCAGAGACCTGCTGTAGACCAGAGACCTGCTGTAGACCAGAGACCTGCTGTAGACCAGAGACATGCTGCAGACCAGAGACCTGCTGCAGACCAGAGACCTGCTATGGACCAGAGACCTGCTATGGACCAGAGACCTGCTGTAGACCAAAGACCTGCTGCAGACCAGAGACCTGCTACGGACCAGAGACCTGCTGCAGACCAGAGACCTGCTGTAGACCAGAAACCTGCTATGGACAAGAGACCTGCTGTAGACCAGAGACCTGCTACGGACCAGAGACCTGCTGTAGACCAGAGACCTGCTGCAGACCAGAGACCTGCTGTAGACCAGAAACCTGCTGTAGACCAGAGACCTGCTGCAGACCAGAGACCTGCTATGGACCAGAGACCTGCTGTAGACCAGAGACCTGCTGCAGACCAGAGACCTGCTATGGACCAGAGACCTGCTGTAGACCAGAGACCTGCTGTAGACCAGAGACCTGCTACGGACCAGAGACCTGCTGTAGACCAGAGACCTGCTGCAGACCAGAGACCTGCTATGGACCAGAGACCTGCTGTAGACCAGAGACCTGCTGTAGACCAGAGACGTGCTGCAGACCAGAGACCTGCTGCAGACCAGAGACCTGCTGTAGACCACAGACCTGCTGCAGACCAGAGACCTGCTGTAGACCAGAGACCTGCTGTAGACCAGAGACCTGCTGCAGACCAGAGACCTGCTATGGACCAGAGACCTGCTATGGACCAGAGACCTGCTGCAGACCAGAGACCTGCTATGGACCAGAGACCTGCTGCAGACCAGAGACCTGCTGTAGACCAGAGACATGCTGCAGACCAGAGACCTGCTGCAGACCAGAGACCTGCTATGGACCAGAGACCTGCTATGGACCAGAGACCTGCTGTAGACCAAAGACCTGCTGCAGACCAGAGACCTGCTACGGACCAGAGACCTGCTATGGACCAGAGACCTGCTACTGACCAGAGACCTGCTGTAGACCAGAGACGTGCTGCAGACCAGAGACCTGCTGTAGACCAGAGACCTGCTGTAGACCAGAGACCTGCTGTAGACCAGAGACCTGCTACGGACCAGAGACCTTCTGTAGACCAGAGACCTGCTACGGACCAGAGACCTGCTGTAGACCAGAGACCTGCTGTAGACCAGAGACGTGCCACAGACCAGAGACCTGCTGCAGACCAGAGACCTGCTGTAGACCAGAGACCTGCTGCAGACCAGAGACCTGCTGTAGACCAGAAACCTGCTATGGACAAGAGACCTGCTGTAGACCAGAGACCTGCTGTAGACCAGAGACGTGCTGCAGACCAGAGACCTGCTGTAGACCAGAGACCTGCTGTAGACCAGAGACCTGCTGTAGACCAGAGACCTGCTACGGACCAGAGACCTTCTGTAGACCAGAGACCTGCTACGGACCAGAGACCTGCTGTAGACCAGAGACCTGCTGTAGACCAGAGACCTGCTGTAGACCACAGACCTGCTGCAGACCAGAGACCTGCTACGTACCAGAGGAAACTGAGGAAAAGTCTTCAACTTACAGAACATAAAGCTGCTTTTCCAGACAAAACCAGGAGTTTTCCTCTAAGTATGGATTCATGGAGACGGTTGTTCACTCGGACCAGAAGCCGCTCTGCTCTGCCGGATTCTCCAAAGTTTCACAAACGCAGACGCTAAAGATGCAGACGCGGTGGATTCATGTTTACTATTATATGTAGAACATCTTTAGGGCGGTTGTGTCATTTCATTTGGTTTATTTATCCGTCACACCTTAAGAGTCGATCACAGCTAAAGTTAGCGTCCGGTTGTTAGCGTCAGGTGACCGCTCAGCGGTCTGACCAAGGTTGAAGACCACTGCTGCACAGTACAGCGGCAGACAGGCGTGGTACCAGGAATCGAACCTTTTCTTCAAAGTCGTCGTCGCTGTCAAACAGGTCCTCATGGCGGAGCCTCCATTCGTACTCCACGTGGACATGATGGTCAAAGCGGTTGGACCGGGCCTGGTCCAGCTGGACAAGCAGAACATTTAAAAGAGGAATGAAGTGTTTCTGATTTCAAACATCTTGATTTGATTCCAAATATTTTATGTATTTCTTCCTTTGATCTCAAACTGAAGAGTCAGAATTTTCATCAGATCAAAGGAGATCAAAGCAGAGGAGCTACAGACGGAGGATGAAGGAACTAAGATGACACGTGCACAGACAATGATGGCCACGCGCTGCCGTGCACGGCGGATGGCGGCAGGTCTCACCAGACTCTCACAGCCGGCGTGTTTCAGCCGTCGGCTGATGTCCAGCGCCGTTTCTCCCAGCTGGTTCTCTGAAACGGAGTCGTGGTTTGAGGTCGTGTCTCCAGGAGCTGCAGAGCGTCAGTGTTTGAAGTCAGGAAGTGTGTGTGTCGTACTGGTGTGTGTGTTGGCGTGCGCTCTGAGCAGCAGCTTCACGCAGTCACTTTTGTTGTGCAGGCAGCTGTAGTGCAGAGCCGTGTTCCCCGCCGACGTTTGTGCGTCCACGTCCGGACTGGAACACACAAGCACACAAACCCAAGGCTGCCAGCAGACTCACACATTGTAGTTCAACAACACAAACATCACACCTACCAGTTCTGGGCCAAAAAGTCCAGGATGTGGAGAGATGTGCGATCCGCCAACAGGACGGCCAGATGAAGCGCCGTCTCACCTTTCTCCTGACAACGGATGAACCAATCAGAGGCCCTGTTCCGACGCACTGCCCCACCCCCAAACACACACACAGACAGACAAACGTGTCCACAAGGCAACACATAGATAACACAACTAGAACTAGACTTGTGTGTATTTTTCAGTGACGTTTCCAGCAGCTGAAATACAAACAGCAACGTCTGTTCAGCCCTGCAACAGACTGGTGACCCGTCCATAGTGCCCCCTGCTTTCGCCCACCAGTGGCTGGGATAGGCTCCAGCAGCCCCGTGACCCCGAAAGGGACAAAACGCAAGTAGATGAATGAATGAATGAATGAATGAATGAATGAATGAATGAATGAACGTCTGTTCACTGAAACTGAAAAATCGGAATAAATAAAAGTGTCAGCAACTAAATAAATAAATCCTCAACATGCAGACTAGACTGACGCTGAGCAGTCTTTGTGTGTGTGTTGCTATGGCAGCAGTGGCTCTCCCATTATTCAGCGTCTAGGATGCACCTGTGCGTCAGGTGTGTGGATACCTGTATGTGCGTGTTCAGAGGCTGGCTCAGGTCCGCCCTCTGGGCGTACATCTGGATCAGGCTGTAGATGTCACAGCTCTTGGTCGCCTCCTGCAGGCCGAGCCGCAGAGCTGCAGCAGAGCTGTGGCTCTTCCTCACGAAGTGAACATCCTGGTACTTCGACAGGATGAAGCCTTTGCGCTCCGCCCTGTGCCAAAACACCCGTCAGGGTCGCAGGGAGGAGCTGCTGCACGTTGCCGGTTCGTGCTGGCGTCTTACATGCGGCTGTGCTGAGACGGCTTCAGGGACGGACTCAGCAGGTTCGCCTCCAGGATTTCATTAAAACCAGAATTCCCGACATTCCGGGCCAGCTGAAGCAGAAAGACAGAAACGGAACGGCGCCACGGTTTTACAGGAAACAAAGAGTTAATGTCAGGGATGAGTCTTCCTATCACAGTAGAGTCAGTCCTGGCGTACCCCCGGGCTCTGTGCTCAGCCCTCATTAACATTTGCATGCTCAGTTAAAGGAGATGGTTCCTCTGGACTACGGCACATCTGGAACCTCTAAAGGTCTAAATGACAGCTTCTAGGTGCAAATACACTTGACATTGGAGTCCAAAGGCTCCAGGGCACCAAACCCCTCAGCCGCTTAGCGCTTGAGTTGTCATGGACCAGAACAAAGGTCCACCGTTGGTGAGGTGGTTCTTCTTTCAGACATTTGCCACAGGAACAGGACTGAGCTTCCAAAGGGACAATGCGGATTATTGTCCAGTCCCGAAAACAACTTTACTCCACCAGCAGCTCTCTCACCAGCAAGTCCGAGGTGCCCAGACTGTCCAGACTCAGTGACTGGATCCTGGAGACGTGGACCCCCATCTCTCTGTGGATCCCTGAACATTCAATGCAGGTCAGAATGCCGAGGTTTGTAGAAAGCCACCCAGGATCTACGGCGAGAAAAGATGCTTCACTCATTTCAAACGTTCAGGAGGAACCGGGTCTCCTTCGACCCTGAAAACAGATCCAGTCTTAAGACGGCTTGCTCGGGTTCGTCTGGTCTGGCGGACCTCACCTGGAGCTCCACAGTCGCAGCAGCTGCTGTTTCCGGGCATGCGGCGGACGTCGTCAGTGATGGCGCGGGTCAGATCCTCCACGCTGCTTTGGCTCTCGCCCGCTCTGCTGTAGCCGTCCAGCGCCATGCTCAGAGCTTCCTGTTTGCTGTTGCTGAGCACGGAGATCCACCTGAACACAGCAACCGGTGACATCTGAGCGGTTCAGGTCTGCATCTGCAGCCACACCCGTCAGGGATGTTAAAGTGATCTCTGAAGACTGGAGGAGTAACCGTTTGGAACTCCTCTGATCCAGAAAACATTCTGGCTTTATGAAATTAAGGAATTTAAAGGTCGACCGGCACCTATCTGTACGTTACCCATAATGCAGCGCGGCCACAAACAACACTAACAAGTTCTGCTCTGCTTTGTGAGCCTGAATCTGAACAGAGTTGAGAGGAACATCTGCCATGTTTTCTGCTCTCCTCAGAAGCGGTCCAGATGAATACGGTTCTGACTTACGCCACACACTCTTCCTCATCCTCAGCCAGGAAATGGTAGGTCCGGTTATCTGCAGAGAAAGGAGGGAACACGAAGAAATGATGTCAGAACACGATCATCGGATTTGATTCATCCTGTACAAACACAGACATTATGTTCTGTTTACCGATAACAACAATTCTCCTGAGTTCTCTGAGCGATTTCTGGTTACTCAACTGTTCCCTGAGGAACATCTGGTTACGCAGCTGTTCCCTGAGGAACATCTGGTTACGCAGCTGTTCCCTGAGGAACATCTGGTTACGCAGCTGTTCCCTGAGGAACATCTGGTTACGCAGCTGTTCCCTGAGGAACATCTGGTTACTCAGATGTTCCCTGAGGAACATCTGGTTACTCAGATGTTCCCTGAGGAACATCTGGTTACTCAGATGTTCCCCGAGGAACATCTGGTTACTCAGCTGTTCCCTGAGGAACATCTGGTTACTCAGCTGTTCCCTGAGGAACATCTGGTTACGCAGCTGTTCCCTGAGGAACATCTGGTTACGCAGCTGTTCCCTGAGGAACATCTGGTTACGCAGCTGTTCCCTGAGGAACATCTGGTTACTCAGCTGTTCCCTGAGGAACATCTGGTTACTCAGATGTTCCCTGAGGAACATCTGGTTACTCAGATGTTCCCTGAGGAACATCTGGTTACTCAGCTGTTCCCTGAGGAACATCTGGTTACGCAGCTGTTCCCTGAGGAACAGCTGGTTATCCAGCTGTTCCCTGTGGTTCTTTATAGGTTTGGTCTGTCAGAAGTTTCTTACGGGAGATGAGATCGAAGCACTTCTTGTCCTCCACGCTGGGTCTCACCTGACAGGTGAGCAGGTTAAGTCTGGTTGGAGGTTTGTTTGGCTGAGAGAATAGAGATGATTGGAGCAGATCAGAGACCGCATGAACGAAAGAAGAAAAGGAGCCTTTCAGTTTATTGACCAGGCTGTGAAATATCAGTATTTTTAATGTAATTAAATCTATAAAAGGATGCAGAAGCCATTAGAAAGTTAGAAAATGATCAAATACAGGAACACGGAAGTGTATAGAGTCCATCCAGCAGCAGCAGTCACTGACGAACACGCTGACCTCATCCTATACGATCTTTCATCATTAAAACATTTCTGAAAATTCACAAAGAATCTTTTCTTCTTCTGGACTCAAAGGAACAGAAATGTCCTCATCTTAAAGAAGGTCAAAGGTTACAGAAACGTGCACACTCACAGTAGCATGGGCGATGGTCAGGTAACAGTTATGAACTGAACATTTTCTCTTCTGCCACATTTTCCTGAGTCTGAAACACAAAAGATGCAGTTTAGGACAAAGCCGGACCGGTCAGTGCAGGGTCATTCCGACAGAAACACCGGTGGGGTTTAGCTAAACTTCCCTCTGAGGACGTTTAGCTAACACAGGTAAAGTGAAGGCCAAGCAGACAGCTGAAAGGGTTTACCCGTCACTCTTCTTGTAGAGGAAGCCGGACCTCTCTGTTCCGTACTGTTTGTCTCCCAGCAGCTGATGCATGCTGTAGGTCTGCCTCTGCAGAGACTCCTGCACACACAAACACGCGCACACGCACACGTGAAGACGTCTGGCGGTCACGTGGCCGTCGGCGGTTGCGAGCCTGACCTGCTCCGTGTTGACCGCGGGTCTCAGCTGGTCTCTGAGCGCACACAGCTGCTTCTTCTCTTCATCCTGCCGCTGCTTTACCTGCAAACACACACCTGCTTCTTCACCTGCTGACAAACGAGTCACTGCTGAGTGACATCATCCCTAAGGACAAACACGGTCTGCCACAGCGCCCCCTGCAGGCTGCTGCTTGTACCGTGCTCAGGACTCCGTTCAGCTCCTCCATGTACTGCTTCAGCCGGTGGGAGGTGGAGACGCATTCCTGCAGGAAGCTACACACACACACACACACACACACACACAGCAGATGCAACAACCCGAAGACTCCAGCGGATTGTGTCTGGGGGGGTCAGAGCTCGCTCCTACTTATTGTGACAGTGGTAGTGCTTGATGAGGTTCTGCAGAAGATCCACTCCTCTCTTTGTCTTGATCTCATTCACCTTGATGAGGTACTGAGGAGGAAAAAGAGGAAGCGTTGGAAACAGCGTGGAGGCGGACCTGCATGCAGACGAACCGACAGGTGAGCCGGAATTTTCGTTCCCCGCAAACCGAGCTCAGGGGTTCTGAGGACGTGCAGCTTCGGCAGAAGAGGATGCAGGAGTCCCTCACCTCACACATGGACAGCTGGAAGGAGCGTCTCTCCTTTTCCAGCTCCTCTGCGATTTCCCCCCCGCTCACTTCGCTCCTCACCATGCCGTACTGTCGGGCCAAGTCCCGCTTCTCCTTCTCCACCTGTTTGCTGCCCGCACACAGTCGCAGATCCATGAAAACAGAGCCTCCAGCTCCCCGAATTATGCTGGAGGTGGTGAACCCAGAACAACTCAAAACAAACCGGGACATCCCAGAGATGTTCTGTGGTCCTCAGAACTCACAATCTGCTTTCGTAATCCCTCCACGCCCTTTCAAACGGCTTCTTCAGGTCCTGCAGAGGGAGCAGAGCAGACGTCAGAATCCCAACGTGGCTTTGTCCAAAGATCCTGCAGAACCGAGAAACGCCTCACCCCCCTGATGTCCCGAAGGTCTCCTTTAACCAGAGAGTCCAGGAAGAAGTTGATGTTGTGGAGCATGCTCTTCAACTGCAAACACAACACACACACACAGAGACACACAGACCCACAAACACACACACACAAAGACACACACACACAGACACACACACGCGTGTCATCTGCACATCTCAGAATGTTTTTTATCCTTCAGGATCTGAATCTATTCTTTGGTATTTTTATGGATTTTTCAGGTCAGGTGACTTTTCTTATTTGACATTTCTGTGTGGGCGGAGCTTCTGGGCATCTTTTTGTAGAATGACATAAATGACCTGTGAGAAAGCCCTAGTGGTCAAGGCAGAAGAGCACCATCTACTGGCGTACAGAAGAAAAGCGACATCTGTTGAACTTGCCTGGACATGCCCCTTACACTCACAAGCAGCAGAGAAGCAGTTGCCAGAGGTGTGAAGCTGTAAGGATTCACTGTGTGTTTTTCCTCTCTTTGTGTGCGTTCTTGAGGAAATGTAAGTTGTTTCTGCTTCTCATTTATCAATAATTTTTGTGATTTGTTTCATATTATAAGATTTATATGGCAACATGCTGTGGGGAAGTTTGAGTTAGTTAAATATCTGTCTTTAGTTCTGCTTCTATGAACAATTCAGCTAAATTTGAGTGTTTAAAGAGGATTATTGGCTTTATTAATGTTTATGTTACTTACCTCATTGGTGAATTTATGTTATGTGCTCATACAGCAGTTTTGTTTAGTAAATGTGTAAGCTTTGCTCACTGTCATACAGACTTTGTGGTAACACATTTCATATCTTTGTTTCGTTTCCAGACCACACACACACACATACACACACAGAGACACACATCATCCTACACACACGGATGAAGGCAACAGCTGCTGTAGTTCATCATCTTCCAACGTTGTTCAATAAAGAAGAAACTTCAGTCTCTCTCTCCAAGTGCCGTGATTCTCTGACCGGAATCCTAGTCCATAATCTGCCGCCTCAACCAGAAATCTTTCAGCGAGGCTCAACCCCCCTCGCACATCTGGTCCTTCGAGCCGGATTGAGTGCACCCAAAGAAGATCATGGACAATGCAGCATCAGAAACATCTGAGCACCGGAGCCGCCCACAGAGGGACCACCGCTTACCTGCTTATTTGGATGACTACCAAGTTGGATTCCAGCCACCCAGGTGCTCAGCTCCACCTGTCGCTGTTTCCCGCTCCAACAGCCACTACAGCAACAAATCGAGCAGTTCATCCAACCAGAGTTCATACATCCACAGCAGATCGAGTAGGCGCACAAGGTACTCTGTTGGGACATATCCCACTCAGGGTCTCTCAGCTGCACAAGCTGCAATCTTGGAGGAGAGAATAAAGCAGCTGGAGTTAGAAGATATGCGTCGTCTAATCACGGATGAGGCACATGCTGATCTGGAGTGTAAACGACTGGATGAACAAGCCAAGGAAGCACAGCGACGTCAAGAGGAGGCACTCAAAGCCAGAGAAGCGCTCACTAAGCAGCTTGAACGACAACAGCGCTTAGCACGAGCCGAACAGGACCTTGAGATTGCCAAGCTCCGTTCTTCATTGCTTTCTCATGGTCAGGCACCTTCACCTGCACCCTCTGACAAGCTAAACCACTTCATGGACTTGCCAACACCAGTGCAGGGTGGACAGGTAGACTCAATTGCATCTACCTCCAAGTCATCACTGTCAACCCAATTGCCTCCACCACCAGCTCCTGCTGCACTCAGTCCTTCCCCACAATTGACCCGAGAGGTCATCCCAGTCTCTATGGTGACAACTACTGGACCACCGCCAATGCGGCAACCTGCTTCCGTCCCAGCAACTTCTGCTCCCTCTGCATCCCCAACGACACAGCTTCAGGGTCTAGTATCCACTGAACCCAAATCTGTAAATTTACAACCATCATCAGGGTTAATATCTGCCCCTTCAATGCATCCGTCTCCACATCTGTCAGCCCATGTCATCAATTCAACACCTCTGGTACATCCAAAACCACAGGTGGCATTGTTTCCTGAGTCAAACCCTGTTTGTGGTCCAGGCCCAGCAAAGAGTCCATACTTCAACCAAACATCTACCAATCCAGGATGGCCTCAGTCTGCTGCAAGCCACCAACCTGCTTACAGCTACAACCAACCGGCAGTAGACTCACTTCACGCTGCTCCGCAGGTCAGTAAAGGGGCTCCACCACTCTCTGCCACTTACCAGGGGCAACAAACTGATTCAGTATTTCCTGCTCCCTACTCTGGTTATGCATCACTACCCGGAGCTGAAATACTCTTTGCAACAGCCCTTGGCATCCCTCGACCTTCTCTGCCAGTGTTTGAGAGTGGTCGGGAGAGTGACTTTGCTCTACTTAAGCTCGCCTTAGACAATGTACTAGGAAGCCACTTTCACCTCAACGAGCAATATAAATATCAAGTCCTGTTAGGACACATTAAGCTTCCTAGTGCACTACAGCTCGCAAAGGCATTCATGCATGACCCAACACCATATACCAATGCACTGCAAGCTCTACAGGATAAATATGGGCAACCCAGACAGCTGGTCCAGAGCGAGCTAGGTGCCATACTTAGCACCCCTGCTCTCAGGATGGGAGATGCCAATGCCTTTGACTCCTTTGCACTATCTGTCCAGTCCTTGGTCGGCATGTTGAGGTCTCTTGAGGGACAAAATGGATATGAACTTCACTGTGGTTCCCACGTCGATCGCTTACTCAGCAAATTGCCTCCCACCTACCGCGATGGCTTTGTTGAGTATTGTTTACGACAGGGTATTCTACAGACTGGTACTGACAGAACGTATACCCTTCCAGACTTAGCCACCTGGCTTCAAATGAAGTCTCAAGTGAAGCGCATTTCCAGTCGAGCAGCAACACTCTATCAAGCCGATACTTCCCGACCAGCCAGGAAAGATCAACAAATGGCCCTACCAAAGGAAAAGCCAACAAAGATGTACTTCAGTGCGACTGAGAAAGCGAACCAAGTAGAGACAATAGGGGCAAAACTTACATCAGCCAAGGTCAAATCTAAGATCAAACCGTACTGTCCCTTTTGTGACAATTCTGACCACTATCTTAATTCCTGTGAGGAATTCAAGAAGCTAAACACAGACCAGATCTTGAAGTGGCTTGAGGATGGCAAACGGTGTCGGAAATGTGGACGCAACCATACCATGGACCGCTGCACTCTGAAGCGTCCTTGTAAAATCTGTAAAGAAACTCACCTTACTGTTCTGCATGAGTCAATCCAGGAAACCAAGCAGAAGGTGTATACTCTTAGTCTTCTTCCTACAAAGGTATACTTGGACCGGCCCAATAGATCTCAAAGAGTAATGCTTAAAGTAGTAAAGGTCCTCCTTTACAATGGTAATCAAAGGATGGAAACCTATGCAGTTCTCGATGACGGCTCAGAGCGGAGTATTGTCCTTCCTCAAGTAGTGCACCAGCTCAACCTCGTTTGTCATCCAGAGACCCTACCTCTGCAGACTGTGCACCAAAGTGTGACGCAACTCAATGGAGCCTCAGTCTCTCTGGAGGTATCATCACCTCTCCGACCATCTGAGAAGTACCTGATACCCCATGCTTTCACTGCAGAAGGGTTAGCTCTTGCTGAACACACTTACCTAGTTGCTATGCTGCAGCAGAAGTACAAGCACCTCAGGGACCTTCCCTTACCACCAGTGAACTGTGCTCAACCTCTGATCCTGATTGGTGCTGATATGCCTCACCTGATCACTCCAGTTCAACCTGTGCATGCAGGACCACCAGGTGGACCAGTTGCCATCCGTATACAACTGGGCTGGTCACTTCAAGGGCCAGTTGATACTGTCCACACTTCCCCTGGAATCCAACAATGTCTGCATGTTGCCACCTCAGCAGCCAGTGAACTTCTCACCAATGTGGAGCGCCTCTGGAAACTGGACATTTTGCCATACAGCGAGAAGGTTGCCACTCGCTCACGGGAAGATCAACAAGCTCTCATTCTACTGGAAACGGCCACCACCAGGATAACAGTAGATGGCGTGCAACGCTATGCTACCCCTCTTCTTCGTCGTCCAGTCAATAATTCTCTTCATGCTCCGGTTGAAGCAGCACTTCCCAGGCTTCGCAGCACAGAGCGCAGACTGGCGAAGGATTCTACACTAGCCAAGTCGTACTGTGCCGAGATCAGAAAGCTGGAGGAGGCGGGTTATATCTCAAAGGTTCTGCCAGAGGACAAAGACCAAGCATCAGAGTCATGGTTCATCCCACACCATATGGTCCACCACAATGGAAAGAATAGAGTTGTGTTTGACTGTTCTTTCCAATACGGAGGGCAGTCACTGAATGAGCGATTGCTGCCTGGACCAACGTTGGGGCCTTCCTTACTTGGTGTCCTGCTGAGGTTCCGTCAGCATTCCGTTGCTATTAGCGGTGACATAAAGGCCATGTTTCATCAGATCCGCTTACAACCCGCTGACAAGCCAGTGTTGAGATTCCTTTGGAGAGAAATGAAAAAGGATGAAAGGCCAACCATCTATGAATGGCAGGTTCTGCCATTTGGAACTACTTGCAGCCCTTGTTGCGCGATCTACGCCCTCCAGCGCCATGTTCGGGACAACTGTGGGAATAAGTCCAGCTTGATCCAGGTTGTGGAACTTTCTTTCTATGTGGATAATTGTCTACATAGCACCCGCACGTCTGAAGAGGCCAAAGTTCTCATTGATGACCTGCGCAAACTGCTCCTGCAAGGAGGATTTGATCTCAGGCAATGGGCGAGTAATGTACCAACAGTGGTCGAACATCTTCCCCCCGAAGCCAAATCAGAGCGATTTGAACTTTGTCTATCTAAGGGAAGTAGTGACTTACTGGAGTCAACCTTAGGCCTCCAGTGGAACTGTCTCAAGGACACTCTAGGTTTCAAGTTTCGCTCTGCGGACCACCTTGAACCAACCATGAGGAACATTTACAAGACCTTAGCAAGCCAGTATGATCCACTGGGCTTCCTCATTCCATTCACGACAAGAGCTAAAGTTCTCATCCAGGATCTTTGGAAGCAAAACATTGGATGGGATGATCGGATTGAACCTCAGTCTCTCAGAGAGCAGTGGACTGTTTGGGTGAATGAGCTTCCTGATATCAGTCAAATTGAGTGCCCGCGGACCTATGCACCATCAAGTGCAGACAAGCCTACAACAACTAGGGAACTGCATATTTTCTGTGATGCGTCAGAGAGGGCATATGGGTCTGTTGCTTACATGCGCACAGTTGAGGATAAAGATCGTGTACATACATCTTTTGTGATGGCCAGATCGAGAGTAGCACCCAGGAAACTTCTGAGCATGCCACGCTTGGAACTAAGTGCTGCCCTCACTGGTGCTCAGCTCGCCAACCTTATCCAAACGGAGCTGACTGTACCAATTACGCAGACCTTCCTCTGGTCGGACTCAACTACAGTGCTACAGTGGCTGAGATCTGAATCATGCCGTTACAAGGTCTTTGTTGGTACGCGTGTGGCAGAAATTCAAACTCTGACTGAAGCATCCAACTGGAGATATGTCAACTCTGCAAGAAATCCAGCAGATGACATAACGCGTGGCCTACGGCTTTCAGATTTGACTCATCCTCACAGGTGGTCAAGTGGCCCAGAATTTCTTTGTCAGTCTCCTGACCAATGGCCAACACTGCCCACAGCAACAGAAGCTGAGCCCGATAAAACTGAGCTCAAGAAGTCTGCGCTGATATTCCTGGCATCAGAGGTACAGAACCCAGACATTCCTGATCCGATTCAGTTCCATACCTGGAAGGATTTAGTCCAGGCTACTGTCACGTTCTTTCATGGGGCGGCTGCTTCTGGTGATGGTCAAACTGTGGATGCAGTTGCCTACATCTCAGCAGAAAGGTCACTCTTGGCTCGAGCTCAGCAAGACTCCTTCCCTGATGAGTTAAAGGCTCTCAAGGCAAGTCGACCTATTCCAGGCGACAGTCGTTTGATCACACTCTCACCAGAATATGACGAAACTACAGGACTTCTGCGTATCGGAGGTAGACTGCGACATGCAACTGATCTAGAAGTGGACACAATCCATCCAGTTATTCTGGACCCAGTGCACCAGATAACTAAGCTACTGATCCAGGACTTCGATCACAAGCTTCTCCATCCAGGACCAGAAAGGGTGTTAGCTGAAATGCGACGCCAGTACTGGGTACTGCGAGGCCGAGAGGCAATTCGTAGACATCAGCGCACCTGCAGAGATTGCCAGTTCTGGCGGGCCAAGCCAGAAGTTCCCAAGATGGCAGATCTCCCACCGTCTAGACTGCGCATTTATAAGCCACCATTCTATTCCACAGGGGTGGACTGTTTTGGCCCTTTCAGCATTCGAATTGGCCGTAGAAACGAGAGGCGATGGGGGATTTTGTACAAATGCCTAACTACTAGGTGTGTCCACCTAGACCTACTTGAAAGCCTTGACAAAGATGCCTTCCTGCTGTCCTTACGTCGATTCATAGCCAGGCGGGGCACGCCATTTGAGCTCCTGTGTGATAACGGTACCAACTTTGTTGGAGGAGAACGGGAATTACGGGAAGCCTTCAATATCATGGCACCAGAATTGCAAGAGCAGCTGGCAAAACAGAAGATATCCTTTCGGTTCAACCCCCCAAGTGCTCCACATTTTGGTGGGGCATGGGAGCGAGAGATCAAATCAGTGAAAACAGCACTCAGAGTCATCCTCAAAGAGCAGTCAGTGCCAGAACCTGTTCTGGCAACCGTTCTCGCTGAGGTAGAGGGGATTTTAAATGCAAAACCACTCGGATATGTTTCAGCCGACGCAGCCGACCCTGACCCAATTACACCTCATATCTTGCTTATGGGACGCCATGACTCCTCACTGCCACAAGCCTTGTATGATTCCAGCAGTATTTTGGGGACACGGCGTTGGAGGCACAGCCAGGTGCTAGCTGACAACTTCTGGTCAACCTTCATCCGACGCTACCTGCCAAGCCTCCAGAGGCGGACAAAATGGCAAACCGATGGACATCAGATTACGGTGGACCAGGTGGTGCTAATAGTCGATCCTCAACTTCCACGAGCGCTCTGGCCAGTTGGCAAAGTAATTGATGTTTACCCTGGAGCGGATGGACGCATCCGGTCAGCATCTGTCAAGGTCAAAAACAAAACCTATGTCCGGCCTGTGGCCCGACTAATCCGACTACCCAAGATCAGTGATTCAGAGGATAATGCCAACTGATGGTCTTTCTCCGATGTTTCAAATGTCAGTGCTGACATTTGGGGGCGGCTATGTGAGAAAGCCCTAGTGGTCAAGGCAGAAGAGCACCATCTACTGGCGTACAGAAGAAAAGCGACATCTGTTGAACTTGCCTGGACATGCCCCTTACACTCACAAGCAGCAGAGAAGCAGTTGCCAGAGGTGTGAAGCTGTAAGGATTCACTGTGTGTTTTTCCTCTCTTTGTGTGGCGTTCTTGAGGAAATGTAAGTTGTTTCTGCTTCTCATTTATCAATAATTTTTGTGATTTGTTTCATATTATAAGATTTATATGGCAACATGCTGTGGGGAAGTTTGAGTTAGTTAAATATCTGTCTTTAGTTCTGCTTCTATGAACAATTCAGCTAAATTTGAGTGTTTAAAGAGGATTATTGGCTTTATTAATGTTTATGTTACTTACCTCATTGGTGAATTTATGTTATGTGCTCATACAGCAGTTTTGTTTAGTAAATGTGTAAGCTTTGCTCACTGTCATACAGACTTTGTGGTAACACATTTCATATCTTTGTTTCGTTTCCAGACCACACACACACACATACACACACAGAGACACACATCATCCTACACACACGGATGAAGGCAACAGCTGCTGTAGTTCATCATCTTCCAACGTTGTTCAATAAAGAAGAAACTTCAGTCTCTCTCTCCAAGTGCCGTGATTCTCTGACCGGAATCCTAGTCCATAATCTGCCGCCTCAACCAGAAATCTTTCAGCGAGGCTCAACCCCCCTCGCACATGACCGGATGGTCATTTATGTCAGATTTACCAAACATGAACGCACACTATTAGATTTCCATGAATATCACTACATATTTTGTTTGGGAACTATTTTGTGCAGCACAGAGTTACGTGTCCGTAACCCTTTAGCACTTTAACGTTGGGATGTGGGTCATCTAGACCCACTAGACAGGGCTCTGAACCTTTTTTCTTCAATGATTTGGGATCTTCACTGGTGTCTATGGATGACATAAAATCTTTCCACCTTTATCCACCTTTGTCATGGTGGGGAGAACACCTCAATGGAAGGGGGGGGAGGGTCATCTAAGATAGCACAAGGGTTAAACAAAGGCGGAGCCTCCTGCCCCGCGTTCTTCATGGGTGTCAGGCTTCATGGCTACCAGAAAGGTGACAAAGTGTCTGCAGTCTGTTTATTACTGGGCAATATATAATATTCCTAGAAGATGTCTCTACCAGAGAGCACAGGTGAAGGCTCACATGCAGCTAGAGAGCAGAAGAATCAACACACACCCACGACACACGTGTGTGCGCTCCTTCCTCCTACACACACAGCGCTGACACACACACACACACACAGTCATTCTACAACACCTATATACTGTAGTTAGTTCACTTAGATAGGTAGTAGTTAGTTTTTACTGTTATTTGTTAATAAAGAATACTGCATTGTAATTGTATTCATGCGGCCGGTGGGGGATTTTGTGTTTGGCCGGGGGTCATGTGGTTAACCGCGACAGCCCACCCCCTGCTGGTTCATCACCGCGGTGAGCAGCCGTCACAGCTCTAGTAAGAAGGGCATGGCTCACCCTGGAAAGCCAGCCTGTCGCTTTTAGATCAGTTTAGATGACAGCGTGTAGAAACTTTTGTGAACCCGCAGAACAAACATCTGCCCCCAACACTAACCCACCCTCACTTGGAATGTTGGTCCTCAAAAGGATGTGGAATTGAGTCGGATGAGGTAGGATGGACTCAAGGTGGAGTGAGGGTCGAGTCAGGGTAGAGTTAGGGTGTAATCAGGGTGTAGTCAGGGTGAAGTCATGGTGGAGTCAGGGTGGAGTCATGGTGGAGTCAGGGGGGAGTCGGGGTAGAGTTAGGGTGTAGTCAGGATGGAGTCAGGATAGAGTCAGGATGGAGACAGGATAGAGTCAGGGTGGAGTCATGGTGTAGTCAGGATGGAGTCAGGATAGAGTCAGGGTGGAGTCAGGGTAGAGTCAGGGTGGAGACAGGATAGAGTCAGGGTAGAGTCAGGGTGGAGACAGGATAGAGTCAGGATAGAGTCAGGGTGGAGACAGGATAGAGTCAGGATAGAGTCAGGGTGGAGTCAGGGTAGAGTCAGGTTGGAGTTATGATGGAGTCTGGGTGGAGTCAGGATAGAGTCAGGGTGGAGTCAGAGTAAGGATGGAGTCAGGATGGAGGTTTAGTCCGACCTGGTTCCAGGTGACCTCAGGTTTTGTGCTGATGTGACTCACCAGGTTCTTCATGGGAGAGAGGAACTCTTTGGAGAGGTCTGCCAGGCGGCAGAAGGCGGAGCCAATCTCTGCCTCCCCGTTTGAGTGACAGTTGACAGAGAGCTTCTCCATGGAGTTGATGTACTGCTCCAGGTGAGACATGTGCTCTGAAAAGACCCACCACGTGTTAGAAGGAGAAGACTTTGTGAGCACGTGCACGTTTCTGCACCTTGTCCTGCCGTGTATTTGGACTTTGCAGCTTTCCTCATCTTCTGCAGCACCAAGCGGTCGCTGTCCAGAACCTGCAGAAGCAGAACCATCAGGGAGCCTTCCAGCCCAGAACTCCACCTGGAGCTGCAGGCCTCAGGCTTCAGAGAGACAGAGAAGAGAGCAGAACATCTGAGGAAATGAGGAGATGCTGCCTGCGCATGCCGTGCCTCCTTCATTGTCCATCATTCTATCAAACTACAAACTGTAATAACGGGAAGTAATCTGTTACCATGGTAACACAGTGGGAGGGGAGGTTTTTGAGGCCACACTCTGGATCAGCTGCTCCGCTGTGTGTGTTTGGGGGGGAGGTCCAGTGTTTTCCACACAACACCCCCACATTTACATCAATGACCTGGAGCTCAGAGACGCAGAGAAGCTGCTGGTTCAGATCCTAAACCGATGGAGGACCGTATTTCTGTAAACGGAGTGGTCAGCTGTAGAACAGCAGTTTCTGATTCCATTAGTAGGAAAAAGCTGCTGAGTTTGTTCCAGGTTTTCAGACGCCTTCCTCTGAGAAACAGGAACGTTTTACGTTTGGTTCAGTTCTGAAGAATCAAATCTGACGGTTTTCGGCCTTCAGGAGTTATAAACTTTAACTCGAGTCGGTATTGAAATGGGCACTTCTGTGTTCAGGAGTCAGTACTCGAGTACACGCCTCTGCCCTCCTGTTCTTGATGCACCTGCAGAACACATCCTCCTTTTTCCAACAACGTTTCTCTGCAGAACTCCTTCAGCAGAGACCAAGCCTCCAGCCTGAAGGAGCCAAAACCAACCGGATGGAGGAGAAAGGAGAATAATCTGAACATAACCGTGATATCCAGATTACAAAACCTGGAAGAGTGTAACCCTTGTTCTATCCTAGGCACGTTAACATTGGGAGTTGGGTCATCTAGACCCACTAGACAGTGCTCTGAACCTTTTTTCTTCAATGATTTGTGATCTTCACTGGTGTCCATGGATTACATGAAATCTTTCCACCTTTATCCACCTTTGTCATGGTAGGGAGAACACGTCAATGTAAGGGGGGGTCATCTAAGATAAGTCATCCCTTTGGTCTTCAGGCAGCTGGACGGTCTGAGGTGAAACGTTTCAGGAGAGACGACTTTAGACGCCGTGACAACTTCAAGACAAGACAGCAGATAGTTCCCCTAAAAAAAGAACTATGGACCCCCCCCCCCCCCCCCAACACCCCCACGATTCTATAAATCCATTTGAGGGGAGGAGCTACCCTTACGCTCCATTTAGGAGGAAGTTGTGTCCATTTATGGAGCTGTAGGTTCTCCATCAGTCCGAGGGTCAGTTTCTGTTTGATGGGGGGGGGGGGGGGGGGGGTCTGCAGGTACAGAAGGACGCAGCGAAACGGTACACAAAGAACGTTATCTTCACACACACACACACACACACACACCCGGACTGACCTCCTCCAGCAGGTAGACGGTGTTCCTGCAGCTCAGCATCCTGGAGGTGAAGGAGGAGGTGGTGGGGGAGCTCCAGTCTTCCTGGACCTCCTGCACGAACTCAGACACCGACATGCAGTCCTGCATGGTGCTCCTCTCTGGAAAGACGGAGGTTCGAGACCCGGAGCGGAGCGGGACCCTGAAGAAAGGGGGGGGGGGGCTGAAGAACGGAGGTGGAGCGCAGGCGCAGAGCGCGTCATGTGGCTGAAGCATGGAGCCCCACATGATGTGCTCCGCCGCCTTAATGCCCCCCCCCCCCCCCCCCCCCTCACGCATGGGGGGAGACCAAGACCCGCAGCGGTTCAAAACCCTGCAGCCCGAACCTCCAACCCGCCCGGAACCTGCGGGGTTCGCGGCGGTTCTGCGCTGAAGGAAAATGAGCGGGGGCGCGCGTGGGACAAAGAGAGTAGGCGGGGGGGGGGGGGGGCGGACAGAGGAGGGGAGTGACATCCCGCAGCTCCTATTGTACCGCATGGACGGGCGCGCTCCCTGACAGCGACGGGAGCGCGCGGCTGCAGTTCCAGAAGCCAGAACATCTGTGGAAGAGTAGAAGCTGAACCTCTGCTGGGTTCTGCTGGGTTCTGCTGCAGGGAGGAACCAGCAGGAGGTCCATCTGCATCACCACCCGGAGCTGCTCCTTACAGCTTCACTGCTTTGTCTATGTGGTGGGGCAGCAAAAAGAGAGTTGCTGGTTTCAAACCTACAGGTTGCTGGATGTTGGAAGGGAGGTGGTTCTACCCAGAACCAGGATGTGATGCTCACAGAGAACCGCAGAAGAATGGAACATTCTGAAGTCCTGAAGACTTCGTTAGGACTCTGCAGGTCCACAGGTCGGATCCGAGACCTGGGTCCTCTGTAGACTTTCTCTGATCCTTCAGAGCTTGATCAAGGTTTCATGTCACTGAACAGCCCAGAATGATGAGCTCAACGTTCCAGTTTTGGTCTGGATCCAGTCCAGACTTTGGTCAAAGTTCTGGAAGTTCTGGGAGCTCAGAGGGTTCCTGAACAAAGACGTGAGCGGACTCACCTTCAGCCACCAGCTGTTTATTTGAAACTGAACAGATGCATTATTTGAAAATGGAAATTCCTGCTCATCCACTCAAAACTGCCCCCCCCCCTTTAACCCTTGCACTATCCTATGACCCCCCCTTCCATTGAGGTGTTCTCCCTACCATGACAAAGGTGGATAAAGGTGGAAAGATTTCATGTAATCCATGGACACCAGTGAAGATCACAAATCATTGAAGAAAAAAGGTTCAGAGCTCTGTCTAGTGGGTCTAGATGACCCAACTCCCAATGGTAAAGTGCCTAGGATAGAACAAGGGTTAAAAAAAACTTTATTAGCCCGGGGGGGGGGGGGGGGGGGGCACTTTCTGGCTCCTCTCTCTGTGTGGGGTGGGTGGAGTATCGGCACCTCGGGGGATGGGACCCCTTGGCTGGGTGGACCTGGGCTCTATGCTGGGCGGGGGGGCTGGGGGACAGCTGTTTGACCACCGGGGGACACTCTACCAGCTGTCCCCAACTTACCCCCTTCCTCATATAATCTCATATTAGGGTGAGGGGGTGGGGTTTTAGCCTGCGATACACCTTGGGGGGGGGGCTACTTGGCAGTGGTCCCCCTCCCATGGTTGCCGTATGGATCGGGCCCCCCTTCTCTTGGTTTTATTTGCACCTTAGACATTTAGGGCCCCTTGGTGGGGAGGGTAAAGGGGACATCACTGTAAGTAATCAGGAGATGTCCCCTCAGTGCCCTACCCGCCAATTTGAACTGCACCCCCCTTAGTACACACACCCCTCCTCCTTCAAAATATACATTCAAACATAAACACACACACACCCTCACAAACACACACACACACTTCGCAAGGAAGGTGGGACCTTGGACCATCAGTCCCCTACCCCATCGCTGGTAGGGGGTACTGGACCCTTGGCAACGGCGGCCGTGTCCCCCGGGTGCTGGTTTCCTGGGCCCGGCCGCGCTCTCCCCATGCAGGGGGGGGATCCCTGAGCTTTCTGGCAAGGCCAAAAGCCCTGGCTTGAGTGGCATTTGAACCTTACCGTAATGATAAACAACCAGTAAACTTGTTGCTTTATGCTGCTTCATGGTCTTATCCTCCCCCCTCCTATTATCACCCCCTACCCCCCTCTCTCTAGCGTCCCTCTCTCTTCTTCCCCTCTTTCCTTTTCCGTCCGGTCCGACACCAAAGATTTTCAAACATGATTGAAATTAATAAAGTTTGGCCTCAATTCCAAAAGGGGTTTATTCAGACATACCTTTGGTTTGTATGAAGATTAATAACCCCTCTTGTTAAAGTAAAATATGTCCAACACAAGAGGCCCTCAGCTCTCATCTGACTGCCCAGCTGTTGGACAGGACAAGTTAGAATGAAAAAAATAAAAATAAACTTTATTAGAACAGACAGAGAGAAACCCCCTTCAGCAGCAGGTTTAGTTTTTTTCCTCCAGTTTCTGATGGAGAGCAGAATCTGTTTCCATCACTTCCTGTCGATGGCCACGCCCTCCGGGTAAACCTGTAAACTTTCACGTCGATGAAGTTCACATTTGAAAATCCCAGACAAAGCAGTTTATTTAATGAAAAGTCTCTTTTACAGCAGAAAGTGGTGAACATTCAAAGGAAGCTAAAGCTTCAGTGGGACTCTGCAGACAGAAACCAAACACGTCTTTAGTTTTAGTGTTCGTGGAATAAAAACTGTTCATTCCTTTCATTTCCATGTAGATGTTTGTCACTGAGCTGCAGCCTCCTCTGATTAAAAACCAAACCCACTAGAGACCCTCATCAAGTTCCGACTTGATGGGAAAAGCAGTCCAAATCGATGCAGCATCTGCTTCCTGAAATGCTGAGACACCATGACAAGCAGGAACATGGGACGCCTCTTCATCCCTTCACGATGAGGGAGCTGATTTCCCCCGGCAGTGTGTAGAAGATCAGAACCAGGAAGAGCGTCAAGATGAGGATGATGAGCAGAGCGATGATGTACTTCTTATAATTCTTCCAGATGAGGAAGACAAAGGTCTTCATCGGGTTGATGAACCAGTTGAAGCTGGTGGTGGGACGGCTAGAGAAGACAGGACATGTTAGTTTGTGAATCCATGAAACGGACATCATTTACAGTTATGACAGAAACATTGATGCTCCTTCAGTTCTCAGAAACGGTTCGTTTCCATTTGTTCTGTTTTCACATGTTTATTCTGTCTGTTTGTGCTGGAACAACACAGACAGACAGAAGAAAAGTCAAACCTGAGAAATTGGCTCAGAAAATAAAAATGAATCAATGAAAAGTCCAATACAAATGGTCCACTGTTCCACGACCAGGACAGGGACCACACTGTAGTTCCTGGACCGGAGGTTTGACCATCAACCGAAATCTCCTCTCCAGTTCTCTGGAACAGACTCCCAGGGAGGCTGAGGAGTGGGATTCGTCAGCAGATGGAGGCACCTTCTTCAAAAGGGTAACCACCACCCCACTCTCCCAGGTCAGTGTTACTGTCTCTGACTGGCACACGATGCTGCAGACATCCGTCAGCCGAGACACTCCCACAGCATCCAGGTACCCAGGGCGGACTTCTTTCCCTCTCTGTGCCTTACCCCTGGGGAGCTCCCTCTCAACCTCAGGACGTCGTCACCATCCCCACCCTCTGTCTGCCTCGTAAAAGGAGGAAGCATCCAGTAGACCCTCAAAATTGTCCCTCCACCGCCCGACAATATCTGCAGTCGATGTCAACAGCTCCTTGCCCACACAGTGCCGGCAGAAAACTGCTTCCCTCTCATGAGGCTCTGGATAGTTTGTCTTTAAACTGAAGTGAGAGTCCTTCAACATGGCCTATCTAACTTCCCCAGGATTGAGTTTTTGCCTCTGCAGCAGCCCAGGCTGCAGCTCGCTTAGACCGGTGGGTACAAATCAGCTGCCTCTGGAGTCCCAGAAACCAGCCAGACTTGGTAGGACTCCTTCAGCTTGATGGCATCCCCTGTTTTGGGTGTCTATCAGCAGGTTCAGGGACTGCCACTGCGACAGGCACCAGAACCTAACAGCCGCGGCTCCAAACAGCTGCAGAGACAGTAGAGGTGGACACCCTGACCTTCTTGAACCCTCACAGTATGTTTGAGTCTGCTAAGCCTTTCCGGCCTTCTCTGCCACCAGTGGCTGCCACTAACAGGGACGAGCACAGACGTCCAACAACAAAACAACACTCAGATCAGATCACCAAGGCCATTCCTTCCAATCACGCTGTTCCAGGTGCCACCGTCTTTGCCCATATAGGTATTAAGGTCCCCCAGGAGGACAATGGAGTTCTTAGTTGGGGCACTTTGCAGTACCACTCCTTGAGATACCAAGATGGCTGCATACTTTGAATTATACTATGTACTTAAATTATTAAATGTGGCCGGGATAGGCTCCAGCAACCCCGTGACCCCGAAGGGAAAAACGGTCAAGAAGATGAATGAATGAACTTAAATTATTTCTTATCAGACACTGGTTTGTTTTGTAAAACGTACCGACATGTTTCTGTGGAATGTCTTCCACCTTCATCACGGTCGTCATCAGGTGGTGTGTGACGTCTTTAAAAACAGATGATTGAGACTGAGGCGGAGTCACCTGTCAAACTTTGAAAGTGACTCCGCCCCTTGAGTCCGTTTTCTGCTGGAGGATGTTGCTCCAGGTGTGGGAGAGCAGGAAGGCCCCCTCGTCCCTGTTCATGGAAGTAAAAGCTGGCTTTCTTATCTCCACCACCTCCATGATCCATCTGCGGTGTCTGTTGTCTTCGGTGCGGAGGACTTTGGCCTTTTCCCAGTCCATGATGTGGTTTTCTTGTTTGCAGTAGTCCGTTATGCTGATTTCATGTTTTCTTGTACTGCCTGTTGTCGTCTGGCTCTTGTTAGTATTTTATTTGTTTCCTTTTCATTCTTTTTGATGTTCTGTTTTTCTTGTGATGAAGGTGCGTCCTGTTTCTCCGATGTATGTTTTATTCCAGGTGTTTCATGGTATTTCATAAATGACGTTGCATTTCTTATTTTGTTCGATCTTTTTTTGGGTGAACCAGTTGCTGCCTGGGTTTTTTGTACGGTTTAACTGGGGGGCTGATGTGATGTTTTTTTATAGCCCTTTGGATGCGTTCTGTCATTCCTCTGATATACGGAAATGTAACCATGCCTTTGTTTACTGATTTCTTCGTCAGATTCTTCTTCTCTGCTTCCTTGTATTTCCTCTGCTACACCTGTGTTTGTCCCTTTTTTATGGCCCATAGGGGATACTGACACCTGTTTAGTGCGTTTTGTTTGTGTTTCTTCTCTTCCGTTTTGTCCTCCCTGTCTGTTACCAGTTCTGCACGATCAAATAAGGTTCTTACGACGGATATTTTGTGAGTGGCGGGATGTTCTGAGGTCCATAATAAATATTGGTTTCCTGTATACTTTTATTTTTACGTCCCTGTTTTCGGCGTTTGTGATGTTTATGTGCAGGAGGTTGATGGAGTTGTCTTTTTCCTCTTCATGTGTGAATTTGATGTTTCCCGTATCGTCCATAGTGTTCAGGTGGTCTGTGATCTCCTGCGTGTGTCCGGATTGGATGTTTCCATAAAGTCATCGCCGTAGCGTTTCCATAGGGTTGGACGGCAGTGCTCTGGTGCAGATGTTACTGCTTTCTTTTCCAGGTCCTCCATGAAGAAGCTGCACATTGTTGCTGATAGTGGGTCGCCCATGGGAAAGCCTTCCTTCTGTCTGTAGATTGTGTTGCGGAATTGGAAATACGTGGATGTAGTGATTAAACGGAGAAGTTGTGTGATGTCGTTAACTGTGAGATTTGTACGTTTCCTTAGTGATTTGTCTGCTGTTAACTGTTCCTGCACTATTTGTAGTGTGGCTTCTACTGGAGTCCTGGTGAATAATGATATTACGTCATGTGAAATGAATATCTCGTTTTCTTCCATCTTTATGTTTTTGAGTTCTTCTGCCAGCTGTTTTGCATTTTCACAATGGTAGTCTGTTTCCTAGGAGGAGTTTCAAAATATGAATTTGGAGAGGTTGTATGTTACTGATCCCATGCTGTCTATTATGGGCCTCAGTGGTGCTACAGGTTTGTGTATTTTTGGAGTGCCATAGATCCGGGGGATGATGCTGGCTGTCGGTATGAGGTGGTTATAGGTTTGTTTGTCTATTTTCTTTTCCTCCTGTAGTTTTATCAGTATAGTCTTGAGTTTTATTTTCTTTGCTTCTGTGGGGTCTCTTTTCAAGACCTCATAGGTGTTCCGGTCTTGAAGCATCTCATTCATTTGTTTTTCATATTGTTGTGTGTCCAGGATGACTGTGGTTCTGCCTTTGTCCGCTGGTAATATTGTGATTTCTCTATTGTTTTTCAGATTGTGGATGGCTGCCATTTCTTTTTTGGTTTTGTTGGTGGTAGTTTTGCAGTTTTGAGGATGCCTGCTGTTTCATTGCGCAATGCTGCTTTTTCACCTGGGTCCTGTATTCTTTCACATGCTAATTTGGTGGCTACGATGAACTCCTCATGTGGGATCTGTTTTGGGGTTATGGCGTAGTTTAATCCGTATGATAATACGCTGCGTTCAGCTTCGGATAGAGTGTGTTTTGATAGATTGCAGATCCATTTGTCATTTATGGTGTTTTTGTGTTCTTGCTTTTTTGCTGCTTTGGCTATTAGTTTTTCAGGTTTTGCTATGTGGCGTGTTTTTGTTTTTTCGTACTCACTGTTGTGTACGTTGCGTCCTCTCAGGTTTTGCTCCGTTTCTTTGTGTAGCGAGTGTCGTCGTGTGAAGTCCCATAGTTCCGGTTCCAGCTGTGTTTCCAAAATGTTGATCTTGTTTGTTGTGCAGCGGATTCTTTCTTTGACCAAAGCCCTCTTTTGATCATCCACTCTGCATTGTCGGTTCTGATCGGGTTCTTTATGTTGAGACTGGTTGGAATAATCCCTTCATCCCAGCAGCAGAGGTTAAACCGCAGATGGTTCCTCTGACGCGCGCGTTTACGTTCTAGTTTTTCTAGCTGCCGGAGTTCTTTCAAGCATAGTTGTCCGAAACTTTTTCGTAATGATTCAATGAAGATCATTGTGTCTTTGAATTATACTACGTACTTAAGTTATTTTTTAGCACAGCCGAAACATGTCGGTTTGTTTTGTTTTGTAAAACGTACCGACATGTTTTGGTGGAACACGCAGATGGATCATGGAGGCGGTGGAGATAAGAAAGCCAGCCCACACTTCCATGAACAGGGATGAGGGGGCCTTCCTGCTCTCTCACACCTGGAGCAACATCCTCCAGCAGAAAACGGACATCAAGGGGCGGAGTCACTTTCAAAGTTTGACAGGTGACTCCGCCTCAGTCACAATCATCTTTTTTTTTAAGACGTCACACATCACCACCTGATGACGACCCTGACGAAGGCGGGAGGTATTCCACCGAAACATGTCGGTACGTTTAACAAAACCAAACGAACCAGTGTCTGATAAGAAATAATTTAAGTACGTAGTATAATTCATAGACACAATGAAGTAAGGGTTAATGGCCGACGAAGTGTGCGGTTACTACTTTTTAACGCACGCCGTGGAAGCCTGAACCGTCTGACGCGAAGCGGAGGACGGTTGCTTCCGCGAAGTGCGTTAAAAAGTAGTAACCGCACACTTCGTCGGCCATTAACCCGCTTATACCATGGTCACTTACAACAGAAATAAATAATAACCAGGTTTTAGTCCTTAATTCTTGTTTTTTTTTTCGATTTGGATCACTTTTGTCATAAACAGCGTACTATATGTTACGTCATGCGGCGCGACACGTCGCGCAGCACCACCGCTGCAGTCAAGATTCGGCGATATATATATGCTGATCGTCCCGATGGGTTGAATAAAGCATCAAGTCAGAGGGAAAGTTAATCGCTTACCGCTTGTTTTTGCCCAGATGATGAAGCAAAAGCTCGTTTTACAGAAGCCGGCGCAGTGATACAAATCATTTAAGCTAGCCGACCGGAACTTCTTTTTTCACCGTGCGGTTATCAGGTTTTAACGCACACCCAGCAGCCAATCAGAATCGAGTATTCACCCGGACCATGGTATAACCTCATTGAATCACTTGAATTGTTGTTCAGCCAGAAGCTCAAAAAGACAGACAGGGATCTACCCCCCACCCGAAGGCCAACCTCCGCCAAACACCACCCACTTCCACAACAGCTTCTTCCAGCAGCAGTCAGAATGCTGGCACAGGACATCAGAGAGGGAAGACTGGACTGAACCGAATCAAACAACACAACATGCCATCCAGCTGGGACTCTGAGTCTGACAATTTAATTTATTTACTCCACATAAGTGCAATAATTCTTCTGAAAGGTTGGGAATGCAATCTTAATATTTTATACTTAGTACTTTTTTTGTCTTGTTCTATTTTTCACTCTTCTCCTCCTCTCTTCTTAAATTTGGTCTTGCTCTATATTCACCCTGACCTGAGAGATGCCAAAGAAAAATTCCCATTTTCATGTATGTGCATATGGCAATAAACCTTGAACCTTGGGCACGACCCTCTCGTCCACCAGGATTGAACTCCAAAACTTAGGGGCTGAGCAGGGGGCTCAGGAATAAGCCCACACCATCCCAACACCTCTCACCTTGAGCTATTTCAGTCAGACAACTCTTGCAGAAGAACATTTATTTCACAACATCTTTAGGATGACATTCACAATTTGATTCACAACTTCGTTTTGGCATAAGGCTCCGTTCAATTCCTTGAGACAATTATTTTTCCATACACTTTCGGGTAACAACCCCCGTAACGGAGCCCACAGGTGGAAGCCGGGGAGGAGGGAGGGGCAAAGAATGAGCGCTGAAGGTAAGAGAGAATGAACAATTGTACACCTGACTTAAATAGGACGCTAAGCAGGTGGGTTAATTAACAGACCCGCCCTAGGGGAGTAACCTGCAATTCTGCCGAGTGTCTGCCCGAAATGCGACGAGTCGCTTATTTCAGAATGGTGGACGGTCCAACCTGTGTGGGTGGAGATCAGCCTGATGATGTCTAGCCAGTAAGTACTTCTCAACCTTCTGCACAAGCTCAGGTTCTTTCTCTCCCAGAGACGGGACGATCCAAGTCCCAAAAGCCACATTCCATGATCTGGGGTTGGGCCCCCGAGGCGCCAACCTTCGACAGACACCCAAACTACTTTGCACCGGGAAAAAGGCCGGGCCACCAGTCACTAGCCTGCAAGCCTGGTTCCAGAGTGTGGTCCCCTCCAATCCCCATCCGGGTAACTAATTGAAACTTGTTGGTTCCTCACAATGGGGTTCTGAACCCTGCTTTGGCACCTCAGACCTGTCTTTCATAGGGGACCCTACCAGGGGCATTACCCAGCTTAGATCTTAGGATCATTCGAGATCTTAAATCTTTTTTCAAGAAAGAGGATTTTACGTCCAAATGCCGTCACTCAACTTCAAGACAACATCACCCGGATGAAGGAGAACTTGATCATCAGTGAACACTGAATCTGTGTGAGTGCATTTACTGTGGTTTGTCCAGGGGCTCTGGCTCCTTTCGGCCCCGCCCAACAGGGTTAGCCTCCGCCTGCTCCAGCGTGACCAGCTGAAGCTCCGCCTCCACCTTTCCCTTTTAGAAACAGAGTGAGACAGAGAAATTAGAGTGGGCTACCACCTTTACTAGCTGTTGTTCCTCAGAGCTCCTGTGGGACAGCACTGAACAACAAAGACAAGAAATGGATCATTAAGCCGAGTCAGAAGGATGACGCCACGAGGATGAGCGGGGAAAGTTTCAAGAAGGAAGGTTTGAAGTGCAGAGGCCTCTACGTCAGGACAAAGTCACCTGGATAAAGGAGAACCTTCACTGACAGAAAGCAGGAATAAAGGGTTTTATTTACCATCAACAGGAAAGTGTTGCCTAAGTTGTCTGTGTACTGGATGTCCTCCTGTCTCAGCTTGCTCCTCTTGTCTTTGCTCTTCTTTTTCTTCCTTTTCCTCCTCTCCTTCTCCTCCCTCTCAAAATCCTCTGCTGTTTTCATGCGCACCAGTGGCCACCAGCCCTTCATCTTCTTGGCTCTGAAGATGGAGAAGCGGGGGGCGGCTCGGTCTTTGGCCATCTCAATTGTGCACTTGCTGGCCGTCTTGGCGGGCCGGACCATTTCACTGAGGCGGAGCTCTGTGGAGCCTGAGAGGTGAAACAGAAGGATGCTGGTGAAGATAGCTGCAAATGCTGGCCAGAACCGGCACAGAACCCAGTCCAGTTCCACAGCAGAATGAGGTTTTTGGAAAAGAAACTCAGAAAAAGTTGCGTGAACCAAACCTAGAAAGTCGTTGGAGGAGATGCGATCGTAATCCCACGCCTGCAGCATCAGAACAGCCGGTTCACGAAACTCCGACTCCTCCAAGGAGAAGATGGACTCCTTCTTTTTGAAAACCACCTCTTTCTAAATGAAGAAACCTGTTGATTAGTGAGATCTTTGCTTTACAGCAAAAGATAGTCTCACATGTTTGGCTTCATTTAAAGAAATGTCATTAAAACAATAAACCGCAGATTACAGCAGATTATGGGGGGGGATCATCTGTTAATCCCTCAAAATCTTCAGGTGTGTTGAAAAGTTTCAGTTTCGTTCCGGTTTTGGGAATAAGACTCGGAGTCTTTGCGTTTAGAAAATAATAAATGGATCAGAATGAAAACGTTCTGACGAACCAAGAAAAAGCTTCAGTTTCTGAACAGATTTGGAGACGATGAGAAGAGCTGTTTCACACACAAAGCACATTTCCATCGTTCGTATACGCTCTGAAATGTCAGCTATCATTCGTAATCTGCATAATTCTGTGATAATCTGGCTGAGCGGCTGTCAGGCGTGGAGCTGCACCTCAGTGGGAAGGTAGTCGAACCGGAAAACAAATCTCCAGTTGAAGTTTCCTTCTCCTGTCAGAGAGTTGAAGTGGACGTCAGTTTCCTGTTTGTCTCCGTCCAGTCCTTTGATCCATCTAAGAGGGACAAACCGACACCACCCCCCACGGTTACAAACGGGACCCCAGAGCAGACTGTTTATCGCTGGAGGTTGTTCGGACCCTTTAACGTAGATGTCAGACGAAGGGTCACCAGTGAACGGGTTGACATCATCCAGAAAAACGTCATCCGTGTTCCAGATTATAACTCGCAGCTCGTACCTGTTATCGTCCAAATAACAGCCAATCAAAACCTCAAATGTCCTGTTGTTCTTAACCTCACAAAGGTGCGATGACAGACCTTTCAGGAAGGCGTGGCTTGATATCCACGGGAGGCGGGGCCGGAATATCAGTGGGGAACATATCCACCCACAGGTGAAGATGACCCTGCAACACGTAGAAACACATCGGAACACATTACCCACAAACCCCCAGGATGAGAACACAGAGGTTTTACTGACGGGAGACGGTTAGTTTACGGCAAGCGGGGAAAAAAATCACCCAAATTGTTTTAACCCCCAACTAGTGCAACTGCAAGAAGCATGTAAAAAGTGACCCGTAGTGGTGAAACTCATGAATTGAAGAAGACTCAACACCCTCAAGACTCTTTTTGTCAGGGACTATTTCAGCAGCAGGTGTTCATCCTCTCAGCTTAGACGTTCCGCTCGTCTTCTTACCTGTGGTTGTCCAGGTTTATCCTGGGTCAGGAGAGATCGGACTTCCACGTGTTCCGGCACCAACGGAATGGCTCTGCCGGCTCCTGGGAGAAACTCCTCCATTTCCCCCCAGTGGTGCAACACGTAGAGGGCAGCATGCTCTTCTTTCTCCTCCTCCTCCTCTGGGGTCCTCTGGTTTTTCTTCAGTAAAGCTGCCAACAAAAACATCTGTGGGAGCTGATGGTGGAGATGACCCCAACGCCACAGGACGATGGTCAAACTCTACACTGCTTCAGTGCTGGACGAGTCAATAGATCCTCATTGGCTGCCTGCACCTGGACCCGCCCACCAGCCTTTACCTGTCTGTCTGTCTTACCTTCTGGAACAGCATGGGCTGGTATCTTGAAGATCTTCTGGAGCACCTTCACTTCGGATGTCCTGTATTCAGGAAACGGAATTCCGTTCTTCCTGCAGAGCTCAGCCAGGATGGTTGACGGCTTCTTTGCATCACGCCACATGTTATAGCCAGCACTAAACGCAATGAAAAAAACGGATGTCATGAATTCCTAGTAACATTTTACTCTGAACGGGTTCAGTAATTCTTGTATTACAGACGAACTGTGTACAGTAAAAGAGTTCTAAGCAGAAAGAAGATTTACAGATTAGAAAAGCTGCTTGTGTTCTTTGACTCGTGAAACCATATTTTCATTTTTTTACATCCAGAATGCTGCTGCTGGAGTCCTGACCAAAACCAGGAAGTATGATCACATTAGTCCTGTGCTCAGGTCTTTGCACTGGCTCCCTGTACCTCAAAGAATAGACTTCAAAGCAGCTCTGCTTGTGTACAAGTCTCTCCATGGCCACGCACCAAAGTACATCTCTGACATGTTAGTGCCATATGAACCATCTCGTACTCTGAGGACCTCAGGGGCCGGCCTCCTGTTGATTCCCAGAGTCAGAACTAAACAAGGGGAATCAGCGTTTCAATATTCTGCAGCTAAAATCTGGAACAGCCTCCCTGAAGGCGTAAGACAGGCCTCTTCTGTGTTCATGTTCAAATCTAGACTTAAAACATTTCTGTTTAGCCGTGTATATGACTGAAAGGTCCTATCTGCACTTTTCTTTCCTTTCCTTCCTTTATTTTTAAATCAATTTTCAAATTTTTTATTGTCTTTTAAAGTAAATTTTACGTTGATTATTTCTATGATGTATTGTGATTTTAATGCTTTTTTTGTGTTTTGTGAAGCACCTTGAATTACTTTGTGTAGAATTGTGCTACACAAATAAACTTGCCTTGCCTTCTTTTTAGTTTAAATTACTGATCTCCATTTCCTGTTGAGACTTAAATGTTCAAACACTTTCATTGAAGTTTCTGTCCTAAAGCTATTTTCCACAGAGACAACATCTGTCAGCAGCTGGGTGGAGTTGAACCTGCTGCTGTTAGACAGCTGTGTTTGTAAAGGACTAAACTGATGACGGGCGCTCCTGATTATTTTTATTTAGTTTCATTTTGGAAAACTACCAGATTCTGTTCTTCACATCCGTCTGTCTTGATGCGTCACATGACTTTAAGCCGCCGCTCGGAGCGCTAAGTCAGTGTGTCAAAGCTAAAAAGCTAACAAGAAAACAAATTTCAAAAGTTTTTTTGGGAAGAAAACAGTCAGCGAGGAACCCAAAGAAGAGTCTACAACTTAAAGAAACCCAAAGCTGCTGTTTACAGACGAAACCAGGAGTTTTCCTCCAAATACAGATTCATGAAGACGGTTGTTCCCTCGCACCAGAAGCCGCTCCGCTCTGCCTGACACGCGTGTCCTTGGGCCACACGCTGAACCCCACATGGAACCTGGTGGTTCTAGGTTGGTGAAAGTGTTCGGCAGTAGAGCCTCCATCAGTGTGTGAATGTGTGGGTGAATGGGAGTGGGACAGTAAAGCGCCACAGAAGTACAGCCCATTTGCTCTTATGAAGACCTCAGAAAGTACTACGGTGATGTAGTACAACTCTGCCAACGTGAAATAGTGAGGTAAGAGATGCTCGTACGCTGAAGCTGAATGCACACAGTTTCCTGATGTCAGCATTCAGATCTTTTAACCAGCATCAGGCCAGACGGTGTTTCGCCGCAGTGCTTTGGTCTGAGGTGTAGCTTCCACCACTGTCCTGTCAGTGCAGGACACGCCTTTCAGTAAGTAAGAACACATGCAGCACGCCGTGGCTGATGTCCGGAGGGCTGGTGGAGTGGAGGGCATGACATTTACCCCATGAAGCTGTTAGCTTCATCATCCGTCCTCTACCCGTCATGCGGTGGGTCACAACAATAGTTCTGGGAGGCTCAGAGGGTTTGGAGATACTAACGTGTCGTAGTACACAGCCAGACCACAGGAGGCCCGGTGCCGGCTGTAGAAGCGGTTCTCCAGGTCGATTCGAGTCTCGCCAATAATGTCATCTGAGCCAATAAGGTCATGGTCCATGACAGAGATGCTCAGCTCCGTCTCCAGAGGGAAAGACACGCTGAGTTCAAAGACCCTGCAGGACAGAGACAGGCTGTCAGAGCAGACAGACCACACTTGGACAGGTAGGCAGACGAGCACTGACTCTCCAAAAGTTGGGTTGAGCTGCTTTGGGATGTATCGATCTTTGGAGTCCAAACTCTGGTCTCCCACCTTCACCACCAGGTAGGGGTCAGCCTTCCCATTGGGGTCTGCAGGAGCCAAGCTGGTGGCCTGCAGGACAGCAGAAGCTGGTGTGAGATTTGGAGCACAGGCAAGATAAAAGCAGAAATCGACACTTCAAGATGTTTGGTTTACCGACCTTCACAATGTAGACCCGCACTAAGACTTTGACCGGCACGTTTTTGGGGATGCCACTGGTGATCTGACAAGTAGGGTCCCCTATGTCCTCTGGATCAATGGGATAAACCAAAAAGGAACCCTGGGGGGAGCGAGCTTTGAGAGGATTTCTCACAGAAACAGAGGTCAAACAGGGTCATGCACTTTAATTGAACGACACCAACGCTAATGCGCCGACTGGACCTCTGCTGGCACTACAGCATCAAACTGTCATGTCATTTGGTTGACAGATCACTTCATCTTCATCAAATGTTTCATCCTGATGTATTCAGAAAATGTCATTTCACAACTGAGGTCATTTCCAGATGCTACACAAACATCGTTGGAGCTACGAAACTGTCGAAACAGAAATAATTAGGATTATCATGATCCGGTTCAGTCCAGATCAAAGAGGCCGGATTATCTATTTGGTTGATGCTATAAAGTATTCAACCAACCATTGTTTTCCTGTTTTTACTTTCTTTATTCTAGTATCTTCCTCCATGTTTTGCAGCTTAACTCCTACAGTTATTCATCTATTTCAACCATCCATCTTTTCAAATGTTCAGCTCTTTCAGCTTTTTCCAGCTGTGACTTTTGGTTTTTCAAATCCTTGAACTTTTCCAGATATTCCAGGATTTTTGCCTCCATTGAAATAAATGGGAATCCTTGGTGCAAAAGCTCGCTGGTTCGATACCCGGCTCTGGCATTTTTCACAAACATTTTTGTTATTGTGCTGTTTTCACTTTATTTATGATCAACTTTGATCATTTCTTTATTAATTTATTACCTTTTAAGTTCCATTTTCATTCAGCAATACAGCATCAATGCTGTTTTCTTCTGGAAATGCGGCTCCATCTAGTCTGCATTTTAGTCAGTTATTATAAATGAGACAGATCACACAGAGTTTAGTGTGTCCTCCCTGTTCTGAGCAACTCCCTGAAACAGGAAGTAACCTGTAGATGAAGCAGTGGGGGGGACCCTCCCCGAAACAGGAAGTAACCTGTAGCTGAAGCAGTGGGGGGGACCCTCCCCGAAACAGGAAGTAACATTACCCTGAAACAGGAAGTAACCTGTAGCTGAAGCAGTGGGGGGGACCCTCCCTGAAACAGGAAGTAACATTACCCTGAAACAGGAAGTAACCTGTAGCTGAAGCAGTGGGGGGGACCCTCCCCGAAACAGGAAGTAACATTACCCTGAAACAGGAAGTAACCTGTAGCTGAAGCAGTGGGGGGGACCCTCCCTGAAACAGGAAGTAACATTACCCTGAAACAGGAAGTAACCTGTAGCTGAAGCAGTGGGGGGGACCCTCCCTGAAACAGGAAGTAACATTACCCTGAAACAGGAAGTAACCTGTAGCTGAAGCAGTGGGGGGGACCCTCCCCGAAACAGGAAGTAACATTACCCTGAAACAGGAAGTAACCTGTAGCTGAAGCAGTGGGGGGGACCCTCCCCGAAACAGGAAGTAACATTACCCTGAAACAGGAAGTAACCTGTAGCTGAAGCAGTGGGGGGGGACCCTCCCCGAAACAGGAAGTAACATTACCCTGAAACAGGAAGTAACCTGTAGCTGAAGCAGTGGGGGGGACCCTCCCCGAAACAGGAAGTAACCTGTAGCTGAAGCAGTGGGGGGGGACCCTCCCCGAAACAGGAAGTAACATTACCCTGAAACAGGAAGTAACCTGTAGCTGAAGCAGTGGGGGGGACCCTCCCCGAAACAGGAAGTAACATTACCCTGAAACAGGAAGTAACCTGTAGCTGAAGCAGTGGGGGGGACCCTCCCCGAAACAGGAAGTAACATTACCCTGAAACAGGAAGTAACCTGTAGCTGAAGCAGTGGGGGGGACCCTCCCTGAAACAGGAAGTAACATTACCCTGAAACAGGAAGTAACCTGTAGCTGAAGCAGTGGGGGGGACCCTCCCTGAAACAGGAAGTAACATTACCCTGAAACAGGAAGTAACCTGTAGCTGAAGCAGTGGGGGGGACCCTCCCTGAAACAGGAAGTAACATTACCCTGAAACAGGAAGTAACCTGTAGCTGAAGCAGTGGGGGGGACCCTCCCCGAAACAGGAAGTAACATTACCCTGAAACAGGAAGTAACCTGTAGCTGAAGCAGTGGGGGGGGACCCTCCCCGAAACAGGAAGTAACATTACCCTGAAACAGGAAGTAACCTGTAGCTGAAGCAGTGGGGGGGACCCTCCCCGAAACAGGAAGTAACCTGTAGCTGAAGCAGTGGGGGGGGACCCTCCCCGAAACAGGAAGTAACATTACCCTGAAACAGGAAGTAACCTGTAGCTGAAGCAGTGGGGGGGACCCTCCCCGAAACAGGAAGTAACATTACCCTGAAACAGGAAGTAACCTGTAGCTGAAGCAGTGGGGGGGACCCTCCCTGAAACAGGAAGTAACATTACCCTGAAACAGGAAGTAACCTGTAGCTGAAGCAGTGGGGGGGACCCTCCCTGAAACAGGAAGTAACATTACCCTGAAACAGGAAGTAACCTGTAGCTGAAGCAGTGGGGGGGACCCTCCCCGAAACAGGAAGTAACATTACCCTGAAACAGGAAGTAACCTGTAGCTGAAGCAGTGGGGGGGGACCCTCCCCGAAACAGGAAGTAACATTACCCTGAAACAGGAAGTAACCTGTAGCTGAAGCAGTGGGGGGGACCCTCCCCGAAACAGGAAGTAACCTGTAGCTGAAGCAGTGGGGGGGGACCCTCCCCGAAACAGGAAGTAACATTACCCTGAAACAGGAAGTAACCTGTAGCTGAAGCAGTGGGGGGGACCCTCCCCGAAACAGGAAGTAACATTACCCTGAAACAGGAAGTAACCTGTAGCTGAAGCAGTGGGGGGGACCCTCCCCGAAACAGGAAGTAACATTACCCTGAAACAGGAAGTAACCTGTAGCTGAAGCAGTGGGGGGGACCCTCCCTGAAACAGGAAGTAACATTACCCTGAAACAGGAAGTAACCTGTAGCTGAAGCAGTGGGGGGGACCCTCCCTGAAACAGGAAGTAACATTACCCTGAAACAGGAAGTAACCTGTAGCTGAAGCAGTGGGGGGGACCCTCCCCGAAACAGGAAGTAACATTACCCTGAAACAGGAAGTAACCTGTAGCTGAAGCAGTGGGGGGGGACCCTCCCCGAAACAGGAAGTAACATTACCCTGAAACAGGAAGTAACCTGTAGCTGAAGCAGTGGGGGGGACCCTCCCCGAAACAGGAAGTAACCTGTAGCTGAAGCAGTGGGGGGGGACCCTCCCCGAAACAGGAAGTAACATTACCCTGAAACAGGAAGTAACCTGTAGCTGAAGCAGTGGGGGGGACCCTCCCCGAAACAGGAAGTAACATTACCCTGAAACAGGAAGTAACCTGTAGCTGAAGCAGTGGGGGGGACCCTCCCCGAAACAGGAAGTAACATTACCCTGAAACAGGAAGTAACCTGTAGCTGAAGCAGTGGGGGGGACCCTCCCCGAAACAGGAAGTAACATTACCCTGAAACAGGAAGTAACCTGTAGCTGAAGCAGTGGGGGGGGGGTCTTCAGTCCTTCCTACTGCTGCAGCCTGGATTAGTGCTACCTTGAATTTTCCCATGAGTCTGTCTTCATCGGCATCCTCGTCATCCTCAGTGTTGGCTCTGCCTTTGTACAGAGGGAAGATCTTCAGCCAGTCCTGGAAGTCATTGAACTGGGATTCCAGGTCTCCTTCATAGAGCTGCAAACACCAGAGAAAGGATCACCTGAAAGCGGATCTGTTTTAAAAAATCCCCTTTGTCTGTGTTTTACTGAATCTTTTAGTGAATAAAGAGATTAGATCAATTTAATAAGTCCTTGATTTTATTGGACATTTCTTTTATTGATCTGTTTTTGAGATAGAACTACAGTCACAATAACCCTGGGGGGGGATTCTTCTTTACTGAAGAATCCGGACGGGTCCGACTTCAAGAGCTCCTCCTAAAGTTTGGATCTAGAGAAGTCTAGAGGTCGCTGCAGGTCAAGCAGAGACAAAAAGATTTCCTTTAATTTTTTGTATTAATTTATATTAATTATTTTTATTATTATTTCTCTGGTTTGTAACTGGTTTAACACACATTGAAGCAAGTTTTAATCTATTTTTATGTATAATTTATTATTTTTTAGAAAGTTGTTCATTTTTTAACCCTTTGATGCGCAACATGGGTCAAAAGTGACCCAGTTTTATTTTTGATATCATTGGAATAAATTAATATTATCATTCAGCAGTCAAGTTATTCATCAATTAACTTGTTTTAGACCATCACACATAATTATCTTAGTTTTTCATTTTTTACTTTTTGAATAAAATCTGTTTTTGTATCACTACCCCTCTAATGCGCAACATGGGTACAAAATGACCCACATTCATTTTCTGTTATTTCTCATATGGCTCAGTATTTACACAACATAACTTTGAAATAAATGACATTTAATCATTTATTCCTGCATATATGTTCTAAATATCTTGTTTTTGTGCCTTTTGAGCAGCATGCATGACACAAAGCGGTGGATGACAACAGTCAGAAGAAGAAACCAGAAGTGATCCAGAACCGTAACAAATCCAAATGAGGTGTGGACACCGGATCAAACGGGTCCATGGTTCTCTGGTACCACCTGCTGGATGCTGTCACCCTCTACGCCTTCACTGCACAACACCCTGGCTGGATGGGGGGTGTCAGCAATGCACGGCGGCTTTTTATCAAGGAGGGGGCAAAGAGCTCGTCATGCCACAAATGAAGAGGCACATTTAGGACACGCCCCAACTCCAAAAGCATGTTTGGGTGGCAGTGGCTCAGGTGGTGGAGCAAGTCAGCCAATGATCGGGGGTTCGATCCCCGCTACCCCCCAGCCAACTGTCGTCGTGTCCTTGGGCAAGACACTTCACCCTCCTTGCCTCCACTGGTGTGTGAATGTGATGGTCAGTGGGACTGTAGGCACCAACTGGCAGCCCCGCCTCTGTCCGTCTGCCCCGGGGCAGCTGTGGCTACATCAGTAGTTACCCTCACCAAGTTTGAATGAGGAGTGAATGAATCATGGACACAATGTAGGAACTTTGAGCGTCTGGAAAAGCCCAGTTAATTCAATCCATTGTTATAATTATTAATGGGAAGATGTGGGTTTAAAAAACCATCAGAGGCCCCATCCAGCCTGAAGAGAGCATCAGACAGGAGGGCCAAAGGAAGACCAAGAGCTGTGCGGTCTGCCCAGTTTCCTAAGACAGAAAGTCAAAAGCTGCAGTTCTGACTGCACCAGATCTGTGTGCAGAGCAGAAATATCCCATTATAATTAGTGAGGCATGTCAAAACCAAGGTCGTGTGTAAACAGATGTGCCACACCAGTTTAAAGCTGTTAAACTACTGATACAGTTCAGATTGTTAGACATGTTATGTTATCACAGGAATGTGTTACAGCATGAAAATAACCATGTTTCAATTAAAGACACACACGTTTGGCCCAACTCACTGCAAAACATATTACTTCAAAGCAAATGTTACTATTATAATATGAAGTAATTTGATTAAAGTCACTCTTGAATGACCGGGTCGTTTTTGATCCGTGTATGAAAAGAAAAATGAAAATAATAATCTGGGTTGATAAAAAAAAGATATGAAAGAATACTTGGAATATTCAACAGTAAAAATATATATTTTAAAAGAGATATCAAAATAAAAACTCTGCCATCATAAACTTACATAGAAAATGAATGCGGGTCATTTTAGACCCATGCTGAGCATTAGAGGGTCAAATGGCTGCACTGGGCAGAAGGCTCTTTTCATGTCGTTGTACGTATGACAATTAAAGACAGTAAAGATCCATCTATCTAGAGTGGAAACCCCAGAAGCTCCTGGCTGATCCGGAAAACATCACAGAGACAGAACTTCTTGTAGAATCGATCCGATTCTGATCAAGTTCTGAGAAACGTTCAGACGGACAAAGAAAGGAGGCGGCTGGACTTCACACCTTTAGTGTTGCAATCTTCTTCCGTTTGGGAGGTTCGACCTCAGCCAGAACAGCTTCCTGCTCCTCTTCCTCCTCTTCTTCAATGTCTTCCATGTTCAGAGTGGTTCTGTCTGTAGAAAGGAGAGAACCAGACCATCACGTTCTTCTTCTCCATGACCTTCTCCTGACCCTTCCGTCAGTGTAACCTCTTGAAACCTCCGTCACACTGCAGCAGCCGCTGACACCGCCCCCCCCCCTGTCACAAAGCATGAAGCCATGCTGAACATGCCCATCAGCTGTGCTCTGCAGCTTTTCCAACCAGCGTCTGGCCTTTTTCCTCTCGTCAATCCTGTTTGGACGGTTGCATCTGAACACGTGAAATGCTGTCAGAAGCCAAAGATCTGCAGGGGAAACCCGCCACAGTACCTGTCTCCACCTGCTCCTCCATGTCCATCTCAGCCTCCTGCAGACAGAAACGCCTCAAACTCAATCAGGACTTCTTTAGTTTTAAATTCCTTCATTCACTTTTGGTTTTAAAACCACGGAAATGTTCCTCGTTTTCATCGTTTCTGATCTTCAAACTTGCTCCTCAGTCTGGAAGTTCGTGGAATCTTCAGCTCCTTTCATCTGCACCTTCGTCTCCCTGCAGCAGAACTCACCTGCAGCGCCAGCTCCTCCAGAGAGGCGTAGTACTTGGACCACCAGTCCAGCTCCTCCTCCTCCAGCTCCTCCTCCTCCAGCTCCTCAGTTCTCTTTGACATCTTCTGTAGAGGTGCCTGTGAGTGACAGCTGGAACATCAGCTCATCCATTGAAACACAGCCCAGGTCATGGTTTCTGACTCACAGGAATCTTTGAATGAGCGACAGTCAGCCCGCTGAGTCCCATCTTCTTCACGGCGGCCAGAGGCCTGAGGTTCTCTGAAGCTCTCCTCACTGCAGAGAAAGGCGTGTCATGAGTTTTTCAGAAGCACAAAGTCCTCAAAAATCTTCTGGTTCTTGAAAAAAAAAAATCAGAAAAAAGAAAACATTTGGTTATTTTAATCAGTTCTGTTCAAAGCTACTGCAGGGTTTTACAAAAAGGGCCTTTTAAACATCTACAGCTCTGGATGTGACTCTCACCGCTGCATTTATCGCTTCTTAGTGATTTTTGGCCCTCCTCCCCCTCCCGCTCAGCATCTCTTTGGCCGTACTCCATCAGGTTCAGGACCACGTGGGTTCCGACCAAAGCCACATGTCCGAATGCGCGATGCTCCACCACAAACAGCGTCAGAGGAGGGTGGAGGTAGGACTGCTCCGGCAGCTCCTGATGGAACCCGACAGAAAAGATCAGTCAGGAGTCGGCAGTTTTTACTTCACGTTAAAGGAAACGTTGTTTTTAACTCAGGGAAAAGGTGATTTTCAACTTCACTGCATTTCTGAGTCTGACTTTGTAGGTCACCCCAACCCTGTTGATTTCAGGAAAACACACAGCCACAAGGGGGCGATAGAGAGGAGGCATGAAGACTCTCCCATGAAATCCATCGCCTGAATTTACATTGGCCCTTCTGCGGTGTCTATGTTGCTCCACCGTCACATCAATACATTGACTCTGTTGCGCCTCCGGTCCACCCCCCTGGAAAATGCAATGGAGACACAATGCAATGGAGACACAATGCAAGGGACAAGCAATGTAACGGAGGCACAACGCAATGGAGATGCCACGCAACTGAAACACATCACAATGGAGACGCAATTCAACAGAGACACAACGCAACGGAGACGCAACACAACGGAGACACCACGCAATGGAGACGAAATGCAACGGAGGCATAACACAACGAAGACACCATGCAATAGAGACACAATGCAATGGAGACACAAGGCAACGAAGACAACGCAACAAAGACACACTGCAACAAAGACACCATGCAATGGAGACACAATGCAACAGAGACACACAGCATTAAAGATGCAACACAACAGACACACAGTAGAATGGATACGCAATGCAACTGACACACCACGCAATAGATACACAATGCAATGGAGACACAGTTTAATGAAGATGCAATACAACAGACACTCAACACAATGGAGACGCAACGCAACTGAGAAACCACGCAATGGAGACACAATGCAATGGAGACACAATGCAATGGAGACACCATGCAATGGAGACACAACGCAATGGAGACACAATGCAATGGAGACACAATGCAATGGAGACACAATGCAACAGAGACACAACACAACGGAGACACAATTCAACGGAGGCACAATGCAACGGAGACACAACGCAACGGAGACACAATGCAACAGAGACACAATGCAATGGAGACACAATGCAACAGAGACACAATGCAAGGGAGACACAATGCAATGGAGACAAAAAGCAATGGAGACACAATGCAACAGAGACACAACGCAACAGAGACACAATGCACTGGAGACACAATGCAACAGAGACACAATGCAATGGAGACACAATGCAACAGAGACACAATGCAAGGGAGACACAATGCAATGGAGACACAATGCAAGGGAGACACAATGCAATGGAGACACAATGCAACAGAGACACAATGCAATGGAGACAAAATGCAATGGAGACACAATGCAACAGAGACACAACGCAACTAAGACACAATGCAATGGAGACACAATGCAATGGAGACACAATGCAAGGGAGACACAATGCAAGGGAGACACAATGCAACAGAGACACAATGCAATGGAGACACAATGCAACAGAGACACAATGCAACAGAGACACAATGCAACAGAGACACAATGCAAGGGAGACACAATGCAAGGGAGACACAATGTAATGGAGACACAATGCAATGGAGACAAAATGCAATGGAGACACAATGCAACAGAGACACAACACAACGGAGACACAATGCAATGGAGACACAATGCAACAGAGACACAACGCAACGGAGACACAATGCAATGGAGACACAATGCAATGGAGACACAATGCAAGGGAGACACAATGCAAGGGAGACACAATGCAATGGAGACAAAATGCAATGGAGACACAATGCAACGGAGACACAACGCAACGGAGACACAATGCAAGGGAGACACAACGCAACGGAGACACAATGCAGTGGAGACACCATGCAATGGAGACACAACGCAACAGAGACACAACGCAACGGAGACACAATGCAATGGAGACACAATGCAACAGAGACACAACGGAGACACAATGCAATGGAGACACAATGCAATGGAGACACAATGCAAGGGAGACACAATGCAAGGGAGACACAATGCAATGGAGACAAAATGCAATGGAGACACAATACAACGGAGACACAACGCAACGGAGACACAATGCAATGGAGACACAATGCAACAGAGACACAACGCAACTGAGACACAATGCAATGGAGACACAATGCAATGTAGATGCAACACAACAGACATTCAACACAATTGAGACTCAATGCAAATGACACACCACACAATGGAGACACAACGCAATGGAAACACCATGCAATGGAGACACGACGCAACAGAGACACAACGCAACCGAGACACAATGCAATGGAGACACAATGCAATGGAGAAACCATGCAGTGGAGACACAATGCAATGGAGAGACAATGCAACGGAGACACAATGCAATGGAGACGCAATTTAATGAAGATGCAATACAACAGACACTTAACAATATGGAGACGCAACGCAACTGACAATGCAATGCAATGTAACAGAGACACAATGCAATGGAGAAACCATGCAATGGAGACACAACGCAATGGAGACACAATGCAACAGAGACACACTGCAATGAAGATGTAACACATAGATGACACAGCGCAACGAAGACACCATGCCATGGAGACACAATGCAAGGGAGACACAATGCAACAGAGACACACTGCAATGAAGATGCAACACAACTGAAACACATCACAATGGAGACGCAATTCAACAGAGACACAACGCAACGGAGACGCAACACAACGGAGACACCACGCAATGGAGACGAAATGCAACGGAGGCATAACACAACGAAGACACCATGCAATAGAGACACAATGCAATGGAGACACAAGGCAACGAAGACAACGCAACAAAGACACACTGCAACAAAGACACCATGCAATGGAGACACAATGCAACAGAGACACACAGCATTAAAGATGCAACACAACAGACACACAGTAGAATGGATACGCAATGCAACTGACACACCACGCAATAGATACACAATGCAATGGAGACACAGTTTAATGAAGATGCAATACAACAGACACTCAACACAATGGAGACGCAACGCAACTGAGAAACCACGCAATGGAGACACAATGCAATGGAGACACAATGCAATGGAGACACCATGCAATGGAGACACAACGCAATGGAGACACAATGCAATGGAGACACAATGCAATGGAGACACAATGCAACGGAGACACAACACAACGGAGACACAATTCAACGGAGGCACAATGCAACGGAGACACAACGCAACGGAGACACAATGCAACAGAGACACAATGCAATGGAGACACAATGCAACAGAGACACAATGCAAGGGAGACACAATGCAATGGAGACAAAAAGCAATGGAGACACAATGCAACAGAGACACAACGCAACAGAGACACAATGCACTGGAGACACAATGCAACAGAGACACAATGCAATGGAGACACAATGCAACAGAGACACAATGCAAGGGAGACACAATGCAAGGGAGACACAATGCAATGGAGACACAATGCAAGGGAGACACAATGCAATGGAGACACAATGCAACAGAGACACAATGCAATGGAGACAAAATGCAATGGAGACACAATGCAACAGAGACACAACGCAACTAAGACACAATGCAATGGAGACACAATGCAATGGAGACACAATGCAAGGGAGACACAATGCAAGGGAGACACAATGCAACAGAGACACAATGCAATGGAGACACAATGCAACAGAGACACAATGCAACAGAGACACAATGCACTGGAGACACAATGCAACAGAGACACAATGCAACAGAGACACAATGCAAGGGAGACACAATGCAAGGGAGACACAATGTAATGGAGACACAATGCAATGGAGACAAAATGCAATGGAGACACAATGCAACAGAGACACAACACAACGGAGACACAATGCAATGGAGACACAATGCAACAGAGACACAACGCAACGGAGACACAATGCAATGGAGACACAATGCAATGGAGACACAATGCAAGGGAGACACAATGCAATGGAGACAAAATGCAATGGAGACACAATGCAACGGAGACACAACGCAACGGAGACACAATGCAAGGGAGACACAACGCAACGGAGACACAATGCAGTGGAGACACCATGCAATGGAGACACAACGCAACAGAGACACAACGCAACGGAGACACAATGCAATGGAGACACAATGCAACAGAGACACAACGGAGACACAATGCAATGGAGACACAATGCAATGGAGACACAATGCAAGGGAGACACAATGCAAGGGAGACACAATGCAATGGAGACAAAATGCAATGGAGACACAATACAACGGAGACACAACGCAACGGAGACACAATGCAATGGAGACACAATGCAACAGAGACACAACGCAACTGAGACACAATGCAATGGAGACACAATGCAATGTAGATGCAACACAACAGACATTCAACACAATTGAGACTCAATGCAAATGACACACCACACAATGGAGACACAACGCAATGGAAACACCATGCAATGGAGACACGACGCAACAGAGACACAACGCAACCGAGACACAATGCAATGGAGACACAATGCAATGGAGAAACCATGCAGTGGAGACACAATGCTATGGAGAGACAATGCAACGGAGACACAATGCAATGGAGACGCAATTTAATGAAGATGCAATACAACAGACACTTAACAATATGGAGACGCAACGCAACTGACAATGCAATGCAATGTAACAGAGACACAATGCAATGGAGAAACCATGCAATGGAGACACAACGCAATGGAGACACAATGCAACAGAGACACACTGCAATGAAGATGTAACACATAGATGACACAGCGCAACGAAGACACCATGCCATGGAGACACAATGCAAGGGAGACACAATGCAACAGAGACACACTGCAATGAAGATGCAACACAACAGACACTCAACAGAATGGATACGCAATGCAACTGACACACCACGCAATAGATACACAATGCAATGGAGACACAATGCAATGGAGACGCAGTACAACGGGAGACACAATGCAACGGAGACGCAACGCAACTGACACACCACGCAATGGATACACAACGCAATGGAAACACAATGCAATGGAGACGCAATTTAATGAAGATCCAACACAACAGACACTCAACACAATGGAGACGCAACGCAACTGAGACACAATGCAATGGATACACAACTCAATGGAGACACAATGCAACGAAAACACAATGCAACGAAGACACAACACAACGAAGACACCATGCAATAGAGACCCAATGCAAAGGAGACATAATGCAACGAAGACACAACCCAATGAAGACACAACGCAACAAAGACACCATGCAATTGAGACACAACGCAATGGAGATGCAAAACAACAGACACTGAACACAATGTAGACACAATGTAATAGAGACACAACGCAACTGAGACACCACGCAATGGAGACACAATACAATGGAGACGCAATGCAACGGAGACACAATGCAACGGAGACGCAATGCAACGAAGAAACCATGCAATGGAGACCCAATGCAACCGAGACACAACACAATGGAGACGCTACGCAACTGAGACACCACGCAATGGAGACGAAATTCAACGGAGGCATAACGCAATGGAGACACAATGCAACAGAGACACAATGTAATAAAGACACAATGAAACGGAGACACAAGGCTATGGAGACACAATGCAACGGAGACACAACGCAAGGGACAAGCAATGTAACGGAGGCACAACGCAATGGAGATGCCACGCAACTGAGACACATCACAATGGAGACGCAATTCAACAGAGACACAACGCAACGGAGACGCAACGCAACGGAGACACCACGCAATGGAGACGAAATGCAACGGAGGCATAACACAACGAAGACACCATGCAATAGAGACACAATGCAATGGAGACACAATGCAACGAAGACAACGCAACAAAGACACACTGCAACAAAGACACCATGCAATGGAGACACAATGCAACAGAGACACACAGCATTAAAGATGCAACACAACAGACACTCAACAGAATGGATAGCCAATGCAACTGACACACCACGCAATAGATACACAATGCAATGGAGACACAATGCAATGGAGACACAATTTAATGAAGATGCAACACAACAGACACTCAACACAATGGAGACGCAACGCAACTGAGAAACCACGCAATGGATACACCACGCAATGGAGACACCATGCAATGGAGACACCATGCAATGGAGACACAACGCAATGGAGACACAATGCAATGGAGACACAATGCAATGGAGACACAATGCAATGGAGAAACCATGCAATGGAGACACAATGCAAGGGAGAAGCAATGTAACGGAGGCAACACCGCAATGGAGATGCAACACAACTCTGCTCCCCGGCTTTGGAACTCACTCCTCCCTGACCTCCGCAACACTGACAAACTCCCACATTTCAAATCAAAGCTAAAAACTCATCTTTTCCAAATGGCCTGTTCATTTTAACATTAACCTTTTCACTTTTTTTATATATTTTTATTTAATTTTGTATTTATTTAAATTGTTGTTGTTGTTTTAAGTGTTTATTGTATTTTATACTGTATACATGTTGTGCGGCGACTTTGAGTGCCCAGAAAGGCGCCTTATAAATAAAATGTATTATTATTATTATTATTATTACAACAGACACTCAACACAATTGAGACTCAATGCAACTGACACACCACACAATGGAGACACAACGCAATGGAGACACCATGCAATGGAGACACAATGCAACGAAGACACAATGCAATGAAGACGCAACACAACAGACACTCAACACAATGGATACGCAATGCAACTGATACACAACACAATGGAGAAACAATGCAATGGAGACGCAATACAACGGGAGACACAATGCAACGGAGACTCAACACAACTGAGACACCACGCAATGGAGACACAACGCAATGGAGACAAAACGCAACGCAAACACAATGTAACGAAGACACAACACAACGAAGACACCATGCAATAGAGACACAACGCAACGAAGACACAATGCAACGAAGACACCATGCAATGGAGACAAAATGCAACAGAGACACACAGCAATAAAGATGCAACACAACAGACACTCAAAACAATGGAGACGCAACGCAACTGACACACCACGCAATGGATGCACAACGCAATGGAGACACAATGCAATGGAGACACAATGCAATGGAGACACAATGCAAGGGAGACACAATGCAATGGAGACGCAATTTAATGAAAATACAACACAACAGACACTCAACACAATGGAGACGCAACGCAACTGACACACCACGCAATGGATACACAACACAACAGAGACACAACGCAACGGAGACACAATGCAACGGAGACACAATTCAATGGAGAAACCATGCAATGGAAAAACAATGCAATGGATATACAATGCAATGTAGATGCAACACAACATACATTCAACACAATTGAGACTCAATGCAACTGACACACCACACAATGGAGACACAACGCAATGGAAACTCAATGTAAGGGAGACACAATGCAATGGAGACACAATGCAATGGAGACACAATGCAATGTAGATGCAGCACAACAGACACACAACACAATTGAGACACAATGCAACTGACACACCACGCAATGGAGACACAACGCAATGGAGACATCATGCAATGGAGACACAATGCAATGGAGACACCATGCAATGGAGACACAACGCAACAGAGACACACAGCAATAAAGATGCAACACAACAGACACTCAACACAATGGAGACGCAACGCAACTGACACACCACGCAATGGATACACAACGCAATGGAGACACAATGCAATGGAGACACAATGCAATGAAGACACAATGCAATGGAGACACAATGCAAGGGAGACACAATGCAATGGAGACGCAATTTAATGAAGATGCAACACAACGGACACTCAACACAATGGAGACGCAACGCAACTGACACACCACGCAATGGATACACAACACAACAGAAACACAACGCAACGGAGACACAATTCAATGGAGAAACCATGCAATGGAGAAACCATGCAATGGAGACAATGCAATGGAGACACAATGCAATGGAGATACAATGCAATGGAGACACAATGCAATGTAGATGCAACACAACAGACATTCAACACAATTGAGACTCAATGCAACTGAAACACCACACAATGGAGACACAACGCAATGGAGACACAATGTAAGGGAGACACAATGCAATGGAGACACAATGCAATGGAGACACAATGCAATGTAGATGCAGCACAACAGACACACAACACAATTGAGACACAATGCAACTGACACACCACGCAATGGAGACACAACGCAATGGAGACACCATGCAATGGAGACATCATGCAATGGAGACACAATGCAATGGAGACACCATGCAATGGAGACACAACGCAACAGAGATACAACGCAACGGAGACACAATGCAATGGAGAAACCATGCAATAGAGACACAATGCCACAGAGACACATAGCAATAAAGATGCAACACAACAGACACTCAACAGAATGGATACGCAATGCAACTGACACACCACGCAATAGATACACAATGCAATGGAAACACAATGCAATGGAGACGCAATTTAATGAAGATGCAACACAACAGACACTCAACACAATGGAGACGCAACGCAACTGACACACCACGCAATGGATACACGACGCAATGGAGACACAATGCAATGGAGACACAATGCAATGGAGACACAATGCAAGGGAGACACAATGCAATGTAGACGCAATTTAATGAAGATGCAACACAACAGACACTCAACACAATGGAGACGCAACGCAACTGACACATCACGCAATGGATACACAACGCAATGGAGACACAATGCAATGGAGACACAATGCAAGGGAGACACAATGCAATGGAGACGCAATTTAATGAAGATGCAACACAACAGACACTCAACACAAGGGAGACGCAACGCAACTGACACACCACGCAATGTATACACAATGCAATGGAGACACAATGCAATGGAGACACAATTCAATGGAGAAACCATGCAATGGAGACACAATGCAATGGAGACACAATGCAATGGAGATACAATGCAATGGAGACACAATGCAATGTAGATGCAGCACAACAGACATTCAACACAATTGAGACTCAATGCAACTGACACACCACACAATGGAGACACAACGCAATGGAGACACAATGTAAGGGAGACACAATGCAATGGAGACACAATGCAATGTAGATGCAGCACAGCAGACACACAACACAATTGAGACACAATGCAACTGTCACACCACGCAATGGAGACACAACGCAATGGAGACACCATGCAATGGAGACACAATGCAATGGAGATACAATGCAATGGAGACACAATGCAATGTAGATGCAGCACAGCAGACACACAACACAATTGAGACACAATGCAACTGTCACACCACGCAATGGAGACACAACGCAATGGAGACACAATGCAATGGAGACACAATGCAATGGAGACACCCTGCAATGGAGACACACTTAACAGAGACACAACGCAACGGAGACACAATGCAATGGAGACACAATGCAATGGAGACACAATGCAAGGGAGACACAATGCAATGGAGACGCAATTTAATGAAGATGCAACACAACAGACACTCTACACAATGGAGACGCAACGCAACTGACACACCACGCAATGGATACACAACGCAACAGAGACACAACGCAACGGAGACACAATGCAATGGAGACACAATTCAATGGAGAAACCATGCAATGGAGACACAATGCAATGGAGACACAATGCAATGGATATACAATGCAATGGAGACACAATGCAATGTAGATGCATCACAACAGACACACAACACAATTGAGACACAATGCAACTGACACACCACACAATGGAGACATCATGCAATGGAGACACAATGCAATGGAGACACCATGCAATGGAGACACAACGCAACAGAGACACAACGCAACGGAGACACAATGCAATGGAGACACAATGCAATGGAGAAACCATGCAACGGAGACACAATGCAAGGGAGACGCAATTTAATGAAGATGCAACACAACAGACACTAAACAATATGGATACGCAACGCAACTGACAATGCAATGCAATGCAACAGAGACACAATGCAATGGAGAAACCATGCAATGGAGACACAACGAAATGGAGACACAATGCAACAGAGACACACTGCAATGAAGATGCAACACAATGATGACACAGCGCAACGAAGACACCATGCCATGGAGACACAACCTAATGGAGACACAATGCAACAGAGACACACTGCAATGAAGATGCAACACAACAGACACTCAACAGAATGGATACGCAATGCAACTGACACACCACGCAATAGATACACAATGCAATGGAGACACAATGCAATGGAGACGCAGTACAACGGGAGACACAATGCAACGGAGACGCAACGCAACTGACACACCACGCAATGGATACACAACGCAATGGAAACACAATGCAATGGAGACGCAATTTAATGAAGATGCAACACAACAGACACTCAACACAATGGAGACGCAACGCAACTGAGACACCACGCAATGGATACACAACGCAATGGAGACACAATGCAACGAAAACACAACACAACGAAGACACCATGCAATAGAGTCCCAATGCAATAGAGACATAATGCAACGAAGACACAACCCAATGAAGACACAACGCAACGAAGACACCAAGCAATGGAGACACAACGCAATGGAGACAGTGCAACAGAGACACGATGCAATGAAGATGCAAAACAACAGACACTGAACACAATGGAGACACAATGCAACGGAGACACATTGCAACGGAGACGCAATGCAACGAAGAAACCATGCAATGGAGACCCAATGCAACCGAGACACAACACAATGGAGACGCTACGCAACTGAGACACCACGCAATGGAGACGAAATGCAACGGAGGCATAACGCAATGGAGACACAATGCAACAGAGACACAATGAAACGGAGACACAAGGCTATGGAGACACAATGCAACGGAGACACAACGCAAGGGACAAGCAATGTAACGGAGGCACAACGCAATGGAGATGCCACGCAACTGAGACACATCACAATGGAGACGCAATTCAACAGAGACACAACGCAACGGAGACGCAACGCAACGGAGACACCACGCAATGGAGACGAAATGCAACGGAGGAATAACGCAATGGAGACACAATGCAACAGAGACACAATGTAATAATGACACAATGAAACGGAGACACAAGGCAATGGAGACACAATGCAACGGAGACACAACGCAAGGGACAAGCAATGTAACGGAGGCACAACGCAATGGAAATCCAACGCAACTGAGACACATCACAATGGAGATGCAATTCAACAGAGACACAACGCAACGGAGACGCAACGCAGCGGAGACACAACGCAACAGAGACACAATGCAACGGAGACAACGCAAAGCTGCAGATGGAGCAGTGGAAACTGGCTGTTCTTTGAAGGAGGGTCACCACAGATTCCAGCATCAATCAAGACGCTGCAGACGTGTTTTTGGGGAGACAGCAGTTGTTTCTATGATATATGTTCTTGGCCACAGTGGATGCAGTTTATTTTCATGACTACAATACAAAAGCAGAAGGTTTATGAGTTCCCAATGTTTTCTGGAAAGCACTCGATGCTATGCAGTTCTGCTGTGGGCAGAATCGTATGCACCATGAATTATTATTCCAGTCTTTCTGGCTGATCAAAGCCACACATCTGTGTTCCAGTCAGACATTTAAAGATGTACATTTGGCTTTCAGACACATTTTTCAAGTTAGCCCATTTTTAGAGACCTGACCACCATTTGGGCGGGGCATCACCTCTGAGGGCTCAAATGAAAAGTTTGGATAAACAGAAGAAAAGAGCGGTTCAGATTGGTCTGTGATGACAGGAACGGACCACGTTGATGTAGCCGACCGTCTGCTTGAAGTTTGGGTTGGTTCTGTAGTTCTGGATTTCTTCGGACTTCAGTGGTTCTCCTGCACACTCCACCTTCACCATGGGGTGCTCCACCTCAAACAGCTGCACCCGCTTCAGCTCGCGCAGCCCCCAGAACAGCACCTGGAAGCAAAGCGTGTTCCTGGATTCATCCCAAGCATGGAAGAAGCTTTCAGCGTTCTGCAACCGCTACCTCGATCCTGAAGGTCTTCAGGACAGGGCGGACTCCCTCTGGAATGTGGAAGAACCTCTCTTGTTCCTGAAAGTGCAATACTTGAGGGTCCACGCTCTGGGGGAGACGGGGCTACCAGGAAACCAGAGGACAGTTAATGAACGGTATTTGGAAGGTAAGGTAAAACACACATGAGATCCAATAAAGTCCAATCACAGGTACACGTCTTAGTCACGTGACCCCGTACAGAGGGGGGTTGATCTGTACTGTGCGGCTGTTTTTAGACTGTGTGGTCTGTGGAGGGTCATAGGGAGGAGCGGCTGCCTCTGCAGGGGACTGCAGGTGAGTCCGTGGTTCCCCTTGAGACTCGTTCAACTACCTCATGAAAATGGAGCGTACCATTGCTGTGCGTGTGGTAAGTGTACGGTGAAGTATTTGTCAGGATAAAGGAAGTTCCACACACTCATGACGTCACGTTGATGCTGTCGTACGGCCTCCTAACGGTACACTCTAGTCGTTAGTGAGGAGCGAGTTCTGGCTCCGTACTAACCGGATCACGTGGACATCACTAACGGACTCCTTTTTCAGTCTGCAGGATTTGTAAAATAAAACATCTCTGTGACCTGTCGCCGCAGCATGAGCCTGGAAAACATGGTGAATAGCGTATACTTATCTAGCGCTTTTCTACCTACAAGACCCAAAGCGCTTTACAGTCACCCAGTCACCCAGTCACACACTGGTGGCGGCTCAGCTGCCAAACACAGGCGCCCACCTGCCACCAGAGGCAAGGTGGGGTTTAATGTCTTGCCCAAGGACGCATCGACTCATGGGTGTGCAAGGCGGGAATTGAACCTGCAATCTTACGATCATGGGTCGACCGCCCTACCGCTGCACCACGGCCCCCCCAACATGAACATTTTCTCTTACTGAGCGGTCTTCCACCTTCATACTCCCTGTGGGTCACTTGTCTGACCCGTACAGGTGTGACCGTTTTACACCTGGAGACGGCTAGATCCACCTGTAAAACTGGGACGAAGACTTAAGGTGTTTCAAGATGAAACAATGGAATAAAATCTAACTTTACTGACTTTGTTCATCTTCTGTTCAGCCTGACATTCCTTTGCACAGCCGAACCTCAGACTCATGAGACCTAAAGCCACAAAGGTAACACACAGGTGTAGCCGAAACTATCCGTTTGTTCTGACGGACCTGCAAGGTTAGAATTTACTCTGACGGTGAAGACAATGACACCCTCAGAGAATAGACTATAAACCCGTCCACAGCTTTCCGTTCATCATCTACAGACCAGCTCAAACGCTGATGTCAGCAGACGTCACCTCTCCAAAGCCGGAGTAGTCAAACTCGATGAGCTCGAAGGCGCCCAGCAGCTCTCCGGCGGAGATTCTCCCTTTGGTGATGTCATAGAAACTCAGGCGAGGCTTTTCGTAGACCTGATCCACGGTTTTGAACTCCGGCTTTGCAAATACTTGGCCCAAAGGCTTTGGACTGCCCTGAACACAACACAGAACACACAACAATAAACACACAGCCATGAACACACAACAATAAACACACAGCCCAGAACACACAACAATAAACACACAACCATGAACACACAACAATAAACACACAAACATGAACACACAACCATGAACACACAACAATAAACACACAGCCATGAACACACAACAATAAACACACAGCCCAGAACACACAACAATAAACACACAACCATGAACACACAACAATAAACACACAAACATGAACACACAACCATGAACACACAACAATAAACACACAGCCATGAACACACAACAATAAAGACACAGCCATGAACACACAACCATGAACAGACAACAATAAACACACAGCCATGAACACACAACAATAAAGACACAGCCATGACCACACAACCATGAACACACAACAATAAACACACAGCCATGAACACACAACCATGAACACACAACAATAAACACACAGCCATGAACACACAACCATGAACACACAACAATAAACACACAGCCATGAACACACAACAATAAAGACACAGCCATGACCACACAACCATGAACACACAACAATAAACACACAGCCATGAACACACAACCATGAACACACAACAATAAACACACAGCCATGAACACACAACCATGAACACACAACAATAAACACACAGCCATGAACACACACACGTGTGAACAGGTGTCACATGCAGGTAAATGACTTCATGTCCAGGTGGGCGGGTCTTCTTTGCTTCAGTCAATATCTGGAGTTGTGTCTGAATTCCAACTCTAACCTCTACATAGTGCGTTCATCATTCTATAGTGTCTGAATCTACAATCCAAAATCCAGAAATTTCCCAGAAGTCTCTGTTGGCAAATATAGACCACAATGCATTGCATCGCAACAATTTTTGCCAAAAAAATGTTTTTACATTTATTTTTTTGATAAACCATCAACGTTTTCATCCTCAGAAGATGGTGGACTCATAAATAACCGTCTCAAAACGCTCATTAATTAGATTTGAACTTTGTGAAATCGATGACATCATATCAGCCGTTTTTTAAAAAAGTGAGCGTGATTTCTGAATAACTTTTAAAATCCAAGGCTTTACATAGTTTTTTAGTAGTTAGGGGTTAAGGCGGGAATTCAGACGCAGCTTTTGGAGACGTTCACTGTGAATGCTCTTTTAGTCAGGGGTGAAGCATCCTAACCCTTGTTCTATCCTAGGCACTTTAACGTTGGGAGGTGGGTCATCTAGACCCACTAGACAGTGCTCTGAACCTTTTTTCTTCAATGATTTGTGATCTTCACTGGTGTCCATGGATTACATGAAATCTTTCCACCTTTATCCACCTTTGTCATGGTAGGGAGAACACGCCAATGGAAGGGGGGGGGGGTCATCTGGACCCCATAGGGCTAACGGTGCTGGTTCATTCCACCTGTCAGCCTTTTTGATCCGCTCCAGCTTCTGAAGGGATCATGACGTCATCATGAAGGTCTGCAGACGTCTCTACACAAAACTACTGGCTGGTTTTTCAGGAAAACCTGAAGCTCTCTGGTGGAAACAGCATCACCTCAGCGGAGGTCCTGCTGCAGTCAGGAAGACGTTTTCAGCCTGAAAACAAACTCCTCCCACTTTTGACGTCCGGTTTACCATGGTGTCATGATCGTAGATGTTGATGATGATGAGCGGGGGGTCGCGCTGGAGCTGCTCCATGGTTCCTTCCAGCAGGACTCTGTCAAACAGCAAACACTCGCTCCAGGAGGGGGTGAGGGTGTCCATCATGGTCTGAAGACAGAACAAGTCCTTCGCTGACCTCAGGAAACGCCTCAGACCATAAAACCATAAAACCACGACCAACCCTGCTTTTCTGGCACTGTGTGGAAAAAATCACTTTAGTGAACGGATCAGACAAGCCGTTGTTGTCTGCCGCCCTCAGGCCACGCCCCTGGTACAGGTGACATCGCAGTTGGAAGTACCGGCTGTCTGTAAGCAGAGAGGAAAGGCTCGACTCGTCTGCAGCAGCAGGAGTGACTCTGCTGACCGTCATGAAGCCCCCCCTCGGGGGGGTTGGCTGACTCACCCTGGCAGGTGAGACTCACAGGAACCCTTATCCTGTTTTCAGGGGCGGGTCTTCGCTGAAGGTCCTCCTCCTCCTCGTACACAGGTGTGAACTCCTGCGGTAAACTGGTGACGGCCTTTTCGCAGTACCTGACGGGACCGAGCCACAGGTACACCTCCAGCTTGGCAAAGATCTCACTGGGGAGGCATCCTGGAGACTGAAGGACGGACAGGATGGACCAATCAGGGCCCTGGATCTGACCTTAGCAGAAACCATCTCAGCATTGAAACATCATCATCAGGTTTAAATGTAATGAAGGCAGTGGCGCTCCTCAAGGATGAAATCGTCTCCTTTCCTAAAACGGTCAGACTCTAAAATCCTGAGTAAATCGTTGTTCCTGCCAAGGATTGACAGATGGACACATGGAAGGACAAAAATGAGCCTGTAGGATCCTCCATGTTTGCCACAGACAGACTCCACGTTGTTCAGGACTTACCTTCATGTACAGGGTGGTGATGCATCCACAGTCCCGCCCCTTCTGCTCCTCCACCACTGAGAAGAGGACGGAGTGAGCGGGAATCCGGACGTACGCCAGTCGCTTGCTTCCCGTAAGCAGCCAGAGAAAAGCATCGGGGATGGTGCTCTGAGGCTGGGAGAGCGGACGGTCAGCAGACTGACGGGTTGACATGCTCACCTGCAGGACGTGGGTTCTTCTGCCATCTGACCTCTGCAGCCATGAGGCGGAGCCTCTTCAGGAACTTCCTGCTCTCCACCATCTTCTGCCTGACCGTCTCTCTGCTCGTCCGCCGCCTCACCTTGATAGCTTGGCGAGCAATCACAACCTAAACGCAGACAGGACAGGAGGACAGTAGAAAACAGGAGGATAGGGAGACAGACAGGAAAGGGAGACAGGAGGACAGGGAGACAAGAGGACAGGGAGACAGACAGACAGAAGGACAAGGAGACGGGCAGACAAGAGGACAGGGAGACAGGAGGATAGGGAGACAGACAGACAGGAGAACAGGAAGACAGGAGGACAAAGAGGACAGGAGGACAGTAGAAAACAGGAGGATAGGGAGACATACAAACAGGAGGACAGGGAGACAGACAGGAAAGGGAGACAGGGAGACAGGAGGACAGGGAGACAAGAGGACAGGGAGACAGACAGACAGGAGGACAAGGAGACGGGCAGACAAGAGGACAGGGAGACAGGAGGATAGGGAGACAGACAGGGTGACAGGGAGACATACAAACAGGAGGACAGGGAGAAAGTCAGGAAAGGGAGACAGGAGGACAGGGAGACAAGAGGACAGGGAGACAGACAGACAGGAGGACAAGGAGACGGGCAGACAGGAGGACAAGGAGACAGGAGGATAGGGAGACAGGTGGGTAGGGAGACAGACAGACAGGAGGACAGGGAGAAAGGAGGACAAGGAGACAGACAGCCAGGGAGACAGGTGGACAGGAAGACAGGAGGAGAAAGAACATTTAGGACAGCTTAAGGAATATGGTGTGTATGTCTATAACACTTTACTTTTACAGTTCATCACAGTACCATTTTAACACACAGACACACTAACACACACAGACACACATTAAAGCAGACATGCATTAAAACACACACAGACACACACACACACACACACTAACATACACACACACTAACACAAGCCGAACACTGGCGCCAACCTATAACCAGGAGCAATGTGGGGTTCAGTGTCTTGCCCAAAGACACTTTAACACCTGGGCAGGCGAGGCGAGAAGCGATCCCACAATCTCCTGATCAGAGGTTGAGCGCTCTACCTCTGCACCGAGTCCGCCCACTGAAAAGGTAAGCTGAGGTCAGAGGTCAGACTCACCAGCTTCCTCTTGACAAACTCTTTCCTAAATTTATCCAGGCTGTTGGGCCGCGTGTGCTGAGACTTCCTCTCAGAGAAGGAGGTGAACTGTCTGCAGGAAACAAGAGCGAATGAGACCAATGAGAGGACGGAACACAAAGAGGAACCTTTCTAGGAGACTTCCAGGAGGAGGACACAGACTTGCAGGAAGCCACCAGCTCCAGCAGCACCTCCAGCAAACGCTCCCTGGCCTTGGATCGCAGCCTCTTCAGGAGTCTGTCTACTTCATCGAGACCCAGCTCCTGCAGTTCAGGAGAAGGAGAAGCCGTTCAGAACCGGCTGGTATCTCCTTCATTTCAGACACAGAGAAACAGGAAGAGAAGTCTCACCAGTCTGTCAGCCATCTTGCTGAGCCAGTTGGCCTGGTGGAGACGAAAGCTGTGGTCCTCAAACTGAGCCCGGACAAACAGGCAGGGTTTGAGTCGGAGCGCTGGGGGCTGCAGCCGCAGACACTGGAAAGACCTGGCCACAGGTGAGCAGACAGGTGAACTGGTGCTGGTCCTCTCTGGAGGCCACCTGGTCTTCACATAATGTCTCCTAAATATGGCCGACTGGCCTGCGGAAGGTTACCTGTCGTACTCGGTGGGTTCTGCTCGCATCGGAGCAGACAGAGATCTGCTCTGAGCTTCAAAGCTCTCAAGATCTTCTTGGTCCAGCTCGTCCTCCGATTTCAGGAGGCCCTGAGAGTCCTCGCTCAGCTCCTCCCTGCTCCTGCTCAGCTCCTCCCTACTATAACTTTTCTTCGATTTCCCAACTCCAACTGCCTTCCCATAGTTCCCTGGAAACACAAACACGGAGGGAACCATGGCTTCCTGCAAACGTAGATGTGAAGGAGGGGCCGGACTCTGGACACAGAGTGGCTGAGAACCTCAGAATACAGAAGAACAACCAGATCTAACCTATTGAGAGTTCAAAGGTCAGCGGTTTGGTTCCAACAGACGGGTCCATCATGGTGGCTTCAAACACCGATGCAAACAGCAGAAACTCCTCCTTCTGTCCCAGAAAACCCTGAAAGACCAAACTGTGAATGTCTCAGAGACACCAAGCAGGTTTCCTCTGAGAAGATCCACAGACATCAACATCTCTGCACACCTTTCACCTCTCAGGTAAAGATTTCCTCTTATGACAACAATCATGTTTCTGTTCACCTCCATGTAACGTCTTTCAGAAAAAAAAGGAAAACCTCAAAGAACAGCAGCTGAGCAGGAACCTGAACACAGACCTGGAGAAAACCCACCCTGATACCAGGAAGAAGGAAGCTGATCTCCTTCCGGGATCAATGACGGCACCTCCTGAACAGAAATGTTTCCATAACTCTAACGACGGCTGGCAGTCAACCCACTGACCTCTGGGAGAGGATGGATCTCATCGATCTCCACCGTTACAGACTCTGGAACCTCCGCTCCCATCTCAGAGTCCTCAGGCAGCCTCCTGCTTTCTGAAGATGCAACAACATCAGAACTTCCCCTCTACGCATCTGCCGCAGATAAACTCTGACCCTTCATAGCTTCTGATGAAGACTCAGCCCAGCAAACTGACCATCCTTCTGCTTCTTGGTGCTCCTTCTCTTCTTCAGTGTGAACTTTTTCAGCGCTCCTTTTGCCTTCAACAACACAAACAGATACACACGGATATTGAAGGAAGCTTTTCAGATTACAATGAATGATGGAGCAAAGTTCATGGAAGAAACCTTGGCAGCGACGACAGATGATGAGTCCACAGATGCAGCGGAGGGAGACGAATACACCTCCATGGAGAGCGCCACAAGGATCCGCCCTCGGTAGAAAATCCCTTCTCCCACGCCCTCGTTCAAGGCCTGAAAGCAGCCGACCACAGCGCTAATTCAGTTTTTTAGTCTGTGTGGAGGACTGATCGCTCCTGGACTGAAAAAAACCTGCTGACGGTCTTTCTGCTGGAGTCAGATTCCGCAGAAAAGCTAAGTATAAGTTCCAGATGAAAAGATGGTCTGAGGATAAGTACCTGTACCACTGAGAATAAGTACCTGTACCACTGAGGATAAGTACCTGTACCACTGAGGATAAGTACCTGTACCACTGAGAATAAGTACCTGTACCACTGAGAATAAGTACCTGTACCACTGAGAATAAGTACCTGTACCACTGAGAATAAGTACCTGTACCACTGAGGATAAGTACCTGTACCACTGAGGATAAGTACCTGTACCACTGAGAATAAGTACCTGTACCACTGAGAATAAGTACCTGTACCACTGAGGATAAGTACCTGTACCACTGAGGATAAGTACCTGTACCACTGAGAATAAGTACCTGTACCACTGAGAATAAGTACCTGTACCACTGAGGATAAGTACCTGTAGATATTGTAGTGCTAACAGACTTTAGTTGAAAGGCACTGGAAGGGTTTTCTTGAGGTTAAGGTAGGATTTAGTTGAGGTTACCTGGTGGATGTCTCCAAGGGTGGAGTTCTGCGGAGAACCGTACAGATTAACCCAACTTGGACCGAAGGTGGGGTTAAACCCTGCAGGAAACAAGCAGACAACTGTCTCATTTGAGTTTGTCTCCACTACAGCTGTGCTCGTGTGGTGGTTTGGTCACGTCTTGGCTTGGTTTGAGTTGGCTGCAAATGCTCTGCTCTGATCTCCAGCTTTTGACATCATAAATCACATCTTCTTTCAACGCTGTGTGAACTCTGTGTTGCTGGAAAGACCTGAACTGGTTTAAATCCCACCGGACTGGTCAAACATTCAAAGTATTCTCGCAGAAGGAAAAAATCCAGATCTTACCAACTTTGCCCTGGTGTTCCTCAGGGCTTTTGTTCCTCTTCTCTGTCCACACTAAGACTCTGAGCACTATCCTTTGCTAACATCGCCTCTCTCTCCACTTCTATGCAGACGACATTCAGTTTTTTCTGTGCCTTTAAAGTCCCACTCGAACTATATTTTTATCTATTTTCAAGGTGTTGCCAGTGGTCTTTCAGCTATGATGATGCAGTTTTTAGGACAAATGCGTCACAAACCGGAGCTTTCTCAAGCGGCAGGTCTTTATCTGCTCTTGATGCATCAGAAATTTAATAAAGAAATACTCAGAAACGCAGTTTTAATCTTACATTTTTTTATAATTGTCCTCCATCATGAGAAAAAAGAACAAGCTTATTTAAAAACACCCAAAAACATGATTTTCATTGGAGTGGGTCTTTAAATGTGATGAAGTTTTTGTCTTTCTTGTCAGTCCATCCATCACCAAAACTTCACCATCACTGACATCTTCCATGACTGTCCATATAGTTAACTACGGATTTGGAAGTCATCATTGACAACCATCTGAGCTTCAAAGAAATCATTTCTGACATTCCTCTTCTGTTCAGATTTTAACTCCACAACAGAAGATCAGAGTTCATCTTCATAGTTTATGCAGCTAAAACTGTTCTTCAGTTGCTCAACATTGGTCATCCTGATCACTGTAATCGCTTCATAAGGGGCTACCAGCCTCCACGCTCAGGTCTTTGCAGATGATCCAAAATGCAGCTTCATGCCTTTTAACTCAAAGAGATCACATGACACTCCTGTCCCTGGTCTTTTCAGTTAGCATCCGAGACTCGCTCACAGTTAGCATCCGAGACTCGCCTACAGTTAGCATCCGTGACTCGCCTACGGTTAGCATCCGAGACTCGCCTACAGTTGCCATCCGAGACTCGCCTACAGTTGCCATCCGAGACTCGCCTACAGTTAGCATCCGAGACTCGCCTACAGGTAGCATCCGAGACTCGACTACAGTTAGCATCCGAGACTCGCTCACAGTTAGCATCCGAGACTCGACTACAGTTAGCATCCGAGACTCGCCTACAGTTAGCATCCGTGACTCGCCTACGGTTAGCATCCGAGACTCGCCTACAGTTGCCATCCGAGACTCGCCTACAGTTGCCATCCGAGACTCGCCTACAGTTGCCATCCGAGACTCGCCTACAGTTAGCATCCGAGACTCGCCTACAGTTGCCATCCGAGACTCGCCTACAGTTAGCATCCGAGACTCGCCTACAGGTAGCATCCGAGACTCGACTACAGTTAGCATCCGAGACTCGCTCACAGTTAGCATCCGAGACTCGACTACAGTTAGCATCCGAGACTCGCCTACAGTTAGCATCCGAGACTCGCTCACAGTTAGCATCCGAGACTCGCTCACAGTTAGCATCCGAGAATCGCTCACAGTTAGCATCCGAGACTCCCCTACAGTTAGCATCCGAGACTCGCCTACAGTTAGCATCCGAGACTCGCCTACAGTTAGCATCCGAGACTCGCCTACAGTTAGCATCCGAGACTCGCCTACAGTTAGCACCCGAGACTCGCCTAAAGTTGCCATCCGAGACTCGCTCACAGTTAGCATCCGAGACTCGCTCACAGTTAGCATCCGAGACTCGACTACAGTTAGCATCCGAGACTCGCCTACAGTTAGCATCCGAGAATCGCCTACAGTTAGCATTAGAGACTCGCCTACAGTTAGCATCCGAGACTCGACTACAGTTAGCACCCGAGACTCGCTCACAGTTAGCATCCGAGACTCACTTACAGTTAGCATTTGAGACTCGCTCACAGTTAGCATCCGAGACTCGCCTACAGTTAGCATCCGTGACTCGCCTACAGTTAGCATCCGAGACTCGCCTACAGTTGCCATCCGAGACTCGCCTACAGTTGCCATCCGAGACTCGCCTACAGTTGCCATCCGAGACTCGCCTACAGTTGCCATCCGAGACTCGCCTACAGTTGCCATCCGAGACTCGCCTACAGTTAGCATCCGAGACTCGCCTACAGTTGCCATCCGAGACTCGCCTACAGTTGCCATCCGTGACTCGCCTACAGTTAGCATCCAAGACTCGCCTACAGTTAGCATTCGAGACTCACTCACAGTTAGCATCCGAGACTCGCCTACAGTTAGCATCCGAGACTCGCTTACAGTTAGCACCCGAGACTCGCCTACAGTTGCCATCCGAGACTCGCCTACAGTTGCCATCCGTGACTCGCCTATAGTTTGCATCCGAGACTCGACTACAGTTAGCATCCGAGACTCGCTCACAGTTAGCATCCGAGACTCGCCTACAGTTGCCATCCGAGACTCGCCTACAGTTAGCATCCGAGACTCGCCTACAGGTAGCATCCGAGACTCGACTACAGTTAGCATCCGAGACTCGCTCACAGTTAGCATCCGAGACTCGACTACAGTTAGCATCCGAGACTTGCCTACAGTTAGCATCCGACACTCGCTCACAGTTAGCATCCGAGACTCGCTCACAGTTAGCATCTGAGACTCGCTCACAGTTAGCATCCGAGACTCGCCTACAGTTAGCACCCGAGACTCGCCTAAAGTTGCCATCCGAGACTCGCTCACAGTTAGCATCCGAGACACGCTCACAGTTAGCATCCGAGACTCGACTACAGTTAGCATCCGAGACTCGCCTACAGTTAGTGTCGGAGGGTTTACCTTTTTTCCCAAATTTGGTGCATGCTTTGTTTGTTTCTTTGTTTTGTTTTTCTGTGTGCGGTGATGTTTTGGTTTGCTGTGATTTGGTCAATTATTACCGGGTGGAAGGACTTACAGGGACAAAAAAAGGACTAATTGGGAAACCCCTCCCCAACCCCATACGATTGGCTGTGGGCGTCATGCCCTCTCTTAAAAGCCAGAGGGCAGGCGAGAGCAGAAAAACGGCAAAGCTCCGACGAGGAAGAGCCTGAGAGAAGGAACTGCACGGACACCCAGCAGAGCTACACGGAGGCGCGCTCACTGGAGGAATTCAAACATCCGAGGCAAGTGAGGACTTTGACGGGATCGGTAGAGAAGAAGACGAGCCCTGGACGTGACGTGCTGTGTGGGAGGAACTATTCAACGCGATTTCTCAGCTAAGTAAAGGAACGTGGGCACTTTTAACTCTGGAGAGAGAGTGTGTCCAGACATTGTTGTAGTGCTGAGAGTAAGGACGTCTCTTTACATCCTCAGTGAACGTCGCAGGGCCAAAGGCTGCAACTAGGAGCTGCGCTGGACCTGTCTACACTGAGCTCTGCTCCTACCAGATTCTTCCCTCTTAAGACTTAGCTGGGATTGAAAGCTCTTTTTAATTTATTTATTTGGACTGCTGATCCAGCCTTACCGTTTTTAAAACTGTTTTATCCTGGTGGATTTTATTATTTTGTTGACTGTTGACCCAGTTGTATTTTTTTTCTATTTTTATTCTGACCGATTCTTTTATTTAATTTTTTAGTCTGTTGTCCCAGCCGTATTTTTAACCATTTTACTTGGGTTGGGTTTTAACTATTTTTTAAAGATCAAGACTGGACAACTGTATTAATACAACATTTTTCGCTGTATAAAAGTTTTTAAACTATACTTTTGCCTGGCATTTTCATTTCTGAACCTTTGGTATCTCTGCGAACCTGACATTCTTTTTGGCGTTGTCGGCAGGATACCAAATCGTTTAGAGATGGATGCCAGTCAGCGAGGTACGAGTTCGGCGATGACTGCACAGTTTGTTATGCCATGGTTTATGGGGGCAGCTTACATACCAAAATTTGATGGGGATACAACCAAATTTGAACAGTGGAGGTGTCAGGTGGAGGCCATGTTGAGAGCACAAGGTCTTAGTTCACAGCAACAGGCGGACTTTGTCTTGGGGGCCCTGGAGGGCAGCGCCAAGCGAGAACTTAATCTCCTCAGCAAAGAGGAAAAAGACACTGGAAGAAAAGTCCTTGATGCATTGCAATCCCTATATGCTCAGCCTGCCTCTAAAGCACAGCTTCGTACCAAGTTTTTTAACTGTAAACAAAAAGCGGATGAAACAGTTGATGCTTTTATCTTACGTCTCCGGGAACTCTTTTACAGATGGCAAGAAGGTGACAGAGAAGGGACTGAAGGGGAAGATGACCTGCTACTGGACCAGCTTATGGTAGGGTTGAAAACCGGTTCCATAAAGCAAGAACTGAGTCGACAGATGAGACGACGTAATGTTATGACGTTTAAAGCTGCATGTAAAGAAGCCCAGGCCTTAGCACGAGAGCTACAGGAGGATGAGGAGGCTGCGCATTCTAATCGAGTTACCTATACCCCTCAGAAACAGCAAGCTGTCGATCCAGAGCATCTCAAGAAACAGTTAAAGGCCGAACTGAAGGAGGAACTGTTGGGTGAGATAAAAACAGGAATAAAGGAACAACTGAAAGAGCTTTCAGCTGACCTAATAGTAGAAATAAGGAATCAGTTTTCTCACCATCAGCAGCCCGCTCCGACCTCATCATCCACCTGGGCCAGACCACGAAGCCGCAACCCCACCACTTCCTATCAGTGGGATGCAGAGGGGAGGCCCATATGCCGAAATTGTGGAGTGGCCGGGCATGTGCAGCGGCGTTGCACCCAGCGTTCATCAAAGCCTCAGGGTTTTTAACTCCCCCTACAGCTGCGGGCCAAGCAGTAGGGGCGGTGACTCTGGACCAGGAGCCCACATCACAGGCTGTCTTAAAATCAGAGGCTACTGGGCCACTTGAGCATAAATCCGCCCTGATCGGGGAATGCCCTAATGTTTGGCTCAAAATAAACCACCAGCCTATTCCCTTTATACTGGATACAGGGTCACAAGTCACCATGCTTAGTCAGAGCTTATTTGATAAACATCTGAAAGGTACTGGGGTGACAAGCACAGATTCTCTGCCTTGGCTGACCCTACGGGCTGCTAACGGACTGAAAATTCCCTACAGAGGTTACACTATTGTGGATTGTGTTGTGGGGAGTATTGAGGTCACTGGAAAAGGCATCATTGTCGTGGATGACGAATGCCTTGGCCCAGACAAAGGCATCCTAGGCATGAACATTATTAAACCCGTTTGGTCTATTCTCACCCAGGGGAGCCACCCAGGACTGCGGGCATTCAAAACCACCTTGACTTCTGTGGAAGGGGAGGCTTGGTCCAGAGCCTTCGCAGAATGCCATCGAGTCACCACAGAAGCTCCAGTTCCATCATATGAAGGGGTTGCGAAATTGCCCCGACAGTCCCCTGTCATCATTCCATCGCTATCCGAGATGATCCTGTGGATACAGGTAACAGACAGCCCAATGACCTCGCCCTGTACTGTGGTTGTAGAGCCTTTTCCAGACAGTGACACGGAATGGCGCATAGGACGAACTTTGGCTTCAGTGGTTGGTGGGCATGTCCCCTGTAAAGTTTGCAATCCCAACCCTTACCCTGTTGAGATACCCCAGCGCCAGCCTCTGGCCCAAGTGACAGAGGTAGAGACGTCAGATATACAGGGTGAACAGGAACTGGTGCTCAACTCTGTGGCCCCAGATGTGGTGGAGGTGGAGGTAAGACGTGTGGGGGTCGTGGATGGGGAGGAAGATGCTGAACATCCTGTATCTGCCTTACAGGGAGATGGCCTCACTCCAGACCAACAGACAGAAATGACCAGTCTCCTGCATAAATGGAGGAGAGTTTTCTCTCGTCATGATGAGGATTTTGGCAGAACGGGAGCTGTGAGACATCAAATACCCACTGGCTCTGCACCCCCTAGTCGTGAGCGGTACCGCCCCGTACCCCCTAGCTTATACCAAGAGCTACAGGCGCTCTTAAAAAATATGTTTGGAAGCGGAGTGGTGAGGGAAAGCTCTAGTCCATGGGCGGCACCAATTGTACTGGTGAAGAAGAACGATGGAAGCTGGAGATTTTGTGTCGACTACAGGAGATTGAACGCACTCACCCATAAAGACGCCTATCCCCTACCCCGCATTGAATAGTCCCTGACAGGACTGAAGGCAGCTAAATGGTACTCCACATTGGACCTGGCCAGCGGATACTGGCAGGTGGAGATGGATCCTGTCGACAGAGAAAAAACAGCGTTTACCACACCGTTTGACCTATATGAGTTTGAGCGGATGCCGTTCGGCCTGTGCAATGCTCCAGCCACCTTCCAGCGGCTAATGCAGCGGTGCTTGGGTAATCTAGTCAATGACTCCCTCTTGATTTATCTGGATGACGTTGTGGTTTTCTCCCCTGATTTTAGTAGCCATGTCAAACACCTGGAAGAGGTGTTTGAAAGGCTGGATCAGCATGGCCTAAAGCTGCAACCCAAAAAATGTAATTTGTTCCAGCGCAGGGTGACTTACTTGGGGCACGTCATCAGTGAAGGGGGAGTATCCACTGACCCCTCTAAGACAATGGCAGTGAGAGAATGGCCTGTACCCCAGACTGTGAGGCAAGTGAGATCCTTTTTGGGTTTCGCTGGCTATTATAGAAGGTTCATTCCTCACTTTTCAAAAATTGCAACACCTCTAAATATGGTCACCCACAACACCTCCGGAAAGAAACCCACTCCAGTGACTTGGACTGAGCAGTGCCAGCAAGCTTTTGACAAACTGAAGCAGGCCTTGCTGAACGCTCCTGTTTTGGCTTATGCTGATTTCTCCCAGCCTTTCAGGTTGTACACGGACGCAAGCTTTGAGGGCTTGGGAGCAGTGCTGGCTCAGGTTCAAGACGGGAAGGAGAGAGTCATTGCATATGCAAGCAGAAGCCTTCATCCCACAGAACGCAATGACCAGAACTATAGCTCGTTCAAGCTAGAGCTGCTGGCATTAAAGTGGGCAGTAACGGAAAAAGTTTAAGGACTACTTGTATGGCTCTGAATTTACCATCTTCACAGATAACAATCCACTTGTGCACCTGGAGACGGCCCGGTTGGGAGCTGCGGAACAACGCTGGGTGGCTCAGCTTGCAAATTTCAGGTACACAATTAAATATCGTCCTGGTGTACAAAATAAAAATGCTGATGCACTTTCCAGGCTCCCAGAACAGAAGTCAGATTCCTCAGCATGGGTGGTGCGAGCAGACGCAGATGAGTCATGGCAGGAGCGACAGGCCAAGGACAAAGATCTGTCACAGCTCCATGAACAGAAGAAACAGAGACTCTGCAGACCTGAGGTGTGTGAGGATTCCTCTCTGTATCAAAAGGGACTGATAAAGGAATGGGACAAGATTTTCCTAAGGGATGGTGTCCTGGGGAGGGAATGGAAAGAGCCAGGTTCTGGACTTGCCATCTTCCAGGTACTCATCCCCAAACAGGAAACGAGGGACATCTGGAGGACATATCATGAGGACATGGGTCATCCAAGCAGCGAGAGGACCTATATGGCCATTCGACAGCGCTGTTACTGGCCAGGGATGTCACAGGATATCGGGGTCTGGACGGATTCCTGTACACAATGCATCATCAATAAAGCTGGACCATCTGGGAGGGCACCCCTCCACCCTATCTGCACATCATACCCCTTTGAGGTCGTTGGTGTGGACTACCTCTCCCTAGGCCGTCCAAGTGACAGGTACCAATACATCCTGGTAATCACAGACCTGTTCTCAAAGTATGCTATTGCAGTGCCCACCAAGGACCAGGCCGCAGACACTACAGTGCGGGCCTTATATGATCACCTGATCCATACCTTTGGTTGCCCAGAACGCATTTTAACAGACCGTGGTGCCGCCTTTGAATCTTTACTAATGAGCCAATTATGCCAACTCTATGGATGTCAAGAGAGCCGTACTACAGCATACCACCCACAAGGTAACGGAGCTTGTGAGAGGTTCAACCAGACGCTCCTAAGACTTTTAAGCTCCCTGGGTGAGAGGCAGCAACCAGAGTGGCACAGCAAACTGCCTGCTTTGGTTCAAGCATACAACAATACAGTCCATAGCACTACGGGGATGACTCCACATTTCATTGTTTTTGGAAAGCACGCTAGGTTACCAGTGGATTGGACAACTGGCCTCCGGCCTACCGTTGAGAAAAGCACCTTGGAAGGGTGGGTGAAGCAGCATCATCATGCCCTTAACCAGGCATATCAGGCTGCCAAGCAACAGTCTGAACAAAGGAGAGAACAGGATCAGACTCGCTACAATCGAAAAGCAAGATTGCGACCCTTGCTCCCAGGAGAGCGTGTCTTGATCCGTAACTTCCGCAGGAGGGCCAGGGGGAAGCTAGCGCCAAGGTGGACCCCAGAGCCATTCGTTGTGGTGAACCAACTAAGAGAAGATCACCCAGTATACCTTGTTCGCCCAGAGGGTAAGGAAGCTCCCACACGCACAATTCACCGTAACAATCTGCGTTTGTGCCCTGTTGACATGGTGCAGGAAAATCCGGGGCTTCAGGAGTCAGAGAGGCCAGTGATGCAACCGGACAATCTGCCACCTCCTACCTTGTGGCTTCCCAGGCTGGTGCTTAGCCAAAGAGCACCCGAAGACAAAGATGGACACCAGGCTGAAATGCCCCAGCAGGCTAGACCACCTGACCCTCCAGGAAATTCAGCAGTTTGTGAGGGGGCTCTAGTACGCCGTTCCCAGCGCCCCAATATTGGCATGCCTCCTGTAAGGTACAGTGAGTAATTGGCCGAGACGACCAATGTTAAAGTTGGGGGGGAAAATGTCGGAGGGTTTACCTTTTTTCCCAAATTTGGTGCATGCTTTGTTTGTTTCTTTGTTTTGTTTTTCTGTGTGCGGTGATGTTTTGGTTTGCTGTGATTTGGTCAATTATTACCGGGTGGAAGGACTTACAGGGACAAAAAAAGGACTAATTGGGAAACCCCTCCCCAACCCCATACGATTGGCTGTGGGCGTCATGCCCTCTCTTAAAAGCCAGAGGGCAGGCGAGAGCAGAAAAACGGCAAAGCTCCGACGAGGAAGAGCCTGAGAGAAGGAACTGCACGGACACCCAGCAGAGCTACACGGAGGCGCGCTCACTGGAGGAATTCAAACATCCGAGGCAAGTGAGGACTTTGACGGGATCGGTAGAGAAGAAGACGAGCCCTGGACGTGACGCGCTGTGTGGGAGGAACTATTCAACGCGATTTCTCAGCTAAGTAAAGGAACGTGGGCACTTTTAACTCTGGAGAGAGAGTGTGTCCAGACATTGTTGTAGTGCTGAGAGTAAGGACGTCTCTTTACATCCTCAGTGAACGTCGCAGGGCCAAAGGCTGCAACTAGGAGCTGCGCTGGACCTGTCTACACAGATTCTTCCCTCTTAAGACTTAGCTGGGATTGAAAGCTCTTTTTAATTTATTTATTTGGACTGCTGATCCAGCCTTACCGTTTTTAAAACTGTTTTATCCTGGTGGATTTTATTATTTTGTTGACTGTTGACCCAGTTGTATTTTTTTTCTATTTTTATTCTGACCGATTCTTTTATTTAATTTTTTAGTCTGTTGTCCCAGCCGTATTTTTAACCATTTTACTTGGGTTGGGTTTTAACTATTTTTTAAAGATCAAGACTGGACAACTGTATTAATACAACATTTTTCGCTGTATAAAAGTTTTTAAACTATACTTTTGCCTGGCATTTTCATTTCTGAACCTTTGGTATCTCTGCGAACCTGACATTAGCATCCGAGAATCGCCTACAGTTAGCATTAGAGACTCGCCTACAGTTAGCATCCGAGACTCGCCTACAGTTAGCACCCGAGACTCGCCTACAGTTGCCATCCGAGACTCGCCTACAGTTGCCATCCGTGACTCGCCTACAGTTAGCATCCGAGACTCGACTACAGTTAGCATCCGAGACTCGCCTACAGTTAGCATCCGAGACTCGCCTACAGATGCCATCCGAGACTCGCCTACAGTTGCCATCCGTGACTCGACTACAGTTAGCATCCGAGACTCGCCTACAGTTAGCATTAGAGACTCACTCACAGTTAGCATCCGAGACTCGCCTACAGTTAGCATCCGAGACTCGCCTACAGTTAGCATCCGAGACTCGCCTACAGTTAGCACCCGAGACTCACCTACAGTTGCCATCCGAGACTCGCCTACAGTTGCCATCCGTGACTCGCCTACAGTTAGCATCCGAGACTCGACTACAGTTAGCATCCGAGACTCGCCTACAGTTAGCATTCGAGACTCACTCACAGTTAGCATCCCAGAATCGCCTACAGTTAGCATCCGAGACTCGCCTACAGTTAGCATCCGAGACTCGCCTACAGTTAGCATCCGAGACTCGCCTACAGTTAGCATCCGAGACTCGCCTACAGTTAGCATCCGAGACTCGCCTACAGTTAGCATCCGAGACTCGCCTACAGTTAGCATCCGAGACTCGACTACAGTTAGCATCCAAGACTCGCCTACAGTTAGCATCCGAGACTCGCCTACAGTTAGCATCCGAGACTCGCCTACAGTTAGCATCCGAGACTCGCCTACAGTTAGCATCCGAGACTCGACTACAGTTAGCACCCGAGACTCGCCTACAGTTAGCATCCGAGACTCGCCTACAGTTAGCATCCGAGACTCGACTACAGTTAGCATCCAAGACTCGCCTACAGTTAGCATCCGAGACTCGCCTACAGTTAGCATCCGAGACTCGCCTACAGTTAGCATCCGAGACTCGCCTACAGTTAGCATCCGAGACTCGCCTACAGTTAGCATCCGAGACTCGCCTACAGTTAGCATCCGAGACTCGCTTACAGTTAGCATCCGAGACTCGCCTACAGTTAGCATCCGAGACTCGCCCACAGAGCAGTAAACTCCACAGGTCGTATGAATGCTCTGGTCCAGGTCTGCAGGTACACTCTGGAAGTTACTTCCCGGCATGGAAACAGATCAAGAACTTCTCAGCTCTGATCCCACAGCGGTGGAATGACCTGCTCAGAGCGCAAAGTGGCCTTGTATGAAAATCTTAACAACTGAAAACTGGACATCTCACATGAAGCTCCTTCTGAACTTTGTGTTGTCTTTATTTGCTTGCTGATTTGGATAATAGCGTCTGCTAAACATCTAGATCCAAGTCCTACCTAACACCTGGTCGTCTCCTGTTGGGGCTTTTGAGCTTACAGTATGCAGAGGATGCTCAGGTGTGAAGACAGTTCTCATCAGCTAATTTCAGGTTTGTCACATGAATCTGTCCTTCAACACGAACCTCCATCTCTACCACAACTATGTCATTCTAGGTCATGTGGTACCTGACCAGGCCAGATTCATATACTTGGCTGGTGTAACAATGGTATCATCTCACCTCTCATCACAAGAATCCTCTTTTTCCTCCATTGAATCAAGAACCTCTTATTTTCTAGAACCTAATACAGTCAGTGGATTCTTCCAGATGAGCTCTGCCATGATGTATGGTCTCCACAAATCCCGTGTGGATGTGGGGCAAACTGATGCAAAGTCTTTCTGTTCTCCTGCATTCCTCGTACCGCTCACAGTTGGACTCCACACACGCCTCCTGCTCCTGTCACACCATCACAGAGGAGCGAGGCCACAACCAAAGTCCCGACCCGCACATGTCAAAGGCAAAGGTTAAAGGTCATACCATCCCTAGTTGGGTCAGAAATCTGCTGCAAGTCCAGGAAGTGTGTTGCCAGAGCGACGTCTCCTATTTTGGAGTCATCAAGGACCTGGATTTTGATTCTCTGAGCCAACGGGGGAAACTGCTCAATGAAGGAGATCTCCTCATTCCAGACTGGACAGCTGGAGGCGCTGGAGACGGACGTCTCGCCCTAAAACGTCCAAAAACATAGGAGGACAGGTGTTTGACCTGGAAAGGCTAAAGGAAACAGAACTCAGACGCAGAGGTTTGTTCATGAACAAACAAATTTGTCACCAATATTCACAGTCCTTTGAGTTTTCTGAGTACCTGCTGACCGGCAAAGGTCACTTGGACATACGGGTCTATAAACACGGCCCTGTCAGAGACAGACATCTTTGCCATAAGCCCTGCCTCCATGGTGGGCAGACCTTCAGCCCTGTAGATCTGGACACGGAACCGAGCCCACGGGCGCTCTGACGGCAGCCCATGAGGAAGCAGCAGGTTCCTGAAAGTCAAGTCCAAGTCAGTGAGAGACACAAAGATCTAAAAAGTCCAGGTCACCTTCACCGGTTCTTTGTCTGATGTTCTGTCGTGTTGAGACAACTGACTTTTCTATGTCGTCGCTGCCTCCCAAAGACGAGCCAGGATGCAGGCTGGGAATGCGCAGCGCGTCTCCCTTCATTAGAACACTCAGGCTGGTCTTGACATAACCCTTCACCCCCGCCCGGGTGTCCGCAGGGTCGCTGAGGGGGGCCCATTTCTGGTAGAAGCTGTGGTCTGGAGGAGCAGAAAGGTCAGTGGTGGAGGAGAGCTGTGCAATGGGCAGACGAGCAGTGGGGGCAGCAGGTGCACCAGGTGCAGCGGGCGCAGCGAGCGCTGCAGGTGTAGCGGGGGCAACAGGTACAGCAGGTGTAGCACATGCAGCGGGGGCAGCAGGTGCACCAGCTGCAGCGGGCGCAGCAGGGGCCGCGAGCGCTGCAGGTGTAGCGGGGGCAACAGGTACAGCAGGTGTAGCGCATGCAGCGGGGGCAGCAGGTGCAGTGATCCTACCGTGCTGGTTGTACACAGTGGAAACGTCAATCTTGAAGGTCCCGATGTGGGTCATTATGAAGGCCAGCTTCCGTCTGTGAAACACCTGAGACAAGGCGACACCACACCTGATGACTAGAGCGCCCCGCCCTCCATCATCCCAGATACAAGAGCAGAAAAACCCACCTTTATCTCTATGACTTCATCAAAGAAGATGTGTGGAACTTCCTGAAACTCGAACTGGAAGTTCTGGAGAAGAAAAGGAGAAGAACCAACTCCATGACCCCTGACCCTGACCCTGACCCTGAAGCAACAGCAGGAAGCTCTGCTGGTCCTGCTGCTGCTTCACTGCAGAATCTGCTGTCTCCTGCTCTGAAGCAGCATCTCTGCAGCGTCCTTAAATGACCCTTTAGCCTTCCTGTGAAGGTTCCGGTGTGCTGTACCTCGTTGTAGAACGGACAGTTGGTGGATTTCTGAGTCGCTGTGTTTCTCTCCTGACCCCCCACCCTGATGAAAACTGCAGGGTTGATGTTCACACCGACCAGTTTCTGAGCCTCGAGGATGTTCACGTTCACCTGTAGGTTCAGATGGAGATCCAGACGTCAGACTGTTGCCTCATGTTTGCAACATCCAAAGACGGAGCACGAAATCTGGGATCCAATGAACTTTTCTCTGAATCCACGACACGTCAACCCAAGATATTTGACTTCTTTGACTTACTATACAAAGCATATTTTTTAATATTGGGTTTGCGGACCCTGACCCAAAAAACCTGTTTCAATGATGTAAACAGGTTTTCTTTAAAACCAACAGACCTGTTTCATAATAATAATAATTATAATTATCTTTCTCTCTCTCTATCTATCTAAATGGGACCGAGGTTCTGTCATGTCTATCAAAGAGACATTTGAAGGACAGAGATATTCTCTGCTGTCTCCTGCTGGGATCAACTGTGGAACAACATCTGTCCACCTATGTTCTACGTTTCTGTTGCTATGGTTACCAAATAGTGTTAAGCCCAGAGCCATAATACAGAACATTCCAACTCTGAGACAGGATCTTCTCTTATTGGTGTCGATCATCAGTTTTTAATGGACACCATGCAGCCACTCAGAATCCGGACCATCCGGACCATGATCTAGGTGTAAGGGTTAATGGCCTTCGAAGTATGCATTTTCACTTTTTAACACACGCCGTGGAAGCCTGAACGCTCTGACGCAAAGCGGAGGACGGTTGCTTCCGCGAAGTGTGTTAAGAAGTGGAAATGCACACTTCGAAGGCCATTAACCCACTTATACCATGGTCACTTACAACAGAAATAAATAATAACCAGTTTTTAGTCCTTAATTCTTGTTTTTTTCCGATTAGGATCACTTTTCTCACAAAAAGCAGACTATTTGTTACGCGCCGCACCACGTGACAAATAATCTGCGTTGCGCCGCACCACCGCTGCAGTCAAGATTTGGTGATATAAATATATATATATATACATATATATATATATACATATATATATATATATATATATATATGCTGATCTTTTTTGATGGGTTGAATAAAGCATCAGTTTAGAGAGAAAGGTCTCCTCTTACTGCTTGTTTTTGTCCAAATGATGAAGATAAAGGTTGTTTTAAAGAAGCCGGCGCAGTGATACAAAACATTTAAGCTAGGTGACCGGAACTTCTTTTTTCACCGTGCGGTTATCCAGTGGTATGTCACTTTTTAATGCACACCCAGCAGCCAATCAGAATTGAGTATTCCCCCACACCATGGGGCAAGTATATTTAAAGGCCAAACATGTTTGATCACTTTTAGGATCACGATGAGGAGAATTCGACCGTTTGGTTCTGATAAAGATCCATTTGTCTGAGATCTATGTTTTGGTGATGAGTCCACCGACCTGGAAGCCCTGGACCCTTGGAATTCCAGTGGCCCCTCCCCGAGCCATCGGCCTGTAACGACTTCACACAAATACACACACACACACACACCCAGGAGCTCAGCGTGTTCACAGAATTGTTTTCTTGGTCCCATGAGCTGTAGGAGCAGCTTTCACGCCAACCTCAGCAGGGTGGTGAAGATCACATCAGAGACCTCCAGATTCACCAAGTCCTCATCATCCTCATCTTGCTCATCCTCATCTTCATCCCCCATCCGCAGCAGACTCCGACCCAGACGTCGAGCATCTCTCTCCAACGTGTTTTGGCGAACCCACTTGGGGCTCCTATGCAGGGAGCAGAGACCAGAAGAACCTTTGGTTCCTCCGTCCTTCAGACTGAACATTGTTCTGCATCAGCAGCGTTTGAAGGATGGTCACATGACAGCGCCTCAATACCAGTTCAGTGTCAGAGAACTGACGTCTGCTTCTCATTCAGGTCATCTGAGGCCACGTGAGAAGGTCTTATTAGAAACAAATGACGTTTTCAAAGATAGAATAGAAACTAATGTGAAGATTCAAATCGATGCATCAAACAGAGGACATGAACTGACAGGAAGTGACATCAGCAGGTCACAGGAATGTCACCCTTTAGTGACCAGTGGAAGTTCTCACCTCTCAGGATCATCAGCTCCATCGTTCCTGATGACCAGAGCAGATCTGAGGATGCAGCAGAAGGAATCTCAGAAATTCGTCAGCGCTTCTCAGACTGTTCTGAGCATTCATGTCCTTTAGCGTGATCGGAACCTCGGAACACGGACGGGAACCGGCACACGTCTATCTGAGCTGCTCCTGCAGCTGAGGAAAAACCAGGAACCTAGATCCTCATGGTTCCAGAGTTGAGAATGTTCATGGTGGAGGGGGTTACAATGGGAGCTAGTCTTTCTTCAGCTCATCTGGTGCATCATGGGAGATGTAGTTACAAAGACAGTCATGGAAATAAGACCTGACTGAGAGTTAAACCAGGCTTTTGATCGTCTCATCTGCACCCAAACAAGGTTTCACTTTGGAACAGGAAGTGATTCAAAGATAAAGGTTTTTCTAAATCTGCGTTTCAGGCAGAAGAACCAGCTAAACTGACAGCGCAGGTCCAACTGCAGAGGAACCTCAGTTCTGGTCCTGCGCTCGCAGGTTAGAATCCATCTGGATGAACCTAGAGGCTTCTTTCTGTCGGACACGCAGCTTCTGGTTCTGTTCTCTCTGCTGATAGTAATAATGACGCTGCATGAGACGAGAACCTGAAAAAAGTCCTCCTAGACTAAGACTACGTTCACACCGCAGGCTGAAACGACCCAATTCTGATTTTTTTTGCCCCTCTGTGACCTGTATCTGATCTTTTTACTTGACAGTCTGAAAGACACGTATCCGATCTGTTCAAATGCGACCGCCGTCTGAACGGCCAGGCCACATGAATCCGATCTGTACGTCATCGATACGCTACAAACGTCATCATTCTGCGTTCAAGTAGGCGGGAACGAGAACACAATAATCATCCATGGCGGACGATGCTGCAGAGACCAGTCAGTGGAAGGGAAGCGAGGTCACCGACAGCTCTATTAAGGCCAAACTCCAGGGCTCTTATCGCAACCGGGCGATTTTTGAAAATATTTCCAGCTAAATGGCCGAGCGTGGTGTTGAACCTTTCCCGCCATGACTTTTTTTTTTCTTTCTCCCCTTTCCGACCACGGTCAGGAGCGCGGGGGACCCGAGACGGATCCTCCTCCTCCTCCTCCATGTTCGGACCCTTAGATTCTCCAGAGCGGGTTAATAAAGAGTCCATAGCATTTATTCTGGGGGAACCTTTTTTTATTACCGTTCTCCTTCCCCCGTAACACACAACATGAATGCGCGCCCAAACTGCCCCCCCCCCACCTATCTACCACTGCACGCGCTCTTCTCCTGTCTCTTACACACACGCACGGCCCCAACCCATACACATTCCCATTCCACAACAGTGGGTCCAGATGATCCTGGCTCCAATGCCTTCTTAAAATGAGAAGATTGTTACTGTGCTGGCTGCTTTGTGAAGATAAATGTAATAATGCAGGAGAGCTCCGCTGTTGACAACACCGTTGTTGACATCCATGCTAACGTTAGCTACTTCCACAAACAACAGTGACGTCGTTCACCGTTGACGACTCTTCTGCGCATGCGGGTCACTTCTGGATCGTTTCACGGTCACACAGGAGATCACAAAAGTTCAGATTTACTTGGAAATGTGAACGGTCTTGCAAAAAAATCAAATTGAGAAAAAGAATTGAGCATTAAGCCCTGCAGTCTGAACGTAGCCTAAGACTAAGGTCCAAAAGAACTTTGACCTCAGAACTAGCGTCCACACAAACATCAGAGCCGGCCACCATCTCCCAACGTCAGGATTTAGAGATTCTCCAACCAGGGAGGAGCTACTGGATGATCTTTTACAGAAATCAAAGGCGCAGCAGCTCCAAATGACATCACCGGGCAGTTTGGGGACAATCTTCCATAATCCCACAGTTACTGATTACTTTTATTTTGAGATTACATTTGGTGAGAGTGAAAAAGATTCTGGTCAACAATCGTACTCATTGCCTTCATCCGTCACAAAGTCGAGGTCCTTCCAACGACCTGGTGCCCCCTCAACAGGATGGAACCGGATGTCCAGCTCCACATAGATCTGCAAAGGAAATCTGGTTACCATGGAGACGGCAGCTCATAAACCTCCACCAGCGGAGCTCTGTGTCCTTACATCTGTTGGGCTGTGGTTGGTGTCAGTGAGCGGTTCCCGTAGCAACACGCTGCCAGACGTGAGTACGTACTGTAGACTGATGAGCAACTGACCGAGGAGCCTGTGGGCACACACACACACACACACACGCAGACACAAACACAATCATACATGAATACACACACACACACATACATAAACACAATCATACATGAATACACACACACACACACACAAACACAATCATACATGAATACACACACACACACACAAACACAAAAACACAATCATACATGAATACACACACACACACACACAAAAACACAATCATACATGAATACACACACACACAGACACAAACACAATCATACATGAATACACACACACACACACGCAGACACAAACCCAATCATACATGAATACACACACACACACACACACATACATAAACACAATCATACATGAATACACACACACACACACACACAAAAACACAATCATACATGAATACACACACACACAGACACAAACACAATCATACATGAATACACACACACACAGACACAAACACAAAAACACAATCATACATGAATACACACACACACAAAAACACAATCATACACGAATACACACACACACAGACACAAACACAATCATACATGAATACACACACACACACACACACACACACACACACACACACACACACACACACACACAATCATACATGAATACACACACATACAAACACAAAAACACAATCATACATGAATACACACACACACACACAAACACAATCATACATGAATACACACACACACACACAAACACAATCATACATGAATACACACACACACAGACACAAACACAATCATACATGAATACACACACACACACACACACATAAACACAATCATACATTGTGTGTGCTGTGTTGGGGTGTGTGGTTGTATGTGTTGTATTGGTGTGTGTGGTTGTGTTGGTGTTGGTGTGTGTGGTTGTCTGTGTTGTGTTGGCGTGTGTTTTTGTGGTGGTGTGTGTGGTTGTGCGTGTTTTGTTAGTGTTTGTGTGTGTGGTTGTGTGTGTTGTGTTGGGGTTTCTGGTTGTTTGTGTTGTGTTGGTGTGTGTGGTTGCACGTGTTGTGTTGTGTCTTTGTGTGTGGTTGCACGTGTTGTGTTAGTGTTTGTGTGTGTGGTTGTCAGTCACCTGTCAGTAAAGATTCGGCTGCAGTTGTAAACACGGATGTGCAGAACTTCCTCCGTGATGTCTTTGCCGTAGTGCGGCCAGCGGAAACTCTGCAGGAAACACAAAATAATGATAATAATAATAGATTTTATTTAAAAGCGCCTTTCAAAACACCCAAGGTCACTGTACAAAGTTAGAGGTAAAAGACGATAAAATCACAACATGCTAAAAACAATAAATAAATTGGATTCATCAGTAAAATCAGCTGACAGAGAATGAGAAATTGTGTTCCGGAAATGTGAGCTTAAATAGATGAGTTTTGAGTCTGGATTTAAAGATCATAAAGGAGTCAGTGTTACGGAGGTCTGGGGGGAGAGAGTTCCAGAGTTGGGGAGCAGAGCGACTGAAGGCACGGCTCCCCATGGTGACCATACGGGCCGGAGGGACAGAGAGCTGAAGGGAGGAAGAAGACCGAAGAGAGCGAGAGGGAGTGTTAACATGAAGGAGATTAGAGAGATAGGAGGGAGCCAGGCAATGGAGGGCTTTGAAAGTGGAGAGAAGGAGCTTGAACTGAATCCTAAAGGCTACTGGAAGCCAGTGCAGCTGCTGGAGAACGGGAGTGATGTGATGGAAGGAGGGGGTTCTGGTGATGATGCGGGCAGCTGAATTCTGGACCAATTGAAGCTTATTTAGAGTTTTGTTGGGAAGACCATAGAGAAGAGCATTACAATAGTCGAGACGAGAAGTGACCAGACTATGAACTAAAATGGAGGCGGAGTGGATGGTGAGGGAGGGGCGGAGTCGATTAATATTGCGTAGATGAAAGTAGGCTGACCGAGTAATGCTGTTGATGTGGGATTGAAATGATAATGTACTATCAAGGATGACACCCAGACTCTTTACTTGAGGGGAGGGGAAAACTGGAGAGGAATCGATGGAAAGGGTAAAATTAGAAACTTTGGAAAGGGTGGATTTGGAACCTACGAGGAGTAATTCGGTTTTATCACTGTTAAGTTTGAGGAAGTTTAGGGTGAAGCAGGTTTTTATTTCAGACAGGCAGGAGGAGAGGGAGGCAGGTGGAATAGAAGAGTTGGGTTTACTGGACAGATAGAGCTGAGTGTCATCCGCCAAACAATGAAAATCAATATTGAATTTACGAAATATATTGCCAAGGGGTAGCAGGTAGGTAATGAAGAGGAGGGGACCGAGAACAGAACCTTGAGGAACACCAGATGAAATGAGTGAGGGTTGGGATTTGAAAGAATTCAGTTGAATAAACTGAGTGCGGCTTGAAAAATAAGAATGAAACCAGCGGAGGGGGGTGGACTCGATACCGAGGGCTGAAAGTCTGTGGAGGAGGATGGAGTGAGATATGGTGTCAAATGCTGCGCTCAAGTCGAGGAGGATGAGGATGGTGAAGAGTCCAGAATCAGCTGCTAGGAGAAGGTCATTGGTGATTTTTAGTAGGGCAGTTTCTGTGCTATGAAGGGGACGGAAACCAGATTGAAAGGCTTCAAAAAGATCTTTTTGGGTGAGATGATGGGAAAGTTGGGAGGCGACTATTTTTTCAAGAATTTTTGAAATGAAGGGGAGGTTGGAAATAGGACGAAGATTATGAAAGGAGTTGGGGTCTGAGCCGGGTTTTTTTAGGATGGGTCTGACGGCAGCGATCTTAAGGAGTGAGGGGACAATACCTGATGTCAATGAGGAGTGGATAATGGCAGAAATGAAGGGAAGAAGAGAAGGAAGGCAGGATTTAACCAGGGATGTTGGGAGGGGTTCGAGCAAACATGTGGATGGTTTGGACTTATGGATGAGGCGGGAAATTTCACTGGGATCAGGGAGGAGAAAGGAAGTGAATATATGAGTTACAGAAAAACAAAAGCGCCACATCACATTGATCTGAATGCATTTGAAATCGTTTTTAGGTGGCGACAAAATAAAATCTGTTCTGAAAAACACTAAAAACAAACAAAAAACGGATTCTCCACCTGAACCTGACTGAGTCAGCAGAGGGATGTGGGTCTCAAACACTAGAGGTCTTTTTCATTTCTATCAGACTGCAAACAAACAGAGTTTCTTTCTTGTCATTGCAAGTAGGAATCCAACAAAATATCTTATCGGTCTCTCATCTGTGCCCCAACCAGCAGCTCTAGCCAGGTCTTTTAATACTTACAACCTGGGGGGTATTCCAGGAAGCATGTTTAAACTAGCCTGACTTTAACCCTGAACTCTGGCTGAAATCCGCCTGAACTTGCTTACTCTGGGTATGTCGGTTCCAAAAGACCGGATATGAGTTAGTGTGATTACGCTCCACTTGGTAACCCTGGGTTAATGCATGTGCACAGCAGGTACATAAAGACATTCTCAATGGATCACAGATTTACGGAGTCACCATGGAAACGCGTGGAGAAAAAAAAAAAAGAGAGTGCTATGCTTCAGTGAGACGGAGTCTGAGATTAATGAAGATTATACGTCCATCAAAAAAGTAACACGGCTGCATCATCAGCAAAAGAAAGAGTTTCGGACAAAGTAAACACAAGAGTTTCTGATCTAATTTCTATTTTCATTGTGACGCATATATATATATATATAAATTGTCCAACTTAAATGAATTACTTCAATTGGTAACAAGTAATTGAGTTAAATTTATTCAACCTAATTTTTTACGTCTATCCAACTCAATATTTTTTTAACAACTCAAATTTACGTATTTTTCTAACTAAATGTCATTTTACTCCAATTCAGTTAAATGTTTTTCCATTTTAATTTATTGTACTTCTTGAACTCTCATATGTCTAAGTTTGAGCCAGCAGATATTCTCATTTTTATAACAATAAAATGAATGAAACAAAATGGATTTGCAACACAAAATCATTAATCATTTCTTTGACTTTATCATTACACCACTAGCCAGCAGGGGTGCTATATAAACTCATCCTCCTCTTCCTCCCTCTCACTCATGGTGCAGAAAGAATTAAACATAACAGGACAAAATAACCAGACAAAACACAGTAAAACAGCTAAACACCTAAACACATTTAGTCAAAAACCCACACTTAAACCCAAATCTGTCCAGACAGGCAAAGGGAATGGTATCCCACAATAGCTTGGGTGCCGATCTAACAGCAGCACCAAAGTTACACCTACTTAATTTAATTAATTTGAATGAAAGTAAAATAACTGTCTGAAAACTACGTGTTATTTTTAAGCTGACTTCACTAAATAAAAATGATTTATCATCAAAGTAAAAAGTTTAACTTTCCAACATCCCTATGTGGTCTTATCAACCATCCCTTGTGGGCGGAGCCAACCTTTCAGCGGTGGTGGGTGTGTCCTTTGGTCACAAAGGGACCCTGAGGTCACATCTGAGCTGAGGGGGGGTTGGGGACTGGTTCAGTCTCTTTACCGTTCCCACCATTGACAAAAAGATTCTCCTTTTTACCGTATGTGTATTTAAAGTAACTTGTTCCTTCCTTCTTTGGCCATATATGGTATGGGGGGTGGGGTTAATCCTCAAACAGCTGCTGATGCCATAAGTCCAAAGACAGAAGTGAATTTCACAGCAAAAAAGCCAGAAAGAAAGAAGTGTTTTTCTGCCGTTTCATGTGTTTGTCTTCAGAGGAGGAGCGGCTCACCTGGTTACACCTGAAGAACAAACACCTGCTGACTCAGCAGCACAAAAACACGCTTCAGCGCTCCTTCCAGGAGGCTCTGCTCCTGATACGTGATCCTCTGCTCGCCGTGTTGGAGGAGATGTGCAGAACCTGAAGGTCATGCATCCCATCTGCAGCTGACTTCAGCTTCTGCTGCCCCCCCAGCATGGGGGCTGACAGGAAGGACTTCCGGCAAGGGTGGGGGGTCCTGTACCTCACTAAAGGTTAAATGGGCGTGGCCATGGCTTAACATGGTCACACAAACTCTGATGGCCTTTTCCTGGATTTCAGGAGAAAACCTCATTTGATGAAGCTGCTGGCGTCTTCATCTTCTTCACACAGATGAAGGAGGCTTTTGTTCAGCAGATGGTTCAACCTGTTCCACACCTGAGACCCAACCAGGGACTGTCAACAAGAACCGCCGGCTGTCCGTACACACCGCGCATGTGTGTGTGTGTTCAAGGAGTGTGTGTGTGTGCTCTGTAGGAAGGAAAGGCGGTCCCATCAGACTCATGAAAGGGTTCCAGTGAGAGGATCTTTATCCACAGCATGAGAGGCAAGGCAAGGCAAGTTTATTTGTATAGCACAATTCGTACACAAAGTAATTCAAGGTGCTTCACAAAACAGAAAAATGCATTAAAATCACAATACATCATAGAAATAATCAACGTAAAATTGAGAGGAAGCGAGGGGGACGGGGGCGGTACTAACCTCATTGAAGATGGCCACATTCTCAGCCTGCAGGATTCTGGTTCTGTAGGTGAAATCTGGAGGACAAACAGACCTGTTACTATGGCAACGAGGATGCATTTGACCGTGACCCGGTCTGGAATCTATGATGCTTCTGCTCCTCTCTGATTACACAATCAGTTTGTGATCATAATGTCTAAATCAGACATTATGATCCAGATCAATAAATCGTTTTCACAGTAGGAACACTCGAGACACGTTTTTGAGTTAAAACTTCTTTTCTGAAGAGGCTGTCAGCCATTTGACGGGTGAATGTTTCCATAAGCTGCTGCAGAATCACGAGTAACATCGCTACGAGTCGGTAACAAGTGTATCACCATTACAAGTCAGTAACTAGTAAAACTGTTTTCTAGTCAGTAACTAGTAACACCGCTATGAGTCAGTCACTAGTAACACTGCTACAAGTCAGTAACTAGTAACACCGCTATGAGTCAGTCACTAGTAACACTGTTACAAGTCAGTAACTAGTAGCAAAGCTACGAGTCAGTCACTAGTAACACTGTTGCAAGTCAGTAACTAGTAACACCGCTATGAGTCAGTCACTAGTAACACTGTTACAAGTCAGTAACTAGTAGCAAAGCTACGAGTCAGTCACTAGTAACACTGTTACAAGTCAGTAACTAGTAACACCGCTATGAGTCAGTCACTAGTAACACTGTTACAAGTCAGTAACTAGTAACACCGCTTCGTGTCAGTCACTAGTAACACTGTTACAAGTCAGTAACTAGTAGCAAAGCTACGAGTCAGTCACTAGTAACACCATTACAAGTCAGTAACTAGTAACACCGCTTCGTGTCAGTCACTAGTAACACTGTTACAAGTCAGTAACTAGTAACACCGCTTCGTGTCAGTCACTAGTAACACTGTTACAAGTCAGTAACTAGTAGCAAAGCTACGAGTCAGTCACTAGTAACACTGTTACAAGTCAGTAACTAGTAACACCGCTTCGTGTCAGTCACTAGTAACACTGTTACAAGTCAGTAACTAGTAACACCGCTTCGTGTCAGTCACTAGTAACACTGTTACAAGTCAGTAACTAGTAGCAAAGCTACAAGTCAGTCACTAGTAACACTGTTACAAGTCAGTAACTAGTAAAACTGTTTTCTAGTCAGTAACTAGTAACACCGCTACGAGTCAGTCACTAGTAACACTGTTACAAGTCAGTAACTAGTAACATCATTACAAGTCAGTAACTAGTAAAACTGTTTTCTAGTCAGTAACTAGTAACACCGCTACGAGTCAGTCACTAGTAACACTGTTACAAGTCAGTAACTAGTAACATCATTACAAGTCAGTAACTAGTAAAACTGTTTTCTAGTCAGTAACTAGTAACACCGCTATGAGTCAGTCACTAGTAACACTGCTACAAGTCAGTAACTAGTAACACCGCTTCGTGTCAGTCACTAGTAACACTGTTACAAGTCAGTAACTAGTAGCAAAGCTACGAGTCAGTCACTAGTAACACTGTTACAAGTCAGTAACTAGTAACACCGCTATGAGTCAGTCACTAGTAACACTGTTACAAGTCAGTAACTAGTAGCAAAGCTACGAGTCAGTCACTAGTAACACTGTTACAAGTCAGTAACTAGTAACACCGCTATGAGTCAGTCACTAGTAACACTGTTACAAGTCAGTAACTAGTAACACCGCTTCGTGTCAGTCACTAGTAACACTGTTACAAGTCAGTAACTAGTAGCAAAGCTACGAGTCAGTCACTAGTAACACCATTACAAGTCAGTAACTAGTAACACCGCTTCGTGTCAGTCACTAGTAACACTGTTACAAGTCAGTAACTAGTAGCAAAGCTACGAGTCAGTCACTAGTAACACTGTTACAAGTCAGTAACTACTAGCAAAGCTACGAGTCAGTCACTAGTAACACTGTTACAAGTCAGTAACTAGTAACATCATTACAAGTCAGTAACTAGTATCACTGTTACAAGTCAGGAACTAGTAAAACTGTCTTGTAGTTAGTAACTAGTATCACTGTTACAAGTCAGTAACTAGCAACACTGTTACAACAAGTCAGTAACTAGTAAAAGTGTTACAAGTCAGTAATTAGTAACACCATTACAAGTCAGTAACTAGTAAAACTGTTTTCTAGTCAGTAACTAGTAACAGTGCTACAAGTCAGTAACTAGTATCACTGTTACAAGTCAGTAACTAGCAACACTGTTACAAGTCAGTAACTAGTAAAAGTGTTACAAGTCAGTAACTAGTAAAAGTGTTTCAAGTCAGTAACTAGTAAAACTGTTTTCTAGTCAGTAACTAGTAACACCATTACAAGTCAGTAACTAGTTACACCATTACAAGTCAGTAACTAGTAAAACTGTTTCAAGTCAGTAACTAGTAACACTGTTTCAAGTCAGTAACTAGTAACACTGTTACAAGTCAGTAACTAGTAAAACTGTTTCAAGTCAGTAACTAGTAACACTGTTACAAGTCAGTAACTAGTAACATAATTACAAGTCAGTAACTAGTAAAACTGTTTCAAGTCAGTAACTAGTAACACTGTTAGAGGTCGGTAACTAGTAACATAATTACAAGTCAATAATCAGTAACACTGTTGATCTCAGTAACTAGTAACCCTTTTATAAGTCAGTAACTAATAACATAATTACAAGTCAATATATAGTAACACTAGTACAAGTCAGTCACTAGCATTACCATTACAAGTCAGTGATTAGTAACTTTTTTCATAAATGTAAATAGTTACGTTATTTGGGATTCACTTACCATTACTATAAAGCATATGAAGTTACTATCTGGGTTACTTTCTGATCTAGTAGTGAGTTACTAAAATTAACGTCATGTTCCTGCTCCTGACAGGAAACTGAGAGCCCTTCTACAGTCATCCAGGTGAACTGGGCTTGAAGTTGAGTCCCAGGATCTGGATTTAAAGTCTTCTTCGGTCTGAATCCTTTTCCCAACCAACCTAATCATTTTTCCAGGTGAGCTGAGTCAGTTACCTCTGAAGCAGAGCTCGACCCTTCGGTCGTGTCGCCCCGGCAGGTTGAGGATCCTCTTCAGGGTCACGTTGATGGACATGATGCTGGACACCGGGGTCTGTGTCCACAGCTCCGGTCTGTCTGCTCTCCTCAGCTGGAGAAACTGCTGTCTGCGCAGATCATGTGTGGCTGCTCATGCAGACGTAGGGTGTGGGTTGGTGGGTTGGTGTTAGTCATGTCTGCTAAAGCAAACAGAGTCATTCAACAGGTTTCTTTCTGAGGAAAGACGATCTTCAAACAAAGACACAAAGTCCCGTCTCGATTCTCTTACAGAAACTGTGTCTGATCGCTAACGGGCTTTTGTTGTTTATTATTCCACAAGATGCTCCTGAAGGTCATGTAAACAGTTGCAGCGCCACCTATTGGCCAATATTTGGACCAGGGGACCGATAGATTTGTGGTACAGTAATCCAGTTCAGGTGCAGGTACAGTTCAGCAGATATTGTCTGCGGTTCAGGCGCATTTTGGGAGAAGACCTACATGGTTGAGCACTTCATTAAAAAGGAGTGGGTGGAGCTTCTTATCTTGTGGGGTCCAGATGACCCCACTCCCAACATTAGCGTGCTTTGGATAGAACATGGGTTGGAATGTCTCACCAGGCTTCCATAAGTTAGAGCAGTGTTTTTCAACCAGTGTGCCGCGGCACACTAGTGTGCCGTGGGAGATGGTCAAGTGTGCCGTGGGAAATTGCCCTCATTCACTGATCTAAAAACATTTCCCATCTCCAGGATTTCAGCTCTCTGTTCATCCAAACAGGCCCTGATAAAACACTGAGTAGTTAGGAATATAAAAGATGTAAAATACATTTTCTTTGCGTTTATTTTATTTTATTAAAGACATTTTGATAAGAATGACTGTACAGTACCGCGATTCAGCTGCACCTTCGGCTGTATTTTGGAAAAGTCCCGTCCCTTTAACTGTCTCCACCAATCATTCTTGGGGAGCTTAATCACATGTCATCAGTCTTCACTTCCTTGTCACGATTTAGCTCGTAAAGTCGCTCAGTTCTAACAAAAATACCAGCTAAACCTCGTCTTTAGCGCTGTGGCTTTGCACAGAATCCGGTATCAGACCGTGGAACAAGAGAACAAAACAATGAAGCTCCGAAAACCGATCTCCAGCCGTTTTATGCACTACATCTCCCATGATGCATTGGGTCATGAGATTGACAGCGCACAAGGAGATCTGTTGTTAAACGTCTTGAAACAACGAACACACATCAATCTGTTTTTAAATCTTCTAACTTAACTTTTATTGCATTTTTTAGAAAAAAAAACAGCTGCAGTTTCCAGCTTTTTCTGACACAATTATCTCAAAAATGCATGTGAGATTGTGGAGGGACTGTAGATCAATACAGACCATGAGTTTCTCCTTCTTTTTTTTTTTTGGATGCTGGTGTGCCGCGGGATTTTTTTTAAGGTTAAAGTGTGCCGTGGCTCAGAAAAGGTTGAAAAACACTGAGTTAGAGGACGGATGTGTGTCATGGTCTCAGCAATCAGGACATCAAAAATATTCAGTTTTACAAACTGAATGTGGTTAAAGGAGAAGAACTCGTTTAGTTCAGGAGGAAAAGTGGTCCAGAAAACAGGCAGGAATACTGCAAATGCAGGATAACTGTAACCAGCAGTCAGACATTAACACTATGATGTTTGGCCTTTTACTCAAACAGATTTTCCAGGCGGCTTGGTGGATCAGTGGTTCGGTGCAGGAAGCCTGGGTTTGATCTCCAGGTGTTCAATGAGCTGAAAATCCAGCTGCCTCTCTGCGCCCTGAAAACACTGCCAAGTGTCAGGAAGGGCATCTCTGCACAGCTTCCTGTGTAGAGGAGGAGGACCCGTGGAAGCTGCTCCTCCTCCTCTGCAGTGGATCCAGAGGAGGTGCTGTGGTCTCCTGTCATGGCAGCTGCTGCTGAGGTCTGAATCCCCCCCCCCCCCCCCCCCCCGCTCCTAGAAATCTGCCTCTGCCCTTCACTCTCTGCCGGATGGTTGCACTGCAAGCATTCAGTCGACTCGCCCGCTCTGTTCTGTGCCAGCTCGTCTACCCGTCTGCTCGCCACTCAGCCTTTCTTTTCTGGCTGCTGTGTCTGGAGCCACACCTCCATCCATCTGCTGTCCTTGACTCCGCCCCTCTCTCCTACCTGCAGGCCACACTCCTCATCCCAGTAAGCCTGTTTTTGCTCAGACTAAATCATTTCGTTGCTCCTTCACATTAAAGAATCCAATTAATCTGGTTTCTCCTGAGTTCACCACGCCTCCACTGGAAACCATGTTTGTTCTCAGAGCATGAATTGTGTTCTGCAGAAGAAAATGTTTCATCGCTTGGAGAAAGCTGTGATGGAGTGGAGAACATCCTGCATGAACACCACCTCCACCCTGAGGCGGCTAGGATAGGCTCCAGCATCCGTCTTCAGGCCTGAGGTTCTGTGTTTATCAGAAAACCAACCGGGTGGAGTTTCCCTGTCCGCCCTCCACATTTACCCCCTCTGCTGGGGGGAGCAGTGCGCTGCAGCCACACAGGGCAGAGGTTTAATACCCCCACTCAAATGCTGAGGAAGCAGGGCGGGGCTCTAACTTTTTGAGTGGATCTCCTGGAGGGCAGACACTCCCCCACTGGGCCACTCCGCTGGTTTCTTTGTGACACAGGTGCTCAGCAGACACACCAAGCTGTGGCTGAAGTGCATTCTGGGAAATTCAGGAACAGAGGACACATCAGCAACAAGTGAAGACAGAATCTGTTTTAATGATCTGTAGCAGGAAGTGCTGATGTCATCGAGTACAGGAGCCCGGAGGGACCATTCGCAAAGTGCAAACAGAAAACTGAGAATGTCGACTTTACTTTGGAATAAAGATTTTTCATTTAGCGTTTGTTTCTTTGGTCAAAGCAAAACATATTCAGGTTTCCTAAACCTGAGGATAAAAATACATAAATCTGACTTAAAAAATACATTTTGGCACTAAATCAAAAACCTAAAAAAGGCAGCAGAACGGCGTTCAGACAGAAGGTTAGCGTGGACACTCGTTTTCAGAGCTTTCACCTCTGGCAAACGCGCTTTACGCTCATGCTTTCTATTGTTGGCAGATCAGACTGTAGAACAAGAAGAAAACAGAAGAGATCCGCATCAGACTCCAGAAAGCAAAAGCAGCAAAGAGAAACAGCAGCAGACATGGTTCCAACACGGATTCCCGTCTGAAACATGATTTCTGAAGAATATCGGAGAAATGCCAGACGTGAATTTCTGTTTGGAACAAAAAAATTCATTGACACATCCTAAACCAAAGTGCGGTCCGGTGGCACTAAAGTTTGCATTAAGGCAACAGCAACATTTGTGGAAGACAAAAGGTGGAAATCTATTCATTCAAGTAATGGCACCAACGTACGGCCCAGCGGGGTTACCATGGCAACAGGTGGAGCCTTACACCCAGAGGCACCAGAGGAAGTGACAGTTCCCACAAGCAGCAGCAGAGGGCGGCATTCTAGAAGGCGTCATTTGAAGGCAGCGTTCGTCCTGTAAGGGGTACGAACACGTGAACACGAGAGGAACGTGCACACGAACATGAGTGGGTTTCAGCCGTGCAGAAAGATGGCGTCACGACTGATGGGCAAAGTTTGGTGCAGAACTGGAGTGTGGAATGAAAGAAAGGTCAAAGCTGCGGGGTCTCCTGGGCGGGTCCAGCTTTAGGATTTGGCGGGCGGCCCTTGTTTGGCGGGATCAAGGCCTCTCATCTTGAAGTAAGACACCAGCTGATGGGGGACCTCGGCGAGGACGGACTGCGCCAGAGCCGACACGGAAGCCTGGAAAAGAGAAAGCGGCGTGAACTTCCAGCAGGAGACGGTCTTCAAACCCGGATGTTCAGAGAAGCTTCTGGAAGGTTTTCCTGGACTCTGCTCCATCTGGACACAACCAGGACCTTCCGTCAAAGCGGCGCTGAAGCTCACGTCTTTGAAGTCTCTGAGGGGGACGAACTGGACGATGTCTCTGGAGACGGCCTCCCCCACGGTGGACCTCAGCACGCCGTCGTCTCCGTCCAGAAGCTGCATGGCCTTGAAGTCGGCCGGCCCCACCCCAACGATGATGATGGACAGCGGCAGCCGCGAGGCCCGAACGATGGCGTCCTTCGTCTGGTCAAGGTCTGTGATCTCGCCATCAGTGAGGATGAGGAGGACGAAGTATTGCTGAAACGAGATGCCGGAGGAGGGTTTGAGTCTGTGCACGAGTGTGTGCACGTGGGTTCACGAGTGTGTCCTCACAGTGGCAGCGTTGGCCTGGGCGGCGCTGGAGGCGATGGACGCCACATGGTTGATGATGGGAGAGAAGTTAGTGGGTCCAGAGAGGCGGAGCTGAGGCAGAACCATCCTGTAGGCGTCGACGATGCCCTGAATGCCTGACGGACAGAGCGTGCTCAGTACGCGCCGACTTTGATCCCAGCAGAACAGCAGGACCACGGAGGCTCTGCAGTCTGAGCGTGCACGTGCGTGTGCATGTTTGAGTGAGTGTATGTGTGTTTATGCACACAACTACGTCGCTGCTCAATGCTCTAACCCTTCTCTACCCCCACCCCAAAATCTGTCGGCTGAATGACTCCGCCCCTCCAGGAGGGGTGGTCTACATCTGTCGGCTGAATGACTCCGCCCCCTCCAGGAGGGGTGGTCTACATCTGTTGGCTGAATGACTCCGCCCCCTCCAGGAGGGGTGGTCTACATCTGTTGGCTGAATGACTCCACCCCCTCCAGGAGGGGTGGTCTACATCTGTCGGCTGAATGACTCCGCCCCCTCCAGGAGGGATGGTCTACATCTGTCGGCTGAATGACTCCGCCCCCTCCAGGAGGGGTGGTCTACATCTGTCGGCTGAATGACTCCGCCCCCTCTAGGAGGGGTGGTCTACATCTGTCGGCTGAATGACTCCGCCCCCTCCAGGAGGGGTGGTCTACATCTGTTGGCTGCATGACTCCACCCCCTATAGGAGGGGTGGTCTACATCTGTCGGCTGAATGACTCCGCCCCCTCCAGGAGGGGTGGTCTACATCTGTCGGCTGAATGACTCCGCCCCCTCCAGGAGGGGTGGTCTACATCTGTTGGCTGCATGACTCCACCCCCTATAGGAGGGGTGGTCTACATCTGTCGGCTGAATGACTCCGCCCCCTCCAGGAGGGGTGGTCTACATCTGTCGGCTGAATGACTCCGCCCCCTCCAGGAGGGGTGGTCTACATCTGTCAGCTGAATGACTCCGCCCCTCCAGGAGGGGTGGTCTACATCTGTCGGCTGAATGACTCCGCCCCTCCAGGAGGGGTGGTCTACATCTGTCAGCTGAATGACTCCGCCCCCTCCAGGAGGGGTGGTCTACATCTGTCGGCCATGGAGATGCCATGTCACACCGATTCCCTACGACATCTGGAATGTTCTGCCGGTGTCGGTTCCTGCCTTCAGCAAAGTACCCGCCCCTTCCTGTCTGTGTGTGTGTCTGCCTGCATTCGTGCACATGTGTGCGCGCGTGCACGTGTGTGCATACCTTGGCAGTACGGGTTGGAGGGGTTGAAGTTGAGGGCAAACTCGTGGTGTGCTGCCTGTAAGATCATCAACATACAGAACAGTCAGAAGACCAAACCGGGCCGAGTCAGAACCAGAGTCTAACCACTGATCATGTGACTCTCTGGAGTCTTCATGGGGCGTCCTGTTGACGTTAGAGTCCCTAAAGGCAGCAGCGGAGTCTGCTTGTTAGAACGTCTCTGGAACCTGAAGGAACGTTTGGGTTCTTGGAGCTTGGGGTTGATCTGGAACTCTAAATCTCTGTTCAGACGCCGACCTATCTGAGTCTCTCCGTTCTGGACTTAGACAGTTTGAGGATGGCAGACAGGAGGTTTCAAAAGGACTTTGAAGCTGACCTGATAATCTGGAGGCAGCTTGGCTCCAAAACCAAACGCTGGAAACAGTTTATCCCTGAAACACAAAGAGGAGCCATCAGAACCACAGCCAGACCCTTTGAGGAGGACCATCAGCAACACGTCAAAGATCTGTTTAGGCGTTTACTGACGTGTCGTAGTCCTGGACCACCTGACCCACCGACCACAGGGCGGACAGGTACTGGTTCGTCCCGTCTGGACTCAGATAATGCAGAGAGTCGGGAGAGCGCGGATCTCCGTTGGAGCCGGTGAAGTCGATGCCCACCTGGAGCGAGAGAACAGCGGGTGAGGAACGTCCGATGGGAGCCGGCGGTGGAGTCCAGGGACGGGGGAGTCACCGTGAAGTTGATCTGGCAGCCGCCCATCACGTAGTCCAGGAAGGTGTACTGAGCCTCCAGCTGCACAGAACCACGGCCCAAGCTTCAAGAAGCACTCAGAGGTCAGAGGTCATCTGGGACCAAACTCTAGCAGACTTACCTTACAGCTCTTGACCACCACGATCCCAGAGTTCTTGTAGCTCTTCTTCTTCTTCTGTTTGTCCGGGTGGATGCACTCGAACTCCACCTGACACGGCAGACATGTTAGAGGCAGCCGCTCACACAGGCGACGCTCAACCGCAGGAACCCACCGGAGAACCCAGCGCCGCCTTCTGCAGCTCAGACACTTTGGTGGTGAAGGACCCGATCAGATCGTGGGAGCCGTCGCCGTCGTGGTCGGAGCAGTCCACCTGTGAGAGGGGCACGGTTAGCTGGACGGACGAGGACGACAGATGCTGGTTGGACGGACCTTCAGGGGCTTCTCCAGGTCACCGGAGCAGAACGTCTGCAGAGGAACGCTGATCTTCTTCCAGGAGGGGCTCAGATTGTTCTTCACCACCTGATCACACGAAACAGCTGTTATCGTCACGGTAACCAGCACACCTGGGGATGGGGGGGTTGGCTCCTTCTATCAGAACTTTATTTTGATTGGCAGGTGGGGGGACCAAGCAAAACTGCCTAATTTTGGAATGTTGTTGGTAGTGGGTGGAGTCATGTGCAGTGTCAGTCATGCAGAACCCTCTGGGTGGTTCTGGTTCTGTCTGCCCTACCGCTGCGGCGGTCGAACCATGATCGTAATATTGCAGGTTCGATTCCCGCCTTGCACGCCCATGTGTCCAAGTGTCCTTGGGCAAGACACTGAATCCCACCTTGCCTCTGGTGGGAGGTTGGTGCCAGTGTTCAGCAGCGGAGCCGCCATCAGTGTGTGACTGTGTGTGTGTGACTGTGTGTGTGTGTGTAGGTGTGTGTGACTGAGTGTGTGACTGTAAAGCGCTTTGGGCCTTGCAGGTATATAAGTATATAAGCTAAACGCCATTTATCATCTGCAGTGATGCCTTTTAATGCTGCAACTGCAGCTCCGACCCAAAACACAGCAAAGCAGCTCCGGTTTGTGAAGGAACCTGATGAGGCCCGTGTGCGGAGCGGCCGGTTCTGACGGGTTCTGGGGCCCGTGTGCCGTGGGAAGTGCAGAAACTTACTTCTGGACGTGTTTACCTCGGTTCTGTGAACCAGCTGCCACTTCCCGCCTTCTCCCGCTTTGAAGATTTCCAGGAATGGGTCCGACTTCCCAAACATGTCCTGAAAAAGGTGAGAACATTTACCTGAGCAACCTGTCAGGGGACATTCAGTCACAGGGGGCCCCGCCCTGCTGCTCTCTAAACAAGCTAGCAGCCCAACACTGCAGGGGAGGGGCAGCTCACCTTCTTGTCCAGGTTCTTGGCCTCCAGCTCCAGGATGATGGCTCGGTTGTCCTTGATCTCCTCCGCAGTGACCTACAGACACAGAACACGGTCATCTCTGCGTGACACTGCCAGGAGCCCTTGGGCTGAGCGCAGACGTACGCTGATGGTTCCTTTCCCCGCCGGCTTGCCTTTCTTCAGCTGCAGAGGTCGGGTCACAGTCTTGCTGGACACGATCTGAAAACCACCAGATCTACCATGACCACAAACGTCCACACAACTTCTCAGATCAGGTCTTCAGAAGGATGCTCCAGGCGTGGAGAACCAGGAGGAACCAGGAGGAACCGTTCCTCCTGGTTCTCCACGGTTCCTCCTGCTGCTAGAGGAACAGAAGGATCCTTCGTACTGATCCGACTCTCCTGCTGAAGCTCCTCAGGACCTCCTGGGGTCTGACTGCAGTGACTCCCCAGGGGTCAGCAGACTTCCACCGTTTGTCTCTGGAATGCTGGGATTTGTAGTTTTTTTGACTGCTCAGTTCATGTTTATCAGTAATAAAAAGCTTCAACTTTCAAATAATCTTTTTAAATCAAGTCACTCGTCCTACCGCGGCGTGTTGACCCCTAGTCTGACTCTAGTCTGAGTGATGGGTCAATGGTGAAGGTGTGAGATCACCTGTCTGCATGACCTCACCTGTCCCAGAGTCAGCTCCACCCCTCCCAGGAAGTCGTCATCGCTGAGGTCAGAGGAGGAGTTATCGATGTCATAGATCTGGAGCTTCAGGTTCTGGACGGTCTCGAAGTGATAGTCCAGTCTGAGGCGCTGGCTGAAGGATGGGCTGGAGGTGTTCTTCATGCGCTCGGTTCGGCCCAGCTGGGGGACACAGGTGAGCTGATGACGTCACACCTGAGGAGCATGTCTGAGGAGGAGATGCTCACCTCCATCCACTTGTCCCCTGCCCCTGTGCTCTGCAGCAGCACGCAGAGCGGGTCGGACTTGGAACCCACATCCTTATCCAGCAGGTCGGTGCAGGAAACGGTCAGCTCCACCTTCGAGACGCAGTCTGCCATCTGCAGAGAGAGCAGAGCTGTGGTTCAGCGGTCAGCCCCTCAAGGTTGCACGTTCGACCCCTGTCAGTGCAAACCCCGCCTCTGTGCACATAACCGCCTTTTCTGAGGGTTAAACGCCGAGAAAAAAGCCTTTCATTCCTGCCCGCGTGCGAGTAAACACGCGAGAGGCGCGGTGCTGACTCCCGCGCGTCTCTGACGGGGAAGCTACGCCGCGGGGACCGGCGCTGGAACCACCACCGGCGAGTCAGACCGGTGGGATTCACGCAGACGCCGGCAAAGCACTTTTCCCGCGAACTCTCAGCTAACACGCACGCGGCGCGCATTCCAGACGCGCGCAAGGAGAATCAGGAAATCACCGTTTAACGTTTTTCTTCCTCACACCGGAGCAGAGACGCTTCACCGGAAACACGCCCGAACCTCAGCCCGCGGGGGCGGAGAGCGGCTCTCTGATTGGACAAACTGTTGCGCAGCTACGGCGTGATTGGGCAAGAGACGTGCCAGTTACCGCCCTTCCGAGTGAGCCTTTCACAATAAAAGCCTCTTTGGCCCAGCCCTTCAGCAGGAAGCGCCACGAACGGCGTCGCTCAAAACCGAACCTGACGGTTTCTCACAGTCGATCTGCAACAAAACAACACTTTCCTGCCGAACCAGGCTTCAGCAACGTCACCATAAACTCCTCCCAGACCAACAAGCGGAGGAAAAGACCCGGATGGAGGCAGAAACGGCCTTCCACTCTTCCGAGACGAGTCTTTAATCGACTGAACGACTTTAAAACAGTTTAAAATGCTCAAATCTTAAAAGGTGAGCCGCCGGCCCACAGAGCCTTATGTGCGTGTGGTGGGAGGTGACGTCACCAATCAGCAGAAAGGGAAATATTTGAAGGATGAAAGCCTGCAAACCAACACCTGTGTGGAAGCAGGTCTTCCGAACCCCTACCCTCATTTACCTGAGGAGCGTGTGGTGGGGGGTCTAGTATCGTGTAAGCGCAGGTTTTGCCCCTCAGGAGCTGGACAGGGACAGAATCCAGCATTTCCTCCGACCACAGCGTCCCTGTGCCATTCTTTCGGAGGACAGCAGAGCAGGACCCCCACCCAGCTGTCCCGTCACAACAGAACTGCCCCACCCCATGTCAGTAGGTAGAAGCATCACCTGTGGCCTGAATCTCCATCAGCTGCTGCCAACCACTGCATTCGCCCCACCCCAAAGGAACCCTGGGGGTCCCTGATGATGCATGTGCATTCACTCACCTGCAGGATTTGCCTTCAGCTAATTATCAGCACTGGGGGGTCAGATGGACAGCTACCACCAGGTCTCTGCAGCAGTGACCCCACAGGCTCATGAGGACCTGAGGGGGGGGGGGTTCCCTTAACGCTGGTGGTTCCTCACATCAAACTACAGGAATGTCTGCCATCATAATGGGGCCAACAGCTGATCAGCTCTAGAAGTGACTCCAGCCTATACCTAACAGGAACCCCCCCCCCCCCCCCCCAATCACTTCAGTTGTAACTTCTGTCATGTCTATACTCCTGATTGGCAGCAGATCTGTAAATCTGAGTCACTCTGTTCTGATTTCAGCAGCTTTGGACTGTGGGGGTGGGGAGTGGGGGGCAGATGCTTTGGTTCAGGAACACGCCCCCCCCCCAATGGACTATCAATGAGCTCAAGATCTTTCAGTTCAGGAGAGAATTTCCTTCTTCAACCCGACTGGTGTTTAGAGTAAAAGCTGGGAAGCATGAAAGGGTCTATATCCTGCTTTTCTTCAGCCTTTCAGAATAAAATACATCCATATATATATATATGATCGTATGTGACCGTTGGCGGCACCACCACTCTATGAAATGAGTTATTTTCACAGGGGAGAAAGTGGGTGTGTGTGTTAGTCTGGCAGCGCAGACTCTTCCTGGAAGGGGGGGGGGGGGGGGGGGGTTCCTCACTTTGTGACATCACAATGTGAGAACTTGGTCATTTTCGTGGGTTGGGAGGGGCTGGTGCTCAGAGCAGGTTTTGAGGAATGCTGAGAAAATGAATGAACGGATCAAAATATGGCTTTGGGGATGTTTTTAGTCAGGAGTGAAGATTATAAAACACGTACAAGCTATCACGCCGGATTTAGCACGATAAAGGCCCTTTAAATATTTACCCAGTGTGGGTCCTTGGGCAAGAAAGACCCTTAACTCTACTGCCCAACTATGTAGCCACAAGGGGGCCAAGTCTGGGTGTCCCTGTGCCAGCCCCCCAGTGCAGATAACACACAGGGTTGTGTCAGGAAGGGCATCCAGCGTGAAACTCCTGTGCAGCTGAATGGAAGCCGTGTCACCGGGACGACCTCTGGGGGGGGGGGGGGGTGCCGAAAGGTGAACAAGATAGCACTGGCTTTAGGTAGACATGAGCCTTTAAGTCAGTCAAAGATGTAGTTTTTCTGAAGTGTTTATGGCAAACACAAGCAGAAGACTTCCCATGATCCCACAGTGAAGAGCAGACAGTGAGGGGAGCACATGGCAGCTCAGGATGGTCCTTTTATTAGCAAAGGAGATACCACATCATCATACAAACGTTAACATCACAAAGAAAGGTCGGCTTGAAGGTAGAAACATCTAAACAAAGATCACAACCAAAGTAAAATCCCTGCGTCTTCATGTCTGCAGTCCAAACGGCTACAGAGCATGTGCAGGAGAAAAGGGGAGGAGCATGGCTAGCATGGTTCATCATCGTCATCAAACGTGATGGAATGATTCAGCAGCTCCACTTCAGAAAATGAAACATTACTCAGCGATCTGTGCGCCCCACATCCTCCACCCAGCAGTTTACGGAACCTTCTCCGCCGGGTGGAGCCGGTTCCACAAAGACATGCCATCGGGGCGGAACCGCGGTTCTTCAGAGAGATCCAGAGAAACAGGAAATGTAACGGCTCGACCACAACAGCAGGTCTCTTCACAGCCACACCACATTTTAATGAGGCAACAATGTAGAGACGAACAGCATCGCAATCAAAACAAGAAACATTTCATCATGGCAACATGCTGTGGATTTCTGTCCGTTACCATGGCAACACAGCAAGACATGGTGTTATCATAGCATCAGAGGATGAACAGTTCAAACCGCAGCAGCACAGCATATATAAGCCTGATGACAGTCATGTTACCATAGCAACAAACCGGGTCAGAGTGGATAGAGACAAAACAGTTGCAACAACATGAAAACTGGAGAAAAGCTTATGCTCAGCATCATCATCATCATCAGTTTATGTGAGCCAAGTCTTTAAGAAGGGTCTGCTTACAGTCTTTGTGGAGGAGGAGCAGCTTACCTCCTGAAATCTGCACAGGTAAAGAGTCTTAGAGGGCTTTCTCATTTGTGTGGTTTATTCTGGTTCGGTTTGGGGTCGGGGCACGCGGCCTTAACCCAGGCTTATCTTGACCTTGCGTGCTCCGATGGGTCTATCATTGAGGTCCAGAACTGCAGCAGAGGCCTCCTCGTGGCTCTGGAAAGCCACCATGGCCTCCCCCGTGGGCAGGCCTTTGTCGCTAAACTGCAGGCAGACTGAGCCTTGCAGCACCTGGTAGCCGTAGAAGAAGTCCAGGATCTCATCCACAGTTACAGTGAACGGCATGTTCTGAAGCTTCACCACGGTGGGCCCAGCAGCACCCCGCTGGCCGGTGGGGTGGGTGGGAGGTCCAGCGGTCGGCTGGTTCCGTATTCCTTCAGCTCCTGGGGTGAACCCCTGCTGTCCACCAGCAGCTCCTCCCACCGGACGCCCCTGGTTGTTGCTGGCTACTCCTCCTCGGTTCTGACCTCCTCCACCTCCTTTTCTGTTTGCATTTTCAAACGGCAACAAGCCTCGCAGCCCATCCTGACTAAACGGTGCTCCTGCTGCCGCTCCGGGCCGAACCCCAGGAGGCTCCAAGATTGGTGCTCCAGGAATTCCTGCGACCAGAGGTGGCGCCATTCCCAGACTGACGTCCCCCAGGCCGGCACCCAGGGGGGGAAGAGGAGGAGGGCCCGTCAATCCATTTCCCGGAGCGGAGAATGGAGCCACGAAGGAACCCATGGGGTTGTTCAGGTTCCCCATGGAATTCCTAAGGAAGCTGAAGTCCTCGCCGGCAATCCCAGCGAAGGGATTGATCTGCGGCTGCTGCGGAATGGGCTGCAGCTGCTGCTGGGCCTGGCTCGGATTATGATTCTGCTGGTTTTGGTTACGCTGGCCCCTCTTATTTTGAGGTGGGGGGTTTCTTTCAATTTCCCTCATTTGCTCAAAGGTGACGAGATGAACAAAGGCGTCGCGGCCATTGAGTTTCTGCCGGTGTAGCCTCTCGACTTTGTGTGCGTCTTCCTCAGTGCGCAGCTGAAAGATGGCTTGCCCCAAACCGTTGCCCTGGCTGTCTGTAAGAACCTTCAGAGACTCCTCGTAGATGCCCACACCCTCCAGGAAGCTGCGGACATCCTTCTTGGAGATGTTGTAGGGAATGTTGGTTATGTGGGCGCAGTTGCGTGGCATTTTCATGCCATCCTGGTTCTTGCCATCACCGTGCACGGCATCCCGTTTGCGGATAGCCTCGATCTTTTCGTGCATTCCCTTCCGGCTGATCGGGTGGACCTGGATGAAACGGGAGCCCATGTACTGCATGTGGGCTCCGAGAGCACTCTTGAAGTCCTCCTCTGACTTGAACTCCAGGAAGCCCTCTCCGGTGGCGCGCCCGTTTGGGCCGTAAGCGATGAAGATGCTTTCTTCTACAACAGCCACATTTTTAAAGAATTCCTTTATCTGCCTTTTGTCGGCCTCGTAGGGAAGACCTTTCAAGTAGACACAGAACTCCTGTCTGTGAGGGGACCTCGACCTTTCTCGCTGATCTCGCCCCCCAGGGGTGCTACCCCCCCTGTGCTGGTGACCCTGGAGCTCCACTGTGTTGTTTGATTTGGTGCTAGTGTAAGGGGCGTGGCTGTCGCTTAAGCCAACCCACTGACGCTCTGAGCCGGGGGTGATCTCAATGAACCTTTGGCCCATCATCCCACCCCCCCGCTTCAAAGCTTCAAAACTGTCCTGGGGAGAGAAGAACTTGACTAGGGCCCTACCGTTGGGTCGGCCCTGCCCGTCCCTCAGCAGGCGCACCCCCTCTACCCCCAGGCCCCGAAAGAAGTCCCTCACTTCCATATCTGAGCATGAAAATGGGAGGTTCTGCAGGAGAACAAATACATTGTCAGGATTGGCCACGCCCGTGGCTGCGGCCTTCATTTGGGCCTGAAGCCCCAAAGAGGCCAGAGAGGACAGGGGGTTGAACAGCATGGGGTTGGGGGCTCCCAGGGGGAGACCAGAGCCCAGCGATTGTGGGGGAGGCAGGGCGGGGTTGAAGGGGGGCATGGAGCTCATTTGAGGGATGTGAGACATTGGTGGCACTGGAGGTCCTTGGGATAACGGGGAAACAGTGGGGACAGGAGGGAGGGAGGACACAGGAGGAGGGACTGACATGGTTGACAGTGTGGACATGGGGGGCATGGAGGGCATGTTGGGCAGAGGAGGAATGGGTGGGAGTCCAGCATTAAGCGATGGCAGAGACGTGGTCATTGTGGGCGCAGAGCTGTAGCTGTTGGGAAAGCTGGGCATGGCGCCGGCCATGCTGGTCGCCGCCTTGTTGGTCTGCGGTTCTAGAGACGAGCTGCCTGTCGTTGCCGAGGCTGGAGTGAAACCCTGGTTTCCATGGCTACTGGGTCTCCCCCCAACTCCAGACTGTACTGGAGGCAGGGAAGCTGCCCCCGCCTGTCTGTTAGTGTTCACGGCTGCGGGTGGGGCCATGTCCACGGCGCCGGCCCCGGCCTCAAACCTGCGGCGGCTGAGCTCAATCATGTTTTGCATTTCGGTTTTGCTACTCAGCAGCAACGAGACCTTAGAGCCTTTAATGGCCCCGCCTGTTCGCATCATTCCTAGACGAGCATCCTCATCGGTGGCAAAGACGATGAAGGCTTCCCCGTGCTCACCCCCCACGATGTGCACTCCCCCATCGGGAATGGTGAGGCCAGAGAAGAAGTGTCTGATGTCCATGGTTCCCGCCACTATGGGCAGACCCTGCAGTCGGATGACTACCGCCATACTGACTGCTAAACAACAGCGCTAACCTGGGGAGAAAGCAACACCGCCATCAGACAAACAGCAGGAGACACAGCAGCGCTGACTCAGCTAAACAGTCGCTAGCTAGTTAGTCCAAAGAGGAGGAACTAAACCACAGGGACTCCACCCTGGTGCTGATAAACGAGAAAAGCTGAAAAACACTTCATAAATTCACATTTTCAAAGTCAAACCAATTTTCTTTTAAATAAATCAACAAAATTGTTCAAATGAAGAAAACATTGGAGACCAACTCTGGTCATTTTCGTCAGTCAGTGTAGACCATAGTTTAAATGTCAGCATGACTCAGCAAAACAGCTGCGCGTCGTCACGTCACAAAACATTGGAGAAAACGTTAATGATGGTATCTGACAACAGCAGGCGGGTCGTCAGCAATCCTTCCAAAAACTACACGGAAACTCCCAGCAAACCTGTCACATGATTACGGATCGTCTCCTCCTGCTACCATCTTCATAAGAAAACAAAAAAGGTGGACCAGATGAAGCTAAAAGGGAAAGTTGCTACAATTTAAATGTGCTGAATGAAACATGCAACAGGTGACCTATCAGCAACTGAACTCCATTAAGCATCTAAACATTGAGAAAACAAATGAAGAACTTAAGAAAGCAAAGCTGAAAGGGTTTGAAGGCTGGTCAGACTCTGGATTCACATCTTTCACCTGGTTTTATGCCAACCTTTGCTCTCAGATTCATGCCTCTTTACGGTTTTCACACTGGACAGCCGCCCATGGGGGAGGAGCTTGTTAGGGACTTTCTGTGAAGGTGAACCATCGACTGCATTTTACCCCATTTCCACTGCATGGTTCAAGTGACCCAATTCCCATTTTTCCTCTCGTGGCACAGATGGGATATGACCGGTGAACGTGGAAGCAGGACAAAAGCGCATGGATTCAGATTTTCTCAGATTGGATTCAGGCCTCACTCATATGTGGAAATAAATCGGATACGTGCATTAGCGTGTGCCATGTAAGCAGACAAATCGGATATTCCCCAGGAAATGCGAGTCGTACGTCAGCGACGTCAACTCAGGAGACACCAACTGAGATGACATGTCAGCAGTCTAGAGTCCTTTGCTGCATCCAAACCTCCCTTTGAACACGTGTTGTTTTACTTCCTTTTCCGGGTCAGAACATCTAGGAATGATAGTTTCAGCATTGTAGTGTAAATGCAAAAATCGGATACGGGTCACTTTTAAAATATCAAAAAAATGGGATATAGTCAGAAAATCGGATTTGGGCATCGAGACCTGCAGTGTAAATGGGGCCCATGAGAACTGGACTGGCTGAGTGTGACGTCATCCATTCAAGATGGTTCACTTCCAGCTCCTAAATGAAGTCAAGTCGATGATGGCAACCACTCTCACCAATCAGGAGAGAGCTTGTTGGAAGGCCACACCCCTACTCCTGGAAAGCGGGCTACACCAAATCTGTCAAACGTTTTCAACATTGTACATGGGGCCAGAAGGCTCCACCTAGTTAAATTGGGACATGTGATTGGTCAGTTTACAACTTTAATAACTTGAACAACAGAATAAACAAAAAAAAATTGAAGGATTATCAAGACGATGTTAAAATAAGGCATGAGATCCAGAACAGTTCTTCTGACCAATAGAACGACTGAGTAACAGCTGTTTGTTTCTCTATGGAAGTCTATGGGATTTTGGAACGACAGGGGGGAGGAGTCACTCAGTCCAGTTACCAGATACAATCAATGAGATTCAGCAAACACATCAAAACAGGAAGTGAAGACAAGGAAAAGAAAAAGGCTTTTAAGAAATCAACAAGCTAAAGTAGACTCATCATCAGCTAAACTTTAAGGCAACAACGAGATCTGAAGCCCCCCCCCCCCTCCTTTTTTCTTTTTTATGTTGGAGGGTGGATCGAATGGGGGGGGGGGGCTAACAGGTAAAAAAATGTTTGTAGTTTAGGGATCCACATTTTATTAAATGCAAAACATTTTGTGCAACAGTGAACCTTCATAAATCTCATGCAACTTAAACTCACCAAGTAACTAAGCAGAGTTTCACTGAGAAGCAGAAGGTTTCTGCAGGACACTGACACCTGGTGGAAAGGTCAGAAAAACAAACATTCCCATTCAAAACATTTTCACACATCAGGTCCTCAGGGTCAGCATGGGTCTGGATTTCCTGGTGTGTTGGAGCAGCTGCTGGAACTGCTCCAACATGCAGCTCCTGTGAATGTCTGTGTGACCGAGCGGCAACAACACGACTTCCTCTCCAAGCAGGAGCTGAACTCATCCGTCGAATCAGAATCCGGGAATCAAGCGTCACACGTCCAGCAGGAAACCACATCATCAAGACCAACAGAGATCTAAAGAGATCCAATGAACCCCAACTCTTTAAAACAAGCAGCCATGATGATGAAGGGAAAGTGCTGCCTCCAGAAAGCCGACCCTGCAGCAAGCAGCCTGCAACACCCCCCAGGAACCACCATCAGCTGGTCAGCACAGTGCTTTGACACACCAGAACACAAACAGCATGTGAACAGTCTCAAAACAGCATCAAACAGAGAAGATCACCACGAACAGCAGCATCAGGATCACACAAACATCAGCATCATGTCAGAAGCAACATTAGCTTTATGCAAACCGCAGCGTCTGCAGCCGCTAACAACAGCCCAGAGGCGGCAGCAGCTGATGAGAAAACGCAGCAATGCCAGGAGCGACTGTTAGCTAATGAAAACACCTGAGTTACAGCAGGTAAAGCTTCCCAGCTCCGCCTCCTGAGGTCTCCAGTCGGTGCAGCAGATCAAACCAGCTCAGAAGGTCAACGCATTGTAACCAGACAACAGAGGAGCGTGCTAAAGCTCAGAAATGGGGATCTTCAGGTGACTTCTCTGCACTTCACCTGTGCTGAAATCAGGGTATCAAACCTGCAAAACCAACGACACCCAACATTATGGTCAAACCAGAAGTCAGAAAAAAACAAACTCGCAGCTACAAACAGGAAGCAGGATTCTCCTGAAGTTGCACCTTCAGGCTGAGGGGTCGAGTCCAAATACAACCAGAACAACCAGAGGCCATCAAGGAAAAACTCATCCAGAACCGAGGAACCAGCAGTCTGTACATGGAAGCTGCAGCCCAACATGGCTTCAGCTGAAACACCCATGAGAGGTGTGGGGGCTCTTCAAACACCTGTCCACCTGGGCCAAGGAGCCAATAGACGGACACGACCCTGCCAGCACAGAAGGAGCGTCTCCACCTCAGCCTGGACAGACCCTGCAACCCCAACCGTGGTCCAGTCTGCGGCGGGCCCTTCCCCAGCGACTCCCCCGGTCCTGGTTAGCATCCCACCTGCACGAGTCCACTGGCACGCGCAGCTTCAACGAAGGAACTTTGGTGATGCTAACAGCTGAGCTACAGTCACGAACCTTTAGCGTCCACAACATGCTAACTAACTCCAGGACCCGTATGATCAAGTAAAAAAAAAAAATCACCGATAAAAAATGTATTCCAAGGGAAAAGTTAGTAACATTTTCACAAGCTAGCAGTTTGTCACGTGCTGTTGAGGCAAAGCTAGCGTTACATCTTTCTCTCAGACATTTTCTTTCCACAGACATAAACGGGGATGTAAACACAGCAGTTTCCCGCCTTGACACAGGCGGTGCCTTTCGGTAAAATAACGCCTGCTGCTCATTCGCATCCCCGTCTGATTGATGCTGCTAGCATCTCTGCTCTGGCCGGGAGGGGGCTCCCTGCAGGCAGTCACCCCTGGGGGGGGGGGGGGCACACAAAACCACGAATGTTGGCTGACAATCGTTAGCAACTACTAAATGAAATACAATACATCCGTTTTCTGAGCCGAGCCTCACCAAGACCTTTACTAGAACTTCGCTCAGATCGTCGACCCGAACCCTTTGACCATTCAATAAAATCCACAACTTACTAACCGACAGAAAATCCACGCAAAGCGGGCCTGGTTCCGAAAGCGGCCTAGTCTTCTAGCTCGATCTACTTTGTGTTTGGAAAGAAATTCTGCGAACCGGAAGTGCGCTTCCACACATCCGGCCGCATTCGGCTACAGCGAGAAACTCTAAGGAAGCAGCCTCTCTCTGGTGGATTCTTACCGAGAAATTTGTCAGTTTTTACACTGAGGATTAATGCAAACACGGCCGTCTTCTCTTCCCCTTTGCAGGCGCCCACCGCACGAAATGTCGGCACAAACCTCGCGATAACAAACGGGATTACACGAAGGGTTCCGATTTTTTTTTTTATTGACAAAATTCAAACTTACACAGCATTTTTTCCATTTGAAAAATTCAAATCCAAAAACATAAAAGACAGTACAGGATTTTACAAGTAGAAAACTAGAACAAAGTCTAAGCAGCAGATTAAAACAATATAAATAATATAATGCAATAGAGTGATACGTAATAAAAAATAAATTAAACAATGACATATCAAGCTAAAAGTAGCAATAAACAAAAATGGAAATAAAATAAAAAGAAACAAAGGCATTAATCCAGATAATCAGTTCAAGAGTTTTATAGCTTTCTTTTTCTTTGTTATTTGGAGGCATTTATAAAAAGCTGGAGATCGTTTTTGAAACACAAAAAATATGGCTTCTCTTTCATAAAACAACATTCATGAATACAATTTCGACCTAAAATAACAAAATTACTAAAAATAAACGGAATTTTTTTTGATACACCCAAATTCAATGTTCAAGTATGAAAATGTAGGGATTGAGTTTTTTTGATGAAAGCCATTTATATAAATCATTCCAGAACATTTGAACCAAATTGTAATCATGTAACAGCTGCTTTTCTTGTATATGAAATCTCATACGTACAAATTCCTTACATGGACAGATGTCAGACCTACAGAGGTCTAGGTTCTTCATCCTCAATAGGTTGGACCTCTGACATTTTTGGAGGGAAAACTAAAGAAAACATGATTTACTGTGAGAAGTGTCTGTTCCTGAAAAGGTTGGTGACAGAATTTTCAGGAAGGGGAAATAATTTAGCTCTTAAACTTTGTTATTGCATCTTTTATCTGTAAAACAGACATCATCCATGAATAGTTTTGGAAGTGGAGGTAAAATCGATGAAAGTCGTCCTCTTGCTCTGATTCTCTGTAGAAATTCCTTTAATAAATCTAGAATATTCTGTGAATGTGAAATCACAGCTGTTCTTCTGTAAATCTGAGAAAAGTTCATCACTGCCATCAGGTGGACAACGGTCCAAACTCCAACTTTTGAAATACATTTTTGTTTTACCTCTGGACGTGTGAGGATGGAGGTTACGCTCATGAACTCAGAGTCACTGATATCCATCCTCCATCCTCTATAGCAGGGGTCGGGAACCTATATGGCTCTTTTGATGGTCACATGTGGCTCGCAGACAAATCTATAATTATACTTTTTTTTATCATTAGTCCAGTTCTTCTCGGGCGCGATGCGATGCCAGAGGCGCGCAGTAGTAGCGGTGCTTGGAGAGAAAAATCTGCGCCAGCGCTATAAGTTTACAATTATCTATAATTTCACAGAGTTTGTACCAGCTGGAAACTTGTGAATTGCCGTGCCTAAAACTGCGCGCTCCCGTCTCTGAGAAAGAGCGCGCAGTAGCGGGGACTGGATGTGTGAGGAAGAAAGCAGAGGGGGGGGGGGGGGGTTGTGGGGACAGGCAGCAGGTGAATCGCGCAGGGATCGTAAAAACGTAAAACCCGCTGCCCGTCACTCACTGCAGTGTGTGAGTGTGTGTTTGGCTCCAGGTCTGCATGTGAGCAGTCAGTCACATCTACAGAACATTCAGACCTACGATGACGTTTAAAGTCTCAACGCCTGCATGAAGCAGAAACTCACCACGTATCAACCAGACTAGACCATCAGCAAAACTACCACGAATCATTTATTAGCAACAGAATAACAATGTTATTAAAAAGAATCCACAGAGTTATTGTACTTTAAAAATGTTGAAATTACATCAAATGCACACATTCACTTGTATATTTAGTTTTAAACATATCGTCGCGGACTGAGTTTAACGTGGCTGTTGGGCCGCGTTAAAAGTTCTGGAGTTCATTGAACGCATCAAGCAGAGATCTGATTGGCCCTCAGTTCTGTCGCTCAGCCTGTTGTTAGTTTGGACCAATGGGGTTCAGCTATGGGCCAAATAAGGCAGTGTTTTTCAACCTTTTCTGAGCCACGGCACACTTTAACCTTAAAAAAAATCCCGCGGCACACCAGCATCCAAAAAAAAAAAAGAAGGAGAAACTCATGGTCTGTATTGATCTACAGTCCCTCCACAATCTCACATGCATTTTTGAGATAATTGTGTCAGAAAAAGCTGGAAACTGCAGCTGTTTTTTTTTCTAAAAAATGCAATAAAAGTTAAGTTAGAAGATTTAAAAACAGATTGATGTGTGTTCGTTGTTTCAAGACGTTTAACAACAGATCTCCTTGTGCGCTGTCAATCTCATGACCCAATGCATCATGGGAGATGTAGTGCATAAAACGGCTGGAGATCGGTTTTCGGAGCTTCATTGTTTTGTTCTCTTGTTCCACGGTCTGATACCGGATTCTGTGCAAAGCCACAGCGCTAAAGACGAGGTTTAGCTGGTATTTTTGTTAGAACTGAGCGACTTTACGAGCTAAATCGTGACAAGGAAGTGAAGACTTTAACCACTTCTGATTGGTCAGACTGATGACGTGTGATTAAGCTCCCCAAGAATGATTGGTGGAGACAGTTAAAGGGGCGGGACTTTTCCAAAATACAGCCGAAGGTGCAGCCGAATCGCGGTACGTCATTCTTATCAAAATGTCTTTAATAAAATAAAATAAACGCAAAGAAAATGTATTTTACATCTTTTATATTCCTAACTACTCAGTGTTTTATCAGGGCCTGTTTGGATGAACAGAGAGCTGAAATCCTGGAGATGGGAAATGTTTTTAGATCAGTGAATGAGGGCAATTTCCCACGGCACACTTGACCATCTCCCACGGCACACTAGTGTGCCGCGGCACACTAGCACACTAGCACACTGGTTGAAAAACACTGGAATAAGGGAAATGTGAGGGCTGGAGCGGGAGCAGGGGGATATAAAGTAGGGAGAAGCGCTCTCGTCTCGTGTCGACAGGAGAGATTCAGGAGTTGCTGAATTCATTTTACGGCGTTTGTTGCGGTCTGCAGTAACCAGAATAAAGAACCTTAAAAGAGGTTAAGTCTCCGTGCCTCAGTGTGGGAAAGGGACGCTACATTATTGTATGGCTCTTTGGAAATTACATTTAAAAATATGTGGCGTTTATGGCTCTCTTGGCCAAAAAGGTTCCCGACCCCTGCTCTATAGGTTTAATGACATTCTTCATCCTGTTTCCCTTTCGGCTTCTCCCATCAGGGGTGGCCACAGCGAACAAGTCGCATGGTAAACTTGGCAATGTTTTATTCCTGACGCAACCCTCTCAAAGCAAACGGGCTTGGGACCGGCACAGAAGTAGAGGAGGGAATAGGGAGCAGCCCGGAGTCGAACCCTGGTTTCACAGTTGGAAGGCGCTGCAAAACCAGCACGAGCTAAACCGTCCGTTAAATCCAGAACCAGAAGTATGTTATGGATCATAATCACCAGATTCCATTTAGTAGTCGTTAGCAAAGACATGAGTGAAGAACTTAGGATCAACATTCAGTAAATAGTTGGTCTCAGATTGTCAATAACAGCTTTGTCTTTATTTGGTTTAGGTATTAATATTGTTGTTTAGTGGAGTCAGAAGTGAATTATTCAACAGAAATTTAAAGCTTCAAATAGGAACTTCATTTAAAACCTTATAGAAGGTTGAGGTCAGACCGTCCTCACTGATTTCCCCTGAGCTTGTTCGGGACATTAAGTTCAAAAGGTTCTGAACTGTCACGAGGCAACAGCGCCCCCTGTTGGATGAACAGAACAGTAAGCGTTCAGGACCGTCACTTTCAGGTGGTTAACGTTTTACAGTTCAAATAAAAATACTGTGAGAATGAGAGGAACGTCTCTGCATATTCAAGAGCTTGGACGTCCCTGAATGCCGCGTCAGCAGGACGCCATTTTCACACCAAACCCGAAATCCTGTTCTTCCAGGACAGTTTCTGCAGAAATCCTCTGAGTTTAGGTGGGACGTTGGAGCAGAGCGTCCTGGCCCCCACCTTCCCTCCCCCCGTGTTTTTACGTTACAAAAGGCATTTTTTCATCTGCTCCTGATTCACAATGAATAAAGACAAAGTCAGAAATGATGATCTCCATCATCAGGAAGAACATGTTAGAAACCCGCATTTTCATGGGAGGGGTCTCTTTTGTTCAGGTTTGACTGAAACGGGGTCCATGTTTGGGGGAATCTGTGCAGACTCGGGTCGATTCCAGAAACCGGACTGGACCGGCTTGATCAGGATGTTGGAGACGCTTTCAGAAGTACAGCTGTTTTCTGGGTGGGGGGTCCAGCCAGCACTTTGTTGGATGGACGTGTCCACTGAAGGACCCTCGTGCAGCGGGACACCAGCGACCGACGCCCCGGCAAAAAGGGATTCTGTTCCACGTCTCTCCCATCCTTCCTCTCTCCATACCTGAGGGTTTGAATCCTTCAGGTGGAAACCCCCCCCCAATAACATGCTAAAAACGTTGGTGTAGATGAAAGCTGACACCATCGTCATGCAAGTCAAGGAGAAAGGGCTGTGGCAGAGCGGACGGCACGCCGTCAGAACCCCGCCCACATGCAGGGGCCGATGGGATGTGGCCATCAGCTGACAGCGGCGTCCGTCACACGTCTCACTGCCGCAAAACGGCTTTGATTTTAGGAACTGGTGTGAAGAAAGGAGGACGCCACGAGTAAAGCAGATTTCAGCATTATTATTTCAGACCCCCCCCCCCCAAAAAACAACCAAAACCTCATTAAAGAGACGCATCACACAACAACAGGCATCAGTTCCCACAGCGCTGCGGCGGTTAAAACTTGGTCCAACCAGGGGGGGTGGGCAGACAGAGTCCATCTAAATTCCGGGCACCGAATGGAGGTGGGGGGTGGGGGGCACGGCTAGTCAGACTTCAAGTGGGACAGGAAGTTTGTGCGTGTTTGTTTGAAGCTTGTCCACTGCTGGGATCAAGACAGGAAGTGGGAGGGGCTAGTGCTGCGTCCACTTGATGCTCTTGAGGTCGACACCTTCCTGAACCATCTCCCACAGAGGACTGGAAGACAAGAACGTAGAGGTGAGGAAGCGGCGGCGGCGAAGGACCGCCTCCAGATTCACCAGGGAGAGGGAGTTCCACGCCGTGACGTCTGGAGACGTTCCCGCCGGACGACGTTTCCATGGCGATTGAGACTTTCTAAAGTTTCTCCTTTGAGAAGAAACTGGTAGATGAACCCACCTCATCTCTCGGAGTCTGCGGACCTGCTGGATGCATTTGTCTGCCGTGTAGTCCACCTCCTCCTCGGTGGTGAAACGTCCAATCCCAAACCTGCAAACACAGGACCACAGCATCGGCTAAAGACCACCTTACAGGGGGGGTCAAAGACAGACCAGCAATGAGCTGGAAGGACTGAGCACCGCCCTGAAGGACTCAGCCCCGCCCCGAAGAACTGAGCCCCGCCCGAAGGACTGAGCCCCGCCCCGAATGACTCAGCCCCGCCCCGAAGGACTCAGCCCCGCCCCGAAGGACTCAGCCCCGCCCCGAAGGACTCAGCCCCGCCCCGAAGAACTGAGCCCCGCCCCGAATGACTCAGCCCCGCCCCGAATGACTCAGCCCCGCCCCGAAGGACTGAGCCCCGCCCCGAAGAACTGAGCCCCGCCCCGAAGAACTGAGCCCCGCCCCGAAGAACTGAGCCCCGCCCCGAAGAACTGAGCCCCGCCCCGAAGGACTGAGCCCCGCCCCGAAGAACTGAGCCCCGCCCCGAAGGACTCAGCCCCGCCCCGAAGGACTCAGCCCCGCCCCGAAGGACTCAGCCCCGCCCCGAAGGACTCAGCCCCGCCCCGAAAGACTGAGCCCCGCCCTGACGAACTGAGCCCCGCCCCGAAGGACTGAGCCCCGCCCCGAAGAACTGAGCCCCGCCCCGAAGAACTGAGCCCCGCCCCCAAGAACTGAGCCCCGCCCCAAGAACTGAGCCCCGCCCCGAAGGACTGAGCCCCGCCCCGAAGGACTCAGCCCCGCCCCGAAAGACTGAGCCCCGCCCTGACGAACTGAGCCCCGCCCTGACTGACTGAGCCCCGCCCTGACTGACTGAGCCCCGCCCTGAATGACTCAGCCCCGCCCTGTAGACGTTCGTTCGTCAGCCCTACCTGATGGAAGAGTGCGCCAGGTCTTCATCGGTTCCGATGGCCCTGAGGACGTAGGACGGCTCCAGAGACGCTGAGGTGCAGGCGCTGCAGAGACACACAGGGTTCATGCAGGAAGAGAACAGCTGCAGGTTCTGCAGAACTTCAGTCTGACCTTCCAGAGGACAGAGCCACGTCCTTCAGAGCCATCAGCAGACTCTCCCCCTCCACGTAAGCAAACGACAGGTTGATGCAGCCTGCAGAACCAGAGGACACGTCTGAGAACCCCAGCTGAGGAACCGCGGGGAACATCCCAACACTAAGGTCAGGTTACCGGGGTAACGCTGCTCCGGATCTCCATTCAGGACCACATCAGGGATCTGTGACAGCATCTTCTGGACCAGACGATCAGCCAGCATGGAGACTCTGTGTTGATCATACTACACACAGACACAGAGACACACACACACACACACACACACACACACACTGTCAGGTTTGTCGCCTCCACCCGTTTCTCCATCTTTCTTTCTGTTCCTTTACCTCCATCTCAGTTCTGGCGATGCTGCAGGCGGCCCCCAGACCCACGGCCAGCGGCGTGGGGACAGTGCCAGAACGAAGCCCCCTCTCCTGCCCGCCCCCATTCTGCAGCGGCTCTAGACGCACCCGAGGCCGCCGGCGCACATATAGGGCGCCGACTCCTGGACACACAAGCAGAAGGAGGAGGAGCTTATTTCTGTTCTGTAGAACCCAGACCTCGTCCAGGACCCAGACCTCCTCCAGGACCCAGACCTCCTCCAGGACCCAGACCTCCTCCAGGACCCAGACCTCCTCCAGGACCCAGACCCCATCTTCCATGAAGGTCTGTTTCTGTGCCGCAGACATCCGGATCAGCACCAGCAGCGTGAAACCTAACCTGATCGCAGGCGAACCAGTTCCTGGGGTTCTGACCCCCCAACCTAGACGGTTTCAGGGGTCTCTCCTAAAGGACAAACCTTTGGGTCCGTAGATCTTGTGACCACTGATGGACATCAGATCCACCTTCCAGTCGTTGACATCCACGGGAATCTTCCCGACAGCCTGGGCGGCATCGGTGTGGAAGAAGACGCCTTTGGAGCGGCAGATCTGGCCTGTGAGCGATTGAGCAGACCTTCAGACTGGTTCAGAAGAGCCGTCACTTCGTCACACGGCTGTTGCCATGGTTACCAATGTCCTTGATGGGCTGCCTGACTCCGATCTCATTGTTGATGGTCATCACGGACACCAGACAGGTGTCGGGGCGGATGCAGGCCTTCAGCATCTGCAGAACAGAGACATTGGTGTTGAGGAACCCTTCCGTCAGCACCGACCCTCCTCCTCCTCCCAGCTTTCTTCTCGTGAACCTCCAAGTCCAGCAGGCCGTTCTTCTGGACCGGCAGGTAAGTGATGCTGAATCCTTCTGCCTCCAGAACCCGACAGGAGTCCAGGACGCATTTGTGCTCGGTCTGCGTGGTGATGACATGGCGCTTCTTGGCTTGGTAGAACCGGGCCACGCCCTGCAGGTGAGGCAGCAGATGAAACCACAGTCTGGTTCCGGGGTAGAACACGCATAGAGGACAGAGCGGCGGAGGGAACCTTGATGGCCATGTTGTTGGACTCTGTGGCTCCGCTGGTGAAGACGATTTCTCTGGGGTCGGCTCCGATCAGGTCAGCCACCTGCTGCTCGGGGAAAGTGCACAGTCAGCAGAACGCAGCAGGTCCGTTTAGTCCCGACATTCAGCTGACCCGACCCAGATGAGGAGGCGTGGCTCCTCTGGCGAGGATTAACACTCACAGATACACCCAACACGGGCAGAGAGAAAACTCTACTTCAGCACTAAGACAGTGGAGCGCCACCTGGAGGCGGCGTGCCGAACTGCTCCGAGTCCAGCGGGTTCTGCAGAACCGCGTCAGCTAACGTCTGCACGTCTTCTCACAGGTTCAGCTTTGTGCTAACAGCAGAAACCAAAGACCGTTTCTGATCCGACTGCACCGGAGGTTCTGACCTGCCGTGCGTCCAATGAACAACAGAAGAACGTTACAGCATCTCTACCTGTCTGGCGGTCTCCATGGCGGTCTCACTCTCCCAGCCGTAGGCGTGCGTCCTGGAGTGAGGGTTGCCGTAATAGTTCACCTGGTAGGGCAGCATGGCGTCCAGCACCCGGGGGTCCTAAACCGGAGAGAAAGTCTCCACATGACAGGAAACGGCGCCAGACAAACAACCACACGCAGATGATCGGGACGCAGGACGCAGCAGAGGATGATGGGAAAAATATGGGGAGCTGATGACGCAACAGGATGTAAACAAAGGTTCTCCGCTCCATCCTGGTTCCTCCACGGCTGATGGGCAGAGGGGGGGCCCTTACCATGGGGGTGGTGGCCTGGAAGTCCATGTAGAGGGGGCGGAGCTCGTCCTTCCCCAGTTCATGCTTCTTGATCAACTCTGCAGCACAAAAACACAGACAGACGAACTGCTGAGTCAGCAGAAAAGTTCCTTCACACGCAGAACCTTCCAGAACAATCGGAACCCTTCCGGTAGGAGCGGGAAAGCGGCACCAAATAACAGCAAAGGCTGTATTATTACCGGTACCGACCGTAACCCTCACACCACCACACCCCCACCCCAGTCTGAAGGTCCCCGCTAAAGTGCGTCATCTCGGGATTAGCTCGTGCTAGCTGCCGCGCGGCGAGCCGTTACCTCTCTGCGGGAAACCGGCGGCCAAACGCTCGGAGCTCCGCCGGAAAGAGAGCCATGAGGCGGGCCTCAGCAGCCGAGAGGAGGCGCTCCTGCCCGGGGACAGCATCTGACTTGAGGACGGGCTTCAGCCGGAGGCTGCGCGGCTCCGTTAACACCGGCGCGCGGAGGGACCGAGGCACCGACGACAAATTCCGGTCCGAGCCGAAAGAACACGAAGGTTTTTTTTTAGTTTACTTCACTTCAGAATCCAGTCCCAGAAGACCTGCTGAGCACGAGCGCTTTCCTTCTAGAGCCGCGCGGGGTTGTCAGCGTCACAGACATTCACCGTCAAGGGCGCGAAACTGAACAAGCATATCCGGTTTGGACTTTCAAAGTAAAGTCAGCCCGCGCCTGCAGCCCCATCACAGCGGGAAAGTCCATAGAGTTGATATGATTGATTGATGTAACAGGGAACGGCTGCATGGTGGCGCAGTGGTCAGCACTCTCTCCTCCAGGTCCTGGTTCAAATCCCGGCTGTTTCTGGAGGTTGCAGGTTCTCCAGGTTTTCTCTGGGTTCATAAAAAGGATCCAGAGCTTCACCGATGATTCTGAAATGTCCAGAGCTGTGAATATGTGTGAGCGTGTGGCCCCCAACGGACCAAGGACCGGATAGGCTCCAGCAACTGTAACCTTCCCAAAAGGAAGTCAGCAGGTTTAGAAAATGACGGATGACTGTTTCAGTAACAGACATTTCTAGATCAGTTTGTACTTAATTTGAAACCAAAAGTAACATTATTTTTAGTATTATTATTGACCGTATAATTTGTCAGTTGTGGTTAGGCTGAGACTTTTTTTTTTTAATTAAAAAATATCTTTAATTTCTTAATGGTGAGTCAATCACATGTAAACGCTGCCAGCTTTACTTGTTTGGATCTTGGTTGCACAATAACAGAAAAAGGGGCGGGACTTCCTTCTCACCTCTTTGGCAACCTAAAAGCTGTTATAAAAGTTTTTTTTGTCTTTTAAATGTTTCAGTGAAAAAACTTTAAATGTTTTTCCATCATTAAAATACATATTTGAATTGTTTAGGATTTTCAGCCAGCAGTAGTTTTAGTCTTTTTTGTTTTGTTTATGCTCCTTGGTTATTTTATACTTATATGAATGTTTTATTTTTATCCTTAAGTCTTTTATTTATTTTATGTTAATTGTGGCAAATGAACCTTGAGCGTCTTCATGTCATTTATTCAACACGAGGATGTGCCCTTCCATAACAGAGGTCACGCTCTTGACCTCTCATCTCTGACGGCCTCCGCTCCAAATGTGAGCATCATGTAAGACTTTCACAGCTCATGAAGTTCCTGTAGGATCCACAAGAGGACGCCGTCCAAACCCTGAAGGGACCGAAACCCTCCTCCTAAACCAGCCATCAGAAAATTCAAGCCAGTCTCTTTGAATTGGAAAGTGCTGCAAACGCCAACATGTCATTTAGGAGAAGATTTGTTGAAATTCTTTGATCAGCAGCAGCAAAGTGACATTCAGTACAGTGCAGCAGTGTGACAGAACACAAGAGCATCAATCACCACAGAAATCAATTAAAGTAAAATGAAAACACCAAACAACCTTTGTAGGAACCAAAAATGACAGAAACCAGGGAGCTAAGGTGGCGGTCCGTGCGGACAACGGCGGTCTGATCCCAAGATATCCGTTATGACCTCATTTTCAAACTGCTGAACTAGTTTGTGCTTTATTTTTGTTCAATTCCATTTTATTTGTAGCCCAAATTCACAACAACAGTCGTCTTGATGGGCTTCTTATCGGTGATTGAATCAGGAAATCTTTATTGTCATTTTATCACATGACAAAACGAAATTAGGCTCTCTGGTCCCGGGCCAGCCGTTTACATTCAGACATCAGTAAATAATATAATATCAGTGTGATATCAATATGTTACGGTGTGGTTCCTGGTGAGTATTGCACAGAATGTATATTATGTTAGGTATTGCACAGCCCTGTGAAGTTGCACTTGAGAATTAGCTTGTTGTTCATGGAGAGGGGGGGGGGGGGGGGGGGGCAGTGATCAACCGGAGTCCAGCAGTCTGACTGCTTCCTCAGTCTGGTGGTCCTGTTCTTTATGCCCCTCAGTGTCCTGCCTGGGGGAGCAGGGAGAACAGAGGGTGTGAGGGGAAAAGTTAAAAAAAAGTAAAACATGAACTCAAAAGGATCACGAATACAAAGAGTTCAATAGGAAAATACTAAAATGAACTAACAAACTGACTAAGCTATACTGGCATCTCTGCCCTTAGACCCCCCCCCCCCTCTGTAAGGAAAAACTCCTAAAAAAAGGGATTCTGGAACAAACGAAGAAACCTCAGGGGTGTCCACATGAAGGAGGGATCCTCCCCCAGGACGGACAGGCGATTTACCAGAACTCATAGAGAAGAATTAACTTATCTAAATCTACAACTACATGTTTAAAGTCCAGTCCAGTTAGGAGGTGGAGCACGAGTCGGTTTAGCAGAAGCATAGATCTAATGGCCGACATCTCTGCTGCTGATGCATTGGAAAACGTGTAGGTGGTGTTAAGGAGTCTCAGCAATGCGTACCTGTTGACCTCGATGTGGTCTCTTACTTCTGCCACTCCGATCCATGGAAGGAGTGACTGTCCGAATTTAGCTCCTCCACCCCAGATGTGGAACTCCCATGGGACTCCAGTATTGGTAGTCATTTGTAGGGCGTTCATGTGGAACTCCGGTGCAGCACGTGTCCGTCGTGCAGGGTGAGGGTTATTCATGAAGATGCGTCTCCGTTAGACCCGCAAAGAAGATCCGGTCAAAGATGGCGCCACAGCACACCTCGGTGGTGGAAATGGTTGTGGATACAGAACATCGCCTGGAGGAGAGGAACCGGGAGGCACCGGCAAATCATCATCCAGTTCTCCATGAGGCACTGACGCCACATCTTCTGGACGGTTTCTAAGGATGCAAAGGTTTGGAAAGAGATGGGAATCTTCAAGCAGGATTTCTGCAAATCTGACCGAGAATCAAGAGCTGCTGTCTGGTTCAAAATGGAGAAAGGAGAGCTGCAGGACAGAACGTCTGCTATCGGGGCCACATGGGGAACGCCAACGGAGTCCGTTTGTCTCCAGACTAGCTGGGTTTTATGATTCTTCATACATTTGGAGTTAATTACCATAAATGCTCCGTTGTTTAAAGCATAAACCTCATTTGCTCCGTTTATTTCACACCTTAAGTTCACAGAGGAAAGTCAAACTGCTGTTGTTAACTTGAAAGTTCTAAAGCATTTTTCTAAAAGTTTGAGGTCTAGTTCTGTGTTATAATGTTGTTTGGGATCTGAATTCCAACCGCTCACTTTCACCTTCAGTAACTAGCTAAGTAAGTAACTTTTTGTTCATTTTTGTTTTATTTATTGTGTTTCATGTCTAATTTTAACTTTGTTTCCTTAAATGTTTACGAGACAATGTCAAAAGAAAATCTATGTTCCTATTCTGTAAAAATGTAAAGCCAGCTGCATTCTACTGCAGGAAACTCATTCTGTTAAAGCAGACCAACAGTTCTAGTCTAAATAGAATCCTGTTCTGTCACGGTACAAACAAATCTTCTGTTGCTTTGCTCTTTAAAACTGTCCATCAAAGTGGTTCCCCGTATCTCTGATGATGACGGCCACTGGCTCATCTGTGTTCTTAAAACTGATGATGGTTTTCTGATCCTATTCAATGTCTATGGTTATAATATTCTTAGTCAAAACAAATGATTATGAACAGAAATCACAAAACATATCAAACGTCTCAATCATAAGTACTGTACAAATACTGTAGTAATTGGTGGTGATTATAACATGGTTCTAGATGAATGGCTGGATAGAGGACCCTCAAAGTTCAATACCCATCATATTAATCCAACTTTACGGGACTTTTGATGTTAATGTTTCTGACCCCTGGAGGATCAAAAATCCTCTCAGACAAACATTCTCTTGGTTCAGACCTAATGGATCTTCAAAACCTCTGGTTGACTTCTGGCTAGTCTGAAATAACCTTTAAATAGACGTTAATCTTTCAGCAGCTCCTCTGACTGATGACTGTCTGATTGAACTTAATGTCAGCTCTCAAATCCAAAAATCCTCTGGAAATGTAATTCCTCACTTCTCACTACTGTAGCTTTCTGCAGTGCTATTAGTGAGTTATTAGAAATGATAAAAACTGATTCAACCCTAAAATGTTACACTGATAAATGAGAAATCTTTCAATTCAAAGTACGTCAAACTGCCATTAAACACAGCAAATTAATATCAAAACATTATAAGCAAAAAGAAACTGAAATTATGAGATAATTCAGATTTGTTCCAAGCCTGTTTTCAATGATAAACAACACAGAAGTATTTTAGTGTTCTCTTGACGATATTTCTATTAAAAAAGCAAAAGCAGCTTTCATCAGATCCTGAGAAAAGTGGGTGGAGCTTGGTGAAAAGAGAACATCTGATTTCTGCAATCTAGAGAAGAATTCTATAAAGAAACTTCATATTAATAATCAATGATGCTCTGATCCTCAAAGATCTCTAAAGAAATAAGATCATTTTATAATAATCTCTACTCGTCATCCTATTCTGAGTCCCACACTGAAACATTTTTCCAGACTATTAAAAGGTTTGATTCCTAAGATTGATGAGAATTTTAGAAACTCTTGTGATTCAGAAATAACTTTGCAGGAATCAGAGAAGCTGTAAGCTGTCTGTCCAAGGATAAAGCTCCAGGATGTGACGGACTGACCAGTAACTTTTAGAAATTCTTCAGGGAGCAAATCAAAGATTTAATTTTTGATATGTTTAAAGAAATTATTCAAAATGGGTCTCCAACATACAATGAAACATCGTGGAATCACCCTTATTCCTAAACCGGGTAAAGACCCAACATGTCTAGATCATTTATAACTCTTTTGAATACTGACTGTAAACTTCTAACACATATATTTGCAAACAGACTCAAGTCAGACATAATCTCTGAAACGCAGTCCGGTTTTATTAAAGGTCGCTCACTTCATAATAACTTAGGCCTTGTTCTGGATATGACTGACTATGAACGTCTCATAAATACAGACGGTTTGATTCTATTCTTAGATTTTTACAAGGCCTTTGATATGATTGAGCATATTTCATGTTTCAAAGTCTTCAATTCTTTAGTTTTGGTAAAAAATCTATTAATGTAAATTAATTAATACCTTTGGTTTGTCTGAAGATTAATAACCCCTCTTGTTAAAGCAAAATATGTCCAACACAAGAGGCCCTCAGCTCTCGTCTGTCTGCCCAGCTGTTGGACAGGACAAGTTAAAAAAGAAAAAAAAAAAAAAAATGTATTAATGTAGTTAAAACTTTTTATTTTATAACCAGTAGTTGTACCTCAGGGGTAGCTAGAAAACAAGGTCGTCCCATTTCACCTCTTCTATTCACTGCAGCAGCAGAAATGCTGTCTTTGCTCAGTGAAGGACCCAGAATGTAGAGACGGGAGCCACACGGTTCCAAGGGGTTTATTCTGAACAAAAGGCGCTGCAGAGCAGGATAACAAAACTAAACTCACTGTGGGCGGAAGATGAACAGGGCAGAAGGGGCTTCCAGTGCGCAGCCGCAAAGATGGCAGATTAGAGTCTTCTCTCCTCCGACATTTGGACTTAAATTGCCTTTCAAACTCGACAAACGATATCCAAAGTGATTCCAAGAGATGGAAAAGGGCAAGATGTGGACGCGAGACAAGCAGGCTAAACTTAAGCCAAAGAAAACCACGCAAACTGCCGATTTTCTTGCTGGTGTTAGCAGCGCATCACCGGCTAATGCTAACAAAGACGAGCCAGATGAAGAAATCAACCTAACAACAATACTGACAGAAATAAAAAGTTTCCGCCAGGACAACAAACAACAATTGAGAGAAATTAAGGAAGAGATTAGCAAGGCAAAGATAAGGCTGGACGAGGCGGAAGAGCGGATTGTGAGCGCTGAGGAGAGGCTGCAATCAATGGAAGAAGTCATGGAGGAGCTGGTGAAACTTCAGTCACAGCCAGAAACTCAACAATCGGACCAGGAAGGAAGGGCCAGACGAAACAACATCAGGATCTACTCTGTGGCGGAGGGCTCCGAAAATAAATCCCCATCAATGATACAATTTGTCGAAGAGCTGCTTAAACAAAATCTGTCATTAGCGGAAGACAGAAACCTCCAGATCGAACGAGCACACCGAGCCCTGGGTCCAGCACCACGAGAAGGGGGGCCGCCGAGATCCATTGTAGTAACGTTCCAAAGTTACAGAATAAAAGAGGAGATTCTACGAACGGCGTGGCAGAAGAAAGGATTCATCTGGAAGGGCGGACAAGTAAATTTTGATAACGACTATGCACCGAGCGTGCTTAACAAAAGAAAAGAATATGCAGAAGCAAAGAAGGTTCTGAAAGAAAAGGGGATCCGATTTCAGACCCCCTTCCCCGCCAAACTTCGAGTTTTCTACCCGGACGGAACTCGTGTATACAACTCTGCTGAAGAAGCGACGAGAGAGATGGCAGAAAAAGGATTACCGGTGACCGTGCTGAAACCAGCAGAGATGCTGTTGGAGCAGATCAGGAGGCTGACCTTTGTCTTTGTCAGAGGGCCCTTTCTTAAAAGAGAGATTTTCCCTCGGGATGGCTGCATTACAACAACAGGGTTCTCAGAGGAACCCCACCTTTGGAAGTTCTGAGGAAAATTGGTGTTACTTGAATAAGAGCATTGTTCTAACTAGTTATCTTGTTTATCATTTGTTGGCTGCAGTTCAGAGCAGCCTGAAAGCTGTCTTTCCTTCATCCACTAAAATCCAGACACATCACAAAAATGATGGTGGATAAAACTATAAGAATAATTTCCTATAATGTAAATGGTATGCTGAATCCTATTAAGAGAAGTAAAATATTTTCAAAGCTTAAAAGGGAACGGGGACAAGTGGTTTTCCTACAGGAAACCCACCTAACAGAGGCTGAACATGAAAAACTGAGGAGAGGGGGCTTTAAACACATTTTTTACACATCCTATAAGTCAGGACACAGAAGAGGATCAGCTATTCTAATATCAAATCAGGTTCAATATGAACACATTTCAGAGACCAAAGATAAAGAGGGTCGATATGTAATGATCATAGGAAGGATTGAAGGGTCTTTGGTAACATTATTTAGTATATATGCTCCCCCAGGAAGTGATTGGCAATTTTATAAAAAAGTATTCAATATTATGACCACAGAATCTCGCGGGATACTTATAAGTGGAGGAGATATGAACATAAGATTAACAAAGATGGACTCATCTGGTTCTAGTTTATGCCACAAAAAACCTTTAGTTAACAAAATAAACTCAGTCATCAAAGAAATTGGTATAATAGATGTTTGGAGGGAACTGAACTCAACTAACCAGGACTACACTTATTACTCAGCACCACAATCAACTTACTCCAGAATAGACTATTTCTTTATGTTTGGAAAAGATCGACACCGAATCCAGTCATGCGACAAAGGAACAATAGATATATCTGACCACGCACCAGTAAAAATGCTAATAAATATCAATGACAAGCCCAAATCTACAACATGGAAATTAAACCTAAGTGTACTAAATAATGCAAAAATAAAAGAAGAATTGGGTAAAGAGATAGAAATGTATTTTGAAGATAATGATAATGGGGAAGTTTCCCCAACTACAGTGTGGGATGCGTATAAAGCGGTACTAAGAGGAAAAATAATTTTGCTCTCCTCATCGTTAAAGAAGCGTAAACAAGAGAAGCTTAATCAATTAACATGTCAACTTAAAGATTTGCAAAAACAACATAAAATTGGAGCGAAACATGATAACGGAACAAAGATAAAAAAACTACAAAATGAGATAGATGAGATATACTCAGAAGAAGTTAAAAAGAAATTGGTTTTTCTAAAACAGGGATATTACGAAGCAGGAAGTAAAGCGATGAAACTATTAGCATACAAATTGAGAAAACAACAAAAAGATAACACAATCACTAAAATAAGACACTCCCGAACAGAGGAAATACAATATAAACCAGAAGATATCCAAAATTGTTTTGAAGAATATTACAAAAATTTATACACACAGCCAAAACTAGATAACATAAATGAAATAGGAACTTTTCTTGAATCCCTAGATTTACCTAAGGTCACACAGGAACAAAATAAAACCTTGGTGGCAGAAATAACGGAAAACGAGGTGAAGGCTGCAATATCCAGGCTTAAACCACAGAAGACTCCAGGTCTAGATGGCTTCCCAGCCGAGTGGTACAAATGTTTTAGGGCTCAACTAACTCCTAAACTTTGCAAAATATGTAACTGGGTACTACAAAAGGGAACAATCCCCTCCTCATGGAGGGACGCTATAATTTCAGTGATACCAAAAGAAGGAAAAGATAAATTAGATTGCAAACAATACAGGCCAATATCAGTGTTAAACGTAGACTATAAAATATTTATGTCAATATTAGCCAGAAGAATTGAGAAGATCTTACCTTCACTTATTCACCTTGACCAGACAGGATTTATTCATCAAAGACAGACCCATGATAGTTTGAGAAGGAAACTACAAATTATTTGGAACATACAACAAAATAAGACACAAGCAATTCTTATGGGGTTGGATGCAGAGAAGGCATTCGATACCTTCCTGTTTAAAGTACTAGAGAAATATGGCTTACATAAAATTCTTATTCAGGCTCTTCAAGCTGTATATAATAACCCCACAGCAAGAATTAAAATTAATGGTAGTCTTATGAAACCCTTCACACTGGAGCGTTCCTGCAGACAGGGCTGCCCATGCTCACCACTTTTATTTGCTTTATTTATTGAACCCCTCAGTCAATTAAATCGACAAGCCAAAGAGATAACAGGAGTGAAAATAGGAGGACAAGAACACAAATTATCATTATTTGGAGATGATGTATTAATCTATTTAACACAACCCCTGAAGTCTTTACCAATATTAATGTCATCCCTAAAAGAATTTGGACAATTATCAGGCTACAGATTAAATGTCCAAAAAACACAGATCTTAACTCTCAATTTTAATCCACCGAAACAGCTTTTGAATAAATATGACCTGATATGTACTACGAATACAATGAAGTACCTAGGAATTAACCTCACCCAAGATATTACTAAATTTCTTTCTCTCTTTCGGCTTTTCCCATCAGGGTTGGCCACAGCGAATCATCCTTTTCCACCTCACTCTGTCATGGACATCTTCTACCCTAACATTAGCCAACTTCATGTCCTCTGTTAAGACATCCATGTATCTCCTCTTTGGCCGTCCTCTTGCCCTCCTGCCAGGCAGCTCCATCTCCAACATCCTTCTACCAATATATCCACTGTCCCTCCTCTGAACATGTCCAAACCATCTCAGTCTGGCTTCTCTGACTTTGTCGCTAACACAGGCAACATGAGCCGTCCCTCTGATGTACTCGTTCCTTATCCTGTCTAACCTGGTCACTCCTAAGGAGAACCTCAACATCTTCATCTCCGCTACCTCCATCTCAGCCTCTTGTCTCTGTCTCACTGCTACCGTCTCTAACCCATAGAGCAGAGCTGGTCTCACCACTGTCTTGTACACCTTTCCTTTGAGTCTTGCTGGCACTCTTCTGTCACACAACACTCCTGACACTTTCCTCCAACCGCTCCAACCTGCCTGCACTCGCCTCTTCACCTCTTTTCCACAATCCCCATCACACTGAACTGTTGACCCCAAGTACTTAAACTCCTGCACCTTCTTCACCTCAGTCCCCTGTAACCTAACGCTTCTACCTTGATCCCTCTCGTTCAGACACATGTATTCTGTCTTACTATGACTGACCTTCATGCCTCTTCTTTCCAGAGCAAACCTCCACCTCTCTAGCTGTTCCTCCACCTGCTCTCTACTCTCACTGCAAATTACAATGTCATCCGCAAACATCATTGTCCAGGGAGATTCCTGTCTTACCTCGTCTGTCAGCCTGTCCATCAGCATAGCAAACAAAAAAGGACTCAAAGCTGATCCTTGGTGTAGTCCCACCTCCACCTTGAACTCCTCTGTCTGACCTACAGCACATCTCACCACCGTCATACTTCTCTCATACATGTCCTGAACTACTCTGACATACTTCTCTGCCACTCCAGACGACCTCATACAGTACCACAGCTCCTCCCTCGGCACCCTGTCATACGCCTTCTCTAAATCTACGAACACACAATGCAGCTCCTTCTGACCTTCTCTGTACTTTTCCATCAACATTCTCAAAGCAAAAATGGCATCAGTGGTGCTCTTACGGGGCATGAAACCATACTGCTGCTCACAGATCTCCACCTTCTTCCTAAGCCTGGCTTCCACTACTCTTTCCCACAGCTTCATTGTGTGGCTCATCAACTTTATTCCTCTATAGTTGCTGCAGTTCTGCATGTCACTCTTGTTCTTAAAGATCGGGACCAGAACGCTTCTCCTCCATTCCTCAGGCATCTTCTCACTCTCTAGAATCCTATTGAACAACCTTGTTAGAAATTCCACTGCTGTCTCTCCTAAGCACTTCCATACCTCCACAGGTACGTCATCAGGACCATCGGCCTTTCCGCTCTTCATCCTTTTCAGAGCCTTCCTAACCTCATCCTTTCCAATCTCTGCTACTTCCTGCTCCACAACAACCACATCTTCCTCCCTTCTTTCCCTGTCATTTTCCTCGTTCATCAGCTCCTCAAAATACTCCTTCCATCTTTTCTGTACACTCTCCTGGGTTGTTAGCACCTTTCCATCTCTGTCCTTAATCACCCTTATCTGTTGCACGTCCTTCCCATCTCTGTCTCTCTGTCTGGCTAGCCTGTACAAGTCCTTCTCTCCTTCCTTTGTGTCTAACCTGTCATATAGCTCATCGTAAGCTTTCTGTTTGGCCTTTGCCACCTCTCTCTTCACTCTACGCTGCGCTTCCTTGTACTCCTGTCTACCTTCCTCAGTCCTTTCTACATCCCACTTCCTTTTAGCCAACCTCTTCCTCTGGACGCATTCCTGTACTTCCTCATTCCACCACCAAGTGTCTTTACCGTCTTTCCTCTTTCCAGATGACACACCTAGCACCTTCCTACCTGTTTCCCTGATAATTTCTGCTGTAGTTTCCCAGTCCTCTGGAAGCTCATCCTGACCACCCAGGACCTGTCTCAACTTCTGCCTAAATTCCTCACAAGTTTCTTCATTCTGCAGCTTCCACCACTTGGTCTTCTTTTCTGTTTTCCATCTCTTCTTCTTCCTGACCTCCAGAGTCATCTTACACACCACCATGCGGTGCTGTCTGGCTACACTCTCTCCTACCACCACTTTGCAGTCATTAACCTCTCTCAAATGACCTCGTCTACATAGGATGTAGTCCACCTGAGTACTCCTACCTCCACTTCTGTATGTCACTCTATGTTCCTCTCTCTTCTGGAAGTAAGTGTTGACTACAGCCATTTCCATCCTCTTTGCAAAGTCCACCACCATCTGTCCCTCCAGATTCCTTTCCTTCACACCAAACCTGCCCATCACCTCTGTTGCCCTCACCAACATGCCCATTAAAGTCTGCTCCAATAACAACTCTCTCTCCTCTGGGGATACTTTCTATGAACGCATCCAACTCACTCCAGAATCTCTCCTTCACTTCTAATTCACAGCCAACCTGTGGCGCATACCCACTGACTACATTCACCATCACCCCTTCAATTTCTAACTTTAAGCTCATCATCCTGTCTGAGACTCTTTTCACCTCTAGAACGCTGTTTACAAACTCCCCCTTCAGAATCACTCCTACCCCGTTTCTCTTCCTATCAACACCATGATAGAACAGCTTGTATCCTCCTCCAATACTACGTGCCTTGCTGCCCTTCCACCTTGTCTCCTGCACACACAGTACATCTACCTTCCTTCTCTCCATCATGTCTGCCAGCTCTCTGCCTTTCCCTGTCATTGTGCCAACGTTAAGAGTCCCTATTCTCAAACCTATGTTCCTGCCTTTTCCCTTCTCTCTCTGGCCACGGACCCTTCTGCCTCCCCTCTTTCTTCCACCAACAGTAGTCAAATTTCCACCGACACCCTGTAGGTTAACAGCATCGGTGGCGGTCGTTGTTAACCCGGGCCTCGACCGATCCAGTATGTCCAAAGTGTTGTGGATGATTCGCATGGTTATTTTGGCAATTTTCCTGACGCAACCCTCTCTATTTATCCGGGCTTGGGACCGGCACAGAAGTAACTGGCTTGCAACCCCTGTGGCTAGATTAAGATATTACTAAATTATTTGATGCAAATTATGCCCCTCTAAACTTAAAAATAAAATCAGACATTTCCAGATGGACTCATCTACCATTCCTTAACTTATCTTCAAGGATAGACACAATTAAAATGGTTATCCTGCCTCACTTAATGTGTCTTTTCCAGATGCTACCAATTGAAATAAAAGATCAGCAATTCATTGAATGGGACAAGATGATTTCACGTTACATTTGGAAGGGTAAGAGACCCAGAATACGATACAAAGTAATGCAACTGTCTAAGGACAAAGGGGGTATGGCACTACCAACCCTCAGGGATTATTATTATGCGGCTCAAATAAGACCACTTGTAGGTCTCTGCGATCCGCAATTTAGGACAAGGTGGAAGGAAATAGAAGAGGGAGAACACACAGAACCTCCCATCCAAACCAAGATAGCAGATAGTAAACTGACAAATAACTCTGACGAAAACCCATGGCTAAAAATATCACTAAAAATATGGCGGAAAATAGCTAAAAACTGTAGTTTGGAGGGAGCAGAAAAGGTGCTGCGATGGGGAGCATACGACACAGATTTTATACCTAACAGGACAGACTCAAGATTTAAAATATGGAGAACAACAGGAGTCACAGCATACTGCAACCTAATAAAAAAGGGGGCAGTAAAAAGTTTTGAAATGTGTAAAAAAGAATACCGTTTGGAGAACAGGGATTTTTTTAGGTACTTACAGATACGACATAGACTGAATGAGATCTTGGCTGAGGGATCAGGAAAATTAGACAATGACATACTGAAAGTGTTTATAACAGCCTATACTTCTGGGAGCGGACGAAGAATAATATCCAAACTGTACAAGGGTCTACAGGACTCCCGACACACAAACACTCAAAATGTTAAGAGTAAATGGGAACGAGAAGGAAGATTGCACATCACTGAGGAAGAATGGGAAAATATCTGTAAATCCCAATGGAGAACCACTCATTCACATAGTTGGAGGGAATTTGGATGGAAAAGCATCATCAGATTCTTCATCACCCCCACACAAAAGATGCATCAAGGTGTTGGTACAAGCTGTTGGAGGTTATGTGGCTCATCTGAAGCCAACCACTACCATATATTCTGGGATTGTCCTGTACTCACATCCTTTTGGCAAGAAATCCATAAATGTTTGGAGACGACATTTCAAGAAACTTTTCCCTTTAATGCCTCAGCTCTATACCTGGGAACAGTAACACAACACATGCAGTCTGCAGCAGACCAATATTTAATGAGAATATTGCTGGTGGGAGGGAAGAAGGCCTTGACAAGAAAGTGGTTACAGCCTGATGCTCCAACAGTAGATGATTAGTATAAAACAATACATGATATTTATGTTATGGAAAGACTGACTTTTGCAATAAAGATGCAAACAGATAAAGGTTTGAGATGGTGGGCAAAATGGGTCAAATATATTGGACCTCTTAGACCTGACCTACTTTAATTCTAACAAAAAAAAATAAAAAATACTTCTCTATTACAAGATAACAGATAATGTGGGTTTATTTTATTGATTCATCCTTTTTGGATAAGAGTGTGATTGACAGCTGCTCTGTTTTTGTTTTTTTGTTTTTCTGTTCATATAAAAAAGAGGGGAAGAGTACAAAATGATCAAAAACACACATTCTGATTTACTGACTGAAAATATATTTGATGTAAAATGATGTGTAACTTGGAAACAATGTAACAATGATGTAAAAGTTGATATTCCCTGTCAAAAATATAAATAAAATAAAAAAAGAACAAGGCAGAAGGGAGTCAGGGACGAAGAGACATTAGAGACGTTAGGGACCAGCACAAGAGGAAGGCAGAGACAAGACTTAAATACAGACAGGACGGACCAGACACAGGTGAACACGATCAGGGCAGATTAGGACCAAGGAAGTAAAACTCAAGAACATGACAAAACAGGAAACCTTTCAAAATAAAACAGGAAACAGAACTCAAACATGGCAGAACAGGATTGAACGCAGAACCCAACACAAAGAAACCCAAATGACACTTTGGTTTATTGTTCCTAATGAAATATTTTCCAGCCTAGAAGGAATCACATTTTTATTCAGTTGTGATTTCAACATTAAGAAACTTCCCACTCAAGTTCTCCTGTATTGAAACTCATTTCTAAACATAATTACAGTCCAGACAACACTCCTCTATGGAACTGCAGATACGTCAGTATCAGAAACAAATCCATCTGTGTTCCAACATGGCTTAAAATGGAATTTGGTCCTTAATGTTTCTTCTTAATGACGATGCTTCTCTCATGTCTTTGGATGATTTCACAGCTAAATATGGTTCACTAACAAATAGAAAAGCTATTGAAAACATTATTAAGGCCATTCCTCAGAATGTTGTAAATCAGTTTCTGATCTGTGTCATGATGTCATCTACAGACGTCCTCCTGTCCCCAAGATTCTGATTAATGGACACAACATAGCAACGTCCAACCCCCCCAACCATCAAATCAGAGAATATTTGAATGAAACGTCCTTTCCCAACATCTCAAATCCAAACTATAAAACCCAACATTTTAATAATTCAGAAAAGAAACAAATAGGAACTAAATATTTCAAACCCCCCATCCCTCCTGAAGCAAAGTCCCCTTTCAAACCTTTTCAGGTATTTACCCTTCCAAGGAATTACTAAGAAACGGTTTGAATTCCTGAAAACTGTTGTTCTTTTTGTCACGATGACATTGAAACGACTGAGCATCTTTTCTTTGAATGTTTTTATTCTGATGTCTTTTGGAATAATTTACATTATTGGCTTTTCCCCAAGATTCCACTTCTAGCAGACTTTTCTATTAAGGACATTATTTTTGGGTTTATTTTAGAAAACAAAAACACAAGTCTTATTTTAAATCTTGTAATTATGTGGGGTAAATTCTATATACATAAATGTAGATTCTATAACCCTTGTGCTATCTTAGATGACCCCCCCCCCCTTCCATTGACGTGTTCTCCCTACCATGATAAAGGTGGATAAAGGTGGAAAGATTTCATGTAATCCATTTTATCTTGCGTTTGTTGTTTGTACATCATTTACATTTTTATATATTTGTCATAACTGTAGGTTATTGAACACCTCATACATTTGTCACAAAGTGTAAACCTCAAGTGTATTTTCAATAAAAAACAACAGAAACCACAAATGAAAAACACCGTGTGGGTCCATAGTGTGTCTGTAACACGGTGTTGTACAGTCTGATGGCTGTGGGGGGGATGACCTGCAGCAGCTCCTTCCTGCCCTGTGGGGGCAACAGTCTGGTGCTGAAGGACCCCCCCCCCCCCCGGCTCCCTGTCAGATTCTGTCTCTGGACTCCTAGAATGTAACTCCAGTTCAACTGCAGCTGCGCCGTCATGACACTCGCCCTCCTCGCCAGCAGGCGTCGCTGCTGCGTTACTTCGCCCTCCTCACCAGCAGGCGTCGCTGCTGCGTTACTTCGCCCTCCTCACCAGCAGGCGTCGCTGCTGCGTTACTTCGCCCTCCTCGCCAGCAGGCGTCGCTGCTGCTCCGCTCGTTCCCTCAGACAGCAGTAGAGTGAGGACAGTGGCGCAGCCGCGTCGGAGCAGAGAACAGCAGTTCCTCAAATAAAGCCAGAAATCTTCCTTTCGGAGCGGATTTAAACATGGGCATGCGCAGAACATCTGCAGCTGTTCCTTTGAGGTCAGAGTTTCTGCCGCTTCCGGGACTCAGTCGATGCTTTTGGCAGAGATGAGCTCATCTCAGAACTGAGCTCCGGTGTTTTACGTCGCGGACGGAGCGGAAGTAGAAAATACTTCGTTACTTTGGGTCCTGTGAATACTCGCTTTGGGTTTGTTGCAGTTGTGCTCTTGAGTTACTGGTAACGCGTTACTCAGCTCCTTATGTTGCGTAAAGCTGCTCTTTCCCGCGCAGTCTGATCCTAACAGAAGGCGGTTCCTCAGACCTGCAGGTTGGTCCTCAAGAAGGAGGTTCTGCTGCTGGACCTCACAGGGTTCTGTAGTGTTTCCTGAAGGTTCTATCTCAGATGTGTTGGTTCTGCTTAGTCCTGGTCCTGAAGATCTACCTGCCTGCCAGGGTTCTGGCCCTGATGCTGATTACCTGGATCAGGTGTGTTCAGTCAATAAAAAAATGAAGACTCACCTGAGACAGCCAATCAGGAGACAGAACCGTGAGGCAGGTCGACTGGCAGATCTGGACTGGGCAGACCTGGACTGACCTGGACCGGGCAGACCTGGACCTGGGGGGACATCCACTTGAATTCATGGTTGTTTTATTGGGACAGAGGTTTGCCACAGAAACGGCTCCCAGAGTTCTCCACAGCCGGTTGTAAGTTTCTGGAGGTCTCCACAGGTGAAGCCCCACCATGATCCGGCTGAAGAGCGAGGACCTCCACTGAGAAGCTCGGCGCCATGGGGACGACCACGAGCGAGCCGTGCATTTACGACAAACTGTCGGAGAGTATCGACATCCTGCGGCAGTCGGGCTACCGCTACGGCATGTCTGAGAGGGAGATCGAGAAGTTCATCAAGCAGGTTCTGGAGACCAACGAGCCCCGCAGAGAACCCCCCCAGTTCCCCATCCTGAGAGCCACCATCAAGGTGAAGCAGCCACGCCCCCAAACAATGATGACATCATCACTTCACGCCTGCAAACACCGGATCAGTCCAGGATCTGATTCACCTGTTGAGCACCTGTGTGTCTGTGTGCAGGTTGTTCTGGCCGCGGTTCTCCTGCTCCTGGTGGTTCTGGCCTTCACCTACCCGCAGAGCCCCCCCCCACTGGGCCTGGTCGGTCTGGGTTGTTCTAACTGGTCTTCTCCTCTCAGCCACGTCCGTCTGCTGTCCTTACCCATCGCTAAGAAGTACAACCTGCAGGGTGAGACGCAGTTCCTCTGGATCCTGCAGGTTCTCTGGATCCTGCAGGTTCTCTGGATCCTGCAGGTTCTCTGGATCCTGCAGGTTCTCTGGATCCTGTAGGTTCTCTGGATCCTTCAGGTTCTCTGGATCCTGCAGGTTCTCTGGATCCTGCAGGTTCTCTGGATCCTGCAGGTTCTCTGGATCCTGCAGGTTCTCTGGATCCTGCAGGTTCTCTGGATCCTTCAGGTTCTCTGGATCCTGCAGGTTCTCTGGATCCTGCAGGTTCTCTGGATCCTGTAGGTTCTCTGGATCCTTCAGGTTCTCTGGATCCTGCAGGTTCTCTGGATCCTGCAGGTTCTCTGGATCCTGCAGGTTCTCTGGATCCTGCAGGTTCTCTGGATCCTTCAGGTTCTCTGGATCCTGCAGGTTCTCTGGATCCTGCAGGTTCTCTGGATCCTGTAGGTTCTCTGGATCCTTCAGGTTCTCTGGATCCTGCAGGTTCTCTGGATCCTGCAGGTTCTCTGGATCCTGCAGGTTCTCTGGATCCTGCAGGTTCTCTGGATCCTTCAGGTTCTCTGGATCCTGCAGGTTCTCTGGATCCTGCAGGTTCTCTGGATCCTGCAGGTTCTCTGGATCCTGCAGGTTCTCTGGATCCTGCAGGTTCTCTGGATCCTGCAGGTTCTCTGGATCCTGTAGGTTCTCTGGATCCTTCAGGTTCTCTGGATCCTGCAGGTTCTCTGGATCCTGCAGGTTCTCTGGATCCTGCAGGTTCTCTGGATCCTGCAGGTTCTCTCGATCCCTGTAGGTTCTCTGGATCCTGCAGGTTCTCTGGATCCTGTAGGTTCTCTGGATCCTGCAGGTTCTCTGGATCCTGCAGGTTCTCTGGATCCCTGCAGGTTCTCTGGATCCCTGCAGGTTCTCTGGATCCTGCAGGTTCTCTGGATCCCTGCAGGTTCTCTGGATCCCTGCAGGTTCTCTGGATCCCTGCAGGTTCTCTGGATCCCTGTAGGTTCTCTGGATCCTGCAGGTTCTCTGGATCCTGCAGGTTCTCCACATTGACGTGTTCTTCAGGACCATCACGTCCAACTCCATGTTCTGCAGGTTTCCATGAGTGGTGGAGCGCCGGATCTCTCAGGCAGAGTCTGGTCAACTGCTCCGGATGCGCCGACATCTCCTCGGTGCTGGAAGTCCCAGAAAGCCTCCGGGGGACGGTGGCGCTGCGGCGGGGCCCCCAGCTCATCCTGCTGAAGGTCCAGCATCTGGCAGTACCGGTTCTGAATGGGTCCGTAGTGGGAAACTGCGTTTTGTTCCTGGGGGGCTCATTCTGTCTGTCTGTCTGCAGGGGGGGGAGTCCCTGAGCATCCAGAGGCAGCAGCTGGAGGAGCTCTACCTGGCCCATTCAGGCTCCATGTCCATCCTGCTGGAGGTGGAGGACGGTCTGCAGAACCAGTACAATGGACTCCCTGTAGGACCGGCCAACTTCACGCTGCTCTGGTTAGTGTTCAGACCGAAGAGGTGGGGGTGGAGGTGATGGGGGTGGACTTTGTTCCATGGTGGACCCTCCTGCTGCAGGTCTTCCTCATAAATGTTGGAGAAACATCTTCGTCATTTTTCTCTGTGGTTGAAGCCCCTCCTCCCCCTAAAGCAGCACTGTGATTGGTCAGAAACTCCTCCAGGAGTCACGTGTCTGTTCCTGCAGGAGGTTCCGCTCTGGAACCAGGGAGAAGGTTCTGCGCTGGCTCTTCCCAAAGGCTGAACTCTGCCCCCTGCTGGACAGCGCCGGGACCATCCTGCAGCGCTGCCTGGTGACCCACAGCACCAGCTCCCAGAGCAAGGTGACCTCCTGCTCCCCACGGAGCGCCGGGCCGTGGAACGGCGGGCAGGTGGACTCTGCTGTGACCACATCCGTCTTGTTGCAGGGGGTGGGGGTGTTGGGCTGGCTGGTGGTGGGCGAGGGGCTGCCGACCGTTCGAGTCCTGCCCGTCCCTCGCTGTCAGAAGCACTGCAGCTCCTTCAACCTGTGGCTGACCCCCGGAGACATGGGTAACCTGAAGACCCCGTCACATGACCTCAGGTGTGTTTCACGCTGACCTCTCTGCTCTGACCTCTGCAGTGTACGCCGACCCTCGATACTGGCAGATGGAGCTCTTCCCGGGCCAAGGCCAGAACATCATCTGTGACGGCTCCGCCTTCTAGCCGCCATGTGGGGGCGGGGCTGGGAATGTCTGTCTGTCTGTTGGCTTTGTGTTTCTGCACATGGATGCCTTATATTTGCTGAATAAATGTAAAGGTAGTTTTGGGGAACGGCGCTCCGGGTGTCTGTGATCCTGATGGAGGAGCCGGTGGAGCTGAAGACGAAACATTTCAGTCCTGAGATGCAGATCCGCGGCGCTTTCTACCAAACATTCTCGTGACAGAGGTTTTAACGTTTGACCACGCCCCAAGCTTTGTTTAACCACGCCCCACCAATCACAAACACTTTCAGGAAACTAAATCCATTTTAAAGTTCTGTAACAGACGCGACCGACTCGGTTCCATTTAGACAAACCCGTGATAAGCAGCAGAACATTAGGAACACGTGGATAATTCCACCTTAAGACGAGAGACGTTCTTCGTCAGGAAGGAACCAAAAGATGAAGAAGAACCCGTCCATGGAAAGGTTTGGACCGTCAGAACCGGCTGGAGCTGATGGGATGACGTCTGTAGAATAACATGATCCCGCTGTGCTTCATCCGATCAGAACAGATCGGACCCGTTTGAGCGTGTTGGCCGGCCTTCACGGATTCAGATGGTTCAGGACGTCCAGAAATGAAAAGCCAGAAGAGTCTGCATGAATATTCAGACCTTTAGCTAAAGGGGGGAGGTGGAGAAACACCACCTGTTAGGTTTGTGGCTGTCCGCTCTCGCCGTCCTCAAGGCAAAAAGGCTTTTTTATTATTCAGTCAGGGAAGATGAAAACATCCAAGAGACGTCATTAGAATGTGGGTTTGTGTCCAGTCTGCATCTGGTGGCTCCAGAACAGAAAGAACAGAGACTAAAGTCAAAAACAGGCCTGCTGCTGACCTCTGCACATATGTTACTGAGGGCAGGAATCAAGCATTTCTGCAGTACAATATACATGTACATATGGAACCCATTAAATGCAGAATAAAGAGAACATAGAAAATATAATAGAACCCTGTTCACCTCCTCAAGCGTCCAGAGGAAAGTTTGTGGAAAAATCTGCAAACTGGGGCCTCATTTCTAAAGCTTTGCGTAGGATTTGCGTCAGAAGTGGCGTACGGATGAAACATAGGACGTGCGTACGCACAGAAATATTCGGAGTTATAAAACCGTGCGCACGTACATCCTACGCATCTTTCCCTTTATAAATCACAACCAATTCTAAATGCAGCGCAGCTTTAGCGGCCTCATGACACGCCCATAGTTGCCCATAAATAGTCCGTGAAACGCCCACAAATGGATATTCATTGATTGGGAAACCACGGCAAACACCGAGAGAAAATGAAAAAAACGTAACTTCACTCAATGTGAAGTAGAAGTTATCGTTGGCGAGGTGGAAAAGAGGAGGAAAGTGTTGTTTGGAGGGCACAGTGTGGGCATTACTAATGCCAAAAAGGCACGTGAGTGGCAGACGGTGGCAGACGCCGTAAATGCTGAAGACTCACAACCTCGGACCGTGGCCGAAATAAAAAAGAAATGGTCGGACATCAAAGTCTAGGCAGAAAAACGTCTGGCGCCAGATGCACCGGGTGACACGCGTGGTTCCTCCGAGTGCTCCTCTGTAACGCCGGGCCCAAAACCCGCAGAGGTCCAACAGGACGGCTGGAGGAAGTCTGAACCGGCTCATCAGCCACTCGTCCTCGTTTGCCAGCAAGTCTTCTTGTTGTCTAAAGATGCGTTCACTCCAAATTCTTCCATTTGCCACATCTTCTAAGAGCGCAAGATCAGCCATTGTGCGTCATTACGCATTGTGATGGGGCATTTTATTTCCATCCATTTAATTACATCTGAAAAGCTACAGATGTCGGGAATAATCGACGTGGAAATGGGAAATTGATCAGCAGATGTAATTTCTTGTTGCTTTCTGAATGGTTGAGACATACGCCATACATTGTTTTATCAAAAATAAACAAACTAAAGGCATATGCATGAATACCATAATCATAAGTTTGTTCCGTTTATTAACGTTCCTGATGGATCACAGAGGGAAGGTCAGAACATCTGGAGGTTCTGTGTAACCAGACCGTGTTCCCACGCAGAACCATCAGAGGGATTTCAACCTGCAGCAAAAAGGTTCTGGTCTTCAGAACTTTGTTTCTGCAGAACCATCTTCATGTCTCCACGTCTGTCAGCCAATCAGAGGACAGTTTACAATTACAGAGAAACAGCTGTTAGTGTGACAATAGAATCATGACCATCCTATTAGAGCACTGTGGGCGGAGCTCCAGACTCAGATGTCATTGGCCCCTCCCCCACAGAGCTGGACCAGGAGGTCCTGTGAGGTCAGGACAGGTCAACCTTCCATAAAAGTGCTGCGGGGGGGGTCACGTGGATCCGGCCAGCAGGGGGGACGTTTCTGAGGCGCCGTTCAGACGGGACGCCACGGCGCCCGCGTGAGGACCACTGTACAGGTGGCTGCTCAGCAGGTCGACCTCGGCCCGCAGCTGGATTTTCTATAAGAAGAAACGGAGAAAAACAGGAAAGATCAGAACATCTGTGTTCTCACACGTTCCTCCAGACCGGATCAGAACCTCCAGAATGGAGCAGAACGTTACCTGGAAGTCTCTGATGTAGGTGAGGAAGAAGCTGATGAAGGACAACGCCAGAGACCACTCAGACACGGTGCTGATGATGTGCGGCGTGTAACCCTGAGGAGGACAGACATCTGTCACGGCTGTGTCTGTAACGTCTAACCACCGCGGTCTGATGGGAGAACGTTCAGGGGTCTGACCACTTCTCCCGGGGTCCAGTGAAGTTTGCGAGGAACGTCCACGCCGGGCAGACTGCTGTACATGATGACGGACGACACGAACACGGAGCTGCTGTCAAGGACCCATTTACCGCTTCCACCCCCTCCCCCAACCCCACCCCCCATTCAAGGATACTGCTGATGATGCTGCCCACGGTCCAAATCCCAATGCTGAGCCGGACCAGGAACACGGTTCTGCTGTGGACGCGGGGCTGCATGCGGAGCGACAGCGCCGTCTGGACCATGATGTAGACCGCCCCGAACCCGAAGGTCAGCACCGCCCCCACCAGGTGCATGGAGAACAGCGTAGTCTTCTGCTGACGACACATCGCTGCTGCTGAGGACTGCAGCCACACCTGTGCACAGGTGGCAGCAGCGGCTCTCACCTGGAAGTTGGCCACCACGCACATGCCGAAGGAGCTGATGAGGCCCAGCAGGAGTCCAGACACGTTCAGCCTCCTCAGACGCAGGTCCTCCTGTCCGTCCAGAGCCTCCACCTGTTTGTACCGCACGTACATCGTGGCCACGCCTGCAGACGCCACAGGGTCAGTGAGTGACAGGTGATAGGACGTCTGAGAACGTTCAGTAAATGTTGTGGACGCCTGAGAACGTATGGGAAACGTTCAGGACGCCTGAGAACATTTGGGACGCCTGAGAACGTTTGGGACGCCTGAGAACGTATGGGAAACGTTCAGGACGCCTGAGAACATTCGTGGCGTTCAGGACGCCTGAAAACATTTGGGACGCCTGAGAACGTTTGGGAAACGTTCAGGACGCCTGAGAACATTCGTGGCGTTCGAAACGCCTGAGAACGTATGGGAAACGTTCAGGACGCCTGAGAACATTCGTGGCGTTCGGGACGCCTGAGAAAGTTTGGGACACCTGAGAACATTCGTGATGTTTGGGACGCCTGACAATGTTTGGGACGCCTGAGAATGTTTGGGACGCCTGAGAATGTTTGGGACGCCTGAGAACGTATGGGAAACGTTTGGGACGCCTGAGAACGTTTGGGACGCCTGAGAATGTTTGGGACGCCTGAGAACGTTTGGGACGCCTGAGAACGTTTGGGACACCTGAGAACATTCGTGATGTTTGGGACGCCTGACAATGTTTGGGAAACGTTCAGGACGCCTGAGAACATTCGTGACGTTCGGGACGCCTGAGAACATTTGGGACGCCTGACAACGTTTGGGAAACGTTTGGGACGCCTGAGAACATTCGTGATCTTCAGGACGCCTGAGAACGTTTGGGACACCTGTGAACATTCGTGATGTTTGGGACGCCTGACAATGTTTGGGAAACGTTCAGGACGCCTGAGAACATTCGTGACGTTCGGGACGCCTGAGAACATTTGGGACGCCTGACAACGTTTGGGAAACGTTTGGGACGCCTGAGAACGTTTGGGAAACGTTTGGGACGCCTGACAATATTTGGGAAACGTTCGGGACGCCTGACAACTTTTGGGACGCCTGAGAATGTTTGGGACGCCTGATAACGTTTGGGAAACGTTTGGGACGCCTGAGAATGTATGGGACGCCTGAGAACGTTTGGGACGCCTGAGAACGTTTGGGACGCCTGAGAATGTATGGGAAACGTTTGGGACGCCTGAGAATGTTTGGGACGCCTGAGAATGTTTGGGACGCCTGAGAATGTATGGGAAACGTTTGGGACGCCTGAGAACGTTTGGGACGCCTGAGAACGTTTGGGACGCCTGAGAACGTTTGGGACGCCTGAGAATGTTTGGGACGCCTGAGAACGTTTGGGACGCCTGAGAATGTATGGGAAACGTTTGGGACGCCTGAGAACGTTTGGGACGCCTGAGAACGTTTGGGACGCCTGAGAACGTTTGGGACGCCTAAGAATGTTTGGGACGCCTGAGAATGTATGGGAAACGTTTGGGACGCCTGAGAACGTTTGGGACGCCTGAGAATGTTTGGGACGCCTGAGAACGTTTGGGACGCCTGAGAATGTATGGGAAACGTTTGGGACGCCTGAGAACGTTTGGGACGCCTGAGAACGTTTGGGACGCCTGAGAACGTTTGGGACGCCTGAGAACGTTTGGGACACCTGAGAATGTTTGGGACGCCTGAGAATGTATGGGAAACGTTTGGGACGCCTGAGAACGTTTGGGACGCCTGAGAATGTTTGGGACGCCTGATAACGTTTGGGAAACGTTTGGGACGCCTGAGAATGTATGGGACGCCTGAGAACGTTTGGGACGCCTGAGAATGTTTGGGAAACGTTTGGGACGCCTGAGAATGTATGGGACGCCTGAGAACGTTTGGGACGCCTGAGAATGTATGGGAAACGTTTGGGACGCCTGAGAACGTTTGGGACGCCTGAGAATGTTTGGGACGCCTGATAACGTTTGGGAAACGTTTGGGACGCCTGAGAATGTATGGGACGCCTGAGAACGTTTGGGACGCCTGAGAATGTTTGGGACGCCTGAGAACGTTTGGGAAACGTTTGGGACGCCTGAGAACGTTTGGGAAACGTTTGGGACGCCTGACAATATTTGGGAAACGTTCGGGACGCCTGACAACTTTTGGGACGCCTGAGAATGTTTGGGACGCCTGATAACGTTTGGGAAACGTTTGGGATGCCTGAGAATGTATGGGACGCCTGAGAACGTTTGGGACGCCTGAGAACGTTTGGGACGCCTGAGAATGTATGGGAAACGTTTGGGACGCCTGAGAATGTTTGGGACGCCTGAGAATGTATGGGAAACGTTTGGGACGCCTGAGAACGTTTGGGACGCCTGAGAACGTTTGGGACACCTGAGAACGTTTGGGACGCCTGAGAACGTTTAGGACGCCTGAGAATGTATGGGAAACGTTTGGGACGCCTGAGAATGTTTGGGACGCCTGAGAATGTATGGGAAACGTTTGGGACGCCTGAGAACGTTTGGGACGCCTGAGAATGTTTGGGACGCCTGAGAACGTTTGGGACGCCTGAGAATGTATGGGAAATGTTTGGGACGCCTGAGAACGTTTGGGACGCCTGAGAATGTATGGGAAACGTTTGGGACGCCTGAGAACGTTTGGGACGCCTGAGAACGTTTGGGACGCCTGAGAACGTTTGGGACACCTGAGAATGTTTGGGACGCCTGAGAATGTATGGGAAACGTTTGGGACGCCTGAGAATGTATGGGAAACGTTTGGGACGCCTGAGAATGTTTGGGACGCCTGAGAATGTATGGGAAACGTTTGGGACGCCTGAGAACGTTTGGGACGCCTGAGAACGTTTGGGACACCTGAGAACGTTTGGGACGCCTGAGAACGTTTAGGACGCCTGAGAATGTATGGGAAACGTTTGGGACGCCTGAGAATGTTTGGGACGCCTGAGAATGTATGGGAAACGTTTGGGACGCCTGAGAACGTTTGGGACGCCTGAGAATGTTTGGGACGCCTGAGAACGTTTGGGACGCCTGAGAATGTATGGGAAATGTTTGGGACGCCTGAGAACGTTTGGGACGCCTGAGAATGTATGGGAAACGTTTGGGACGCCTGAGAACGTTTGGGACGCCTGAGAACGTTTGGGACGCCTGAGAACGTTTGGGACGCCTGAGAACGTTTGGGACACCTGAGAATGTTTGGGACGCCTGAGAATGTATGGGAAACGTTTGGGACGCCTGAGAACGTTTGGGACGCCTGAGAATGTTTGGGATGCCTGAGAATGTTTGGGACGCATGAGAATGTATGGGACGCCTGAGAACGTTTGGGACGCCTGAGAACGTTTGGGACGCCTGAGAATGTATGGGACGCCTGAGAACGTTTGGGACGCCTGAGAACGTTTGGGACGCCTGAGAATGTATGGGAAACGTTTGGGACGCCTGAGAATGTTTGGGACGCCTGAGAATGTTTGGGACGCCTGAGAATGTTTGGGACGCCTGAGAATGTATGGGAAACGTTTGGGACGCCTGAGAACGTTTGGGACGCCTGAGAACGTTTGGGACGCCTGATAACGTTTGGGAAACGTTTGGGACGCCTGAGAATGTTTGGGACGCCTGAGAACGTTTGGGACGCCTGAGAATGTATGGGAAACGTTTGGGACGCCTGAGAACGTTTGGGACGCCTGAGAACGTTTGGGACGCCTGAGAACGTTTGGGAAACGTTTGGGACGCCTGAGAATGTATGGGACGCCTGAGAACGTTTGGGACGCCTGAGAATGTATGGGAAACGTTTGGGACGCCTGAGAACGTTTGGGACGCCTGAGAACGTTTGGGACGCCTGAGAACGTTTGGGACGCCTGAGAATGTTTGGGACGCCTGAGAATGTATGGGAAACGTTTGGGACGCCTGAGAACGTTTGGGACGCCTGATAACGTTTGGGAAACGTTTGGGACGCCTGAGAATGTATGGGACGCCTGAGAACGTTTGGGACGCCTGAGAATGTTTGGGACGCCTGAGAATGTATGGGAAACGTTTGGGACGCCTGAGAACGTTTGGGACGCCTGAGAATGTATGGGAAACGTTTGGGACGCCTGAGAATGTTTGGGACGCCTGAGAATGTTTGGGACGCCTGAGAATGTACGGGAAACGTTTGGGACGCCTGAGAACGTTTGGGACGCCTGAGAACGTTTGGGACGCCTGATAACGTTTGGGAAACGTTTGGGACGCCTGATAACGTTTGGGAAACGTTTGGGACGCCTGATAACGTTTGGGAAACGTTTGGGACGCCTGAGAACGTTTGGGACGCCTGAGAATGTTTGGGACGCCTGAGAATGTATGGGAAACGTTTGGGACGCCTGAGAACGTTTGGGACGCCTGAGAATGTATGGGAAACGTTTGGGACGCCTGAGAATGTTTGGGACGCCTGAGAACGTTTGGGACGCCTGATAACGTTTGGGAAACGTTTGGGACGCCTGATAACGTTTGGGAAACGTTTGGGACGCCTGAGAACGTTTGGGACGCCTGAGAATGTTTGGGACGCCTGAGAATGTATGGGAAACGTTTGGGACGCCTGAGAACGTTTGGGACGCCTGAGAATGTTTGGGACGCCTGATAACGTTTGGGAAACGATTGGGACGCCTGATAACGTTTGGGAAACGTTTGGGACGCCTGAGAACGTTTGGGACGCCTGAGAATGTTTGGGACGCCTGAGAATGTATGGGAAACGTTTGGGACGCCTGAGAACGTTTGGGACGCCTGAGAATGTTTGGAAAACGTTCGGGAGGCCTGAGAACATTCGTGGCGTACGGGACGCCTGAGAACGTTTGGGACGCCTGAGAATGTTTGGGACGCCTGAGAATGTTTGGGACGCCTGAGAACGTTTGGGACGCCTGAGAATGTTTGGGACGCCTGAGAATGTTTGGGACGCCTGAGAATGTTTGGAAAACGTTCGGGAGGCCTGAGAACATTCGTGGCGTACGGGACGCCTGAGAATGTTTGGGACGCCTGAGAATGTTTGGGACGCCTGAGAATGTTTGGGACGCCTGAGAATGTATGGGAAACGTTTGGGACGCCTGACAACGTTTGGGACGCCTGAGAATGTACGGGAAACGTTTGGGACGCCTGAGAACGTTTGGGACGCCTGAGAACGTTTGGGACGCCTGAGAACGTTTGGGACGCCTGAGAACGTTTGGGACGCCTGAGAATGTTTGGGACGCCTGAGAATGTATGGGAAACGTTTGGGACGCCTGAGAACGTTTGGGACGCCTGAGAATGTATGGGAAACGTTTGGGACGCCTGAGAACGTTTGGGACGCCTGAGAATGTTTGGGACGCCTGATAACGTTTGGGAAACGTTTGGGACGCCTGAGAATGTTTGGGACGCCTGAGAATGTTTGGGACGCCTGAGAATGTTTGGGACGCCTGAGAATGTATGGGAAACGTTTGGGACGCCTGAGAACGTTTGGGACGCCTGAGAACGTTTGGGACGCCTGAGAACGTTTGGGACGCCTGAGAACGTTTGGGACGCCTGAGAACGTTTGGGACGCCTGAGAATGTTTGGGACGCCTGAGAATGTATGGGAAACGTTTGGGACGCCTGAGAACGTTTGGGACGCCTGAGAATGTATGGGAAACGTTTGGGACGCCTGAGAACGTTTGGGACGCCTGAGAATGGATGGGAAACGTTTGGGTCGCCTGAGAATGTTTGGGACGCCTGAGAATGTTTGGGACGCCTGAGAACGTTTGGGACGACTGAGAATGTATGGGAAACGTTTGGGACGCCTGAGAACGTTTGGGACGCCTGAGAACGTTTGGGACACCTGAGAACGTTTGGGACGCCTGAGAATGTATGGGACGCCTGAGAACGTTTGGGACGCCTGAGAATGTATGGGAAACGTTTGGGACGCCTGAGAACGTTTGGGACGCCTGAGAACGTTTGGGACGCCTGAGAACGTTTGGGACGCCTGAGAATGTTTGGGACGCCTGAGAATGTATGGGAAACGTTTGGGACGCCTGAGAACGTTTGGGACGCCTGAGAACGTTTGGGACGCCTGAGAATGTTTGGGACGCTTGAGAATGTATGGGACGCCTGAGAACGTTTGGGACGCCTGAGAATGTATGGGAAACGTTTGGGACGCCTGAGAACGTTTGGGACGCCTGAGAACGTTTGGGACGCCTGAGAACGTTTGGGACGCCTGAGAATGTTTGGGACGCCTGAGAATGTATGGGAAACGTTTGGGACGCCTGAGAACGTTTGGGACGCCTGAGAATGTATGGGAAACGTTTGGGACGCCTGAGAACGTTTGGGACGCCTGAGAATGTTTGGGACGCCTGAGAACGTTTGGGACGCCTGAGAATGTTTGGGACGCCTGAGAATGTATGGGACGCCTGAGAACGTTTGGGACGCCTGAGAATGTATGGGAAACGTTTGGGACGCCTGAGAACGTTTGGGACGCCTAAGAATGTTTGGGACGCCTGAGAATGTTTGGGACGCCTGAGAATGTATGGGACGCCTGAGAATGTATGGGAAACGTTTGGGACGCCTGAGAATGTTTGGGACGCCTGAGAACGTTTGGGACGCCTGAGAACGTTTGGGACGCCTGAGAATGTATGGGACGCCTGAGAACGTTTGGGACGCCTGAGAACGTTTGGGACGCCTGAGAACGTTTGGGACGCCTGAGAATGTATGGGACGCCTGAGAACGTTTGGGACGCCTGAGAACGTTTGGGACGCCTGAGAATGTATGGGAAACGTTTGGGACGCCTGAGAATGTTTGGGACGCCTGAGAATGTTTTGGACGCCTGAGAATGTATGGGAAACGTTTGGGACGCCTGAGAACGTTTGGGACGCCTGAGAACGTTTGGGACGCCTGATAACGTTTGGGAAACGTTTGGGACGCCTGAGAATGTTTGGGACGCCTGAGAACGTTTGGGACGCCTGAGAATGTTTGGGACGCCTGAGAATGTATGGGAAACGTTTGGGACGCCTGGGAACGTTTGGGACGCCTGAGAACGTTTGGGAAACGTTTGGGACGCCTGAGAATGTATGGGACGCCTGAGAACGTTTGGGACGCCTGAGAATGTATGGGAAACGTTTGGGACGCCTGGGAACGTTTGGGACGCCTGAGAACGTTTGGGACGCCTGAGAACGTTTGGGACGCCTGAGAATGTATGGGAAACGTTTGGGACGCCTGAGAATGTTTGGGACGCCTGAGAATGTATGGGAAACGTTTGGGACGCCTGAGAACGTTTGGGACGCCTGAGAATGTTTGGGACGCCTGAGAACGTTTGGGACGCCTGAGAATGTTTGGGACGCCTGAGAATGTATGGGACGCCTGAGAACGTTTGGGACGCCTGAGAATGTATGGGAAACGTTTGGGACGCCTGAGAACGTTTGGGACGCCTGAGAATGTTTGGGACGCCTGAGAATGTTTGGGACGCCTGAGAATGTATGGGACGCCTGAGAATGTATGGGAAACGTTTGGGACGCCTGAGAATGTTTGGGACGCCTGAGAACGTTTGGGACGCCTGAGAACGTTTGGGACGCCTGAGAATGTATGGGACGCCTGAGAACGTTTGGGACGCCTGAGAACGTTTGGGACGCCTGAGAATGTATGGGACGCCTGAGAACGTTTGGGACGCCTGAGAACGTTTGGGACGCCTGAGAATGTATGGGAAACGTTTGGGACGCCTGAGAATGTTTGGGACGCCTGAGAATGTTTTGGACGCCTGAGAATGTATGGGAAACGTTTGGGACGCCTGAGAACGTTTGGGACGCCTGAGAACGTTTGGGACGCCTGATAACGTTTGGGAAACGTTTGGGACGCCTGAGAATGTTTGGGACGCCTGAGAACGTTTGGGACGCCTGAGAATGTTTTGGACGCCTGAGAATGTATGGGAAACGTTTGGGACGCCTGAGAACGTTTGGGACGCCTGAGAACGTTTGGGACGCCTGATAACGTTTGGGAAACGTTTGGGACGCCTGAGAACGTTTGGGACGCCTGAGAACGTTTGGGAAACGTTTGGGACGCCTGAGAATGTATGGGACGCCTGAGAACGTTTGGGACGCCTGAGAATGTATGGGAAACGTTTGGGACGCCTGAGAACGTTTGGGACGCCTGAGAACGTTTGGGACGCCTGAGAACGTTTGGGACGCCTGAGAACGTTTGGGACGCCTGAGAATGTTTGGGACGCCTGAGAATGTTTGGAAAACGTTCGGGAGGCCTGAGAACATTCGTGGCGTACGGGACGCCTGAGAACGTTTGGGACGCCTGAGAACGTTTGGGACGCCTGAGAATGTTTGGGACGCCTGAGAACGTTTGGGACGCCTGAGAACGTTTGGGACGCCTGAGAATGTTTGGGACGCCTGAGAATGTTTGGGACGCCTGAGAATGTTTGGAAAACGTTCGGGAGGCCTGAGAACATTCGTGGCGTACGGGACGCCTGATAATGTTTGGGACGCCTGAGAATGTTTGGGACGCCTGAGAATGTATGGGAAACGTTTGGGACGCCTGGGAACGTTTGGGACGCCTGAGAACGTTTGGGACGCCTGAGAACGTTTGGGACGCCTGAGAATGTATGGGAAACGTTTGGGACGCCTGAGAATGTTTGGGACGCCTGAGAATGTATGGGAAACGTTTGGGACGCCTGAGAACGTTTGGGACGCCTGAGAATGTTTGGGACGCCTGAGAACGTTTGGGACGCCTGAGAATGTTTGGGACGCCTGAGAATGTATGGGACGCCTGAGAACGTTTGGGACGCCTGAGAATGTATGGGAAACGTTTGGGACGCCTGAGAACGTTTGGGACGCCTGAGAATGTTTGGGACGCCTGAGAATGTTTGGGACGCCTGAGAATGTATGGGACGCCTGAGAATGTATGGGAAACGTTTGGGACGCCTGAGAATGTTTGGGACGCCTGAGAACGTTTGGGACGCCTGAGAACGTTTGGGACGCCTGAGAATGTATGGGACGCCTGAGAACGTTTGGGACGCCTGAGAACGTTTGGGACGCCTGAGAATGTATGGGACGCCTGAGAACGTTTGGGACGCCTGAGAACGTTTGGGACGCCTGAGAATGTATGGGAAACGTTTGGGACGCCTGAGAATGTTTGGGACGCCTGAGAATGTTTTGGACGCCTGAGAATGTATGGGAAACGTTTGGGACGCCTGAGAACGTTTGGGACGCCTGAGAACGTTTGGGACGCCTGATAACGTTTGGGAAACGTTTGGGACGCCTGAGAATGTTTGGGACGCCTGAGAACGTTTGGGACGCCTGAGAATGTTTTGGACGCCTGAGAATGTATGGGAAACGTTTGGGACGCCTGAGAACGTTTGGGACGCCTGAGAACGTTTGGGACGCCTGATAACGTTTGGGAAACGTTTGGGACGCCTGAGAACGTTTGGGACGCCTGAGAACGTTTGGGAAACGTTTGGGACGCCTGAGAATGTATGGGACGCCTGAGAACGTTTGGGACGCCTGAGAATGTATGGGAAACGTTTGGGACGCCTGAGAACGTTTGGGACGCCTGAGAACGTTTGGGACGCCTGAGAACGTTTGGGACGCCTGAGAACGTTTGGGACGCCTGAGAATGTTTGGGACGCCTGAGAATGTTTGGAAAACGTTCGGGAGGCCTGAGAACATTCGTGGCGTACGGGACGCCTGAGAACGTTTGGGACGCCTGAGAACGTTTGGGACGCCTGAGAATGTTTGGGACGCCTGAGAACGTTTGGGACGCCTGAGAACGTTTGGGACGCCTGAGAATGTTTGGGACGCCTGAGAATGTTTGGGACGCCTGAGAATGTTTGGAAAACGTTCGGGAGGCCTGAGAACATTCGTGGCGTACGGGACGCCTGATAATGTTTGGGACGCCTGAGAATGTTTGGGACGCCTGAGAATGTTTGGGACGCCTGAGAATGTATGGGAAACGTTTGGGACGCCTGAGAACGTTTGGGACGCCTGAGAATGTATGGGAAACGTTTGGGACGCCTGAGAACGTTTGGGACGCCTGAGAACGTTTGGGACGCCTGAGAACGTTTGGGACGCCTGAGAACGTTTGGGACGCCTGAGAATGTTTGGGACGCCTGAGAATGTTTGGGACGCCTGAGAATGTTTGGGACGCCTGATAACGTTTGGGAAACGTTTGGGACGCCTGAGAATGTTTGGGACGCCTGAGAACGTTTGGGACGCCTGAGAACGTTTGGGACGCCTGAGAATGTTTGGGACGCCTGAGAACGTTTGGGACGCTTGAGAATGTTTGGGACGCCTGAGAATGTTTGGGACGCCTGAGAACGTTTGGGACGCCTGAAAATGTTTGGGACGCCTGATAACGTTTGGGAAACGTTTGGGACGCCTGAGAATGTTTGGGACGCCTGAGAATGTTTGGGACGCCTGAGAATGTATGGGAAACGTTTGGGACGCCTGAGAACGTTTGGGACGCCTGAGAACGTTTGGGACGCCTGAGAATGTTTGGGACGCCTGAGAATGTTTGGGACGCCTGAGAATGTATGGGAAACGTTTGGGACGCCTGAGAACGTTTGGGACGCCTGAGAATGTATGGGAAACGTTTGGGACGCCTGAGAACGTTTGGGACGCCTGAGAATGTATGGGAAACGTTTGGGACGCCTGAGAATGTTTGGGACGCCTGAGAACGTTTGGGACGCCTGAGAATGTATGAGAACGTTTGGGACGCCTGAGAATGTATGGGAAACGTTTGGGACGCCTGAGAACGTTTGGGACGCCTGAGAACGTTTGGGACGCCTGAGAATGTTTGGGACGCCTGAGAATGTATGGGACGCCTGAGAACGTTTGGGACGCCTGAGAATGTATGGGAAACGTTTGGGACGCCTGAGAACGTTTGGGACGCCTGAGAATGTATGGGAAACGTTTGGGACGCCTGAGAATGTTTGGGACGCCTGAGAACGTTTGGGACGCCTGAGAATGTATGGGAAACGTTTGGGACGCCTGAGAACGTTTGGGACGCCTGAGAACGTTTGGGACGCCTGAGAATGTTTGGGACGCCTGAGAATGTATGGGACGCCTGAGAACGTTTGGGACGCCTGATAACGTTTGGGAAACGTTTGGGACGCCTGAGAATGTATGGGACGCCTGGGAACGTTTGGGACGCCTGAGAACGTTTGGGACGCCTGAGAATGTTTGGGACGCCTGATAACGTTTGGGAAACGTTTGGGACGCCTGAGAATGTATGGGACGCCTGAGAACGTTTGGGACGCCTGAGAATGTATGGGAAACGTTTGGGACGCCTGGGAACGTTTGGGACGCCTGAGAACGTTTGGGACGCCTGAGAACGTTTGGGACGCCTGAGAATGTATGGGAAACGTTTGGGACGCCTGAGAATGTTTGGGACGCCTGAGAATGTTTGGGACGCCTGAGAACGTTTGGGACGCCTGAGAATGTTTGGGACGCCTGAGAATATATGGGACGCCTGAGAACGTTTGGGACGCCTGAGAATGTATGGGAAACGTTTGGGACGCCTGAGAACGTTTGGGACGCCTGAGAATGTTTGGGACGCCTGAGAATGTTTGGGACGCCTGAGAATGTATGGGACGCCTGAGAACGTTTGGGACGCCTGAGAATGTATGGGAAACGTTTGGGACGCCTGAGAATGTTTGGGACGCCTGAGAACGTTTGGGACGCCTGAGAACGTTTGGGACGCCTGAGAATGTATGGGACGCCTGAAAACGTTTGGGACGCCTGAGAACGTTTGGGACGCCTGAGAATGTATGGGAAACGTTTGGGACGCCTGAGAATGTTTGGGACGCCTGAGAATGTTTTGGACGCCTGAGAATGTATGGGAAACGTTTGGGACGCCTGGGAACGTTTGGGACGCCTGAGAACGTTTGGGACGCCTGATAACGTTTGGGAAACGTTTGGGACGCCTGAGAATGTTTGGGACGCCTGAGAACGTTTGGGACGCCTGAGAATGTATGGGAAACGTTTGGGACGCCTGAGAACGTTTGGGACGCCTGAGAACGTTTGGGACGCCTGAGAACGTTTGGGAAACGTTTGGGACGCCTGAGAATGTATGGGAAACGTTTGGGACGCCTGAGAACGTTTGGGACGCCTGAGAACGTTTGGGACGCCTGAGAACGTTTGGGACGCCTGAGAACGTTTGGGACGCCTGAGAATGTTTGGGACGCCTGAGAATGTATGGGAAACGTTTGGGACGCCTGAGAACGTTTGGGACGCCTGAGAACGTTTGGGACGCCTGAGAACGTTTGGGACGCCTGAGAATGTTTGGGACGCCTGAGAATGTTTGGAAAACGTTCGGGAGGCCTGAGAACATTCGTGGCGTACGGGACGCCTGAGAACGTTTGGGACGCCTGAGAATGTTTGGGACGCCTGAGAATGTTTGGGACGCCTGAGAACGTTTGGGACACCTGAGAACGTTTGGGACGCCTGAGAATGTTTGGGACGCCTGAGAATGTTTGGGACGCCTGAGAATGTATGGGAAACGTTTGGGACGCCTGAGAACGTTTGGGACGCCTGAGAATGTATGGGAAACGTTTGGGACGCCTGAGAACGTTTTGGACGCCTGAGAATGTTTGGGACGCCTGATAACGTTTGGGAAACGTTTGGGACGCCTGAGAATGTTTGGGACGCCTGAGAATGTTTGGGACGCCTGAGAATGTTTGGGACGCCTGAGAATGTATGGGAAACGTTTGGGACGCCTGAGAACGTTTGGGACGCCTGAGAACGTTTGGGACGCCTGAGAACGTTTGGGACGCCTGAGAACGTTTGGGACGCCTGAGAATGTATGGGAAACGTTTGGGACGCCTGAGAACGTTTGGGACGCCTGAGAATGTATGGGAAACGTTTGGGACGCCTGAGAATGTTTGGGACGCCTGAGAATGTTTGGGACGCTTGAGAACGTTTGGGACGCCTGAGAATGTATGGGAAACGTTTGGGACGCCTGAGAATGTTTGGGACGCCTGAGAATGTTTGGGACGCCTGAGAATGTTTGGGACGCCTGAGAATGTATGGGACGCCTGAGAACGTTTGGGACGCCTGAGAATGTATGGGAAACGTTTGGGACGCCTGAGAACGTTTGGGACGCCTGAGAACGTTTGGGACGCCTGAGAACGTTTGGGACGCCTGAGAATGTTTGGGACGCCTGAGAATGTATGGGAAACGTTTGGGACGCCTGAGAACGTTTGGGACGCCTGAGAATGTTTGGGACGCCTGATAACGTTTGGGAAACGTTTGGGACGCCTGAGAATGTATGGGACGCCTGAGAACGTTTGGGACGCCTGAGAATGTATGGGAAACGTTTGGGACGCCTGAGAACGTTTGGGACGCCTGAGAACGTTTGGGACGCCTGAGAACGTTTGGGACGCCTGAGAATGTATGGGAAACGTTTGGGACGCCTGAGAATGTTTGGGACGCCTGAGAATGTTTGGGACGCCTGAGAATGTATGGGAAACGTTTGGGACGCCTGAGAACGTTTGGGACGCCTGAGAATGTTTGGGACGCCTGAGAACGTTTGGGACGCCTGAGAATGTTTGGGACGCCTGAGAATGTATGGGACGCCTGAGAACGTTTGGGAAACGTTTGGGACGCCTGAGAATGTTTGGGACGCCTGAGAATGTTTGGGACGCCTGAGAATGTATGGGAAATGTTTGGGACGCCTGGGAATGTTTGGGACGCCTGAGAACGTTTGGGACGCCTGAGAATGTTTGGGACGCCTGAGAATGTTTGGGACGCCTGATAACGTTTGGGAAACGTTTGGGACGCCTGAGAATGTTTGGGACGCCTGATAACGTTTGGGAAACGTTTGGGACGCCTGAGAATGTTTGGGACGCCTGAGAACGTTTGGGACGCCTGAGAATGTATGGGAAACGTTTGGGACGCCTGAGAACGTATGGGACGCCTGAGAATGTTTGGGACGCCTGAGAATGTTTGGGACGCCTGAGAATGTTTGGGACGCCTGATAACGTTTGGGAAACGTTTGGGACGCCTGAGAACGTTTGGGACACCTGAGAACATTCGTGATGTTTGGGACGCCTGACAATGTTTGGGAAACGTTCAGGACGCCTGAGAACATTCGTGATCTTCAGGACGCCTGAGAACGTTTGGGACACCTGAGAACATTCGTGATGTTTGGGACGCCTGACAATGTTTGGGAAACGTTCAGGACGCCTGAGAACATTCGTGACGTTCGGGACGCCGGAGAACATTTGGGACGCCTGACAACGTTTGGGAAACGTTTGGGACGCCTGAGAACGTTTGGGAAACGTTTGGGACGCCTGACAATATTTGGGAAACGTTCGGGACGCCTGACAACTTTTGGGACGCCTGAGAATGTTTGGGACGCCTGATAACGTTTGGGAAACGTTTGGGACGCCTGAGAATGTATGGGACGCCTGAGAACGTTTGGGACGCCTGAGAACGTTTGGGACGCCTGAGAATGTATGGGAAACGTTTGGGACGCCTGAGAATGTTTGGGACGCCTGAGAATGTTTGGGACGCCTGAGAATGTATGGGAAACGTTTGGGACGCCTGAGAACGTTTGGGACGCCTGAGAACGTATGGGACGCCTGAGAACGTTTGGGACGCCTGAGAATGTATGGGAAACGTTTGGGACGCCTGAGAATGTTTGGGACGCCTGAGAATGTTTGGGACGCCTGAGAACGTTTGGGACGCCTGAGAATGTATGGGAAACGTTTGGGACGCCTGAGAACGTTTGGGACGCCTGAGAACGTTTGGGACGCCTGAGAATGTATAGAAACGTTTGGGACGCCTGAGAATGTTTGGGACCCCTGAGAATGTATGGGAAACGTTTGGGACGCCTGAGAACGTTTGGGACGCCTGAGAATGTTTGGGACGCCTGAGAATGTTTGGGACGCCTGAGAACGTTTGGGACGCCTGAGAATGTTTGGGACGCCTGAGAATGTATGGGACGCCTGAGAACGTTTGGGACGCCTGAGAACGTTTGGGACGCCTGAGAACGTTTGGGACGCCTGAGAACGTTTGGGACGCCTGAGAAAGTTTGGGACGCCTGAGAATGTATGGGAAACGTTTGGGACGCCTGAGAACGTTTGGGACGCCTGAGAACGTTTGGGACGCCTGAGAATGTATGGGAAACGTTTGGGACGCCTGAGAATGTTTGGGACCCCTGAGAATGTATGGGAAACGTTTGGGACGCCTGAGAACGTTTGGGACGCCTGAGAATGTTTGGGACGCCTGAGAACGTTTGGGACGCCTGAGAATGTATGGGACGCCTGAGAACGTTTGGGACGCCTGAGAACGTTTGGGACGCCTGAGAACGTTTGGGACGCCTGAGAATGTTTGGGACGCCTGAGAATGTATGGGAAACGTTTGGGACGCCTGAGAACGTTTGGGACGCCTGAGAATGTATGGGAAACGTTTGGGACGCCTGAGAACGTTTGGGACGCCTGAGAATGTATGGGAAACGTTTGGGACGCCTGAGAACGTTTGGGACGCCTGAGAACGTTTGGGACGCCTGATAACGTTTGGGAAACGTTTGGGACGCCTGATAACGTTTGGGAAACGTTTGGGACGCCTGAGAACGTTTGGGACGCCTGAGAATGTTTGGGACGCCTGAGAATGTATGGGAAACGTTTGGGACGCCTGAGAATGTATGGGAAACGTTTGGGACGCCTGAGAACGTTTGGGACGCCTGAGAATGTATGGGAAACGTTTGGGACGCCTGAGAACGTTTGGGACGCCTGAGAACGTTTGGGACGCCTGAGAACGTTTGGGACGCCTGAGAACGTTTGGGACGCCTGAGAACGTTTGGGACGCCTGAGAACGTTTGGGACGCCTGAGAATGTATGGGAAACGTTTGGGACGCCTGAGAACGTTTGGGACGCCTGAGAATGTATGGGAAACGTTTGGGACGCCTGAGAACGTTTGGGACGCCTGAGAACGTTTGGGACGCCTGATAACGTTTGGGACGCCTGATAACGTTTGGGAAACGTTTGGGACGCCTGATAACGTTTGGGAAACGTTTGGGACGCCTGAGAACGTTTGGGACGCCTGAGAATGTTTGGGACGCCTGAGAATGTATGGGAAACGTTTGGGACGCCTGAGAATGTTTGGGACGCCTGAGAATGTATGGGAAACGTTTGGGACGCCTGAGAACGTTTGGGACGCCTGAGAACGTTTGGGACGCCTGAGAACGTTTGGGACGCCTGAGAACGTTTGGGACGCCTGAGAATGTATGGGAAACGTTTGGGACGCCTGAGAACGTTTGGGACGCCTGAGAATGTATGGGAAACGTTTGGGACGCCTGAGAACGTTTGGGACGCCTGAGAATGTTTGGGACGCCTGAGAATGTATGGGAAACGTTTGGGACGCCTGAGAACGTTTGGGACGCCTGAGAACGTTTGGGACGCCTGAGAACGTTTGGGACGCCTGAGAACGTTTGGGACGCCTGAGAATGTTTGGGAAACGTTTGGGACGCCTGATAACGTTTGGGAAACGTTTGGGACGCCTGAGAACGTTTGGGACGCCTGAGAATGTATGGGACGCCTGAGAACGTTTGGGACGCCTGAGAATGTTTGGGACGCCTGAGAATGTATGGGAAACGTTTGGGACGCCTGAGAACGTTTGGGACGCCTGAGAATGTATGGGAAACGTTTGGGACGCCTGAGAATGTTTGGGACGCCTGAGAATGTTTGGGACGCCTGAGAATGTACGGGAAACGTTTGGGACGCCTGAGAACGTTTGGGACGCCTGATAACGTTTGGGAAACGTTTGGGACGCCTGATAACGTTTGGGAAACGTTTGGGACGCCTGAGAACGTTTGGGACGCCTGAGAATGTTTGGGACGCCTGAGAATGTATGGGAAACGTTTGGGACGCCTGAGAACGTTTGGGACGCCTGAGAATGTTTGGGACGCCTGAGAATGTACGGGAAACGTTTGGGACGCCTGAGAACGTTTGGGACGCCTGAGAACGTTTGGGACGCCTGATAACGTTTGGGAAACGTTTGGGACGCCTGATAACGTTTGGGAAACGTTTGGGACGCCTGAGAACGTTTGGGACGCCTGAGAATGTTTGGGACGCCTGAGAATGTACGGGAAACGTTTGGGACGCCTGAGAACGTTTGGGACGCCTGAGAACGTTTGGGACGCCTGATAACGTTTGGGACGCCTGATAACGTTTGGGAAACGTTTGGGACGCCTGAGAACGTTTGGGACGCCTGAGAACGTTTGGGACGCCTGAGAACGTTTGGGACGCCTGAGAACGTTTGGGACGCCTGAGAACGTTTGGGACGCCTGAGAACGTTTGGGACGCCTGAGAACGTTTGGGACGCCTGAGAACGTTTGGGACGCCTGAGAACGTTTGGGACGCCTGATAACGTTTGGGAAACGTTTGGGACGCCTGAGAACATCCGTGATGTTTGGGACGTTTCCCCGTCCAGCTGACAGTTTTGGTGCGAGTGTTACCTAAGAAGGCCGACACGTCCATCATGATGCCAAACACACACCTCTCCGGCGCCGTGGTCCCCGTGTCGCTGCAACACAACAACCTTTGGTCACATGTTCCCCTCCAAAACCGAGTCTTCTGCGGTGCCGCTGTCTGACCTGATGTACGGCACCAGCGGGTCCACGTGTCGCAGCACCACGGCTGTGATGTAGGCAAAGACGAAGGACGCCACCGTCCAGACGACCAGCGCGGCGGGCAGGAGGCAGAGACCCTGCTGGAACCACCACATGTCCGTCCTGCAGCAGAAACGGCATCATCTCCAAACATGGTGAATGTGCAGACACGACGAAGATGAGGATGAAGACTCATGAGCGCCAACAAGCCTCTGCCTTATTGATCTAAGCTGGTATCAAAGAGACTTCTCATCCTCTGAGGGAAAGCAGCTGATCCGATCCAGAACCAGAACCTTTGTGGCAGTTTGTCAAATTACAACGAGAACAGGCACAGAAAAATGTAAACAGCTGTAAAATTAAGTAAAAGAATATACAATAACACAAAAATACAAACTTAAATAAAATGAGATTAAAATAAAAGGAATACTTGGGTTTTAGGAAGATCATGATTATATATATATATATATATATATATATATATATGTGATACTTTGGATTTTCATTGCAGGTTTATTTTCCATGAAGTCTACAGATGACAAAAGCAAAGTTCTTTATGAAATGTGAAAAGATAGTTTGATTTGAAGGAATTTGTGTAAACTGACTTTAGACAAATACATCTAACATCATTTCTGTTTCTTCCTCGTGTAAACTGGATTAGTATCACTTTCACTTCCTCACAGGAGAAAAAAGGAACATCAGCTGATCTCCACAGACTTTTCAACGGGGGGGGGGTCTCTCTGAAAGCTGTTCAGCACCGTGACCGGATGTGGATGACCGTCATGATTCAAGTCACTTTTCTGTCATTAAAGGGGGACTTCCGGTACAGAAAACGAAAGCAGCCAGGTGGGGTAAAATACTGACACTCACGTTATTTCGTTCCCGGGGGGCACATCCGCCGAAAGAAACGGCTCCTCCTCCCAGAACCGGAGGTACAGCGGGGACCGGCGCGCGCCGCTTCACGGAGAAACGTCTACGTCTGATCTGAACGAAGCTCCGGCGCTCCGCTCCACGGCACGCATGCGCGTTGCAGGAGGAGCTTTCAATGTCCCATAAACCCGGAGTTTAGTCTGACAGGCGCGTTTTCAGGAACAGGCCCAAACTGGAAAGTACCTGAACGCGATAAAATCACGAGGATGAAAGCGAAAATATGAGATTAACTCGATTCTGGGGGGGGGAGCCAGCGAGGAGGCGGAGCCAGCAGGTGTCATCTAACCTGGGCTGATATCCCCTTACAGGTAAACAAACATCAGGGAGTAACTCTGAAACTATTATCATGCAGAATCAGTTTGATCAAACGGACATTTGTGTTTCATTGCACCCACATTCTGAAGAAATTCACATTTTAAAACTGTTTTAGGAAATAACTGTTAGACTTTAATCAATTAAATAATATAACATGCCATTTTTACAGAGACTGAAGCAACTGGCCAGAATAAAAGACAGAACCAAAGAACAGAAAGACGTGTTAGTCCTCGTCATGAAAAAACCTCTGCCATCGTAGAGAAACGTCTACTGAAGAGGTGGGATGGAGCTGAAGGTGATGGAGCGCCTCTCAGGTTAAAGCTGCCGCCGCTCCGACCGCCATCAGGTTCTTTAAAGGCCGCCGGTTCCCTTCCTGACCTTCATCTGCTGGCCCACACGGGACGATGGTTGGCCGGTTCCTCTCTGCACAAAAAGTATTTTTGGGGAACACTGGCCCCCCTCCCCCTAACCCCCCCCCCCCCCCCCCCCCCCCCCCCCCCCCCCCCCAGAGTGTGAAAGGTACAAAAAAGTGCAAAAGTAACAACAAAAAAGCTGGCAGTGGATTTTTCTGCACGTTTGAACATGAAGATCTTCTGATTCACCAAATCTAAAGCAGTTCTGCCGAAAACTGTCGTTTGAAATGAAGCCACTTTAAAACCAGAGACGAAAACAACCCGGCGTGTGACGTCAGGGTATTTACAGAAGCAGACAGATGAACCAACAGTGGAGCTGCCAGAAGCGCGTTCGTCTCACGTTTGCACAGAAACGGTTAAAAGCTGAACGTCTGAGCAGAAACCCAGCAGCACCTGAACTCCCCCGAGCGGTCCGGACCACCAGGTGAGGGGGGCACAGTTCAGTTAGGATGGAAAACCGTGACGGCAAGTTCCAGGATCTGAAGGCGTGGACGTCCCGCCGTGGGCCGGTCCTCCGTGGCGCTCCACGTGGAACCTGAAGGGACGGTGGACACGCCTCAGCGAGGAGGGGAACCGAAGCCGGGGCAAGGCCGGATTGTGAAGACGAAGATATGAAGGTGGCAGGCGATCTGGTTGCAGACGCTGACGCAGTAACGGACCAAGTCGAAGAAGGAGAGGATCTGCAAGAAGCAGAAACGCAGAGGCTCTTCAGAAGCGGAAGACTTCACAGCGTCCGGACACGAAGGCGTCGTGTTCCCGCTTCCTCACCAGAGCCACCCACAGCACCAGGTACTCGTCAATAAAACTATTGAAATACTGATCCAGAAACAGTAACCCCGGTCCCAGGAAGGCCAAGTCGTGGAGGTGCATCTCACTCTTCGTCATGTGAGCGACCTGTGGGAAGAAGCACACGCCGAGTCAGCGTCAGCCCAGCCTCCTCTCAGCTCCTCTGACGCCACGCATGTGTGGGCGGGACTTACGACTAGCTTATTGGTGATTTTGGCAGAGACGAAGCCAAACGCCAGGATGTAAAGACACGGATGCTTCTCAAAGAGCTGCACGGCCGATTTCTTGTAGATCATCACAGCCAGGATGATGACCGAGCCGATGTGCAGGACGGGGGACAGGACGCTGGTTCCCTGAGACGGAGACCCCGTCAGACCAGACCAGCCACGCATTTCTGAGGTCGTCAGCGCCGCTCATCCCTGGACCCCAAAGGGTCAAAGCCTGCAGGAGGCGGTCCAGACTTACCGCTATCGTGGAGCCGTTCTTGCCCACCCCTCCGGTGAAAATGACCCTGAAGTAGTTGGTGCAGGAGAACACAGCCCCCAGCAGGGTGCAGAATGCAGGAACCATCTTCACCTGGACATTCAGGAGGGGAATCTGGGAACGGAGACACGCAGCCAGTAAAAACGCCGATCCTCCGCCACGGCGTCAAACATGAAGACGTATGTTTTCCGCTCTGAGGGAACAGCTCCTCTTTGGAGCAAACCGTTTAGTTACGATTGTTTCACCAACGTCACTATTCTGTCTCTAGTCGGGTCAAAGGCCGACGGAATTACCTGCGACTGCCAGAACGCAGATCCTCCCACGGCGGCGAGCAGATACATGGCGATGATGAAGATCTGCACCTCAGTCACGTCGATGCTGACGGGACAGACAGCAGGGAGGGAAGGCGTGAGAAACGTCTGAAAGCTCCACAATCAGGACCTTCAGCGCCACCAGGAGGACAGCGGCTCCGCCCACAAACGCGCTTCTTCACTCAAATGTTCTGCTGCTGAACAGGGAGCACCAACTCCTGCAGCCCCCCCTCTGACTGCAGCCCGTGGGACCCCAACAGCAACCATGGAGGCTGCGGCCGGAGGTTTCCCATCATGCATCGCGGGCCGGCTCTGTCGGGTCAAATCCATCCATCCTGTTCTAGAAACCTGGTTCTTCAGAACTTTATGCTTGAATAAATCAAACTTAAAGTTAACTTTGATCCCAAACATTTGACTGTTGTGAATGAATTTAGTCCCAAAGTTTTCCCCTTCAACGTTTCTGCAGAAGGTTCTGGCGACCTCTAGAGGCAGAGGCCTCTAACTGCAGGTACACGTCTACAACCGGCCCGGGGCTCCAAGCAGCCTCAATTATCTGCTGTTCCATCCAAACCACAAACAAACATTCTTTTCCAAGTCCAGAACCCAGACTAGAGGAGCGTCGAGTGCTTAGACTTCTGGAACTTTTGGGAGACTGGGACGGAGCAGCAGGAGGACATTTATTGTTTTTCTGTAGCTTGTACATTTTGTCTTTTTTATGGGTTCAGCAATTTCCTTCTGGATAATTAAAGTGTCTCTCTCTGTCTTTATCAGAAGACCTTCAGCTCACACTGATGAACGACAGTCGCCATGTTCCTGAGACTCACATGCCAAAGCGCAGCGTTCCCGACACGTATGTCTGCCAGTGGGCGCAGTAGAACATGAACATCCCTGCAAAGCAGCAGAAGAACATCCAGTCGGGGTTGGTGCCCAGCTGGACGGCTATGCTGGTTCCCAGCACCACGAACACTGCAAAGACAAACACGTCAGTGGGCGGAGCTTCAGCGCCGGCCCGCAGGACGCAGACCCACACTGACCAGTGGAGAGGGAGTCACAGCCGTGGTCGAACAGCTCCCCCAGAGGAGAACTGCTGTTGGTGCGTCTGGCCTGCTTCCCATCGATGGCGTCCAGCGACTGGTACACGAACAGGCCCACCGCACAGAGCAGGTACGCCCAGAGAGGAGCCTGCAAGCACGCAAACATCTGGATGTTAGCCCGCCAACAGGAAGGTTCCTGCAGTGGCGTGGCCGACGGAGACGAGGCGCCCTAAAGACACGACTCTGTCTGAGCCCCCTGGTGTCAGAAGGTCAAAGACTTCATAGACGTGGAGATCTTCCAGCATCAGGAGAAACCGCAAGAGTCCTTAATGAGACCAGAAATCCTGTTACTTTGGGCTCAGGGTGGCTGTGGTGCAGAAGTGGAACGGCCGACCTCTGATCGGAAGATTCCAGGTTCAATTCCCGCCATGTGTCGAAGTGTTCTTGTGTCAAACCTACCATGCCTCTGGTGGAAGGCTGGCGCCAGTGCTCGGCAGCGGACACTGGACACCGTGCGTGACTGTAAAGAGCATTGGGCGCTACATATACGCCATTTACCATTTAAGGCGGAGCTGCAGCCGTTACGGCCTCACACGGCTTTGGTGTAGAAGGCGTGAACGCTCTCCAGAACCTCACTGCTTAGCAAGGAACCAGCACTCTGGAGCAGAACATCTGGAACGCTGACTCACCTGCTCGGTGGCAGTGGGACAGTAGTACACCAGAACCAGGGTGGTGAAGACGTTGGTGGCCAAGCCGATGATGGTGATGAGGTTGGGAGCGATCCAGGAGGGGACCTGCCCCACCAGCCACTCCCAGTACCGCTGCATCAACGGCTCCAGGAGGGAGCGGCCGGCGCTGCTGTACCTGCAGGAGGAACATCAGCAGACACGTCAGGAGCTCCATCTGATGACCCCCCCACAGCCGGACACGACGGCTGCGGCCGAAGGGGGGAAGGTCAGTGCGTCAGAAAATTCCCTGCAGAACAGAACCGAGTCAACCCCCCCGCCCCCACCCAAAGGACATCCCACAGTGTTTACCTGGAGTCCCTGTAACTCCGCCTACAGAACAGGGGGGTGCAGACATTTCTTTGCAGAGAAAAGACTGTAACCCTTGTGTTATCCTAGGCACTTTAACGTTGGGAGTTGGGTCATCTAGACCCACTAGACCAGGGGTCGGGAACCTTTTTGGCCGAGAGAGCCATAAACGCCACATATTTTTAATTGTAATTTCGAAAAAGCCATACAATAATGTGGTGTCCCTTTCCCACACTGAGGCACGGAGACTTAACCTCATTTAAGGTTCTTTGTTCTTGTTATTGCAGACCGCAACGAACGCCGTACAATTAATTCAGCAACTCCTGAATCTCTCCCGCCGTGACGAGAGAGAGCGCTTCTCCCACCTTTATCTTCACCTGCTCCCGCTGCAGCCCTCCCATTTCCCTTATTCGGCCCATAGCTGAACCCCATTGGTCCAAATTACCTAACAACAGGCTGAGCGACAGAACTGAGAGCCAATCAGATCTCTGCTTGATGCGTTCAATGAACTCCAGAACTTTTAACGCGGCCCAACAGCCAAGTTAGACTCAGTCTGCAACAATATGTTTAAAACTAAATATACAAGTGAATGTGTGCATTTGATGTAATTTCAACATTTTTAAAGTACAGCGGGTTTTACGTTTTTACAATCCCTGCGCGATTCACCTGCTGGCCGTGCCCACAACCCCCCCCACCCCCTGCTTTCTTCCTCTAACATCCCGTCTCCGCTACTGCGCGCTCTTTTAGGCACGGCAATTCACAGGTTTCCGGCTGGTACAAACTCTATGAAATAATAGTAAACTGACCTCTGGCATCGCATCGCGCCCGAGAAGGACTGGTTTAATGAAAAAAAAAGTATAATTATAGATTTGTCTGCGAGCCACATGTGACCATCAAAAGAGCCATATGTGGCTCGCGAGCCATAGGTTCCCGACCCCTGAACTAGACAGAGCTCTGAACCTTTTTTCTTCAATGATTTGTGATCTTCACTGGTGTCCATGGATTACATGAAATCTTTCCACCTTTATCCACCTTTGTCATGGTAGGGAGAACACCTCAATGGAGAAGGGGGGGGGGGGGTCATCTGGACCCCATGGGATAGCACAAGGGTTAGTGGGGCTGGAACGGTTGATTGATTAATGATTCCATTCATAGTCCAGATCAGTCAGATACTCCAACGCAGAGTATGGATTCATCTGCTTTGGAAACGCTTTCAGTCGATTCGTTTAACAGCCTCAGACAGACGATCCGCTTGGACCGTTACACCCCCCCCCAAGAGCATGTGACCTGAAGGAGTAAAGCTTGAGGGGAAAGTCGCGGCTTATCTGCCCCCGCCTGACTGTAAAAACCAGCCCATAATATTCTTGCACCGCCGTCACCGTCACAGTCAATTGCTGCAACGAGGCAGAAATCCTGTTTCTTTGGCCGCACAAAAACACTTCAGATGGGACTGACGCGCCACGGTTCTACCTGAGCAGGTAAGGCGGAGTCAGACGGAGGCTTCACCTGTGCTCCTCCAGTCTCTTCAGCTGGTGTCGGGAAAGGGGGGGCGAGGGAAGCTCCATCAGCCTGCGCAGGACTCCCGGTGCCAGCCAGCAGGCGGCCTCCGTGCCCCCGCCCTGCCCGGGGTCCCTGTCCCGGCCGAGGCCTCGCCTGGAGCGCGGCGCGCCCCCCTGCTGCTGCCCCGCTGTGTTCATGGAGCCCCACTGCCCGAAGAGCCGCCCCCCGACGGTCCTGCCTCTGCCACTATCCCAGAGGTCCACCGTGAGGTGAAGGTTCCTGCAAGAAGCAGAGATGTCAACAGAACGTTTCGCTGAGGAAAACGCGGCCAACGTTCGATTCCAGATGTTGGTGGAAGACGAGACCACCAGCGGCCCCTAATGCCGATTTTATGAGGCCCATCTGATGACCCGTCTCAGAAAGGAGGATGAAGAACATGAAAGACCAGAGTCCAGCTGTGGACCTGAAGACCTGTAGAGGAGGAGATAATCTAACCTTCTGTTAAGGTACAGCCCGCTGGTGCACAGCCAAACGTTAACCTCATAAAGTTAACTGCCTCCATCTATTCCTCTCCTCCTCCTCATCCATGAACCTCTTTGGCCTCAGCATCCCTTCACCATCATCATCATCACTGCTCCTCCGCTCCTCCTGCTTCCCTCATGGATCTCCAGAACGTCCATGATCTGATCCTCTGATCCTTGATCCATCCCGGTCCCGAACAGAACCTCAGCTTCTTCATCTCTGCTGCCTCAGAACCTCCGGGTTCTGCTCTCAAAGGGAAACCGGTCCAGAAAAATGCACAGATATTCACCTGAAATGAGGTTCTGGTGGTCAAATGTTTGACTCTCAGTTCACGCATGAAATGGCCTTTTCCCGGGGGGGGGGGGGGGGGGGGGGGGGGGGTCACTCAGGAACAAACTTAGAACAAATGAGAACTTTCTCCGGTAAACCGAGTTCTCTGAGGCCCAAAGACAAACGTTACCGTTTCTGACTGATCGTTGTCAGGATTTAAAGACGCGACTGTCCCAGAAAAATGACATTTGAGTTCAAAGCCCTACCGCTAACTGTAAGAAACTAGCGAGTTTGCGGTAACACCCGCCCTCCTTGCGGGACGTCGGTGACCGGTCTGCTTCTAGAAGCTCCTGAAATGACATTAAAGTCTGGAATTCTGCACAAACGCGTAGAATGTGATGCCACTGCTTTGATTTGCCTCACAGCAGGCTTCGAGAGGGTTCAAATCCCTGTCACGGCTAGCTGAACTAGCTTACGTGGCTAACGGAGTCATTACACGACTGACCTGCGGACTGAAGGCGAGAACCGCGAGCAGTCGGAGGAGCGGCGGGAAACCCGGGGCCCGCAGTCAGCACCCCTCCGTGGAAGTCTTCTTCAGGCGCGGTTACGTGGAACGGAGCGCCGAGGCAGCGTTAGCGGCTGCAGGGAAGCATCCACAGCCGGTGCCGCTGCTGCTAAACTAGCTAATTATCGTTAGCCTCGGAGGAAGTCTCGCGTGACTATTCAGAATTTTTTTGTCCAGAGGAAAAAGAAGTCCCTGAACTTGGTCTCCCAGACAACAAGCTGGTGACGTCACGGTAACCTGCTCTCTTCCCGAATAATTTCATTTTATCCCCTCCTCTAAGAAAACTTTGTATTGTAAACATTATTAGTATTATTTTGTATTCTCTTTTCTTATTTTAAGATACTTTATTTTCCTATCAGCAAGTTCTATTTTGGATATATTTCTGATACGTTTTTTACTTGAGGTGATTTAACAAGCTTTGAATGATGGCATTGATTACCACTGCTGATGATCTGTCTAATTTCTTGAGTTTGGATTTTGTATGTTTACACTATGTTCAATAAAGATGGAAAAAAATCAAATAAAAGAATAGAAATAAAAAGTAAAACAAAGACATTGTAGAAAAAAAAGGATTTCATTTTATTTTATTTTATTTATTTGATTTTTTTTTCATATTTACATTTTTCTCCTTCTGTGAATTTCCTTAATAATTTTATATTGTATTCAGAACTGTATTGTACATTATATTTGTATAATTGCTTCATTTTGTGTTTTTGTATTCTGCAGGCGTTCAATAAAAAATAAATAAAAGAAGTGAATTAAAAAAAAACAATAATCGAGTGAAATAAAAGATTAAAATAACCGTGGGTCAAAATGTGAAATCAAGTCACCAATAAGTAAGCAAATGAAGGAAAATATTACATAAATAATGGAATGAATAAATAAATTACTGAGAAAATCCATGAATAAATGAATGAACAAATAAAGGATTAACTGACACGAGTGGTTAAAATATCCCTTTTACGATTGAATGAATATGGAGATGTGTGGAAAGCTTGTGGAACACGTCATTACTGAAGTTCTGCAGGGGTCACTTTTGCAAAAATTCTTCTTAGAATCCCGTTTCTCCATCTTCTCCTGTAAAGTAAAGGGCCCCGGACCCCTCGGCCCCAGAGCTCCTCCTATGGAACACAGTGAGGGACAAAAAGGAAGGATTTCTCCGGATGTGGGAGTAACCCCACAGTCACCCTCCAATCACCCTCCAATCACCCTCCAGTCACCCCTCAGTCACCCCCCAGTCACCCTCCAGTCACCCTCCAATCACCCTCCAGTCACCCTCCAGTCGCCTTCGAGTCAACCTCCAATCACCCTCCAATCACCCTCCAATCACCCCTCAGGCACCCTCCAATCACCCTCCAGTTGCCTTCCTGTCACCCTCCAATCACCCTCCAGTCACCCTCCAGTCGCCATCCAGTCGCCCTCCAATCACCCTCCAATCAACCTCCAGTCACCCCTCAGTCACCCCCAAGTCACCCTCCAGTCACCCTCCAGTCACCCTCCAGTCACCCCTCAGTCACCCCTCCAGTCACCCTCCAATCACCCGCCAGTCACCCTCCAGTCGCCTTCCAGTCACCCTCCAATCACCCCACATTCACCGTCCAAGCACCCTCCACTTAACCCTCAGTCACCCCCCAGTCACCCTCCAGTCACCCCTCAGTCACCCTCCAGTCACCCCTCAGACACCCTCCAATCACCCTCCAGTCACCCTCCAATCACCCCTCAAGCACCCTCCAATCACCCTCCAATCACCCCTCAGGCACCCTCCAGTCACCCTCCAGTCACCCCTCAGGCACCCTCCAGTCACCCCTCAGGCACCCTCCAGTCACCCTCCAATCACCGTCCAGTCACCCTCCAGGCACCCTCCAATCACCCTCCAATCACCCTCCAGTCACCCTCCAGTCGCCTTCGAGTCAACCTCCAATCACCCTCCAATCACCCTCCAATCACCCCTCAGGCACCCTCCAATCACCCTCCAGTTGCCTTCCTGTCACCCTCCAATCACCCTCCAGTCACCCTCCAGTCGCCATCCAGTCGCCCTTCAATCACCCTCCAATCAACCTCCAGTCACCCCTCAGTCACCCCCAAGTCACCCTCCAGTCACCCTCCAGTCACCCTCCAGTCACCCCTCAGTCACCCCTCCAGTCACCCTCCAATCACCCGCCAGTCACCCTCCAGTCGCCTTCCAGTCACCCTCCAATCACCCCACATTCACCGTCCAAGCACCCTCCACTTAACCCTCAGTCACCCCCCAGTCACTCTCCAGTCACCCCTCAGTCACCCTCCAGTCACCCCTCAGACACCCTCCAATCACCCTCCAGTCACCCTCCAATCACCCCTCAAGCACCCTCCAATCACCCTCCAATCACCCCTCAGGCACCCTCCAGTCACCCTCCAATCACCCTCCAGTCACCCTCCAGTCACCCCTCAGGCACCCTCCAATCACCCTCCAGTCACCCTCCAATCACCCCTCAGGCACCCTCCAATCACCCCTCAGGCACCCTCCAGTCACCCTCCAGGCACCCTCCAGTCACCCTCCAATCACCGTCCAAGCACCCTCCACTTAACCCTCAGTCACCCCCCAGTCACTCTCCAGTCACCCCTCGGTCACCCTCCAGTCACCCCTCAGACACCCTCCAATCACCCTCCAGTCACCCTCCAATCACCCCTCAAGCACCCTCCAATCACCCTCCAATCACCCCTCAGGCACCCTCCAGTCACCCTCCAATCACCCTCCAGTCACCCTCCAATCACCCCTCAGGCACCCTCCAATCACCCCTCAGGCACCCTCCAGTCACCCTCCAGGCACCCTCCAGTCACCCTCCAATCACCGTCCAGTCACCCTCCAGTCACCCCTCAGGCACCCTCCAGTCGCCCTCCAATCAGTCACCCTTCAGTCACCCCATCATCAAAACCCAAATTGAGGAACCGTTTTACACATCAAACTTCCATTCGGTGTCCACAGATCTGAGTGGAGGTGTTCTGGAGGAGATCCCTGACAAAAGCAATGTCCAAAGCCTGCAGTATTAATACCGCTCCAGAAAGAGGAAATCCTGCCCCAGTGTCAGAAGACCTACCAGAACCGTTTGAAGCACCCTCACCGCGGACCTCAGAGCCGTCTGTCGGGTTACAACATCACTGGAGCGGGTCAGTGGAGGAATAAAGTTCCTGCTGACTGGCTGCTGGTGGCTCTGATTACATGTTCTTGATTAAAGAAACAACAGACACAACACTGAACGCCAAGGAGAACCTCGGTACCCGATAGCATCCAGGGTCACTGTGACTGAGGCTGACCTTGTCATGATTTGAATTTGTTGTCTTGTTTTTGGTCCTTGTTCTGTCTTGTTTCTGTTTCCTGTTTTATTTTGAAAGTCTCCTGTCTTGTCTGTTTTCTTGAGTTTTACTTCCTTTGGTCCCCATCAGCCCTGATCGTGTCCACCTGTGTCTTGTCTGCCCTGTCTGTATTTGAGTCTTGTCTCTGCCTTCCTCCTGTGTTGGTCCATTACCCCTGTTATGGTGTTCATGCCTTGTTCCTTGTCCCTCGCCATGCCACAGTAAGTTTTAGTTTTGTTTTGTCATCCTGCTCTGCAGCGCTTTTGTTTCTATTAAACCCCTTGCCCTTGAACCGTGTGCCTCCGCCTCTGCATTCTGGGTCCTACCGGCTTTCGAGCCTCCTCACCGTGACAGACCTTCACCCAGTCGAAAAGAAAAAATGAAAAGAAAGAAAAAACACGGACGCAGTGCAGCTTTGTGTGTCTGCAACACTGTTCTGAAACACTACTGAGAGTCAGGGGAGAACCACGGAGGAGAACCACAGAGGAAAACCGCAGTCTTTGACACTGTGGACCATTACATCCTCTTGGACAGGCTGAAAAACTGGGTTGGGGTCTCCGGATCAGCCTTAAACTGGCTCTCCTCATATCTGACTGGCAGATCTTTCTCTGTTGTTTTCTCCAAGTTTAAGTCCTCCTCTGCTCTCCTCTGCTCTCCTCACTTCTGGTGTGCCCCAAGGCTCAGTTTTGGGACCTTTATTGTTTGTTTTATATCTGCTGCCTTTACAGCATATTTTAAGTTCTTTTAATGACATTTCTTATCACTTTTATGCTGACAATATTCAGCTTTATGTGTCTTTTAAACCCCAGGATGTTTTTAAAATACAGACTTTACAAAGGTGTCTGGATTCAGTTAAGAGCTGGATGAATAACAACTTTCTCCAACTCAATGAAGCCAAAACTGAGGTCCTGGTTTGTGCTCCTGACAGTTGTCTCCCCCAGATAATCCATGAACTCGGTCCACTTGCTTCTTTTATCAAGCCCTCTGTCAGGAACCTAGGTGTAACTTTAGACCCGGTGTTATCCCTGGACTCTCATGTCGGGTCACTTGTTCGCTCTTGTTTTTATCATCTTAAAAACATTGCAAAACTGAGTCCAATTGTGTCGCGTTCTGAGATGGAGATGCTCATTCACAGTTTTATATCCTCCCGTCTCGATTATTGCTACTCCATCTTCACATGTAAAAGTAAAAAATCTCTAGAACGGCTCCAGGTTGTCCAGAACGCTGCTGCCAGGCTTTTGACCAAGTCATCCAAGTTCTCACACATCACCCCGTTGTTAATGCAGCTGCACTGGCTCCCCATCCACTACAGAGTGCATTTTAAAATCCTGGTCTTAACATACAGAGCTCTTAATGACCAAGCACCAGTCTACATAAAAGACCTGGTGCAGCCATACACTCCCAGCAGGTCACTGAGGTCATGTGACCAGGGTCTGCTGGCTGTGAAGAGAACCCGGTTAAAAACTAAAGGAGACAGAGCCTTTGCCACGGTGGCCCCATCCCTCTGGAACTCTCTTCCTCTCAGCCTCAGACCTGTGGACTCAGTGTTTTCTTTTAAAAAGCAGCTAAAAACTTATCTTTTTAAAATGGCTTTTTCTTAATTTCTTTTTAACATGTGTTTTTACTGTGTTTTACTGTTGTTTTATCGTGTTGTACTGTGAAGCACTTTGTGATTTTTATCTGGAAAGGTGCTATACAAATAAAGTTTATTTTTATTATTATCATTAAAACCACGGAGGAGAACCACGGAGGGGAGAACCACGGAGGGGAACCACGGAGGAGAACCACGGAGGAGAACCACGGAGGAGAACCACAGAGGAGAACCACAGAGGAGAACCACAGAGGAGAACCACGGAGGGGAGAACCACGGAGGAGAACCACAGAGGAGAACCACAGAGGAGAACCACAGAGAACTACAGAGGAGAACCACGGAGGGGAGAACCACGGTGGAGAACCACAGAGGACAACCAGAGAGGAGAACTACAGAGGAAAACCACAGAGGGGAGAACCAAGGAGGAGAACCAAGGAGGAGAACCACAGAGGAGAACCACGGATGGGAGAACCACGGAGCAGAACCACAGAGGAGAATTACAGAGGAGAATTACGGAGGAGAACCACAGAGGAGAACCACAGAGGAGAACCACGGAGGGGAGAACCACGGAGGAGAACCACAGAGGAGAACCACAGAGGAGAACCAAGGAGGAGAACCACGGAGGAGAACCACGGAGGGGAGAACCACGGAGGAGAACCACAGAGGAGAACCACAGAGGAGAACCAAGGAGGAGAACCACGGAGGGGAGAACCACGGAGGGGAGAACCACGGAGGGGAGAACCACGGAGGGGAGAACCACGGAGGGGAACCACGGAGGGGAGAACCACGGAGGGGAGAACCACGGAGGGGAACCACGGAGGGGAGAACCACGGAGCAGAACCACAGAGGAGAATTACAGAGGAGAATTACGGAGGAGAACCACAGAGGAGAACCACGGAGGGGAGAACCACAGAGGAGAACCACGGAGGGGAGAACCACGGAGGGGAGAACCACGGAGGAGAACCACAGAGGAGAACCACAGAGGAGAACCACAGAGGAGAACCAAGGAGGAGAACCACGGAGGAGAACCACGGAGGGGAGAACCACGGAGGGGAGAACCACGGAGGAGAACCACAGAGGAGAACTACAGAGGAGAACCACGGATGGGAGAACCACGGAGCAGAACCACAGAGGAGAATTACGGAGGAGAATTACGGAGGAGAACCACAGAGGAGAACCACAGAGGAGAACCACGGAGGGGAGAACCACGGAGGAGAACCACAGAGGAGAACCACAGAGGAGAACCACAGAGGAGAGCCACAGAGAACTACAGAGGAGAACCACGGAGGGGAGAACCACGGAGGAGAACCAAGGAGGAGAACCATGGAGGGGAAAACCACGGAGGAGAACCACAGAGGAGAACCACAGAGGAGAACCACAGAGGAGAACCACAGAGGAGAACTACAGGGGAGAACCACGGAGGGGAGAACCACGGAGGAGAACCACGGAGGAGAACCAAGGAGGAGAACCACGGAGGGGAAAACCACGGAGGAGAACTACAGAGGAGAACCACAGAGGAGAACTACAGAGGAAAATCACAGAGGGGAGAACCAAGGAGGAGAACCACGGAGGAGAACCACAGAGGAGAACCACGGATGGGAGAACCACGGAGCAGAACCACAGAGGAGAATTACGGAGGAGAATTACGGAGGAGAACCACAGAGGAGAACCACAGAGGAGAACCACAGAGGAGAACCACGGAGGGGAGAACCACGGAGGAGAACCACAGAGGAGAACCACAGAGGAGAACCACAGAGGAGAGCCACAGAGAACTACAGAGGAGAACCACGGAGGGGAGAACCACGGAGGAGAACCAAGGAGGAGAACCATGGAGGGGAAAACCACGGAGGAGAACCACAGAGGAGAACCACAGAGGAGAACCACAGAGGAGAACCACAGAGGAGAACCACAGAGGAGAACTACAGGGGAGAACCACGGAGGGGAGAACCACGGAGGAGAACCACGGAGGAGAACCAAGGAGGAGAACCACGGAGGGGAAAACCACGGAGGAGAACTACAGAGGAGAACCACAGAGGAGAACTACAGAGGAAAATCACAGAGGGGAGAACCAAGGAGGAGAACCACGGAGGAGAACCACAGAGGGGAGAACCACGGAGGGGAGAACCACGGAGCAGAACCACGGTGGAGAACTACAGAGGAGAACCACAGAGGAGAACTACAGGGGAGAACCACGGAGGAGAACCATGGAGGGGAAAACCACGGAGGAGAACCACGGAGGAGAACCACAGAGGAGAACCACAGAGGAGAACTACAGGGGAGAACCACGGAGGGGAGAACCACGGAGCAGAACCACGGTGGAGAACTACAGAGGAGAACCACAGAGGAGAACCACGGAGGGGAGAACCACGGAGGGGAGAACCACGGAGGAGAAAGAATCAACTAAAAAAATAGAAATCACACACACACGCCGACACGCACAGGCCTTTTACTCTTTAATCAACGATTATCGATCAATGATCTACGACTGCTGTTGTTTGGTTGCAGTAAAATTTTATTAGAAATGAAGAAAACTTTTCTTTTTGACAAACTCCATCAGTTTGAGACGTGAACCAAACAGAAACACGTCGCTTCTTCTCCAGAACATTCAGTGCATTTCTCCTGCTGCAGCTCACAGGAACAGCAAACGTCACACTGTGACGCTGTAAATGCCGCGTTTCTTGCGTTCCTCCCCCCCTCCCGGGCTGCCTGGGTCCGGATGCTGGGGGGGCTTCTGGCCTGGGGGGCTCTCCTCCCCTCTCCTGGTCTGGCTGGTCTGGCTGGGTAGGTTCTGGCTCCCTTTATGAACACACGGTTCACGTCGGCAGCATGCATGTATCTCCACCCCCACGTGCACGTGCACACTGCCACACTGCTCTCTGTCTGCTTCATCCCTCCTCCTGACCCACAGTGTCTTGATGGACAGATGTCTTCCGCTCATCTTAGTGTCAGAATTTCACCTTTGATGTAACATTCGTCTTTCCAGCAGATCTGGTATAATTGTTACAGCTTAAATTAATAACTTAGTCAAATCAGTGCTTGTATCCCCCACCTTTTCACCTTTCTTCCTTTTACTCTCTTCCACACCCCCCCCTTCACATTCTACCCCTCTCCCTCCCCACACACACTAAATGTAACAAATAAATAAAAGAAAAAAATACGACAAAAAGGGGTTTATACAAATCTACACTCTAGTTTCTTGAAGTTATATAACCTCTTTTTGTGATAGTAAAACCTGTCCAACACAAAAAGCCTTCAGCTCTAATCTGTTTGCTCAGCTGTTGGACAGAACAAGTAAAAAAAAAAAAAAAAGTAAATGTGGCGTTTTCAGCAGAGAGAATCGTTCCAGAACATGAACATGAATATCTGTAGACATAAGTGAACAGACAGCACCGCTATAGAACCCACAGTCTTTGCTGCTAACGCAGAACACATAAAGGAACCGTCAGGCTGCTGCCATGAGCGCCGCACCGTCAGGGGACGCCGTCAGGGGACGCCGTCAGGGGACGCCGTCAGGGGACGCCGCTGCAGTTTTCTTCAATGAGGGAGATTGTGGACGTATAGCACAGCTGTGTTCTGGTCAAACATACATCCATCCATCCATCATCCATCCATCCCCCTTGAAAACCTGCTGAATCCCTCTAATGGTCATGGGGTTGCTGGAGCCTATCCCAGCTATTGTTGGGTGAAGGCGGGGTTTACACTGAACAGGTCACCAGTCAGTTTAGGGTCACACGCCCTCGTGTTCACACCTGATGGCTCATGCAGAATCAGCAGGGATCCTCTGAATCTTGTTTGTGGACCATAGGAGGAACCTGGAGAACCTGCAACCTCCACGCAGAAAGACTGCAGTGGCGCCAACATAAGGAGGACCATGATGAACGTGGGTGGGTGGCCCCCCCAGGCACCCGGCCACGCCCACACACACACGCACAAACACACACACACACAAAACGCCCCCACACACACACACACAAACGCCCACGCACACCCACACACACACACACACACACACACACGCACACACACACACACACACACACACACACGCACACAAACGCCCCCACACACACGCACACACACACACGCACACAAACGCCCCCACACACACGCACACAAACGCCCCCACACACACGCACACACACACCCACACAAACGCCCCCACACACGCACACAAACGCACACACACGCACACAAACGCCCCCACACACACACACAAACGCCCACGCACACCCACACACACACACACACGCACACACACACACACACAAACGCACCCAAACGCCCCCACACACACGCACACAAACGCCCCCACACACACGCACACACACACCCACACACACACACACACACACACACACACGCACACACACACACACGCACACAAACGCCCCCACACACGCACACAAACGCACACACACACACACACGCACACAAACGCCCACACACACACGCATACAAACGCGCACACACACACACACACGTCCCCTCACACACACGCACACACACACTCACACACACACACACACGTCCCCTCACACACACGCACACAAACGCCCACACACAAACACGCACACAAACGCCCACACACACAAACGCCCACACACACACACACACAAACGCGCACACACACGCGCACACAAATGCCCACACACACAAACGCCCACACACACACACACCCACACACACACACACACACACACACACAACTAGCTGGAGGATCAGAAAGTCACAGAAAGTTCCGGCTGCTTTTATTTATCCATAACGGACGGTTTAACTGCAACAACTCCAAGGCCTTGAGGTCCAGATTGACCCGAGGAGGGCAGTGGGGGGGGGGGGGGGGTGCTTTGGTCCTGACATCAGCAATTCTGCAGCTGAAACAGAACCGTGCTCCTGTGAGGATGAAGGTTCAGGAACCAACGTGAATGTCAATCAGTGCAGAGACTGCAGGAACGTCCCTGCTTCCTGGGGTCAGCTGACATGGTGGGGGCTGAAGGTGGAGCTCTTTGGAGCCTGGAATGGGTGGTGTAACACACATGGAGAAACCGGGTCTGCGTGGTGGTTCTGTGGTCCAAACGGGGATCTGTGTGAACACAGACTCCCATGTTCCCTTTAGAAGTTTGTAACTTTCTGCCACAGGTTGGGGTTCTGCCCATAACTTTAAGAATGTTGAAGCGTCTGTTCAGAACCAAACTGGACCAAACAACATAAAGGAGAAACGAGATCACCAAAAACCTGAACAGTTCACAGTCTAAGACTTTAACACAATCTGTACCGTTGACAAGAATCAGAAGTCCGGCCTGAAACTGCGGGACACACCTGTTTCCAGGTAAAGTTCTGCCGTTGTGGTGTTTAATGTACAGGAGTCTGTGAACGCGTCCGTGGAAGTTAGGCCGCTCCGTCGGACAGCGGAGACATTTGCGGATAGAAGAAGTCCCTCAGGATGCTCTGGAGCTGCTCTGGCTGCACGCCGCCGGCAGCAGCGGTCCCAGCCGGGTCCAGGACCTTTGCCCCGAGGTCCTGGACCCGAGCAGCCGAGCGGGCCTGAGCGGTGTGGAGGCCCTCGATGGCGCTGGACAGCCAGATCAGCCTCTTCAGACTCTGGATGGTCCTGCCGCGGTCGTGCATCAGCTGGTGCTCAGTCACGGCTCGGCGGCTGCAAAGACAGGACGCGGTCATCGGAGGACAGAGCCACGCTTTGGACAGGCATTCAGGGACGAGGGTCCCCTGGCATTCAGGTGTGAGTACGGGGAACCAGGAAAAAGTTCTGACAGTCTGGACTGATGGAGTTTAAAACTCATGTTCTGCTGATTCTGAGTGTCATGCTTTCTACATGAGACACACGGAGATGATCTGGGTTCTAGCCGGATGACACACACTCACACAGACACACAATGACAAAAACACAGACCCACCTTTGGGCCCTCATGAAGTGAGAAGTTAAATGAATGCAGATGTGTCCGTGTTCCCGCCCTAACCCCTAACTACTAAAAAACTACAAAGTGCCCTGAATTTTAGAAGCTATTCAGACGCCACGCTCACTTTTTTTTAACGGTGGATGTGACGTCATCGATTTCACAAAGTTAGAATCTAATTGATATGAGCGTTTGGTGACGACTATTTATGAGACCACAAAACGTTGATGGTTTATAAAAAAAACATTTAAATGCATTTTTTTTGGCAAAAATTGTTCTGACGCAATGCATTGTGGTCTGTGTTTGCTGATCTAGTGAGCATGATGCGCACTGGTTCTTCACAGAGACTTCTGGGAAATTTCTAGGGCTCTGGATTTTAAATTGTAGATTCGACAACATGGCGAATGCGCGACGTCGTCCACTACGTAGTGAGCAGGGAAGGAATTCAAAACCGTTTCTCCAGGATTTGGTGCAGGACTGATGAATGGATGGATCAGCGGGAAAATATTTGGAACTTTTCTTCAAAATCTAATGATATAAAATGTTCATTTTTGAATGAACATTTGCAGAGTTCCTAATCATGGTTTGTGTCAGCGTGACTGACTGATGTGCGGCCGGCCGTCACCCGGACAGGAAAAGACAGAACCCCGTTTGAAATGGAGACGCGCAGAAGCCGAAACCTGTTTCTACCCATTCAACTATGACAACACACACAACAGAAATGCACAAAGTATGTTGTTGCCATCAATACCATGACATCACAGACACTCATTACTATCATCACAGATTGTTGGACACCAACAGAGAAAGTGACCACATGACTATTATCCACTGAAGGTAAAGATGGAAAATCCTTTCCTTGTTTTTGGCAAATGTTTGGACTTTCTTCTATCTCTGAGTGTAATTCATTCCACCGTTTTACTGGAACGCAGAATCTGTTTCATGTTGTTCTCAGTTGAATTGTTTGGAAATTCTGCGTTCTCCTTAAGCCGTGTCCTCCTGCCTTTAGGAAACAGTTATTGTCGGTGATTTGGAAATCAGCTGTTCCTTATTTTACACAGACAGTGAATCGTCTCGAATGACACGACATCAGATCCTTTTAGTGTTTTACATTTGACAAACAGGACGGGTTCAGGGTTTCTTTTCTGTGTTTATACAGAACACGGATAGTAGATTTGTGTCTTCGCCCAGACCTCAGGACAATACTGGAGACACAAGAGAGTAGAACAGAATATGGAAGGATGTTATGTCCAGGACGTCTTTGGCTGTTTATGATCCAAATACTTTGAGACATGTTGGAACGGACGGGTTTGGTTTGAGCTTCGATCATCATCAGCTAGAAATGTGGGTTCATGATGTGGAGAGGAACTGGGTTCCTTATCGGCTCACAGGGAAAGACCGGACGGGTGAAGGTGTGGAGACGGCAGCGCCGGCGTCTCACCTGTCACTCTGCTGACACTGGCCGCTCCCAAAGAGGAGGAGGAGCATGACGGCAAAGCGCCGCGCAGGTCTGTCGGACGTCCACATCTTCTGCTTCAAATCAGAGAAACAAACTGGATCGGTGAAAGAGAACCGACGGATCTGCAGCAGGAACCTCTGAGAGGCTCTAGCCTTAGAACCTGCAAGTCTGTGTTCCACAACGTTCTCCACGTGTTCCACCACAGACACTCCTGAAGGAACATGACATATTTACAGAAAAATGCCTCAAAACGGAAAAATCCTGCAAACGTTTTGACTTGAAATGTAAAGAATACGAGATTTTCTGTTTCATCTCCAAAGGATCGACATAAACTGAACATCTATTCTAAGATGGGAGCGTTTCCAGCTTAAATTCACTCATGAAAGCGTTCCAGACTTCAGCGTTAAAAGATTCAATGAACTGAAATTACAGCCAACAAATCACCTCAGAACACCAAGGAGGAAAAACTGGACCGATGCTGATTATCGGGGTTTAGCCAAGCATGAAAGAATGAAAATGACTGAAAAAAGCAGAACAAAGTTAATTCTATGGAAACTAAACTGCTTTCCTTTCTGTAACTCAAACTTTGGAACCAACAGAAAACACAGTCATGAAAAATGACAATAAACATGAAAAAACTACAAAAACTACAATTCCTGATGTGCAGGTGAAGTGAAGGAACTCACACGGACGATGACAGCAGCTCCTCTGGTGAGAAAATCTCAATCTGACTCCAGCTGGGACCTCTGGATATTTATGTGAATCTGTCTGACATGCACACGCGCGCACACGTGCACACACACACACACACTCAGGACCGCCCACATTTACAAAGGCTTTATAAAGCTGTCTTTGGTTCGCTAATGAGACCAACGTCAGCAGCTCCATCTGTGACATGACTTCTGTCTGAAGGCCAAAAATGTCAAACACGTTTGTGTTTATTTGAGTTAGCATGCCCCCCCCCCCATGTTCACACATGGGGGGGGGCATGCTTTCCTTCTATAATCAGGTGTTTTCAAAAGGAGAATGAAATTCAATTGAGGCATTAAGTTCCTGTATGTTCCCGTTAATCCCTCACATTCTTCCAGGAAAGATCCTGGCTCTGACAAAAAGGAGGAATTCGGCTAAAATGGATTTATTGATGTGGAGGATGGAGACACTTCATGAGTCAGAGTCCGGATGGTTGTCACCTGGAGCGTCACATCATTTCTTTGACGGCTGACCACCTCTAATGAAGTCCCAGACCGGAGCTTCAGGTTGCTGTGGCGCCACAGACGGCAGTCGTCTCGGCAACATTTCCCGGCCGAGTTTCTGTCAGAGAGAAATGCAGGCCGCCATTAGAGGAGGCTGAGGGCGAGGCGGCTGCAGATCGTCTGGTTAAGGATGGAGAGAATGCAGAACGACAAGGGGTGGAGCTGAGGAACAGCGCAGAAACGTTCCTTACATTTCCAAACTTTCTTCAGACATGTGTTGTCCTTCTTCCAAAACCCCAAGACTTTAGATCTGTACCACACCCGCAGATTTTTACCAGACCTTAAACTACAACTCTTTATTTTGTTTTGTTATCTTTCATTTTTATGAAAAAGTCTAACGTTTGCCCTTCTCCCAGTTGAAGTTTTCCTGCTCCAAAAGTCTCTGAGTTACCTGGATGGTTCATGATACATCAGAAATGAGAACATTGGACTAAAGAACAACAACGTTTTCTGAGGAAAGAAAATCCTCGGTTCCAGCAGTCAACTCTGACCTGGAGGCCTTTCACAACGAAAGAGACGCTTCCCTTCGCGTCTTCCTGGTTGGTTCACGGTTGAAGGTTCATTAGGGTTTAGATCCTCGTCTGCTCTCAGGTAGAGCAGAAGACCTCTGATGGCAGATTTAGCTGCCGGTTTGCTCCCCCAAGTCTCTGGGTAGAACACTGAACCCCATTTTCTAACCCGGTGGTTACAGGTTGGTGTCCGTCATGTATGTAACGTCCGTCATGTATGTAACGTACGTCATGTATGTAAAATCCTTCATGTTCATAAAGTCTGTCGTGTCGACTAAACGAATCCCTGCATTGTTCAGCAGTGCAGAAGTAAGAGGCTTCCCTTTGGATCCATTTGATGGCGAGAGGTTGTGATGATGGTTACGGTGAGGACGGTTATGACGGCGAGAGGTTATGGTTACGGTGAGGACGGTTATGACGGCGAGAGGTTATGGTTACGGTGAGGACGGTTATGACGGCGAGATGTTATGTTTACGGTGAGGATGGCTATGATGGCGAGAGGTTGTGATGTTGGTTACGGTGAGGACGGTTATGATGGCGAGAGGTTATGGTTACGGTGAGGACGGTTATGACGGCGAGAGGTTATGGTTACGGTGAGGACGGTTATGACGGCGAGAGGTTATGGTTACGGTGAGGACGGTTATGACGGCGAGAGGTTATGGTTACGGTGAGGACGGTTATGACGGCGAGAGGTTATGGTTACGGTGAGGACGGTTATGACGGCGAGATGTTATGTTTACGGTGAGGACGGTTGTGACGGCGAGACGTTATGGTTACGGTGAGGACGGTTATGACGGCGAGAGGTTATGGTTACGGTGAGGACGGTTATGACGGCGAGATGTTATGTTTACGGTGAGGATGGCTATGATGGCGAGAGGTTGTGATGTTGGTTACGGTGAGGACGGTTATGATGGCGAGAGGTTATGGTTACGATGAGGACGGTTATGACGGCGAGAGGTTATGGTCAAGGTGAGGACGGTTATGACGGCGAGATGTTATGTTTACGGTGAGGATGGCTATGATGGCGAGAGGTTGTGATGTTGGTTACGGTGAGGACGGTTATGATGGCGAGAGGTTATGGTTACGATGAGGACGGTTATGACGGCGAGAGGTTATGGTCAAGGTGAGGACGGTTATGACGGCGAGATGTTATGGTTACGGTGAGAACGGTTATGACGGCGAGAGGTTATGATTATGGTGAGGATGGTTATGACGGCGAGAGGTTATGGTCAAGGTGAGGACGGTTATGATGGCAAGAGGTTATGGTTACGGTGAGGACGGTTATGACGGCGAGAGGTTATGGTCAAGGTGAGGACGGTTATGACGGCGAGATGTTATGGTTACGGTGAGAACGGTTATGACGGCGAGAGGTTATGATTATGGTGAGGATGGTTATGATGGCGAGAGGTTATGGTTACGGCGAGGACGGTTATGATGGCAAGAGGTTATGGTTACGATGAGGACGGTTATGACGGCGAGAGGTTATGGTTACGGTGAGGACGGTTATGACGGCGAGAGGTTATGGTTACGGTGAGGACGGTTATGACGGCGAGAGGTTATGGTTACGGTGAAGACGGTTATGACGGCGAGAAGTTATGGTTACGGTGAGGACGGTTATGATGGCGAGAGGTTATGGTTACGGTGAGGACGGTTATGATGGCGAGAGGTTGTGATGATGGTTACGGTGAGGACGGTTATGATGGCGAGAGGTTATGGTTACGGTGAGGACGGTTATGACGGCGAGAGGTTATGGTCACGGTGAGGACGGTTATGACGGCGAGATGTTATGGTTACGGTGAGAACGGTTATGACGGCGAGAGGTTATGGTTACGGTGAGGATGGTTATGATGGCGAGAGGTTATGGTTACGGTGAGGACGGTTATGATGGCGAGAGGTTATGGTTACGGTGAGGACGGTTATGACGGCGAGAGGTTATGGTTACGGTGAAGACGGTTATGACGGCGAGAGGTTATGGTTACGGTGAGGACGGTTATGACGGCGAGAGGTTATGGTTACGGTGAGGACGGTTATGACGGCGAGAGGTTATGGTTACGGTGAGGACGGTTATGACGGCGAGAGGTTATGGTTACGGTGAGGACGGTTATGACGGCGAGAGGTTATGGTTACGGTGAGGACGGTTATGACGGCGAGAGGTTATGGTTACGGTGAGGACGGTTATGACGGCGAGAGGTTATGGTTACGGTGAGGACGGTTATGACGGCGAGAGGTTATGGTTACGGTGAAGACGGTTATGACGGCGAGAGGTTATGGTTACGGTGAAGACGGTTATGACGGCGAGAGGTTATGGTTACGGTGAGGACGGTTATGACGGCGAGAGGTTATGGTTACGGTGAGGACGGTTATGACGGCGAGAGGTTATGGTTACGGTGAGGACGGTTATGACGGCGAGAGGTTATGGTTACGGTGAAGACGGTTATGACGGCGAGAGGTTATGGTTACGGTGAAGACGGTTATGACGGCGAGAGGTTATGGTTACGGTGAGGACGGTTATGACGGCGAGAGGTTATGGTTACGGTGAGGACGGTTATGACGGCGAGAGGTTATGGTTACGGTGAGGACGGTTATGACGGCGAGAGGTTATGGTTACGGTGAGGACGGTTATGACGGCGAGAGGTTATGGTTACGGTGAAGACGGTTATGACGGCGAGAGGTTATGGTTACGGTGAAGACGGTTATGACGGCGAGAGGTTATGGTTACGGTGAGGACGGTTATGACGGCGAGAGGTTATGGTTACGGTGAGGACGGTTATGACGGCGAGAGGTTATGGTTACGGTGAAGACGGTTATGACGGCGAGAGGTTATGGTTACGGTGAGGACGGTTATGATGGCGAGAGGTTATGGTTACGGTGAGGACGATTATGATGGCGAGGATCTGCTGCTGCAGGGGAGCAGAAGGTCTCACTCAGGTGAGTTGTAACAACCTGACAACAAACTGCAGATCCAGCCTGACACGCAGATGTGAAGCTGAGGAGACTGGCGTTGGAAATCTGATAACAGGAAGTGGAGGCCTGATTGTGTCTAACGTGGAGAAGCGGTTCATGCTCTGAGGTAGGAGCAGCACAGAACCGTGTGTCTGTAGGTGGTGGCGGTAAAAGCAAAGGCAGCCCATCGCAGCACCATGAACATCCACTCTGAGGCTTCCTCCCACAATGGCTCCTTTGTGGCGAGCTTAGCATTCTCCGTGCTGGCGGCGGCCCATGCCAGGGTGCCAGGGTGGGATGTTGTCTCCCACTGCTGTCGTCGGGGGGCAATCCTGTTTGTTGGAGGGGGCTGAAGTAAAGTCCTGTGTGGGAGGAGGTTATGTTTGTTTATCAAGCGTTCACAGGTTTATTTCTGTTTGTTTAGCCTGGATTATCTCCTTAATGCCATTGGTTTGTTCAGCTTTAATCTGGAAGCTCTGAGCTGCAGCTGTGAAGAACGTTCCTGAAACATTTGGGAGTTCTGTTTCACTTTGTCATAAATATGAACACGTTTTTGTTCCGTCTGTAATCCAAGATGCTTCCACAGAGTCCGTTTATGTCAGGTATGTGTGTTCTTTTGCTCCTTTGAGGGCCATTCTACTGAGTCTGTTCAAAGTGCAGTTCTTGTAATATATTCACTTCAGTTCACACAACATTTATTAAAAAGATGAAATATCCATCGTTCTTCATGGGTCTTTGAAATGGGAGGGGGCTGCGACCCCCAACACCTGCATTTAAAAAGTTGAAAATTAGATTTCAGTGAGGTTTCCTTGTTTTCAACAACATGTTTTTAATATTAAAATAGATTTGTATTTTTGTGTAAATGTAAGGAATATGAATTTAAAAATCCTGTGCCGTGTTTTTATGTCTTTACCGCAACAGCGTGAGCCTCAGCCAATCAGCCAATCAGGAAGAGGCTTTTCCACCAGCAAATGCTGAATTTCTACCATCAACGCAGACGGCCTCCTCTCTGTGACGGACACATGCTGAAAATCAATAGTTATTGATTGTAATTCAAACTTCAGTAATCATTATTGCACATTCCAATGTAATACTCTTTGGTTGTAATTAAAAGATCTTTGATTTCACCACAATCAGGTTCAAACATGGATTTAGAACTCTGACACAGAATTCTTGATGTGGAGACCTGAAACCCACTTTTACCTGTCTGCAGACCTTTCATGGTGAGGGGCAGCACCACACGTGTTGCTGAGGTGGGTGTGAACGTCACTTCAGTCTTTTTTTTTTTTTTTTTTTTTTTTTTTTTTTTTTTCTTTTTAACCTTGTCCTGTCCAACAGCTGGGCAAACAGATGAGAGCTGAGGGCCTCTTGTGTTGGACATATTTTACTTTAACAAGAGGGGTTATTAATCTTCAGACAAACCAAAGGTATGTCTGAATAAACCCCTTTTGTAATTGAGGCCAAACTTTATTAATTTCAAACATGTTTGAAGATCTTTGGTGTTGGACCGGACGGAAAAGGAAAGAGGGGAAGAAGAGAGAGGGACGTTAGAAAGAGGGGGGGAAGGAGGGTGATAGTAGGAGGGGAAGGGGGGTAAGACCATGAAGCAGCATAGAGCAACAAGTTTACTGGTTGTTAATCACCATGGTAAGGCTCAAATGCAGTACAAAAAGGGCGGAGCCTGTCCACACACACACCCAAGTGTCAAACACACCTGCTAGTTGCAAAAATGTCCATCTGTCGACATGTACACAAAACAGATAGTGCTCACACGCATACTTATGCCTTAACACCAACTAGTGTGAGACATTTCAGTCATTCAGTCACGCAAACCGCCAGTGCAAAGGTGAGCCAACACCCGTGCTCAGGTGAGTGCTCATGTTCTTCTAATATGGATGGTGGAATGTGTAAAGAAGGAAGGAGAGCGCCCAGCCATCCCCACCCCAAGACCCCCACCGCAGCAGCAGCGGCAGCCGGAATCCCCCCCACGCCACACGGAAACCGGCAGGGAACAACCGCCGCCCGGGCGACCAAGCCCACCACCCAGGCCAGGGCCAGCAGGACCGCCGCAAGGCCCCCCAGAGCCAGAGAGCAGGGAGGCACAGAGGGAAAGAGAGGGCCGCCCCAGCCCAACCAGGAGAACAGCCCCCCCGCCGCGCCGGGAGAGCCCAACGCAGGGCCCCACCGGAGAGGGACGCCCACAGCCCCAGACGAGCACCCCACCACCACCCAGGAGTTCCGGGCATCCCCCCGCCCCAACCCCAGGTACGAGCCAGGACCCCCCCAAGGGAGACCCGCCCCGCACTCCAGGCAGCCATCCGCCCGGCCCACGGTTGGTCCAGGGAGGAGCAAGGCAGGGGCCCGCCGCCCCCGCCCAGGAGGGGGGAACCCCGGGGAAAAAAGAGGGCCCACAAGGGGTGTTGTAAATATGGCCCGACCAGGCTCGGCCACAGTTGGAAGTTTGGCGGGGCCCAGCGCTCAGGAGCAAGGACCAGAACCCACCCCCCAGGGACACCAACACCCCCGGCTCAGATGTAATGTGAACCCCCCCACCGCGCGGAGAGAGCACCGCCGGGCCCAGGAAGCCGGCACCCCGGGGACACTGCCGCCGCTGCAAAGGGGCCCGTACCCCCCACCAGGGAAGAGGCAGGGGACAGATGGTCCTAGGTCCCACCTTCCTTGCAAAATGTGTGTGCGTATATGTGTGTTTAAGAGGGTGTGTGTGTGCATGTGTGTGTGTTTATGTTGGAATGTATATATTGAGGGGGGAGGGGTGTGTGTGCTAAGGGGGGTGCAGTTAAAATTGGCGGGTAGGGCACTTCAGTCTGAGCGCTGCTGTACACCACACAGATTGATTGACAAGGTCTCCAGCCAATCACGATGCAGAACACAGTGCACTGTAAAAATGTGAAGTTGATTGCGGTTGATTGTCACATCACACTCATGTTCTGGTTCAAGTCCCGCTCTTTGAAGATAGAAATGTGAAGTTTCCTGCCTCCTCTGACAGTCTTTGTCATGTAGTTTGGATAATTTGAAGATGATGAATCCAAAAGGGGATTGTTTTAAAATAGGTCATGGATAATATTTACAAGGAACAAAACAATCCAAAAAGCTGAAATAGGCTATGGTCACTACTGTGATGGTACCGTCACCACCAAAACAACCATGAGACCATTGAAACGCAGATCATCACACTGAACATCTTTCAGTGTCAGTCTTTCATGATTACAATTGTTCCAATACAGCTTTGATTTATTCTATAACATTTTTGAAACCAGTAGTCTCCACAATGAGAAATGAAACAAAATAATTAAAGGAAAAACCAGGATTAATTTACAAATAGAAGTCAAAATATATTTAGTGAGGAAAGTTTTAGAAATTTTAGATAAAGACTTATTTTAAAAGTACAAGATCAAAATGGAATGTTCTTCATCTAAAAATGTTTTCCTTAGATACTCAGCAGGAGATATTTGGCAAAAGTTTCTGAGAAATGGAATGCAAATTTTTAACAAATTTTAATCTGAATTGGAACGGCAGACGGCCCCCACATTCTGGAAAACCCCCCAGCAGAAGGATGTCGATGCAGCGTTTGTCATTCCTGTAGGTGGCGCTGTGCTGAAGTCAAGTCCAGATACCATGAACTTAACTTAAATATAGCAGAAAGGCCAAGATTCATGGAAAATTAGAGAAAAAAATCCCAAGAACTTTATGGAACACATCCCAAAACAACAACAGAACAAGGAAGCTAGTGGAAGGAAGGAACGCCGCAACTTAAAAGGAAGCAGGAATACATATCTATACATTTATATAGAGTACATATCTATATGCAGACAAATACATGCACATACACATGCATAAAGGAAGAAAGACAGGAAACCACAAAATGCAGGGGGGGGGGGGTCATCAACAACTAAAGTGTCTCAGATTCTGGGAATATCACTCAGAATATCATAAACTGTTATAGCTTCAGGTGAATTGATTCATTTTATGGATTTTAAGAATAAACCTACGTCGTTATTAAGGAAGGTAAAGTCAGGGGGACATTTCTGTAAATCTGTTTTTGTGTATAAAAACTTGTCTAAACATAACACAGTATTGATACATAAATTATTTACATTATTGTGTAGTGACAGGCCAAAGATTATGACTTCTTTTCAAAAGAAGTCATAATGAATAGGAATTCATTTTTTAACCATTTATGAACATCCAACCATGAGGTTTGTCCAGTGTTACACATCTGTGGTCGGCGTCTTCCACAGCAGTTGTCATCAATGTTGAAACGTAACCTCAGTCATTCTTTGGAGGGATAAATATTGTTCATAATTTTGAAGTGTGTTTCTTTAATTTTTGGGGGAATAGAGTTCTTACATATTTTTTCCATTAGAGGACATCCTTCAATAACTGTGGTTTTATCATTCCATGTGTCATTGTGTTCCTTGTTAGAAATACAAATTCTCAATGAAGAGCATGACGTACTTTTAAGAATTCTGAGATGGGAGCATTGAAGTTTATTTATTTATTTATTTATTTATTTATTTGTTCCTTTCATGAAAATTAATGTTCAAATGTTTACATGTTTGTCTTACATATTGAACATTTTCATGATTGGAAGGGAGCAGAATTGAAGAACACAATTCTTATAATTATCTGCTCCCTTTTAAACATTACATTTACATTTCTCACACCATCACCTGTGCTCAGATTTCACAATGTACAGTTCCACTACACAGTAAATACATTCCATTCATTTAATACATACATTCCAAAAATTGCATTCAACAGTCAAGTTTGTACAAACTAATTTGTTTAGCTTTATACATGCGTTTAAATTTAATAATATTTTGACAACTTTTTAACTGATTCTCCTGGGAATTCCACATTTTTACCCCTGCTATAGACAAACACTTTTGCTTTAATGTTGTTCGAGCAATCTGTTGTTTGAAATCATATTTTTTCCTATGATTTTCATCTCCTGTGGTAAAAATAAAAAGCTTTTGTAGGTCTTCTGGTAAATCTCTGTTTCTGGCTTTAAACATAACTAATAAGGTCTGCAATTCAATTAAATTTTTAAGTTTTAATAAGCCTGACTTAATAAAAAGATCATTTGTGTGGTCTCTAAAATTAGCTTTGTGAATAATTCGAATAGCTCTCTTCTGTAGTAGAATTAAGGGCATTATATTAGTTTCATATGTATTTCCCCACACTTCAATGCAATATGTGAAATAAGGTAAAACCAAAGAGCAATATAACATGTGCATAATATGACATGGTAAAACATATTTAGATTTGTTCAGAACAAAAAGGCTCTTGGCTACTTTATTTTTTACATAAAATATATGAGATTTCCATGTTAATTTGTCGTCCAGTTTGTCGTCAAGTTTGAAACATAATTGCTCAGAATCTAATAAGTGACCCTCCGGTCCATCAGATCAGTCCCTGACAGACACTTCTGCCAAACCATTCAGCACCAGACGAGGACTTGTTTCTATGGAGGATGTATTTGTTGAGTGTAGTAAGAAATTATGCACATACAATATTTTCCAGTGTAACAGAATTTGTGGAACTCTAATAATGCTATAGGGAGCTTATTAACATCAAAATCACTAACAAGCACGGAGTTTGACCCGCCTAATTGGTTAAATAGGTCATTTGGGACACGAAACCACAAGTATTGGTTGTGTTTGATCCAGGATTTGAACCAGTTCATCTTCTGTTAAGCCAGTCAGAATCAGCAACTTTGAGACCAGCATCTTTAAATTCTCTGAACATATAGTTTCTTTTTCATGTCATGAGGTTAGTCTCTCCAGATAAAGTTAAAAGTCATTTGGTTGATGGATGTTCTCACCTTGTTTGGGATGGCATTAGAGGAAGATGGTAAATCCATCTCCATCTCTGTCAGCAGCCATGTGTCTCTTTGGAGCCACATATTGAACGTCGTCTTGCATTCATCACGTTTTTCTCCCACATTCCTCGATTGGCGTATTTTGGGATCTTTGTTGATGTAGATGCCCAAGTATTTAATTTCTGATTTAATTGGGATATGATTGATTTCTTTTAAAGATGTGTCATGAACAGCCAATAGTTCACATTTCTTTAGGTTTAAGTTTGGATTTCACATTCACAGAATATTCTAGATTTATTAAAGGAATTTCTACAGAGAATCAGAGCAAGAGGACGACTTTCATCGATTTGACCTCCACTTCCAAAACTATTCATGGTTGATGTCTGTTTTACAGATAAAAGACACAATAACAAAGTTTTAGAGCTAAATTATTTCCCCTTCCTGAAAATTCTGTCACCGACCTTTTCAGGAACAGACACTTCTCATAGTAAATCATGTTTTCTTTAGTTTTCCCTCCAAAAATGTCAGAGGTCCCCTTTAAAACGCAACACGACATCTATCCATGTAAGGAGTTTGTGCATTTGGGATTTCATGTATGATATTGTGCTGTTTTCTGCTGCATATTGTGTTGTTTTCTGCTGCTTATTGTGTTGTTTTCTGCTGCTTCATATTGTGTTGTTTTCTGCTTCATATTGTGTTGTTTTCTGCTGCTTATTGTGTTGTTTTCTGCTCCATATTGTGTTGTTTTCTGCTTCATATTGTGTTGTTTTCTGCTCCATATTGTGTTGTTTTCTGCTTCATATTGTGTTGTTTTCTGCTTCATATTGTGTTGTTTTCTGCTCCATATTGTGTTGTTTTCTGCTTCATATTGTGTTGTTTTCTGCTGCATATTGTGTTGTTTTCTGCTCCATATTGTGTTGTTTTCTGCTCCATATTGTGTTGTTTTCTACTTCATATTGTGTTGTTTTCTGCTCCAATTGTGTTGTTTTCTGCTTCATATTGTGTGGTTTTCTGCTTCATATTGTGTTGTTTTCTGCTGCTTCATATTGTGTTGTTTTCTGCTTCATATTGTGTTGTTTTCTGCTGCTTATTGTGCTGTTTTCTGCTGCATATTGTGTTGTTTTCTGCTGCTTATTGTGTTGTTTTCTGCTTCATATTGTGTTGTTTTCTGCTTCATATTGTGTTGTTTTCTGCTGCTTATTGTGTTGTTTTCTGCTCCATATTGTGTTGTTTTCTGCTTCATATTGTGTTGTTTTCTGCTCCATATTGTGTTGTTTTCTGCTTCATATTGTGTTGTTTTCTGCTTCATATTGTGTTGTTTTCTGCTCCATATTGTGTTGTTTTCTGCTTCATATTGTGTTGTTTTCTGCTGCATATTGTGTTGTTTTCTGCTCCATATTGTGTTGTTTTCTGCTCCATATTGTGTTGTTTTCTACTTCATATTGTGTTGTTTTCTGCTCCAATTGTGTTGTTTTCTGCTTCATATTGTGTGGTTTTCTGCTTCATATTGTGTTGTTTTCTGCTGCTTCATATTGTGTTGTTTTCTGCTTCATATTGTGTTGTTTTCTGCTGCTTATTGTGCTGTTTTCTGCTGCATATTGTGTTGTTTTCTGCTGCTTATTGTGTTGTTTTCTGCTGCTTCATATTGTGTTGTTTTCTGCTTCATATTGTGTTGTTTTCTGCTGCTTATTGTGTTGTTTTCTGCTCCATATTGTGTTGTTTTCTGCTTCATATTGTGTTGTTTTCTGCTCCATATTGTGTTGTTTTCTGCTTCATATTGTGTTGTTTTCTGCTTCATATTGTGTTGTTTTCTGCTCCATATTGTGTTGTTTTCTGCTTCATATTGTGTTGTTTTCTGCTGCATATTGTGTTGTTTTCTGCTTCATATTGTGTTGTTTTCTGCTTCATATTGTGTTGTTTTCTGCTTCATATTGTGTTGTTTTCTGCTGCATATTGTGTTGTTTTCTGCTCCATATTGTGTTGTTTTCTACTTCATATTGTGTTGTTTTCTGCTCCAATTGTGTTGTTTTCTGCTTCATATTGTGTGGTTTTCTGCTTCATATTGTGTTGTTTTCTGCTGCTTCATATTGTGTTGTTTTCTGCTTCATATTGTGTTGTTTTCTGCTGCTTATTGTGTTGTTTTCTGCTGGATATTGTGTTGTTTTCTGCTCCAATTGTGTTGTTTTCTGCTCCATATTGTGTTGTTTTCTGCTGCTTCATATTGTGTTGTTTTCTGCTTCATATTGTGTTGTTTTCTGCTTCATATTGTGTTGTTTTCTGCTTCATATTGTGTTGTTTTCTGCTCCATATTGTGTTGTTTTCTGCTCCATATTGTGTTGTTTTCTACTTCATATTGTGTTGTTTTCTGCTGCTCCAATTGTGTTGTTTTCTGCTTCATATTGTGTGGTTTTCTGCTTCATATTGTGTTGTTTTCTGCTGCTTCATATTGTGTTGTTTTCTGCTTCATATTGTGTTGTTTTCTGCTGCTTATTGTGTTGTTTTCTGCTCCATATTGTGTTGTTTTCTGCTTCATATTGTGTTGTTTTCTGCTGCATATTGTGTTGTTTTCTGCTGCTTATTGTGTTGTTTTCTGCTGCTTATTGTGTTGTTTTCTGCTGCTTCATATTGTGTTGTTTTCTGCTGCATATTGTGTTGTTTTCTGCTGCTTATTGTGTTGTTTTCTGCTCCATATTGTGTTGTTTTCTGCTTCATATTGTGTTGCTTTCTGCTTCATATTGTGTTGTTTTCTGCTGGATATTGTGTTGTTTTCTGCTGGATATTGTGTTGTTTTCTGCTGCTTATTGTGTTGTTTTCTGCTGCTTATTGTGTTGTTTTCTGCTGCTTATTGTGTTGTTTTCTGCTGCTTCATATTGTGTTGTTTTCTGCTTCATATTGTGTTGTTTTCTGCTTCATATTGTGTTGTTTTCTGCTGCTTCATATTGTGTTGTTTTCTGCTGCATATTGTGTTGTTTTCTGCTTCATATTGTGTTGTTTTCTGCTGCTTATTGTGTTGTTTTCTGCTCCATATTGTGTTGTTTTCTGCTTCATATTGTGTTGTTTTCTGCTTCATATTGTGTTGTTTTCTGCTGCATATTGTGTTGTTTTCTGCTGCTTATTGTGTTGTTTTCTGCTGCTTCATATTGTGTTGTTTTCTGCTTCATATTGTGTTGTTTTCTGCTGCTTATTGTGTTGTTTTCTGCTCCATATTGTGTTGTTTTCTGCTTCATATTGTGTTGTTTTCTGCTCCATATTGTGTTGTTTTCTGCTTCATATTGTGTTGTTTTCTGCTTCATATTGTGTTGTTTTCTGCTCCATATTGTGTTGTTTTCTGCTTCATATTGTGTTGTTTTCTGCTGCATATTGTGTTGTTTTCTGCTTCATATTGTGTTGTTTTCTGCTTCATATTGTGTTGTTTTCTGCTTCATATTGTGTTGTTTTCTGCTCCATATTGTGTTGTTTTCTGCTTCATATTGTGTTGTTTTCTGCTCCAATTGTGTTGTTTTCTGCTTCATATTGTGTGGTTTTCTGCTTCATATTGTGTTGTTTTCTGCTGCTTCATATTGTGTTGTTTTCTGCTTCATATTGTGTTGTTTTCTGCTGCTTATTGTGTTGTTTTCTGCTCCATATTGTGTTGTTTTCTGCTTCATATTGTGTTGTTTTCTGCTTCATATTGTGTTGTTTTCTGCTGCTTATTGTGTTGTTTTCTACTTCATATTGTGTTGTTTTCTGCTCCAATTGTGTTGTTTTCTGCTGCATATTGTGTTGTTTTCTGCTTCATATTGTGTTGTTTTCTGCTGCTTATTGTGTTGTTTTCTGCTGCTTATTGTGTTGTTTTCCACTGCTTCATATTGTGTTGTTTTCTGCTTCATATTGTGTTGTTTTCTGCTGCTTATTGTGTTGTTTTCTGCTCCATATTGTGTTGTTTTCTGCTTCATATTGTGTTGTTTTCTGCTCCATATTGTGTTGTTTTCTGCTCCATATTGTGTTGTTTTCTGCTTCATATTGTGTTGTTTTCTGCTTCATATTGTGTTGTTTTCTGCTCAATATTGTGTTGTTTTCTGCTTCATATTGTGTTGTTTTCTGCTGCATATTGTGTTGTTTTCTGCTTCATATTGTGTTGTTTTCTGCTTCATATTGTGTTGTTTTCTGCTTCATATTGTGTTGTTTTCTGCTGCATATTGTGTGGTTTTCTGCTCCATATTGTGTTGTTTTCTACTTCATATTGTGTTGTTTTCTGCTCCAATTGTGTTGTTTTCTGCTTCATATTGTGTGGTTTTCTGCTTCATATTGTGTTGTTTTCTGCTGCTTCCTATTGTGTTGTTTTCTGCTTCATATTGTGTTGTTTTCTGCTGCTTATTGTGTTGTTTTCTGCTGCTTATTGTGTTGTTTTCTGCTTCATATTGTGTTGTTTTCTGCTGCATATTGTGTTGTTTTCTGCTCCATATTGTGTTGTTTTCTACTTCATATTGTGTTGTTTTCTGCTCCAATTGTGTTGTTTTCTGCTTCATATTGTGTTGTTTTCTGCTTCATATTGTGTTGTTTTCTGCTGCTTATTGTGTTGTTTTCTACTTCATATTGTGTTGTTTTCTGCTCCAATTGTGTTGTTTTCTGCTGCATATTGTGTTGTTTTCTGCTTCATATTGTGTTGTTTTCTGCTGCTTATTGTGTTGTTTTCTGCTGCTTATTGTGTTGTTTTCTGCTGCTTCTTATTGTGTTGTTTTCTGCTTCATATTGTGTTGTTTTCTGCTGCTTATTGTGTTGTTTTCTGCTCCATATTGTGTTGTTTTCTGCTTCATATTGTGTTGTTTTCTGCTCAATATTGTGTTGTTTTCTGCTTCATATTGTGTTGTTTTCTGCTTCATATTGTGTTGTTTTCTGCTCCATATTGTGTTGTTTTCTGCTTCATATTGTGTTGTTTTCTGCTGCATATTGTGTTGTTTTCTGCTTCATATTGTGTTGTTTTCTGCTTCATATTGTGTGGTTTTCTGCTTCATATTGTGTTGTTTTCTGCTGCATATTGTGTTGTTTTCTGCTCCATATTGTGTTGTTTTCTACTTCATATTGTGTTGTTTTCTGCTCCAATTGTGTTGTTTTCTGCTTCATATTGTGTGGTTTTCTGCTTCATATTGTGTTGTTTTCTGCTGCTTCATATTGTGTTGTTTTCTGCTTCATATTGTGTTGTTTTCTGCTGCTTATTGTGTTGTTTTCTGCTGCTTATTGTGTTGTTTTCTGCTGCTTCATATTGTGTTGTTTTCTGCTTCATATTGTGTTGTTTTCTGCTGCTTATTGTGTTGTTTTCTGCTCCATATTGTGTTGTTTTCTGCTTCATATTGTGTTGTTTTCTGCTCCATATTGTGTTGTTTTCTGCTTCATATTGTGTTGTTTTCTGCTTCATATTGTGTTGTTTTCTGCTCCATATTGTGTTGTTTTCTGCTTCATATTGTGTTGTTTTCTGCTGCATATTGTGTTGTTTTCTGCTTCATATTGTGTTGTTTTCTGCTTCATATTGTGTTGTTTTCTGCTTCATATTGTGTTGTTTTCTGCTGCATATTGTGTTGTTTTCTGCTCCATATTGTGTTGTTTTCTACTTCATATTGTGTTGTTTTCTGCTCCAATTGCGTTGTTTTCTGCTTCATATTGTGTGGTTTTCTGCTTCATATTGTGTTGTTTTCTGCTGCTTCATATTGTGTTGTTTTCTGCTTCATATTGTGTTGTTTTCTGCTGCTTATTGTGTTGTTTTCTGCTCCATATTGTGTTGTTTTCTGATTCATATTGTGTTGTTTTCTGCTTCATATTGTGTTGTTTTCTGCTGCATATTGTGTTGTTTTCTGCTGCTTATTGTGTTGTTTTCTGCTGCTTCATATTGTGTTGTTTTCTGCTTCATATTGTGTTGTTTTCTGCTGCTTATTGTGTTGTTTTCTGCTCCATATTGTGTTGTTTTCTGCTTCATATTGTGTTGTTTTCTGCTGGATATTGTGTTGTTTTCTGCTGGATATTGTGTTGTTTTCTGCTGCTTATTGTGTTGTTTTCTGCTGCTTATTGTGTTGTTTTCTGCTGCTTCATATTGTGTTGTTTTCTGCTTCATATTGTGTTGTTTTCTGCTTCATATTGTGTTGTTTTCTGCTGCTTCATATTGTGTTGTTTTCTGCTGCATATTGTGTTGTTTTCTGCTTCATATTGTGTTGTTTTCTGCTTCATATTGTGTTGTTTTCTGCTCCATATTGTGTTGTTTTCTGCTTCATATTGTGTTGTTTTCTGCTGCATATTGTGTTGTTTTCTGCTTCATATTGTGTTGTTTTCTGCTTCATATTGTGTTGTTTTCTGCTTCATATTGTGTTGTTTTCTGCTGCATATTGTGTTGTTTTCTGCTGCTTATTGTGTTGTTTTCTGCTGCTTCATATTGTGTTGTTTTCTGCTTCATATTGTGTTGTTTTCTGCTGCTTATTGTGTTGTTTTCTGCTCCATATTGTGTTGTTTTCTGCTTCATATTGTGTTGTTTTCTGCTCCATATTGTGTTGTTTTCTGCTCCATATTGTGTTGTTTTCTGCTTCATATTGTGTTGTTTTCTGCTGCATATTGTGTTGTTTTCTGCTCCATATTGTGTTGTTTTCTGCTTCATATTGTGTTGTTTTCTGCTTCATATTGTGTTGTTTTCTGCTTCATATTGTGTTGTTTTCTGCTTCATATTGTGTTGTTTTCTGCTGCATATTGTGTTGTTTTCTGCTCCATATTGTGTTGTTTTCTGCTTCATATTGTGTTGTTTTCTGCTCCAATTGTGTTGTTTTCTGCTTCATATTGTGTGGTTTTCTGCTTCATATTGTGTTGTTTTCTGCTTCATATTGTGTTGTTTTCTGCTTCATATTGTGTTGTTTTCTGCTGCTTATTGTGTTGTTTTCTGCTCCATATTGTGTTGTTTTCTGCTTCATATTGTGTTGTTTTCTGCTTCATATTGTGTTGTTTTCTGCTGCTTATTGTGTTGTTTTCTACTTCATATTGTGTTGTTTTCTGCTCCAATTGTGTTGTTTTCTGCTGCATATTGTGTTGTTTTCTGCTTCATATTGTGTTGTTTTCTGCTGCTTATTGTGTTGTTTTCTGCTGCTTCATATTGTGTTGTTTTCTGCTTCATATTGTGTTGTTTTCTGCTGCTTATTGTGTTGTTTTCTGCTCCATATTGTGTTGTTTTCTGCTTCATATTGTGTTGTTTTCTGCTCCATATTGTGTTGTTTTCTGCTTCATATTGTGTTGTTTTCTGCTTCATATTGTGTTGTTTTCCGCTGCTTCATATTGTGTTGTTTTCTGCTTCATATTGTGTTGTTTTCTGCTGCTTATTGTGTTGTTTTCTGCTCCATATTGTGTTGTTTTCTGCTTCATATTGTGTTGTTTTCTGCTCCATATTGTGTTGTTTTCTGCTTCATATTGTGTTGTTTTCTGCTTCATATTGTGTTGTTTTCTGCTCCATATTGTGTTGTTTTCTGCTTCATATTGTGTTGTTTTCTGCTGCATATTGTGTTGTTTTCTGCTTCATATTGTGTTGTTTTCTGCTTCATATTGTGTTGTTTTCTGCTTCATATTGTGTTGTTTTCTGCTGCATATTGTGTTGTTTTCTGCTCCATATTGTGTTGTTTTCTACTTCATATTGTGTTGTTTTCTGCTCCAATTGTGTTGTTTTCTGCTTCATATTGTGTGGTTTTCTGCTTCATATTGTGTTGTTTTCTGCTGCTTCCTATTGTGTTGTTTTCTGCTTCATATTGTGTTGTTTTCTGCTGCTTATTGTGTTGTTTTCTGCTGCTTATTGTGTTGTTTTCTGCTTCATATTGTGTTGTTTTCTGCTGCATATTGTGTTGTTTTCTGCTCCATATTGTGTTGTTTTCTACTTCATATTGTGTTGTTTTCTGCTCCAATTGTGTTGTTTTCTGCTTCATATTGTGTTGTTTTCTGCTGCTTATTGTGTTGTTTTCTACTTCATATTGTGTTGTTTTCTGCTCCAATTGTGTTGTTTTCTGCTGCATATTGTGTTGTTTTCTGCTTCATATTGTGTTGTTTTCTGCTGCTTATTGTGTTGTTTTCTGCTGCTTATTGTGTTGTTTTCTGCTGCTTCTTATTGTGTTGTTTTCTGCTTCATATTGTGTTGTTTTCTGCTGCTTATTGTGTTGTTTTCTGCTCCATATTGTGTTGTTTTCTGCTCCATATTGTGTTGTTTTCTGCTTCATATTGTGTTGTTTTCTGCTGGATATTGTGTTGTTTTCTGCTGGATATTGTGTTGTTTTCTGCTGCTTATTGTGTTGTTTTCTGCTGCTTATTGTGTTGTTTTCTGCTGCTTCATATTGTGTTGTTTTCTGCTTCATATTGTGTTGTTTTCTGCTTCATATTGTGTTGTTTTCTGCTGCTTCATATTGTGTTGTTTTCTGCTGCATATTGTGTTGTTTTCTGCTTCATATTGTGTTGTTTTCTGCTTCATATTGTGTTGTTTTCTGCTCCATATTGTGTTGTTTTCTGCTTCATATTGTGTTGTTTTCTGCTGCATATTGTGTTGTTTTCTGCTTCATATTGTGTTGTTTTCTGCTTCATATTGTGTTGTTTTCTGCTTCATATTGTGTTGTTTTCTACTTCATATTGTGTTGTTTTCTGCTCCAATTGTGTTGTTTTCTGCTGCATATTGTGTTGTTTTCTGCTTCATATTGTGTTGTTTTCTGCTGCTTATTGTGTTGTTTTCTGCTCCATATTGTGTTGTTTTCTGCTTCATATTGTGTTGTTTTCTGCTCCATATTGTGTTGTTTTCTGCTTCATATTGTGTTGTTTTCTGCTGCATATTGTGTTGTTTTCTGCTCCATATTGTGTTGTTTTCTGCTTCATATTGTGTTGTTTTCTGCTGCATATTGTGTTGTTTTCTGCTTCATATTGTGTTGTTTTCTGCTTCATATTGTGTTGTTTTCTGCTTCATATTGTGTTGTTTTCTGCTGCATATTGTGTTGTTTTCTGCTCCATATTGTGTTGTTTTCTGCTTCATATTGTGTTGTTTTCTGCTCCAATTGTGTTGTTTTCTGCTTCATATTGTGTGGTTTTCTGCTTCATATTGTGTTGTTTTCTGCTTCATATTGTGTTGTTTTCTGCTTCATATTGTGTTGTTTTCTGCTGCTTATTGTGTTGTTTTCTGCTCCATATTGTGTTGTTTTCTGCTTCATATTGTGTTGTTTTCTGCTTCATATTGTGTTGTTTTCTGCTGCTTATTGTGTTGTTTTCTACTTCATATTGTGTTGTTTTCTGCTCCAATTGTGTTGTTTTCTGCTGCATATTGTGTTGTTTTCTGCTTCATATTGTGTTGTTTTCTGCTGCTTATTGTGTTGTTTTCTGCTGCTTATTGTGTTGTTTTCCGCTGCTTCATATTGTGTTGTTTTCTGCTTCATATTGTGTTGTTTTCTGCTGCTTATTGTGTTGTTTTCTGCTCCATATTGTGTTGTTTTCTGCTTCATATTGTGTTGTTTTCTGCTCCATATTGTGTTGTTTTCTGCTTCATATTGTGTTGTTTTCTGCTTCATATTGTGTTGTTTTCTGCTCCATATTGTGTTGTTTTCTGCTTCATATTGTGTTGTTTTCTGCTGCATATTGTGTTGTTTTCTGCTCCATATTGTGTTGTTTTCTACTTCATATTGTGTTGTTTTCTGCTCCAATTGTGTTGTTTTCTGCTTCATATTGTGTGGTTTTCTGCTTCATATTGTGTTGTTTTCTGCTGCTTCCTATTGTGTTGTTTTCTGCTTCATATTGTGTTGTTTTCTGCTGCTTATTGTGTTGTTTTCTGCTGCTTATTGTGTTGTTTTCTGCTTCATATTGTGTTGTTTTCTGCTGCATATTGTGTTGTTTTCTGCTCCATATTGTGTTGTTTTCTACTTCATATTGTGTTGTTTTCTGCTCCAATTGTGTTGTTTTCTGCTTCATATTGTGTTGTTTTCTGCTGCTTATTGTGTTGTTTTCTACTTCATATTGTGTTGTTTTCTGCTCCAATTGTGTTGTTTTCTGCTGCATATTGTGTTGTTTTCTGCTTCATATTGTGTTGTTTTCTGCTGCTTATTGTGTTGTTTTCTGCTGCTTATTGTGTTGTTTTCTGCTGCTTCTTATTGTGTTGTTTTCTGCTTCATATTGTGTTGTTTTCTGCTGCTTATTGTGTTGTTTTCTGCTCCATATTGTGTTGTTTTCTGCTTCATATTGTGTTGTTTTCTGCTCAATATTGTGTTGTTTTCTGCTTCATATTGTGTTGTTTTCTGCTTCATATTGTGTTGTTTTCTGCTCCATATTGTGTTGTTTTCTGCTTCATATTGTGTTGTTTTCTGCTGCATATTGTGTTGTTTTCTGCTCCATATTGTGTTGTTTTCTACTTCATATTGTGTTGTTTTCTGCTCCAATTGTGTTGTTTTCTGCTTCATATTGTGTTGTTTTCTGCTTCATATTGTGTTGTTTTCTGCTGCTTATTGTGTTGTTTTCTACTTCATATTGTGTTGTTTTCTGCTCCAATTGTGTTGTTTTCTGCTGCATATTGTGTTGTTTTCTGCTTCATATTGTGTTGTTTTCTGCTGCTTATTGTGTTGTTTTCTGCTGCTTATTGTGTTGTTTTCTGCTGCTTCTTATTGTGTTGTTTTCTGCTTCATATTGTGTTGTTTTCTGCTGCTTATTGTGTTGTTTTCTGCTCCATATTGTGTTGTTTTCTGCTTCATATTGTGTTGTTTTCTGCTCAATATTGTGTTGTTTTCTGCTTCATATTGTGTTGTTTTCTGCTTCATATTGTGTTGTTTTCTGCTCCATATTGTGTTGTTTTCTGCTTCATATTGTGTTGTTTTCTGCTGCATATTGTGTTGTTTTCTGCTTCATATTGTGTTGTTTTCTGCTTCATATTGTGTGGTTTTCTGCTTCATATTGTGTTGTTTTCTGCTGCATATTGTGTTGTTTTCTGCTCCATATTGTGTTGTTTTCTACTTCATATTGTGTTGTTTTCTGCTCCAATTGTGTTGTTTTCTGCTTCATATTGTGTGGTTTTCTGCTTCATATTGTGTTGTTTTCTGCTGCTTCATATTGTGTTGTTTTCTGCTTCATATTGTGTTGTTTTCTGCTGCTTATTGTGTTGTTTTCTGCTGCTTATTGTGTTGTTTTCTGCTGCTTCATATTGTGTTGTTTTCTGCTTCATATTGTGTTGTTTTCTGCTGCTTATTGTGTTGTTTTCTGCTCCATATTGTGTTGTTTTCTGCTTCATATTGTGTTGTTTTCTGCTCCATATTGTGTTGTTTTCTGCTTCATATTGTGTTGTTTTCTGCTTCATATTGTGTTGTTTTCTGCTCCATATTGTGTTGTTTTCTGCTTCATATTGTGTTGTTTTCTGCTGCATATTGTGTTGTTTTCTGCTTCATATTGTGTTGTTTTCTGCTTCATATTGTGTTGTTTTCTGCTTCATATTGTGTTGTTTTCTGCTGCATATTGTGTTGTTTTCTGCTCCATATTGTGTTGTTTTCTACTTCATATTGTGTTGTTTTCTGCTCCAATTGCGTTGTTTTCTGCTTCATATTGTGTGGTTTTCTGCTTCATATTGTGTTGTTTTCTGCTGCTTCATATTGTGTTGTTTTCTGCTTCATATTGTGTTGTTTTCTGCTGCTTATTGTGTTGTTTTCTGCTCCATATTGTGTTGTTTTCTGATTCATATTGTGTTGTTTTCTGCTTCATATTGTGTTGTTTTCTGCTGCATATTGTGTTGTTTTCTGCTGCTTATTGTGTTGTTTTCTGCTGCTTCATATTGTGTTGTTTTCTGCTTCATATTGTGTTGTTTTCTGCTGCTTATTGTGTTGTTTTCTGCTCCATATTGTGTTGTTTTCTGCTTCATATTGTGTTGTTTTCTGCTGGATATTGTGTTGTTTTCTGCTGGATATTGTGTTGTTTTCTGCTGCTTATTGTGTTGTTTTCTGCTGCTTATTGTGTTGTTTTCTGCTGCTTCATATTGTGTTGTTTTCTGCTTCATATTGTGTTGTTTTCTGCTTCATATTGTGTTGTTTTCTGCTGCTTCATATTGTGTTGTTTTCTGCTGCATATTGTGTTGTTTTCTGCTTCATATTGTGTTGTTTTCTGCTTCATATTGTGTTGTTTTCTGCTCCATATTGTGTTGTTTTCTGCTTCATATTGTGTTGTTTTCTGCTGCATATTGTGTTGTTTTCTGCTTCATATTGTGTTGTTTTCTGCTTCATATTGTGTTGTTTTCTGCTTCATATTGTGTTGTTTTCTGCTGCATATTGTGTTGTTTTCTGCTGCTTATTGTGTTGTTTTCTGCTGCATATTGTGTTGTTTTCTGCTTCATATTGTGTTGTTTTCTGCTTCATATTGTGTTGTTTTCTGCTTCATATTGTGTTGTTTTCTGCTACATATTGTGTTGTTTTCTGCTGCTTATTGTGTTGTTTTCTGCTGCTTCATATTGTGTTGTTTTCTGCTTCATATTGTGTTGTTTTCTGCTGCTTATTGTGTTGTTTTCTGCTCCATATTGTGTTGTTTTCTGCTTCATATTGTGTTGTTTTCTGCTCCATATTGTGTTGTTTTCTGCTTCATATTGTGTTGTTTTCTGCTGCATATTGTGTTGTTTTCTGCTCCATATTGTGTTGTTTTCTGCTTCATATTGTGTTGTTTTCTGCTGCATATTGTGTTGTTTTCTGCTTCATATTGTGTTGTTTTCTGCTTCATATTGTGTTGTTTTCTGCTCCATATTGTGTTGTTTTCTGCTTCATATTGTGTTGTTTTCTGCTGCATATTGTGTTGTTTTCTGCTTCATATTGTGTTGTTTTCTGCTTCATATTGTGTTGTTTTCTGCTTCATATTGTGTTGTTTTCTGCTGCATATTGTGTTGTTTTCTGCTGCTTATTGTGTTGTTTTCTGCTGCATATTGTGTTGTTTTCTGCTTCATATTGTGTTGTTTTCTGCTTCATATTGTGTTGTTTTCTGCTTCATATTGTGTTGTTTTCTGCTGCATATTGTGTTGTTTTCTGCTGCTTATTGTGTTGTTTTCTGCTTCATATTGTGTTGTTTTCTGCTCCATATTGTGTTGTTTTCTGCTTCATATTGTGTTGTTTTCTGCTCCATATTGTGTTGTTTTCTGCTTCATATTGTGTTGTTTTCTGCTGCATATTGTGTTGTTTTCTGCTCCATATTGTGTTGTTTTCTGCTTCATATTGTGTTGTTTTCTGCTGCATATTGTGTTGTTTTCTGCTTCATATTGTGTTGTTTTCTGCTTCATATTGTGTTGTTTTCTGCTCCATATTGTGTTGTTTTCTGCTTCATATTGTGTTGTTTTCTGCTGCATATTGTGTTGTTTTCTGCTTCATATTGTGTTGTTTTCTGCTTCATATTGTGTTGTTTTCTGCTTCATATTGTGTTGTTTTCTGCTGCATATTGTGTTGTTTTCTGCTGCTTATTGTGTTGTTTTCTGCTGCATATTGTGTTGTTTTCTGCTTCATATTGTGTTGTTTTCTGCTTCATATTGTGTTGTTTTCTGCTTCATATTGTGTTGTTTTCTGCTGCATATTGTGTTGTTTTCTGCTGCTTATTGTGTTGTTTTCTGCTGCTTCATATTGTGTTGTTTTCTGCTTCATATTGTGTTGTTTTCTGCTGCTTATTGTGTTGTTTTCTGCTCCATATTGTGTTGTTTTCTGCTGCTTATTGTGTTGTTTTCTGCTCCATATTGTGTTGTTTTCTGCTTCATATTGTGTTGTTTTCTGCTCCATATTGTGTTGTTTTCTGCTGCTTATTGTGTTGTTTTCTGCTCCATATTGTGTTGTTTTCTGCTTCATATTGTGTTGTTTTCTGCTCCATATTGTGTTGTTTTCTGCTTCATATTGTGTTGTTTTCTGCTGCATATTGTGTTGTTTTCTGCTCCATATTGTGTTGTTTTCTGCTTCATATTGTGTTGTTTTCTGCTGCATATTGTGTTGTTTTCTGCTTCATATTGTGTTGTTTTCTGCTTCATATTGTGTTGTTTTCTGCTCCATATTGTGTTGTTTTCTGCTTCATATTGTGTTGTTTTCTGCTGCATATTGTGTTGTTTTCTGCTTCATATTGTGTTGTTTTCTGCTTCATATTGTGTTGTTTTCTGCTTCATATTGTGTTGTTTTCTGCTGCATATTGTGTTGTTTTCTGCTGCTTATTGTGTTGTTTTCTGCTGCATATTGTGTTGTTTTCTGCTTCATATTGTGTTGTTTTCTGCTTCATATTGTGTTGTTTTCTGCTTCATATTGTGTTGTTTTCTGCTGCATATTGTGTTGTTTTCTGCTGCTTATTGTGTTGTTTTCTGCTTCATATTGTGTTGTTTTCTGCTCCATATTGTGTTGTTTTCTGCTTCATATTGTGTTGTTTTCTGCTCCATATTGTGTTGTTTTCTGCTTCATATTGTGTTGTTTTCTGCTGCATATTGTGTTGTTTTCTGCTCCATATTGTGTTGTTTTCTGCTTCATATTGTGTTGTTTTCTGCTGCATATTGTGTTGTTTTCTGCTTCATATTGTGTTGTTTTCTGCTTCATATTGTGTTGTTTTCTGCTCCATATTGTGTTGTTTTCTGCTTCATATTGTGTTGTTTTCTGCTGCATATTGTGTTGTTTTCTGCTTCATATTGTGTTGTTTTCTGCTTCATATTGTGTTGTTTTCTGCTTCATATTGTGTTGTTTTCTGCTGCATATTGTGTTGTTTTCTGCTGCTTATTGTGTTGTTTTCTGCTGCATATTGTGTTGTTTTCTGCTTCATATTGTGTTGTTTTCTGCTTCATATTGTGTTGTTTTCTGCTTCATATTGTGTTGTTTTCTGCTGCATATTGTGTTGTTTTCTGCTGCTTATTGTGTTGTTTTCTGCTGCTTCATATTGTGTTGTTTTCTGCTTCATATTGTGTTGTTTTCTGCTGCTTATTGTGTTGTTTTCTGCTCCATATTGTGTTGTTTTCTGCTTCATATTGTGTTGTTTTCTGCTCCATATTGTGTTGTTTTCTGCTTCATATTGTGTTGTTTTCTGCTGCATATTGTGTTGTTTTCTGCTCCATATTGTGTTGTTTTCTGCTTCATATTGTGTTGTTTTCTGCTGCATATTGTGTTGTTTTCTGCTTCATATTGTGTTGTTTTCTGCTTCATATTGTGTTGTTTTCTGCTTCATATTGTGTTGTTTTCTGCTGCATATTGTGTTGTTTTCTGCTCCATATTGTGTTGTTTTCTGCTTCATATTGTGTTGTTTTCTGCTCCAATTGTGTTGTTTTCTGCTTCATATTGTGTGGTTTTCTGCTTCATATTGTGTTGTTTTCTGCTGCTTCATATTGTGTTGTTTTCTGCTTCATATTGTGTTGTTTTCTGCTGCTTATTGTGTTGTTTTCTGCTCCATATTGTGTTGTTTTCTGCTTCATATTGTGTTGTTTTCTGCTTCATATTGTGTTGTTTTCTGCTGCTTATTGTGTTGTTTTCTACTTCATATTGTGTTGTTTTCTGCTCCAATTGTGTTGTTTTCTGCTGCATATTGTGTTGTTTTCTGCTTCATATTGTGTTGTTTTCTGCTGCTTATTGTGTTGTTTTCTGCTGCTTATTGTGTTGTTTTCCGCTGCTTCATATTGTGTTGTTTTCTGCTGCTTATTGTGTTGTTTTCTGCTCCATATTGTGTTGTTTTCTGCTTCATATTGTGTTGTTTTCTGCTCCATATTGTGTTGTTTTCTGCTTCATATTGTGTTGTTTTCTGCTTCATATTGTGTTGTTTTCTGCTCCATATTGTGTTGTTTTCTGCTTCATATTGTGTTGTTTTCTGCTGCATATTGTGTTGTTTTCTGCTTCATATTGTGTTGTTTTCTGCTTCATATTGTGTTGTTTTCTGCTTCATATTGTGTTGTTTTCTGCTGCATATTGTGTTGTTTTCTGCTCCATATTGTGTTGTTTTCTACTTCATATTGTGTTGTTTTCTGCTCCAATTGTGTTGTTTTCTGCTTCATATTGTGTGGTTTTCTGCTTCATATTGTGTTGTTTTCTGCTGCTTCCTATTGTGTTGTTTTCTGCTTCATATTGTGTTGTTTTCTGCTGCTTATTGTGTTGTTTTCTGCTGCTTATTGTGTTGTTTTCTGCTTCATATTGTGTTGTTTTCTGCTGCATATTGTGTTGTTTTCTGCTCCATATTGTGTTGTTTTCTACTTCATATTGTGTTGTTTTCTGCTCCAATTGTGTTGTTTTCTGCTTCATATTGTGTTGTTTTCTGCTGCTTATTGTGTTGTTTTCTACTTCATATTGTGTTGTTTTCTGCTCCAATTGTGTTGTTTTCTGCTGCATATTGTGTTGTTTTCTGCTTCATATTGTGTTGTTTTCTGCTGCTTATTGTGTTGTTTTCTGCTGCTTATTGTGTTGTTTTCTGCTGCTTCTTATTGTGTTGTTTTCTGCTTCATATTGTGTTGTTTTCTGCTGCTTATTGTGTTGTTTTCTGCTCCATATTGTGTTGTTTTCTGCTTCATATTGTGTTGTTTTCTGCTCAATATTGTGTTGTTTTCTGCTTCATATTGTGTTGTTTTCTGCTTCATATTGTGTTGTTTTCTGCTCCATATTGTGTTGTTTTCTGCTTCATATTGTGTTGTTTTCTGCTGCATATTGTGTTGTTTTCTGCTTCATATTGTGTTGTTTTCTGCTTCATATTGTGTTGTTTTCTGCTTCATATTGTGTTGTTTTCTGCTGCATATTGTGTTGTTTTCTGCTCCATATTGTGTTGTTTTCTACTTCATATTGTGTTGTTTTCTGCTCCAATTGTGTTGTTTTCTGCTTCATATTGTGTGGTTTTCTGCTTCATATTGTGTTGTTTTCTGCTGCTTCATATTGTGTTGTTTTCTGCTTCATATTGTGTTGTTTTCTGCTTCATATTGTGTTGTTTTCTGCTGCTTATTGTGTTGTTTTCTGCTTCATATTGTGTTGTTTTCTGCTGCATATTGTGTTGTTTTCTGCTTCATATTGTGTTGTTTTCTGCTTCATATTGTGTTGTTTTCTGCTTCATATTGTGTTGTTTTCTGCTGCATATTGTGTTGTTTTCTGCTCCATATTGTGTTGTTTTCTTCTTCATATTGTGTTGTTTTCTGCTCCAATTGTGTTGTTTTCTGCTTCATATTGTGTGGTTTTCTGCTTCATATTGTGTTGTTTTCTGCTGCTTCATATTGTGTTGTTTTCTGCTTCATATTGTGTTGTTTTTGCTGCTTATTGTGTTGTTTTCTGCTCCATATTGTGTTGTTTTCTGCTTCATATTGTGTTGTTTTCTGCTTCATATTGTGTTGTTTTCTGCTGCATATTGTGTTGTTTTCTGCTGCTTATTGTGTTGTTTTCTGCTGCTTATTGTGTTGTTTTCTGCTCCATATTGTGTTGTTTTCTGCTTCATATTGTGTTGTTTTCTGCTGCATATTGTGTTGTTCTCATCTGCTTCATTTTGTGTTTTCATCTGCTGCATATTGTGTTGTTTTCTGCTGCATATTGTGTTGTTTTCTGCTGCTTCATATTGTGTTGTTTTCTGCTGCATATTGTGTTGTTTTCTGCTTCATATTGTGTTGTTTTCTGCTTCATATTGTGTTGTTTTCTGCTCCATATTGTGTTGTTTTCTGCTTCATATTGTGTTGTTTTCTGCTTCATATTGTGTTGTGTTCTGCTTCATATTGTCTTGTTTCCTGCTCCATATTGTGTTGTTTTCTGCTCCATATTGTGTTGCTTTCATCTGCTGCATATTGTGTTGTTTTCTGCTGCTTCATATTGTGTTGTTTTCTTCTTCATATTGTGTTGTTTCCTGCTCCATATTGTGTTGTTTTCTGCTTCATATTGTGTTGTTTTCTGCTCCATATTGTGTTTTTTTCATCTGCTTCATATTGTGTTGTTTTCTGCTGGATATTGTGTTGTTTTCTGCTGGATATTGTGTTGTTTTCTGCTCCATATTGTGTGGTTTTCATCTGCTTCATATTGTGTTGTTTTCTGCTGCATATTGTGTTGTTTTTTGCTCCATATTGTGTTGTTTTCTGCTCCATATTGTGTTGTTTTCTGCTCCATATTGTGTTGTTTTCCGCTTCATATTGTGTTGTTTTCTGCTCCATATTGTGTTGTTTTCATCTGCTTCATATTGTGTTGTTTTCTGCTGCATATTGTATTGTTTTGTGCTCCATATTGTGTTGTTTTCTGCTCCATATTGTGTTGTTTTCTTCTCCAGATTGTGTTGTTTTCTGCTCCATATTGTGTTGTTTTCTGCTCCATATTGTGTTGTTTTCATCTGCTTCATATTGTTCTGTTTTCTGCTGGATATTGTGTTGTTTCCATCTGCTTCATATTGTGTTGTTTTCTGCTTCATATTGTGTTGTTTTCTGCTGCATATTGTGTTGTTTTCTGCTGCATATTGTGTTGTTTTTTGCTCCATATTGTGTTGTTTTCTGCTTCATATTGTGTTGTTTTCTGCTCCATATTGTGTTGTTTTCTGCTTCATATTGTGTTGTTTTCTGTTGCATATTGTGTTGTTTTCTGCTCCATATTGTGTTGTTTTCTGCTGCATATTGTGTTGTTTTCTGCTCCATATTGTGTTGTTTTCTGCTGCATATTGTGTTGTTTTCTGCTGCTTCATATTGTGTTGTTTTCTTCTTCATATTGTGTTGTTTCCTGCTCCATATTGTGTTGTTTTCTGCTTCATATTGTGTTGTTTTCTGCTCCATATTGTGTTTTTTTCATCTGCTTCATATTGTGTTGTTTTCTGCTGGATATTGTGTTGTTTTCTGCTCCATATTGTGTGGTTTTCATCTGCTTCATATTGTGTTGTTTTCTGCTGCATATTGTGTTGTTTTTTGCTCCATATTGTGTTGTTTTCTGCTCCATATTGTGTTGTTTTCTGCTCCATATTGTGTTGTTTTCCGCTTCATATTGTGTTGTTTTCTGCTCCATATTGTGTTGTTTTCATCTGCTTCATATTGTGTTGTTTTCTGCTGCATATTGTATTGTTTTGTGCTCCATATTGTGTTGTTTTGTGCTCCATATTGTGTTGTTTTCTGCTGCATATTGTGTTGTTTTCTGCTCCATATTGTGTTGTTTTCTGCTGCATATTGTGTTGTTTTCATCTGCTTCATATTGTGTTGTTTTCTGCTTCATATTGTGTTGTTTTCTGCTGGATATTGTGTTGTTTTCTGCTCCATATTGTGTTGTTTTCATCTGCTTCATATTGTGTTGTTTTCTGCTCTATATTGTGTTGTTTTCTGCTTCATATTGTGTTGTTTTCTGCTACTTATTGTTTTGTTTTCTGCTGCATATTGTGTTGTTTTCTGCTGCATATTGTGTTGTTTTCTGCTTCATATTGTGTTGTTTTCATCTGCTTCATATTGTGTTGTTTTCTGCTTCATATTGTGTTTTGTATCTGCTCCATATTGTGTTGTTTTCTGCTGGATATTGTGTTGTTTTCATCTGCTTCATATTGTGTTGTTTTCTGCTTCATATTGTGTTGTTTTCTGCTGCATATTGTGTTGTTTTCTGCTGCATATTGTGTTGTTTTCTGCTCCATATTGTGTTGTTTTCTGCTGCATATTGTGTTGTTTTCTGCTGCATATTGTGTTGTTTTCTGCTTCATATTGTGTTGTTTTCATCTGCTTCATATTGTGTTGTTTTCTGCTTCATATTGTGTTTTGTATCTGCTCCATATTGTGTTGTTTTCTGCTGGATATTGTGTTGTTTTCATCTGCTTCATATTGTGTTGTTTTCTGCTGCATATTGTGTTGTTTTCTGCTTCATATTGTGTTGTCTTCTGCTCCATATTGTGTTGTTTTTCTGCTTCATATTGTGTTGTTTTCTGCTTCATATTGTGTTGTTTTCTGCTTCATATTGTGTTGTTCTCATCTGCTTCATATGGTGTTGTTTTCATCTGCTGCATATTGTGTTGTTTTCTGCAACATATTGTGTTGTTTTCTGCTTCATATTGTGTTGTTTTCTGCTGCATATTGTGTTGTTTTGTGCTGCATATTGTGTTGTTTTCTGCTTCATATTGTGTTGTTTTCTGCTTCATATTGTGTTGTTTTCTGCTTCATATTGTGTTGTTTTCTGCTGCATATTGTGTTTTTTCTGCTTCATATTGTGTTGTTTTCTGCTGCATATTGTGTTGTTTTCTGCTGCATATTGTGTTGTTTTCTGCTTCATATTGTGTTGTTTTCATCTGCTTCATATTGTGTTGTTTTCTGCTTCATATTGTGTTTTGTATCTGCTCCATATTGTGTTGTTTTCTGCTGGATATTGTGTTGTTTTCATCTGCTTCATATTGTGTTGTTTTCTGCTTCATATTGTGTTGTTTTCTGCTGCATATTGTGTTGTTTTCTGCTGCATATTGTGTTGTTTTCTGCTCCATATTGTGTTGTTTTCTGCTGCATATTGTGTTGTTTTCTGCTGCATATTGTGTTGTTTTCTGCTTCATATTGTGTTGTTTTCATCTGCTTCATATTGTGTTGTTTTCTGCTTCATATTGTGTTTTGTATCTGCTCCATATTGTGTTGTTTTCTGCTGGATATTGTGTTGTTTTCATCTGCTTCATATTGTGTTGTTTTCTGCTGCATATTGTGTTGTTTTCTGCTGCTGCATATTGTGTTGTTTTCTGCTGGATATTGTGTTGTTTTCTGCTTCATATTGTGTTGTTTTCTGCTGCTTCATATTGTGTGTTTTCTGCTGCTGCATATTGTGTTGTTTTCTGCTTCATATTGTGTTGTTTTCTTTTGCATATTGTGTTGTTTTCTGCTGGACATTGTGTTGTTTTCTGCTGCTGCATATTGTGTTGTTTTTTGCGTCATATTGTGTTGTTTTCTGCTGCATATTGTGTTGTTTTCTGCTGCATATTGTGTTGTTTTCTGCTCCATATTGTGTTGTTTTCTGCTTCATATTGTGTTGTTTTCTGCTGCTTCATATTGTGTGTTTTCTGCTGCTGCATATTGTGTTGTTTTCTGCTTCATATTGTGTTGTTTTCTTTTGCATATTGTGTTGTTTTCTGCTGGACATTGTGTTGTTTTCTGCTGCTGCATATTGTGTTGTTTTTTGCGTCATATTGTGTTGTTTTTTGCTTCATATTGTGTTGTTTTCTTCTGCTGTTTTACTTTGTTGTGTTTTTCCTGTCCTGCCTCATACGTTTGTATTTGAATGTTCCAAACGGAAAAAACTGTCTAATTTTGAATTTTGTCAATCAAAAAAGGTTTAAGTTTAACTCTGATGCTTCGGAAAAGTGTTTTGGATATAACCAAACGGCAAGTCCCATGATTCCTTTCGGCTTCCTGCGTCGTCAACTGTCGCCCGCCGTTTGATGACGTATCGAAGAGGCGCCGGGAGAAGTTTGAAAACCAGCGTGAAACTTGATTTTAACGGAACTCTGTCCGTCGTTTCTGACGGCATCGGTCCAGATTATCGTCTGCGTCGAACCCGGAATCTCAGACGTTCCGGTGAGGAGCACGCGCACAACTCGCTAGTCTGACCACCGTGAGGACGCGCGCGCCTCCAGCCGTTTATGTCCGCGCGACACGGAGGAGATAACGGCGAGGGAAGGCGGCCGGTCGGCGGCCCCGAGGGAGAGGAGCTGCGGCTGTGCGGGAGCGTTCGACCAAACCACTACCGCCGGCTGTTAACTTGACCACTGGCGCGTTTTCCCGCCGGGATCTTCTCGTGTAGAAGTTCTAGAACATGTTCCTCTAGAACCCGTCATGTCGGTCCTGGAGGTTCGCAGAAAGTGTCAGACTTTCATCAAGTGTCTCTTCAGCTCCTTCCTCCTCAGAGGAGGAAACACCTCCGGACGGTGGACTCCTGTTGGCTCTGATGGAGAGCGAGGAGAGGAGGAGGAGGAGGAGGAGGAGAGTCCTCCTTCATGTGAAGACAACAGAAAAGTCTGTAATATTTGGCCGCGTTTACCTGTCCACCAGGTGTTCCATGTAAAGATCATTTCCACGTTCCTGGAGGAGAAAGTATTCTGTGGTGAAGGATCATGTGAGACGTTTCTCCATCTTCAGCCTTGATCCATCTCCTGTTTCACTCTGAAAGGAACGTGAGGTTTTCATGGAGCACCTGCTGGTTCCACCTTAAGAACGTCGGCTCTATACGTTAGGATCTATACGTCAGCAGAAGCTGTCGGGCCTGCTGGAGCGGACAAACCTTCACTCAGTTGTTGGTGGTTGTAGAATCAGAGGCCGGGTTTCAAACCCTCCTCTCGTCTCTGACCTTTTCCGTTCTCCTTCCATCGTTCAGGCGGCGATGTCCTCCTCAGACGATCGCCCGTCCTCTTCCGCCGCGGAGGTTCTGTCCCCCAGTGTGTCCGCGGCGGTCATGGCGCCCGTGGACGTTAAGGCCGAACTGGCGTCCTTACTGGACGAGTGGGAAGAAGCCCGGCGAGGAACGCCAGAGCAGCTCGTGACCATCCTGACCAAGTCAGACCTTCATCTGAAGCCGTGCGGGTCTCTGGACACGCAGGTCTTTTCATCCGTTTTCTTTCTGCAGGATCTCAGAGGTGATCGAGCGGGAGACAGGAGAGTATCACAAAGCAGACCCGGACCCGTTTGATGACCGGCATCCAGGTCTGTCTGGACCATTATCCCGCCTCTCCTTCTTTAATTTCAGGTCTCGATGACATCATTCCAACTCTGCTCCTGTGGTTTGAGCCTGTGGGCTGTCAGGGACCACCTGGAGCTCAGGTTTCCCAGGATGGAGCTCCACCTCCAGGCCTGAAGTTTCAGCTCAGAATCAGAAAGTTCTCCTCACAGCAGCAGAAGACCCGTCTTCCCTGCAGAAACCTGCTCAGCTGCAGCACCTACTGGGATGTTCGTCTCATTTCTGGGTCCTTTTGCAGGACGGGCAGACCCCAGCTGCATGCTGGGACAGCTGCTGAAGATGCTCTTCATGAACGACGACTTCACAAACCAGGTACGTCAGACTTCTGTGAACATTTAGGTGTCCAATAAAAGACGGGAGTTTCTTCTATAACCCAAAGCGGCACGTTTATGGTCTTTATGGTTCCTCTGTCCACCGTCGGTAGAGGCGTAGCGATGAACCCATTTCTATTCCATCCAACCAGATGGATGCGTCTGAGGCAGAATCAATCACACTAAACCGTTATCAAAATGAGACTAATCCATAATCGATATTGGAAAATACCATCTGGATTGATGTAAAGTAGGTTTATTTTACTATCGGGGACAAAACATGTGATGACATCATCAAACACGGATCAGTCCATCATTGCAGTCCAATGTGTGGACAGACTTTGAATAAAGACATGTGACCATCCAGGGTCTAGAATGTAGGGGTGCTCCGATCAGGATTTTCTGGGGCCGATCCCCGATTGCTGGAAGCTGTATCACCCGATACCAATCACCGATTACAGGGTCTATTTGAAGCCTTCTATTTATCATGTAGCATAATTTTTTAAACAATATTTAACAACAATGCACATTAAGTATTACAATTAAGAGAAGACAACGCATCATGAATTGACAACTGTGTATTTATTTGGAAGCAACATTTCCAACAAATTAACTTAGCAGCATGTGTTTGGTTATTAGGAACAACTTAGGACTTGACTAATACAACTTTCCTGGAGAATATATAAATAAAATAAGATAAGACATAACATCTGAGTCTTTAAATTTAGCTTTAGGCTACTTTTAAAACTGCAACAAAAAAGGCTATAGCCAAAATATTGTTTTAAGTCAGTCAGACATTGGTTATTGTAAAAGACCATTTCAAGGAGCACAGGTAGTAAAGTGCACAGCAACAAAACATTCTAATAACTAACAACTTCCATATCTGTATATCTATAACAGCTTTCTGAGATACTCATTCAGATTTTGTGGGCATTTAGGGAGGTAGAGAGAGGTAGAAAAAGAGAGAGGGGGGATAGAGATTATTAGATTGCCCAAAGCTTACTTCTTAAGCATCAATGGCAGATTTTTCTTTATAAATATAAGCATCTCTGCATTTTTGGCTGACAGCTTGTTCCTCTTCGTCAATTCTCATCAATAATATTCCCTGCTGTGCTAAAAAGTCGTTCGCTATCAACACTTGTACACGGTGCACAGAGGTAGGTGCGTGCTGCTTGTGCGAGAGCGGGAAAGCGGCTTTTATTGTTCTGCCAGTAAACAAGTGGCTGTCCACTTTGAGCGATAACTGGCTCTGACAGGTAGAAATTCAATTGCAATGATGCTGAGCTGGTGTTTTCACTGCTACCACATTCCTGATCTCCACCCAACAACTCAGCATACATAGCATGCAAGGAGCCGGTTCGTGGTACTTTCTCTGGGGGTCCGGACCCGCTTGCAGCCAAACTCGCCTCACCATCCTGCTGCTCCAATCCAGTGGCCAGGACATTAGAAAGCAGTCCACGTATCTGGGGCTTGACTGCGTCAGAAAAATATCTGTCTTTGTACCTTTAATTTACAAGAAAACAAAACATTCATTAATTTATTTAAATTGAATTTGAATTTGTCAAAAATCAGAATCAAAAATACTTTAATTATTGGGTTACAGTTGCTCCATGTTAGAAAAGAAATGTGTAACAGCACAGAGAAATTACAAGAAAAATGGAAAATCTATACTAAGAAAATGTTCTATTATTTAATTTTGAAGGTTATGATTGGCTCTTGCTATGATTAGTCAGCCTAGCATACTCCAAAAAATATGCTTTTTTATTATTATTATTAATCTTGTTTCTTGTTTCTCATGTTTACAGCAAATTTAACAGAATTTGAAGGAAATACCAGCCTACCCAAAATAACACAATTACACTATTTCAGTAATAATAGCTTCTTGTATCAATTATTTAGACCAAATATGCCTATTCTTGCTATATGAATTAAGGAGCTTACTAGAATAGTCAAAAATATATATATTTTTATCAGTTATGAATTAAAACGTTTGAAATACTCATTTGAATGCTCTTTAATACGCTCTGACGCGCGCGCGCACACACTCACACAAACAAATGTGTAAAATAAGATTTCTCACCTCGGATCGAGGATTGTAGCAATGCTATACAGGCGCTCACATTCAATGTCACGCAATCTTTTCTGGACCGCTTCCAACAACGTGGCTTTTGAAGTTTTTACACCGTGGTCAGTCTCTGCTGTCTTCTCAAGAAGACGAGTTAAAGCTCTGATGGATGGTATAACATCTGCAGCCGATGCAGTGGATGAGCTGATCTGCTGCGTGAGCTCTTCAAATGGGGCGAGTAGCGAAATCATATTTTCAGCTAGATTCCACTGGCTACTGGTGAACATGGAGGGTAAGTCATAGTCGGCTACATAAGCACACAGGGCACGTTTCTGTTCCAGCAGACTCTGCAGCATGTATACAGTACTGTTCCACCTGGTAGGTACATCTTGCTGTAGTCTCTTGATAGGCTGGCCCAGTTGTTTCTGAATACTTTGAAGTCGTGAGTAAGCAAGCGGGGAGTGTTTGAAATGACCGACGATGCGTCTTCCAGAAGCGATTATATCAGCGATGCTGCGTTGTGACATGACTCCCTCGGTCACGGCGAGCTGGAGTGAATGCGCCATGCACGGCAGGCTGGGTAGATGGGCATCCCTCATGGCCTTTTCCATGTTCTTTGCGTTATCCCTTAGAATAACATGCACTTTTTCCTTCGGGATTCCCCATGCTTGAAACATGTCGCTGAATGCAGCAACAAGAGCCTCTGCGGTGTGTGACCCTGAAAACTCTTGAGAATGTAGAACAACTTTTTGTAGTTCGAAGTTTTCATTAATGAACTGCGCAGTGAGGCTCAACATGGACATGGGGCATACACTCGCACTCCAAATGTCACTAGTGAAACCAATCGATGTTATGTTGTCCTTCATAAGGCTGTCGACATATGTAAACACGGTTTGGTATAACTGCGGCAGGCACACATCAGTGAAATATTTACGCCCTGGCAGAGTGTAACGTGAATCTAAATAGGACATGAGTCGCTGGAACCCTTCGTCTTCCACAACAGACAGAGGCTGGTGATCTAGGCAAATGAATTCCATTATTTTGTCTGATATCTCTTTATGCTTCTTACTGTCCCTGCTGTAGGGTTGCTTTCTTTGAAATGTCTCTGTTACTGACAGCTGAGTGAGTGGCGCTTGAGTTGCTGAACTGTCTCGCTCTCTCTTTGCGCTAGCTAACTTTGAAAACTGCTCATATTCCTTTACGTGACTAACCTTCAAATGTCTGATGAGGTTGGTGGTGTTAAAATGTTTTGCGTGCTTTCCGCCTCGTGGGATTTGCTTGGTACACACGTTGCAGATTGCTAATGTATTATCTTTTTCGCACACCACGTAGAATTGCCAGACCGGTGAAGCCATTTTTAGCAGCGCGTGAAAAAAATCGTCTCGCGAGTTTTGCGTCATCTGATCGGCTTTTCTGGATCGGCCTTTATAGAGACGGCCGATCAAACATCCCAAAGCTATAATCGGCCGATTATGATCGGCGACCGATCAATCGGAGCACCCTTACTAGAATGTTCTAAGAATGTTCCCTTTGGATTCTTTGGATGTAGAAAAAAAAAAAAAAAGTTTATGAACTGGAAGAAATGGTGGTTGAAATAAGGGTTATAATCGTAATCATGAGGAATTCAAGAACCTCACCGTGCTGCAAAGGAACAGCTTCAGATGTTCCAAAGGATCTTCTGGTCTTTTCTGTGACACCAGGTTGATCACAGATGATGCTTAGATCCAACGTGGGTATCAGAAAGTTTCTAAGCTAACAGCACAGAGCCGTTTCTGTCAGGCTGGAAAGGTCAAACGAGGTCACCGCCTCACCTGGAGGTGACCGCCTCACGTGGAGGTGACCGCCTCACCTGGAGGTGACCGCCTCACCTGGAGGTGACCGCCTCACCTGGAGGTGACCGCCTCACCTGGAGGTGACCGCCTCACCTGGAGGTGACCGCCTCACCTGGAGGTGACCGCCTCACTTGGAGGGGAACATCCTGGCGGAAGGAAGCAGCTTCTCACTGTTTACGGCAGACGGCGGTTATTGATGCTGCAGTCTGATTCTCACAGATCTTTAAGTGTGAGCGGCATCACTACCTTCCAGCTAGCTTTGACAGCAGTTCTGCTTTTGCCCGCAGCTCCTGGACTCCTACATCATGACCAGCAGGGAGGTGAGCCTCAACACAGCGGCCTGCCGCCTCCTCCAGAACATCATGCCCAGCCTGGATACTGCAGTGGTCTTTGAAGAAAAGGTGAAACCATCAGCAAAAGGAGCAGCGAGTTTACCCGAAAGGAAAATCAAGGTTTTATTTTGAAAGGGAGGAAAGTAGGAACTAATTTCTCCAAAAAACCCAGCTGAGGTCGGACTGAACCGTTCCAACGTTGATGGCCTTCAGGCTTTGAGGGAAAAGACTTTGGATAATCTCTTCAGCCACCAGCAGATTCTCAGCCGGTCTTAGAAGTCTGATCGGGGTTCTGATCCGGGTTCATGAGGTTCCTGTCGATGGATCCTCTGCTGCTGACTGACTGGATGTGAGCTGTGCTCTCACTTTCCCGCCTTATCACCAGTTCGTTTCTGTTCCAGGAAGGTCTGGTGGAAAAGCTCTTCAGCTGGGCGCAGGAGGCTCCGCCCCCCCTGTGCGTCTACGCCACTGGGCTGCTGGCCAGAGCCATGGGCAACCAGGAGGTGGTGGCCCACCACCGAGAGGAGAACGCACAGCTGGTCAGTCGGGGATCCATCAACCTTTGACAGGAAAGGAGACTTGAACCCAGGCCAGAACTTTGCCCTTGCAGCTGTACCGTGGTGTTGGGTTAGAGGGATCAAACTGTAGTCTCAGAGATCAGGAACCAGCAAACGTACATGTGGGGTTTTGCTTTTGTACTCGTGTCCCAAAGACTCCTTCCTGTCTGACCAGGTCCCTATGATGATCCACCGCCTCCTCCAGCTGCAGACCTCCAGCTCCTCACAGAATCTACCTCCAGCTCCTCAGGAGGACGGCGCTCTAACATCGCAGAACCCGAGGGCCGGTGTACTACAGGACGAGGACGCAGACCGGGGGGCCAGCAAGGGGTCGTCAAAGGCCAAACCCTTATCCCTGTTCGGTCCTCTTCAAAACTACGGGGAAAACAGCAGTGGCTCCCCCCAGACTGCTCCTCTTCCTCACCATGGAAGTCCAGAGTCTGCCTCCAGGGAGGTGGAGGAGGCTCATGGAGGAGGAGGAAAGAGACCCATGCTGCAGGAAAACGGGAGGAAGGCCAAGCAGAAGGGCAGCTGTAGTGCCAGCAGGGAGGAGGTGGAGGGGGCGGACGCTGGTGCACAGCATACCAGCACTTCATCCTGGTCAGAGATGAGCTCAATGCTGATTGGCTCTGACTACCGCCTGTGGCCTCTGAGCCCGGCCATGGAGCAGAGGCTCATCCTGCAGTATCTGACCTCACTGGGAGATTACCAGGAGGTGAGGACCCACTGACCACACCAGGAAGACTGCCTTGCTCACTGGTTGGAACTTCTGGCCTTTGAACGGTGCAGTGGATGATTTCAGCTCAGTGTTGGTGTTAACAGATAAAGATAAATGTGTTTGCCATCAATGCCATTAGAGGTGGATGATGTTGGACTCAGAGACGCTGGACGAGAATTATTGCAGTGAATGATTGAACAGTATTTTTATTATCTGTCTGGTGATTCTAGTAGAGCTTTGCTAACGAGGTCATTTGGTCTTTTGGGATAAAGAAAGTTCTATTCTATGCCATACTCTCCTGGTCTTCATGTTGCTGTTGTACATCTGCTGAGGTTTAATCCTGTCAGATCGTTGACCAGCTTTTCTTTTGCAGCTGCTTGCAGTCTTCATGAAGCAGGACACGCGGTCGTTACTGATGAACTACATCGACCTCAGGTGGACCAAGAACGTGCAGCTCGCCTTTGATGCGCTCCTGGTAACAATCCAAGTTTAGATAAATGTGAACAAAATTACATTGAAGATCCCACACCTTAGCATTTGTTATTCTGTGTACAATGATTAATGTGTGTCAGTGACTTACAACCAACAGAGGAGGAGAAACCAGGGTCAAGTAAAATATTTATTTATATGTTGATCAATTTATCTGACTGACATGGATCTGTCTGTATCAGAAATGTCATTGTAACATCCACATGAATGCTTGCATTAGCATCAGTATTAGGATTAGCATCAGTATTAGGATTAGCATCAGTATTAGCATTAGCATCAGTATTAGGATTAGCATCAGTATTAGGATTAGCATCAGTATTAGCATTAGCATCAGTATTAGCATTAGCATCAGTATTAGGATTAGCATCAGTATTAGCATTAGCATCAGTATTAGCATCAGTATTAGCATTAGCATCAGTATTAGGATTAGCATCAGTATTAGCATCAGTATTAGGATTAGCATCTTGGTTAGCATTAGTATTAGTGCTAGCATTAGCATCTTGGTTAGTATTAGCCAATGAGTTATATCACTAGAGGAGACACGCCCGCTTTAGAAGCCTGGCCGATGGTGGCGGAGCGCGACGCCATCTTGGTGAGGTCGACGACGCCCACATGACAATGATTTCTATTGCTTTTAGAGGTGTCTAAGTAGCTTTTATATACTATTTATATACATATATTTATACATATATGTAAATACATTATATTTATATGTATAATATATATATATAGATACATCATTTGTTGTTAAAGAAGAGAAACAGTCAGCCTTAAAAGCTCAAACTTTACTGAAAATGCATTGTTGCAGGACTTACTAATAAAAAAATTATTACAAAGAATTTTTAAAAATAATTTCTAAACATTTAGAAGTTCTATACCTCTTTGACATGTAATTTAAATTATTTAGAAAAACCCAACAATAAGTCAATAATATACAAATAATAATAAATCAATAGTGAATCAATACAAACAATAAATAATAACAATAAATAAATAAGTCAATAAATAATAATAAAAACAAGTCTATTAATAATAATAATAATAATAATAATAATAGTAATAATAATAATAAATCAATAGTAAGTCAATGCAAACAATAAATAATAACAATACATAAATAATAAGTAAATAAACAATAAAAAAAGTCTATTAATAATAATAATAATAATAATAAAATAAATATTCAAAAGAAGTACAAAAGTAAACAATAGATTTATCCTAAAAAAAACAACAACAAAAAAAACAATAGATTTATACTGATTCATGTTAGTGATCAATTTGTGTAACACAGATGTATGGTTTCATGCCCCGTAAGAGCACCACTGATTCCATTTTTGCTTTGAGAATGTTGATGGAAAAGTACAGAGATGGTCAGAAGGAGCTCCATTGTGTGTTCGTAGATTTAGAGAAGGCGTATGACAGGGTGCCGAGGGAGGAGCTGTGGTACTGTATGAGGTCGTCTGGAGTGGCAGAGAAGTATGTCAGAGTAGTTCAGGACATGTATGAGAGAAGTATGACGGTGGTGAGATGTGCTGTAGGTCAGACAGAGGAGTTCAAGGTGGAGGTGGGACTACACCAAGGATCAGCTTTGAGTCCCTTTTTGTTTGCTATGCTGATGGACAGGCTGACAGACGAGGTAAGACAGGAATCTCCCTGGACAATGATGTTTGCGGATGACATTGTAATTTGCAGTGAGAGTAGAGAGCAGGTGGAGGAACAGCTAGAGAGGTGGAGGTTTGCTCTGGAAAGAAGAGGCATGAAGGTCAGTCGTAGTAAGACAGAATACATGTGTCTGAACGAGAGGGATCAAGGTAGAAGCGTTAGGTTACAGGGGGCTGAGGTGAAGAAGGTGCAGGAGTTTAAGTACTTGGGGTCAACAGTTCAGTGTGATGGAGAGTGTGGAAAAGAGGTGAAGAGGCGAGTGCAGGCAGGTTGGAGCGGGTGGAGGAAAGTGTCAGGAGTGTTGTGTGACAGAAAAGTGCCAGCAAGACTCAAAGGAAAGGTGTACAAGACAGTGGTGAGACCAGCTCTGCTCTATGGGTTAGAGATGGTAGCAGTGAGACAGAGACAAGAGGCTGAGATGGAGGTAGCGGAGATGAAGATGTTGAGGTTCTCCTTAGGAGTGACCAGGTTGGACAGGATAAGGAACGAGTACATCAGAGGGACGGCTCATGTTGCCTGTGTTAGCGACAAAGTCAGAGAAGCCAGACTGAGATGGTTTGGACATGTTCAGAGGAGGGATAGTGGATATATTGGTAGAAGGATGTTGGAGATGGAGCTGCCTGGCAGGAGGGCAAGAGGACGGCCAAAGAGGAGATACATGGATGTCTTGACAGAGGACATGAAGTTGGCTAATGTTAGGGTAGAAGATGTCCATGACAGAGTGAGGTGGAAAATTATGATTCGCTGTGGCGACCCCTGATGGGAAAAGCCCAAAGAGAAAGAAAAGATGTTATGGTGTCGGGTTTCAAGCAAACAGTCTGGCCTCTTATCAAAATGTGTTTCCACAAAATGTTCTGAACATATCCAGACTGTATTGCTAGTCGGTACCACGGTGATCCATCTGGATTAGCTCTTTTTATTGCTAAGATCCACTTTTTCCTGAAGTCTGAATCCTTTGGAAACCTGCAGGAAAAGTTCAGTCACTGAGTCAGAAATGTATAAATCTATATTACTATAATAGCCTAGTATGCTGTATACAGGTTCAGCAAAATAAAATGTACATTTATGTCGACAGCAAATTATCCGTACATCATGCAGCATGTTGATAACAGCCCTGCAGCATCATACATGTCAACATGTGTTCTATTAATGAAGCCCCTGCAGCAGTAAAAGAAAAGAATTATAGTACTTACCTGTGAAATGATCTGCCTTCCTCCTTCATGGACTCATTTCTCTGATTTTGGCAGTTGAAACCCAAACAATGAACTGGTATTATGCAAAAAATGTGTTCACATGCATTCAAGGCAAGGCAAGGCAAGGCAAGTTTATTTGTATAGCACAATTCGTACACAAAGTAATTCAAGGTGCTTCAAAAAACAGAAAAATGCATTAAAATCACAATACATCATAGAAATAATCAACATAAAATTAACTTTAAAAGAAAAGGAAGAAAAAAAAAAGATTTAAAAAGAAAGGAAGGAAAGAAAAGTGCAGATAGGACCTTTCAGTCATATACACGGCTAAACAGAAATGTTTTAAGTCTAGATTTGAACATGAACACAGAAGAGGCCTGTCTTACGCCTTCAGGGAGGCTGTTCCAGATTTTAGCTGCAGAATATTGAAACGCTGATTCCCCTTGTTTAGTTCTGACTCTGGGAATCAACAGGAGGCCGGTCCCTGAGGTCCTCAGAGTACGAGATGGTTCATATGGCACTAACATGTCAGAGATGTACTTTGGTGCGTGGCCATGGAGAGACTTGTACACAAGCAGAGCTGCTTTGAAGTCTATTCTTTGAGGTACAGGGAGCCAGTGCAAAGACCTGAGCACAGGACTAATGTGATCATACTTCCTGGTTTTGGTCAGGACTCTAGCAGCAGCATTCTGGATGTACTGAAGCTGTTTTACAGCTCGTTTGGACAGGCCGGTGAGCAGGCCGTTACAGTAGTCTAACCTACTGGAGACAAATGCATGGATAAGTATCTCCAGGTCTCGCTTTGAGATTATGTTTTTGATTTTGGCAATGTTTTTCAGGTGGTAAAATGCCGCTGATGTTACTGACTTGATATGGCTGTTAAAGTTTAGGTCAGAGTCCATGATTACCCCTAGATTTCTGACTTGATTTGAGGGTTTGAGAGACAGAGAATGAAGGTAGCTGCTGAGACTTTCTCTTTGTTTCTGTGGGCCAAAAACAATAACTTCGGTCTTGTCTGAGTTTAGCTGGAGAAAGTTGTTCTGCATCCACGCACTGATCTGTTGGAGGCAAAGGTTGAGAGAATCCACCGGCCCATATTCACCTGTTGTCAGTGACACATAGATCTGAGTATCATCTGCATAGTTGTGATAAGATATGTTATTACTGCGTATTAACTGCCCTAGTGGCAGCATGTAGAGGTTGAACAGAAGGGGTCCCAGGATCGATCCCTGGGGCACACCACAATTCAAGCCCATGTAGTCTGAGACACAACTCCCAATTTCAACAAAATATTTCCTGTCTTCCAGATAAGACTTGAGCCAACTTAGGGCAGATCCAGAGATGCCAACCCAGTCTTGGAGTCTGTGCAAAAGGATCCCATGATCAACAGTATCAAAGGCAGCGCTCAGGTCTAGCAGGATTAAGACAGTGACTTTGCCATCATCAGTGTTCAGGCGGATGTCGTTGGTTACCTTGATAAGAGCAGTTTCTGTGCTATGATGGGGTCTAAAACCTGACTGGAAAACATCAAACGAATTGTTTAATAAGAGAAAATCAGTGAGCTGTTGGTAGACAACTTTTTCAAGGACTTTTCCTAAAAATGGCAGATTAGAGATAGGTCTGTAATTATTCAGTACAGTGGGATCAAGACCGCTCTTTTTCAGGAGGGGTTTAATGACTGCAGTTTTTAAGGCCTCTGGAAATATTCCAGATTGAAGAGACATGTTAACTATTTGAGTAATTGATGGCAACACACTGTTCAAGACAGACTTTAGAAATCTAGTGGGTAACACATCAAGGCAGCATGTAGACGAGCTCAGACGGGTGATGGTCTCTTGGACAGTTTGGTCAGTGACAGGTATAAAGTGAGTAAGCTTAGAGTGAGTAGGTGGCCGTTCGATAGTTATATGTGTTGTGGAGTTGATGGCTTTTTTAATGCCCTGAACCTTGTCATTGAAAAATACAGCATACTCATTACATTTAGGTGTATAAACCAATTCTATTGGTAGCTGGGTTGGAGGGTTAGTTAATCTGTTAACTGTTGTGAACAGGATACGAGAGTTGCTGCTGCAACTTCCAATTATTTCAGAGAAGTACCTTTCCCTTGTTCTGCATAATATCTGGTTATAAGCGTACAACTCCGCCTTATATATTCCATAATGAACCTGGAGTTTTGACTTGCGCCACTTTCGCTCGGCTCTGCGGCACTGTTGTTTCTGTGCCCTGACTAGATCATCATTCCTCCAGGGAGCTTTCTGTCTATGTTTTCTCAATTGAACTTTCATAGGGGCAATGGCATCCAGAACATTCAAGATGCTAGAAGTAACAGAATTCAGCATTTCATCAACATTGGCACCAGAGACGTTTTCAGGGTTTATCATTTCTACAAACTGTGCCCTAGTGCTCTCATTTATTTGTCTCCTTTGGACAACTGCAGGGCCAGGCGGTGGTTTGGGAGCAACAGACAGGTCAAAGAATACACAGAAATGATCAGAGAGGGCGACATCAACCACACTGACATTGTAAATAGTAACCCCCCTTGTGATGAGCAGGTCCAGAGTGTGCCCTCTGCTGTGGGTGGGGCAACTCACATGCTGAATTAGACCAAAGGTTTCAAGGACAGCATTGAGCTCTTTTGCATTTCTGTCATTGACATTATCAACATGAACATTAAAATCACCTGTAATGACTAGACCATCAAAGTCTGTGCACACAACTGAGAGCATTTCAGTGAAACCATCAATAAAACTTTGGCTGTGCTGAGGAGGTTTGTACATAACAATGCAGAGTAAGGGAGGAGTTTGTTTTAACTCAATCTTAAAAGACACATACTCAAATGATGAAAACACACCAAATGATAGTCTGCGGGTTGCAATATTATCTCTAAACAGTGCAGAAACGCCTCCACCCTTTTTATTTTCTCGTATTTCCGATTCATGTTTGTAGTTGGGGGGAGTTGATTCGACTAGAACTATGTTTCCTGTGTTTTTGTCAAGCCATGTTTCAGTTAAAAACATAAAATCAAGATTAAAAGAAGAGATAAGATTATTGATTAAAAATGATTTGTTGCATAAAGATCTGACATTGAGTGCAGCAAGTTTGAGATTAGTTTCCTTGGGACTGGTCAAAACCTTCTTGCAAGGGATGTGAACTAGATTTCTTTGATTGGACAGTCTAACTGCCCTTTTTTGCATTCTACGTGGTGCAACTACAGGTATAGCACCAGAAGGAAGCTGTTCATCACAGGGCCCCAGTTTGACATAACCTTTCCTAGGACACTGGGGGCCCGTTTCATCCTAGCTCCGGGGAATAGTACGTCTAGAGGCGCGCAGGAGAGGTTGAGTTGAGGGTAGTTTGGGTGATGGACCGGGAGGAGCGGGAGCTGGACGGGATTTGGGTGAACGACGGAGGGGGCGTGTTGGAGGGGGTTTGGATGAAGGCCGTGTTGGAGGGACTTTGGGTGAAGGATGAGGAGGGGGCGCTGGAGGGGTAGGAGAGCTCCTGTGTGGTGTGAGGCTCACAGGTGTTAGGGGAGCCATCTTAATTCCTGACTTGATGAGGCTATCAAAATGGCTAGGTAGGGCCATGGGTGAAAGTGGGGGGGACGAAAAGGAAAGTGAGTCTTCACTGGGAGTAGACGTAGCAGGGGGCGCCCACAGCTGGTCAGATGGTGGAATTTCTGGGGCCAAATCTGGTGGTTGTTGTTGTGGTTCTGCAGCTGGGTCCTTAGCTGGCGGTAGTTGTTGTGGTGCTGGTGCAGGTGAGTCCTTAGATGGAGGTGGTTGCTGTAATGCTGGTGGAGCTGAGTCCTTAGGTGGAGGTGGTTGTGGTGCTGGTGCTGCCGGATCCAAGTCATTGACCGGTGTTGGTGGAGGTAGTTGTTGTTGCCGTTGTGCTGTGGTTCATTCACTGCAGTAGTAAGTTTTTTTTTTTTTTTTTTTAACTGCAGTAGTAAGTTGACCTCACCAAGATGGCGGTGCTCTCCTCCCATGAGGAACCAGGTGATGTCTCCTCTAGTGATATAACTCATTGGTATTAGCATTAGCCTGAGTGTTAGCCTTAGTATCAGTGTTAGCATCAGTATTAGCATTAGCATCTTGGTTAGCATTAGCCTCATCCTTGCTAGCGTCATGTTGCTGATGAGCAGAAGTTTGGATCACTGATCTGGACTCTGATTCCTTCTGTAGTTTTTAGCTTCACTTCTGCTGCATAAGAAGTTTGCTGCAGAGTTTATTGCTCATGGAGGGGTGCAGAAACTTCTGGAGATCCCGAGACCTTCCATTGCAGCAACCGGGGTTTCTCTCTGCCTCTACTACCTGGCCTACAATCAAGACTCCATGGAGCGGGTAAAGTTTGCACTGGCTCTGCAGCACACTTCCTGCTGGAGGTTCTTGAGGTTTATAGGGCTCTGTAACCCTGGATGTTCTGTATATTAGGGGTTCTGTATAGACCCTTCTGTGCGTCAGGGTTCTCCTGAACCGGGCCTGCTTGTCGTCTGCAGGTGTGCATGCTCCCGGGCGGCGTGCTGTCAGACGTGGTCTCCTACGCGCTGTGGTTGTTGGAGTCGTCCCACACCTCAGGCGTCTGCCACGCCACCATGTTCTTCTCCATCTCCTTTTCTTTCCAAGCGGTGGTGCGGTTCTTTGACCAGCAGGATGGTCTGCGCCGGCTGGTCAATCTGGTGAGTGATGACTCGTGAGCTCCTCAGCAGATCCTCTGAGGAAGATCTCCAGGAACGTCGGAACGACTGTCTTTGTAACCTGCATGCCCCCCCACCCCCATAGATCAGTACTCTGGAGATCCTCAACATGGAGAACGAGGTGTCCATCATGAGTGATGACCAGGTGTTTACCAGCCGACAGACAGCCAAACACACCTGCATGGCTCTACGCAGGTATGACGGCGGCTGCGTATGGCGGCTGCGTATGGCGGCTGCGTGCGGCGGCTGCGTATGGCGGCTGTGGCTGCATCTGGCGTCCGCCGCGCGTCTCTCAGCTGTTTCTTTGGCTTTGCAGGTACTTTGAGGCTCAGCTGGGACTGAAGACAGAGCTCGTCAAACAGTCCCTGTCCTCCTCAGACAGCCCCCCCCAGCTGCTTCATAAGGTACGGGGTCAGCATCATTCACATGGGGGTGCTGGGTCTTTTGGGTCCATTTTTCGGTAAACGGTTGGATCTGGTTCCAGGCCTTCTCCTACAGCAGGGAGCAGGTGGTGGAGATGATGGAGTTTCTAATGGAGAACGGACCCCCCCACCTCCACTGGGAGCCGGTGGAGGTCTTCTGTAAGCTGTCCTGCGTGCCGCTGATGCTGCAGCTCATATCCGCGGCCTGCGACTGGGGAACCTACTACGGCAGGTACTCTGACGGCTGAGAACCAGGAGAGCGGCGCCTGTCCTCTTCTGTGGGTGAGCTTCTCACCTCCATCGTCTCCCTCCTCCGTCTCTGACCAGGGGCGACACCGTCCGCTACGCCTTGGACATCCTGGCCATCCTGACGGTGGTTCCTAAAGTGCAGCTGCTGCTGGCTGACACCGTGGAGGTTCTGGATGAGAACCGGTCTCCCGTCTCCACTGTGGGTCAGTACGGACGTAGGTTCCCGTGTCTTTGAAGCCACCAGCAGAAGTTCATTCTTGTTCTGCGGTCTGCAGGTATGAGCATCATCCTGGGGGTCGCTGAGGGGGAGGTGTTTCCCAACGACGCCGAGATCCAGAAGTCAGCGCTGCAAGTAAACACCAGAATGTAGAGACCGCAGAATGAGGCCAACAGACAGGTTCTGGCGTTGTTTTAGTGCGGCAGCGCCCTCATGTGGTCAAAGTGTTTCATCTTAACACGGTTCAGAACCGGCTCTGATCGTCACACGTAAACGCCGTGACGTCACGCTTTGCCGAACTTACGCAGAAACAAACGCTGATGGACTTCCTGTCCCTGCAGGTGATAATCAACTGTGTGTGCGCTCCGGATCAGAGCCTGAATGTGGGGGGGGCTTTCTCTGCCACGCCCCTCAGGCGGCCGCAGTCCCCCATCAACAGAGTGCTGTCCCACATCTGGCAGGTTGTGCAGAACAACAATGGCATAAAGGTAAGTGGGTCAACAGGAAGCGGAGAACCGGTTCCGGCTCCTTCCGAAGGGTTTAGGAGAACGCTGACCTTGGGTCTCTGGATGGTCCAGGTGCTGCTGTCTCTGCTGTCGGTGAAGATGCCCATCACGGATGCAGATCAGATCCGCGCTCTGGCCTGCAGGGCTCTGGTGGGACTGTCCCGCAGCTCTGCAGTCAGGCAGATCATCAGCAAGCTACCGCTCCTCACCAGCAGCCACATCCAGCAGGTGAGCATCAGCGGGGGGCGGAGCCTCCCGACCGAACAGAGCAGCTGAAACGCGGCAGGAAGAGGCTGACGGTTTGACTCCTGGTTCCTCTGCAGTTGATGAAGGAGCCGGTTCTGCAGGACAAACAAAGCGAGCACGTGCGCTTCTGCCGCTACGCCGCCGAGCTGATGGAGCGGGTGTCCGGGAAGCCCCTCCTCGTGGGCTCGGACGTGTCCCTGGCCCGCCTGCAGAGAGCCAACGTGGTGGCCCAGTCCAGAATCACCTTCTCAGAGCGGGAGCTGCTGGTGCTGATCAGGAACCACCTGCTGGCCAAAGGCCTGCACGACACTGCCAGCGCGCTCACCAAAGAGGCCAACCTACCCGTGACCCTGCTCTGTCCAAACTCCTCCTCCTCCTGCGTCTCGCCTTCCTCCTCCGCCCCCCTCGTGCCCCGTGCCTGCTGGCTGGCCGGTGGGATCGCGTCCCGTGTTGCTGGTCACGTTGGAACGTCTCCCGTGTCTTCAGTCTCTGCCGCCTCTCGGTTCCACGGCCTTCCTCGCTCCTCCTCCTCCTCCACTGCAGCGTCAGCATCAGCTCACCCAACGCCGCAGGAGTCCCTTCCTGTTGGACGGATCCTGTTCTCGCGGGAGCGTACGGCGGCCAGCTGCACCCCAGGGAGAAGAGTGTCCGCCCTCAAGCAGAAGTCTGACCACGGGGCTTTCATGCAGGTCAGTTTGCCTTAGCGTCGCGCCTTAGCGTCGCGCCTTAGCGTCGCGCCTTAGCGTCGCGACAGTGTCGCGCCTTAAGGCCCGTACACACCGGGACGAATATTCGCCAGGCGTTATTCGCCAGCGTTTTTCGCCACGTCTTTTGTGTTCACACCCAGGCGATTTTCGCTGACGATGAGTGGAGTGAACATGCAATTTCATTCCCTGACATTAGATGGCGCTTAATGTAAAACAGAAATACTCCTGTACACAAGGTGGCGCTGCGCAACTTTACGCTTCTTAAAGTCGCTTTTCACTCAGAAGAAGAGAGCAAGTATTTACACGCTTGTCAGAATCATACAAAGAAAACATGAATATTTCAAGCACCAGTTGCTCCAACTGGTGCTTGGTTCGGGGATGTTTTAGAATGTCCGTCATTATTGCTTCGCGGCAGTGTAGACGCTACTTGGCGTCTATCTTCTTCGCTGGTATGTGTGCTCAGCAAGGCAGTTTTGTGTTTGAGCGCCCCCAAGTTGTGTTTTACTGTAACTTCAGAAGCTCCAGACACGTGAGCAAAAGCGCCGTTCTCATTGGTCGAGTAGATTTCGATGCGACGCGTCGAAAAAAAAAAACGAACCCGAGGCGTTTTTTTTTTTTGACGCTTTAACGCCTGGCGTTTTTTCGCGTCGGTGTGCACACTCTCATTGGGGCCCTTTGTTTAGTCACGAGGCGTTAAACGTCGGCGAAAATCGTGCGCGAAATTCGTCCCGGTGTGAACGGGCCTTTAGCGTCGCGACAGTGTCGCGCCTTAGCGTCGCGCCTTAGCGTCGGGCCTTAGCCTGGCGGCGTCACAGCGTGGCGTTTGGAGCCCTCAGCATGACTGGCACTAACGTTGCTGTCTGTCACGGTTCCCCGTCCCTGTGGAGCAGAGTCCAGCCATGAAGAAGCAGCTGGAGCGCCACCTTCCCACCCCCCCCACCCTGGACAGCATCATCATGGAGTATCTGAGGAAGCAGCACGCTCGCTGCCCCAACCCCGTCACCACGTGCCCCCCCTTTTCCCTCTTCACGCCCCACCGCTGCCCCGAGCCGAAACAGAGGTGGCAGGCATCCGGCAACTTCACCGCCCGCCTGGGGGGCAGGGTGCTGCAGCCCAAGTACAGGGGCGTGGCCTGGGGGGGTCTGGACCGTCGTCTGATTTTCAGCAGGTCAGAATCCGCCGTGTCTTTAAACACGCTTGCTAATCTGAGATGAAGCGGCTGTTCTGCTGACGGCTTCTGCGCTCAGGTTCCGACCCGCAACCGTCTTCACCGAGCGGGACCAGTACGACAGCGGCTTCAGCTGCTGCACCTTCTCCGCCTCAGAGCGCTTCCTGCTGCTGGGCACCTGCTCGGGTCACCTGGTCTTCTACAACGTCTTCTCTGGAGAGCAGGAGGCCAACTACACCTGCCACGCCACGGCCATCACACACCTGCAGCCCTCCAGGGTACCCGTCGCTCCTCTGGACCTCCTCCCTCGGGTTTGTGGTGCAGTCAGTTTGGTGGAGGTGTTGGTTTGTGTTTCAGGATGGAAAGTTGGTGCTAACCTCCGCCTCCTGGGGAAGTCCTCTGTCTGCGCTGTGGAGTGCAGACGGCGTCTTTGAGATGAAGTAAAGCCAAACGGCTTCTGCTGGCATCATCTGCTGGTGTCTGTGAGGAAGAGCGCCGCTCATGTGTCCTCTGCTTCCTCAGACACGCCTTCGCTGAAGATCATTATGTGGAGTTCAGCAAACGGTCTCAGGACAGAGTCATTGGGACCAAAGACCAGGTGGCACATGTGAGTGACAGGAGGCCTCTGCTGCTCCAGATGTTTCCTCAAACTCTTTGTCCTGTGAAGTCTGAACCTGTTTGGCATTAAACCAAATCCAAACGGTTTCAGTCTTGGTGACCCTTAAACCTGGTTGATGAGTTTAGTCAGGACTCCGGCTGCTCCAGGTTTTCTCGATGGGTTAAAACCCAAACTCCTGCAGATGAAGGAGGACCTTCTCAGAGAGCCTCCTACCCTGAAGTCCGTTTGTTTGGTTCTACTGGTCAAGTAGATCCCCTGTCCTCCTCTCCCTCTGTTGTAGATCTACGACGTTCACACGGGCCAGAAGACCCTGACCCTGAACAACCCGGCTCTGGCCAACGGCTACAAGAGGAACTGTGCCTCCTTCAACCCCACCGATGAGCTGGTGCTAAACGATGGGGTCCTGTGGGACCTGCGGGCCTCTCGGGCCATCCATAAGTTTGACAAGTTCAACATGAACATCAGCGGGGTCTTCCATCCCAACGGCTTGGAGGTTCTCATCAACAGTGAGATCGTATCCTTGACCACCTCCTCTGTAGCTCTGTGCTTAACTCCTGGGAAGGAGCAGAGAGGTCAGTGTTCTCTAGCACCTCCTCTGCTTCTAAAGGGGGGGAAACCCAGACTGTTTTAGACCACCTTCATGTCTGGGAACCGCCTTAACTCCAGAGTCAGTGGGACCTCAGGACCTTCCACCTGCTGCACACGGTCCCGGCCCTGGACCAGTGCAGAGTGGTCTTCAACAGCAACGGCACCATTATTTATGGAGGTGAGCATCGGGATCTTCTCCGATGGACTCGCTGCGCTGAGGGTTTCATGGCTGTCCTCTTCTCCACAGCAATGCTGCATCCAGATGATGATGAAGACGCCATGGACCCGCAGATGAAGAGTCCCTTTGATTCTTCCTTCAGGACGTTTGATGCCACAAATTACAAACCTATAGGTGATCTGGACCTTCTGGTCTTCTGTTCTGTCCTGTGGTTCTGGGCGGCAGCTTCTGTCATGGAGACAGGAAATGACATCATTGTTTCGGTTTCTCCATCAGCCACAGTAGATGTAAAGAAGAACATTTTTGACCTTTGCACCGACAGCAAAGACAGCTTCCTGGCTGTGATAGAGGTATGAAGGTCCACCGTCTGGAAGCTTCTCAGCAGAACAACTGACGTCTCTTTGGGCTTTTGTTTTGAAAGTCTTCAGACTGTCCTCTCCTATCAGACGTCTTCAGTGTTTTGGTTTTGTCCCCTCGTCTCTGCAGAACCAGGACGCTCAGAGCTTGGACACGGTGTGCCGTCTGTACGAGGTGGGAAGGCAGAAGCTGGCCGAGGAGGGAGATGATGATCAGGTGAGGCTCAGGGCTCCTGTGCTCCTCGTGTCTCACTCCAGGGATCCCGTCAACCGTTAGCGAGTATTCTGTCTTCTTTCAGGAGGAAGATGATCAGGAGGAGGATTCCTCAGACTCCGATGACGACGATGATGACGATGATGAGGACACTGACGCACTCTTGGAGGAGCTGATCAACGACGGCCCAGAAAATCTGGACCCAGTGGACTCGCCTGCAGATGAAGGGGTATGTACAGGGGTCTCTACAGGGGTCTCTTCAGGGGTCTCCTTAGGGGTCTCCTTAGGGGTCTCTTTAGGGGTCTCTACAGGGGTCTCCTTAGGGGTCTCTTTAGGGGTCTCTACAGGGGTCTCCTTAGGGGTCTCTTTAGGGGTCTCCTTAGGGGTCTCTTTAGGGGTCCCTTCAGGGGTCTCTACAGGGGTATCTACAGGGGTCTCTACAGGGGTCTCTACAGGGGTCTCCTTAGGGGTCTCTTTAGGGGTCTCTTTAGGGGTCTCTACAGGGGTCTCTACAGGGGTCTCTTCAGGGGTCTCCTTAGGGGTCTCTTCAGGGGTCTCCTTAGGGGTCTCCTTAGGGGTCTCCTTAGGGGTCTCTTTAGGGGTCTCTACAGGGGTCTCCTTAGGGGTCCCTTCAGGGGTCTCTACAGGGGTCTCTTCAGGGGTCTCCTTAGGGGTCTCCTTAGGGGTCTCTTTAGGGGTCTCCTTAGGGGTCTCTTTAGGGGTCCCTTCAGGGGTCTCTACAGGGGTCTCTACAGGGGTCTCCTTAGGGGTCTCTTTAGGGGTCCCTTCAGGGGTCTCTACAGGGGTCTCTACAGGGGTCTCCTTAGGGGTCTCCTTAGGGGTCTCCTTAGGGGTCTCTTTAGGGGTCTCTACAGGGGTCTCCTTAGGGGTCCCTTCAGGGGTCTCTACAGGGGTCTCTACAGGGGTCTCCTTAGGGGTCTCCTTAGGGGTCTCTTTAGGGGTCCCTTCAGGGGTCTCTACAGGGGTCTCTACAGGGGTCTCCTTAGGGGTCTCTTCAGGGGTCTCCTTAGGGGTCTCCTTAGGGGTCTCTTTAGGGGTCTCTACAGGGGTCTCCTTAGGGGTCTCCTTAGGGGTCTCTTTAGGGGTCCCTTCAGGGGTCTCTACAGGGGTCTCCTTAGGGGTCTCTTCAGGGGTCTCCTTAGGGGTCTCCTTAGGGGTCTCCTTAGGGGTCTCTTTAGGGGTCTCTACAGGGGTCTCCTTAGGGGTCTCTTTAGGGGTCCCTTCAGGGGTATCTACAGGGGTCTCCTTAGGGGTATCTACAGGGGTATCTACAGGGGTCTCCTTAGGGGTCTCCTTAGGGGTCTCTACAGGGGTCTCTACAGGGGTCTCTACAGGGGTATCTACAGGGGTCTCTTTAGGGGTCTCCTTAGGGGTCTCTTTAGGGGTCTCCTTAGGGGTCTCTACAGGGGTCTCCTTAGGGGTCTCTTCAAGGGTCTCTTTAGGGGTCTCCTTAGGGGTCTCTACAGGGGTCTCCTTAGGGGTCTCTTCAAGGGTCTCTTTAGAGGTCTCTTTAGGAGTCTCTTTAGGGGTCTCCTTAGGGGTTTATTCTGGGGTCCCTTTAGGGGTCTCTTTAGGGGTTTATTCTGGGGTCCCTTTAGGGGTCTCTTTAGGGGTTTATTCTGGGGTCCCTTTAGGGGTCTCTTTAGGGGTCTTTTCATGCGCCTCTTTAGGGGTCTCTTCAGGGGTCTCTTCAGGGGTCTCTTTAGGGGTCTTTTCATGCGTCTCTTTACGGGTCTCTTTAGGGGTCTCTTCAGGGGTCTTTTCATGCGTCTCTTTAGGGGTCTCTTTAGGGGTCTCTTCAGGGGTTTCTTCAGGGGTCTCTTCAGGGGTCTCTTCAGGGGTCTCTTTAGGGGTCTCTTCAGTGGTTTCTTTAGGGGTCTCTTCAGGGGTCTCTTCAGGGGTCTCTTTAGGGGTCTTTTCATGCGTCTCTTTAGGGGTCTCTTTAGGGGCCTTTTCATGCGTCTCTTTAGAGGTCTCTTTAGGAGTCTCTTTAGGGGTCTCCTTAGGGGTCTCTTTAGGGGTTTATTCTGGGGTCCCTTTAGGGGTCTCTTTAGGGGTCTTTTCATGCGCCTCTTTAGGGGTCTCTTTAGGGTCCCTTCAGGGGTCTTTTCATGCGCCTCTTTAGGGGTCTCTTTAGGGTCCCTTCAGGGGTCTTTTCATGCGTCTCTTTAGGGGTCTCTTTAGGGGTCTCTTCAGGGGTCTCTTCAGGGGTCTCTTTAGGGGTCTTTTCATGCGTCTCTTTACGGGTCTCTTTAGGGGTCTCTTCAGGGGTCTCTTCAGGGGTCTCTTTAGGGGTCTTTTCATGCGTCTCTTTAGGGGTCTCTTTAGGGGTCTCTTCAGGGGTCTCTTCAGGGGTCTCTTTAGGGGTCTTTTCATGCGTCTCTTTACGGGTCCCTTCAGGGGTCTCTACAGGGGTCTCTACAGGGGTCTCCTTAGGGGTCTCTTTAGGGGTCCCTTCAGGGGTATCTACAGGGGTCTCCTTAGGGGTCTCTACAGGGGTCTCTACAGGGGTCTCTACAGGGGTCTCTACAGGGGTATCTACAGGGGTCTTCTTAGGGGTCTCCTTAGGGGTCTCTTTAGGGGTCTCCTTAGGGGTCTCTTTAGGGGTCTCCTTAGGGGTCTCTACAGGGGTCTCCTTAGGGGTCTCTACAGGGGTCTCCTTAGGGGTCTCTTCAAGGGTCTCTTTAGAGGTCTCTTTAGGGGTCTCTACAGGGGTCTCCTTAGGGGTCTTTTTAGGGGTCCCTTCAGGGGTATCTACAGGGGTCTCCTTAGGGGTATCTACAGGGGTATCTACAGGGGTCTCCTTAGGGGTCTCTTTAGGGGTCTCCTTAGGGGTCTCTTTAGGGGTCTCCTTAGGGGTCTCTACAGGGGTCTCTTTAGGGGTCTCCTTAGGGGTCTTCTTAGGGGTCTCCTTAGGGGTCTCTTTAGGGGTCTCCTTAGGGGTCTCTTTAGGGGTCTCCTTAGGGGTCTCTACAGGGGTCTCCTTAGGGGTCTCTACAGGGGTCTCCTTAGGGGTCTCTTCAAGGGTCTCTTTAGAGGTCTCTTTAGGGGTCTCTACAGGGGTCTCTACAGGGGTCTCTACAGGGGTATCTACAGGGGTCTTCTTAGGGGTCTCCTTAGGGGTCTCTTTAGGGGTCTCCTTAGGGGTCTTTTCATGCGTCTCTTTAGGGGTCTCTTCAGTGGTTTCTTTAGGGGTCTCTTCAGGGGTCTCTTCAGGGGTCTCTTTAGGGGTCTTTTCATGCGTCTCTTTAGGGGTCTCTTTAGGGGCCTTTTCATGCGTCTCTTTAGAGGTCTCTTTAGGAGTCTCTTTAGGGGTCTCCTTAGGGGTCTCTTTAGGGGTTTATTCTGGGGTCCCTTTAGGGGTTTCTTTAGGGGTCTTTTCATGCGCCTCTTTAGGGGTCTCTTTAGGGTCCCTTCAGGGGTCTTTTCATGCGCCTCTTTAGGGGTCTCTTTAGGGGTCTCTTCAGGGGTCTCTTCAGGGGTCTCTTTAGGGGTCTTTTCATGCGTCTCTTTAGGGGTCTCTTTAGGGGTCTCTTCAGGGGTCTCTTCAGGGGTCTCTTTAGGGGTCTTTTCATGCGTCTCTTTACGGGTCCCTTCAGGGGTCTCTACAGGGGTCTCTACAGGGGTCTCCTTAGGGGTCTCTTTAGGGGTCCCTTCAGGGGTATCTACAGGGGTCTCCTTAGGGGTCTCCTTAGGGGTCTCTACAGGGGTCTCTACAGGGGTCTCTACAGGGGTATCTACAGGGGTCTTCTTAGGGGTCTCCTTAGGGGTCTCTTTAGGGGTCTCCTTAGGGGTCTCTTTAGGGGTCTCCTTAGGGGTCTCTACAGGGGTCTCCTTAGGGGTCTCTACAGGGGTCTCCTTAGGGGTCTCTTCAAGGGTCTCTTTAGAGGTCTCTTTAGGAGTCTCTTTAGGGGTCTCCTTAGGGGTCTCTTCAAGGGTCTCTTTAGAGGTCTCTTTAGGAGTCTCTTTAGGGGTCTCCTTAGGGGTTTATTCTGGGGTCCCTTTAGGGGTCTCTTTAGGGGTTTATTCTGGGGTCCCTTTAGGGGTCTCTTTAGGGGTCTTTTCATGCGCCTCTTTAGGGGTCTCTTCAGGGGTCTCTTTAGGGGTCTCTTCAGGGGTCTTTTCATGCGTCTCTTTAGGGGTCTCTTCAGTGGTTTCTTTAGGGGTCTCTTCAGGGGTCTCTTTAGGGGTCTTTTCATGCGTCTCTTTAGAGGTCTCTTTAGGAGTCTCTTTAGGGGTCTCTTTAGGGGTTTATTCTGGGGTCCCTTTAGGGGTCTCTTTAGGGGTCTTTTCATGCGCCTCTTTAGGGGTCTCTTTAGGGTCCCTTCAGGGGTCTTTTCATGCGCCTCTTTAGGGGTCTCTTTAGGGTCCCTTCAGGGGTCTTTTCATGCGTCTCTTTAGGGGTCTCTTTAGGGGTCTCTTTAGGGGTCTCTTCAGGGGTCTCTTCAGGGGTCTCTTTAGGGGTCTCTTCAGGGGTCTCTTTAGGGGTCTTTTCATGCGTCTCTTTACGGGTCTCTTTAGGGGTCTCTTCAGGGGTCTTTTCATGCGTCTCTTTAGGGGTCTCTTTAGGGGTCTCTTCAGGGGTTTCTTTAGGGGTCTCTTCAGGGGTCTCTTCAGGGGTCTCTTCAGGGGTCTCTTTAGGGGTCTCTTCAGGGGTCTTTTCATGCGTCTCTTTAGGGGTCTCTTCAGGGGTCTCTTCAGGGGTCCCTTCAGGGGTCCCTTCAGGGGTCTCTTCAGGGGTCTTTTCATGCGTCTCTTTAGGGGTCTCTTTAGGGGTCTCTTCAGGGGTCTCTTCAGGGGTCCCTTCAGGGGTCTCTTCAGGGGTCTCTTTAGGGGTGTTTCCCGCTCTTTCATGCTCAGGTGTTTGCGTTTGCAGGTGGGAGGTCTTCTCAGCAGTGACAGTGATGACGAAGGGGAGGAGTCAGACCATTCAAACGACTCCAGTGACGGGTCCGATTCCCTCCACTCTGACATTTTGGAGGGTAAGCGTTGGCCGTCTTGCCGCTGGGGGGTCAGAGTTTTGTTTGTAGAGCTGCAAACGTTTCAGCTGGGGTTCCTCTAGAAGAGCCAAAGCCGATCTTTCAGACCGTCTTCTATGGATTATTGGAGAACTGGGGGGGCCGTATGGGCTGAGGCTCCGCCCACTGAGGCAGTTATTTTAGGAAAGAAGGGATTTTAATCTGAACATTAAATCAAATGAAACGTTTTCAAAGTTCTGCTGCAGACGTCAGTTGGCGAGCGTCTAGCGGTGCCCCGCCCCCTCGGTTTCTGTTCAGAGTCTAGACTGACGGTTCTGCAGTTCTCCGGTGAAAGCTGAAACTGTCGCTTTGTTGTCATGCAGCCATTTTCCTGGATGGGTCAGATGATGAAGACTAGGAGAGGTTTCATCACATCTGGGAGGAGATGCTGCGCTGGTGACCATGTGACCCTGAAGAAGGAACTTCCTGTTTCTCTCAAACCCTCATCACACCTAACCAGGCAAGTTTCCTGTGGGGGCTCAGACCTGCGGCATGGACGTCCCGGTGTGAGACGCTGAAGCCTTTTAAGTTTTAAGATGTGGACTTTGGATCCCTTTCTTATTCGTTCCTGAGAGTAAAGAAGAAAAACCTCTGCGACATTTGAGAAGGACGCTCGCTCCAGGAGATGCGTTCAGATCAGCAGCAGGAAGGGATTTTGATCTGAACAAGTTCTTTTCAAAATAAAAGCCATCATTTCTTTTTGGGAATAGTGATTGATTTCTGCTCCAGTCTGCCACACAGACTGTAGATGTTCAGGTCTGGCCCGCCTCCTCCTGGTTGGGGGTCCATGAACGGCTGAACTTTACCATCCCAACATGGTTCTGTCTAAAGTCCTCATGGAGACGTTCTCCCTCCAGTGTGGACCAGGTCCGGCAGAAACGCTCAGGGAAACTCCCCAGATCCAGCCTGCAGTGGCTTTACTTTGGAAAGATTTCAGTTCTACGTCCGTTTAACGAAGTCTGAACCTTTTTTAAAGTCAAACCGGTTTAGTAATTTATAATTAGAATTTATAATAGAAATTAAACTGCAACATATTTGAAATGAATTTAATGTCATTTATGAAACTGAAATGACAAAATAATTACTAACAATTATTACCAAAACACAGCAGTTAAAGTGCAGTTGATTCAGATTTAATTTAAAACTTAGGTGTTTTTTAAATTGAGATTTTATTAGTATGTACGGTCTCCTCTTCCTCCTCAGACTGTCATAGGAGGAAGAGGAGCTGGTTCTTCCTCTCAGCCAAACACCTGCTGAGCGTCTGAAGACGATTTTCCTCCTTCGTCTTTCTGCTGAATTTCCTGATACTTGAAACGTTTGAATGAAAAGAGAAATGTGGAAAAAGTGGATCACTTCAGGTTATAGAGCTGGATCCACCTCAGGTTAACCCCCCATCCCCCCACCCACCTAAGAATATGCAAAAGTGCACGTGTTTGAATGCATTTCCATGTTCTGCTCTAACCAGACAAAGTTCTTAAAGTTCCGCTCCGATCTTCTGGCTTTCATGATGAAGATGATGAAGCCGTTTTTAGCTCAAATCTAAAGACCTCTGGGACTTAATTGCTGCAGAGCGGCAGGAGTTCATTAGAAATTCACCTCTGAGTTGGTGTGGAGTAAGCCTCTGCTGATTTCCCATCATCCTTTGGTTTGCACTCTCTCCCACTAGCTGACAGCTCCTCACACCCCCAACCTAACATTAGCGGTCCAGCAAAAACAGCAGCAACATCAGAGCTATGCAGCCGCACGGTTCTGATCCAGATTCCAGCTCAGACCAGGAACACAAAGACCTTCACCCATCTGTTGGTCTGCAGCTGGAGGATCAGAAAGGGGCGGGGCTGGGAGCTTGTGGCTCCACCCATTTCACTTTTTCATTTTTGAATCTGATTCCCCACCATTTGAAAAAATACTCAGGTTAAATGTCAAATTCCTTCATCCATGACCCTGTCAGAAACTTTAAAGACCCCCCCCCCCCCCCAAACACCCTTTTCATTGGAGGGGGTCTTTAAAGTGGTCCATCGAAGCAGAACGATGTTATTTACGTTCTAGAAGATCATCCGTAAAGACGCAGATCCTGAACTAAGAATGTATGAAGAGGAAAACATGGCTGTGGTTTGCTGTCCGTGTCTTTGTGTGTGTGCTGCACGTTCATGTTGGCGTGTTCTCGTCTTCCTCCATGTTGAAGAAACTGGAAGCAGAAGATCTTCAGAGTGGAAACCCAGTTTGACTGTTCCATCATTCAGTTATTCTCCATAGTTTATTCCAATAAATAGAAGAACACTTTCAATGCTAAACTTTTGTTTTACTGGTTATTAAAAAATCTGCACGTTTGTAAATCTGCTGCAAATGGTTTTTAAATAATAAAGTTCTGCCATTGTTCAGATGTTTTTATGTCAAATGATCCACAGTAACCGGAACCTTTGCTGTTTATACTTGAATGTCTTTACGGGTCGACAACTCGGAGCCAACAGACGGCACCAAGTCCTGCTGGAACAGTGTCAAACCGGTTTGAAACCAGTTTATAACAAATTTAGCCCCGTTTAAACCCATTTGAAAGTGTTTTGGCTGCTGTGCAGCTGAAAATGGTGAAGGTTCATCTTATGTGGTTTGAGTCTGGATCGGTAAAACGACGTTTCCGTCCTGAATGTGGATTTGAACCGACGAGTCTTCATGCAGATGTGTTCACTTCTGTTTCTGACTGACGGGAATCCATAAGAAAATTCTGTTTCAGAAGAAAAGTCAACAGTCTGAATCCTAAACATCAGTTTGTCATAATTCATGTCAAAAATCTGTTTGGATGATTAATAATAAAATCCTTTTAATAGTTCGGTTCAAACGTCTTTCAAAGCAAGTTTGAAAGGTAGAAAGTTCATTCTGGATTCAGATTCTGCAGCACAAATGTTTTGTCAGTAAACAGCCAAACCATTTTTTATGGTTTGAGTGTCTGCGTCTGCGCAGACAGTTGCACGCAGACATGGTCCTGGAGAAGGTCTTGTGTTCTAGTCTGAAGTCTTTTCTACTTCAGTGTTTTCGTTTGTTTGTTTCTATCAGCGCCCCCCCGCGCCAGATGAATGCTGAGTCAGCACATCAATGCGCAGCCGAGGACCATCAACTGGGGGGCAGCAGACACCAGGTCTTGTAACAAACGTCTTTTTATGGGAACGAGCGGAGTTGCTCTCATATCCGTGCGCGCGCCGCGCGCGTCTGCCCTGCTGGCGCATCTCTGAACTAGCGAGCACGCGGTGCTCCGAGGACAGCAGCCCCTCCCGCCCCTGAGCGTCTCTCTCTCCTGACTGCGTAAGCCGCTCCATCTCAGCTGATCCTCTTAGCCCCGCCGCGCGCGCCTCGCTCAGAGCGACGCACGCGGGCTGTTTCATTCCTCGCTCTTCGGTCCGGACAGGTGAGTCTCACCTGCACAACATGCAGCTTCATCAGCCGGGTGGGCAGCACGCGCACGTGCGCCTGTTTCTTCCGGTCCGTGCGTTTTAAAAACTTTCCGGATCCTGTGAGAAGGACGTTACCGTGACTCGGAGTCGGTAACCGGACGGAAGCCCCCCCCCCATCACAGCGGCAGACGGAGATGGACAGGCGCGGCGCGGCATCGAACCCCCGACATCATCCGCACAGCGCGTGAACAGCTGATCCCAACACTGACTCTTCCTCCTCATCATATCCTCATCCTCTGGAGGGGCCGGCGGGGCGTCCATGAGGGGGGGCGCGCAGTGACGGTCCGGGATCGCTGCGTGTTCGCCGGGACTCCGTCATGTGGACGCCCACGGAGGACGAGAAGATCGGCGTGGGTGAGTCAGAGCCTCTCCCGCAACCGAGTAGCAACCGGGGGGCAGGCCGCCGCATTCGCACCGCTAGCGGACTCGGGGGTGGGGGGTTGATCATTGTAGTGATTGATGAAGTGTGTGTGGGGGTGGGGTGGGGGGGTCATTACTGCTCTATTACAGAGTTTGTCCTGAAGGTCAGGATGGAATTAGGGGGTTTCCCCATTTTTCTGTGTTCAGCATCCATCCCTCCCTCCCTCCCTCCCTCCAGGTTCTGGTTGTGATGGGTTAGTTGGTATCAGTCTTTGGCGGGGGGGAACCCTGGTTCCTCTCTTCTGGACTCAGAACCTCATTTATTTCATGTTAAAACAGGATTTGGGTCAGAAAGTCCTTCATCCTCTTCCCTGGTGTTCTATGTTACGGGGCTTCCCCCCCCCCCCCCCCCCCCCCCCGCTGGCGCCTGTGGTGTTCCTGGGTGAGGCTCTGCATACCAAGGCGGGGGCAGCGGTAACTCTTAGAGTTGGGGGGCCTGCTTGTAGAAAACAGCTATTCAGCAGCATGAATGCAGCTTTGTGGAGACCCTGAAAGCAGCTCCGCCCCCCCCCCCCCCCCCCCCATGCTCCATTGTCACGCTCGGCACAGGCAGGAATGAACGAGGGGCTCAGGTGCACTCATGCACATGCACCTGCTGGGGGGTCACATGGGTGATGAGGTCAGAGGTCGTCCTCTCTCCTGCTTCAGTAGCCTCAGCTCAACATCCATGTTGTAGGGAGGAAACCTGAGCGACTCCCACAATGCTCCTGCTGCCAGCCTCACCACCGTTCCTGGCGCCGCCACGTGACGGACAGGCCGACCATTTCAGCGCCGCTCCAGAGAAGGAAAGTGGGTCACTGCAGGGAGCAGCTGATGTGTGAAATGATGTCCGTCTTCAACCATCAAACCCTTTTCCTCCGCTGTTCTCTATTGAATCATCTTTTCTCTCTGCTGCTTGACATGGCAGCTCATCCCATAATAATCGCTGCAGCTCTCCAGAGTTTGTGATGAAAAGTTGAACCACAGCAGGATCCACGTTTCCAGAGTTCAACTTGAAACGTCACAAAAACGTGTGATCGGTTTCTGTGGAATCTTTCTCTTCTGTTGCTTCTGTACGTGAACGCTTCCGTTTGTGGCTACTGTTACCATGGAAACGAACTTGTGAACCTTAAATAAAGCGATCTTTGTTAATCCTCTGCTGAAACGCCGTCCTGTGCAGCAGCGGCTGCCGCTCATCCTGTCGGAGCAGTGGATTCTCTTTACTTCTGCAGCTTCATGGCCCTGTTGTGTGGAAAGCTGAAGCTTTTTGGAGGTCGTCATGGCGACAGCAGCAGATCTCTGCTCCTGGGATTCCGGTTCCGGTTGGCCGTCATTCCAGACGTCATGCTGACGCTTCTCACAGAACTTTGAGTTGTAACTATTGAAAAAAAGAGGATTTACAGATTCCATATTTCTATAAGTAGCCTTTTTAGGACATAAACTGCTATATCCACGGCCACTAAGTATTCTGGGTAAACATGTCAACATAACATGACCCCCCCCCCCCCTCATTTCTGTGTTACACACGGATGTCATGTCACAAACTGAGGAGCAGAAATCCCTGAAGCCTGTTGGTCATTGACGCTCAGACATGACAGAAAGTGGGACTACATGCATATCTGCTTCTGCCTGGGCGCCCCCCGCCTGGGGGGGTGTTCAGGGCCCGGCTGCCACAGCTCTGCATGGGGGGGCGTCCAGCCGAGGGCAAACGTGACAGTGATCTCATTGGGGAAGATTTCTGCTGACAGCAGAAGCAAAAGTCCCGTTTTTCTCAAACAAAACAAGGATTTAAAGAAACGCTGCAGGTTTGGACTGTCTGAAGGTTTTCGGTTTACTTTGGTGGTTAACCTGAGGAAAGAGGTTGTTCTTGGGGGGGGGGGGGGGGCACTTTAGATGTTTATTCATTTATGTTTACATTTTTCCTGAGGTCTTTGACCTGAAACCTTCTCAAAGTGTTGACGTTGTGAAGCTGTAGAAATGCACACCATCCCAACTTATCAGTGAGTTGTCCTTTTTGAAATCCCAAACTATAAAAAGCGCCGTGCATTTCTGCAGACGTGCGCTCAGAGCGCCTGACTGAGCATGCTCATGCATTATTAGTGGCGTGGGCCCGTTTACCGGAGGCTGTGAGGGATGTGCACATGTTTCCTTCTACAGAGAATGAAACATGTCCAGGGGGTGGGGGTGGCAAAAGCAGGGGTCTCTCCTGCAGAGACCCACCAAGAACCCCGCCTCCTTTTAGGGTCTTGGACCATCAGCGTCACGGTGTTTGTGTGTGACCTTCGTCCTCATCCTCACGGCCTGGAGCCGGTGCCTTTTCAGGATCGTGTTTGTGGGAAGCTCCACTGTGTTGGAGGTTGTGGGTTCTGTCCGGGTACGTCCAGGCGGGTCCAGACGTCCGCTCCGGCGCCGTCTTCAGCAGACGTGGCGTTGCTTCCATCTGCAGCCTCTCCTGGTTTTTTTCAGAAACTGCAGCAGAAAGTTGATCAGAGTCATAACAGAAGGGGGGGGGGTTGCTTGAAAACATCCTGAAAAGGTTCCGAGTCAGAGCCTCAGGCTGGAGGATGCAGCCGTCTTCTTCTGGATGGGATCCTCTCTGGCCTGTCTTGGTTCTGGTCCTGGTTCTGAGGCTCAGCGCCTCATCTGCCGTCTCTGGACCCACCCATGGTTTTGTTGGAATATCCAGAACTTGTGGACTTGCTGCTAAAACTTCCTGAGACGGTGGCTCCAGTTACAGAACGGACCTCCTGTGACATTTCTCTGAATCATTCATCTTCCCCCCCCCGTCAGCCTGGTGGGGGTGGGGGAGCGTGACGTGAGGAGCTCTGACAGCGTTCTCCTCGCCGTGACGGCGTACAGATTGGCCGTCTGCCTTCCGGACGGAGCTCGCCTCCTGAGTCAGTCGGTCTCTGGGCGTTTCTCAGAAGTGTCTGAGAAGTTCCATCAGATCCACTGTGTGTTTCCATCCATGCCTCCTGGGGGGGGGTGAGCTCACAGTGTGTGTGTGGGGGGGCAGGGCTCACAGTGTGTGTGGGGGGAGCAGGGCTCACAGTGTGTGTGTGGGGGGGGGGCAGGGCTCACAGTGTGTGTGTGGGGGGGCAGGGCTCACAGTGTGAGGAGCGTGAAGGCTGCTGTCCATGGTGCTGATTCACCTGCAGAAAGTCCCTCGTCTCATTATTCGCCTCAGCTGCTGATGAATCTGGGGGGGGGGGGGGTGTTATGGTGAAATGCGACAGAGGTTTAGGGTGGAGGTGGGGAGGGGGGGGGCTGGTCTGTGTGCGTGTGGTTTTTCAATGAAAGACCTGGTTCTGCTGAGGCTTCATCCTGTTAATGCTGTTTTCTCACCGTCCCCTCATGCGTGGAGGGGGGACAGGACCTGGGATGTTCTGGTCCAGGACCTGGGATGTTCTGGTCCAGGACCTGGGATGTTCCGGTCCAGGACCTGGGATGGTCCGGTCCAGAACCTGGGAAGTCGGTCCAGAACCTGGGATGGTCCGGTCCAGGACCTGGGATGTTCTGCAGTGATGGATTCGTGTGGGTTCTGAACATTTTCCAACCAAACGGAGTAAAAACTGGAGCCGGATTACAGACTGGATTTTGAATTTGGATTTTGAATTTTGAGCTATTTTTAAAGGTCGATAAAAACTTTATTGGTCAGTGATTCATAAACATTTCCTTCAATCTGCAGATGAAAACCAAATCAATTCAATCATTAAGTTCTGCCAGAACTTCAGCGTTTCCTCTGTAGTCCTGCCCCAAACATTTCTGCCCCCCCTCCTTTTTAGCTCCGCCCTCTCATGTTTTGCCTTTCAGGGATCAGGATGTAGTGGCGCCGTCAGCCCCCCCAGGATCTCCTGAGACGCCAGCATGTCTCCGTTTATTGATGTGAGCTTAAAGAGCTCGGGGGGGGGGGGGGCTTTCTTCTCGTTGCCGTGACGTTTCCTCAGCGTTTGTCCTCCTGAGCATGTGGAGCCGAACGGCTGTGACGCCGATGGAATGTTTGGGGTTCGAACCCTCACAGCAGTGGGAACCAGAACCACCACTGTTCCCCGACCCTAACAGGTTCATGACCCACCGGGCTTCACTTCCTTCTGAACTCTGGTGCCGATCAAACCAGCAACCCGCTGTCCATTTGGACCGAAGCGAAGCAAAGAACTCAGTTCTAGTGTTTCCACCTTCATCAGTGGAGTTAGGAGACCCGCCACTCTTCTTCCTCGGTGGAAGCATTGCATGATGGGATGAAAAAACCACAATGAGCAGCATTAGGAACTGCCTGATTGTTTCTGGAGTTCGGTCCGCCTCAGTCTGAGTCATGTTTTCTCAGTCTAAGAACTCTGGTTCTGAAGCAGACCAAAGCAGGTGAAGGTGTGCCCCGTTTCCTCCTCCGCTCATCTGAACCGTCTAGGAACATCAAGCACCGTCTGGTAATGGAAGAACCATCGCTGACAGGACGGACATCCCACCGGGGAAGACCCCACGAAACAAAGAGTTTCTAGAAGAGGTCAAAGGATCAAGGCGTTCAGACCTCGGACCGGAAACACTCAGAACCTCAGAGGGTTTGTCTGTTTTCAACAGGAAGAGGCTCCATCAGCGGCCCTCAGCTTCACAGATGCTGAGTCAGGAGGTGGGCGGTGCTTATCTAGCATGTTTACTTAGGATCTGCTCATAAATGATTGACAGGTTCACTCACTTTGAAGGAATTAAAGTTAGTGGTGAGATTCCTGTTGCCTTTTATGGGCGTGTGAGGTGGGACGTGGACAAAAGTGTGTGAAGCCTGCAGGCTGCCTAACAGACGGCGTCCCATTCATTTACTGTAATGGCGCCAGCAGAACAAAGAGGAAGAGGGACCCATGAAAGGTCAACCATCTGCTCTGGAGCGGAACGTTTATCCAGGACATCCAGGAACCAATGAGTTCTGGCCCTGTTCTGGCTAGCGATCACAGACGCCGACGAGCTCCTGCAGGTTTCAGTCAGACAGATGAGTTGTGAGCTGCATGGTGGTGGAGTGGTCGGCGCTCTTGGCTCGCAGTGAAAAGGTTCTGGTTCTGGTCCCAGCGGGGTTTTGTCTGTGTGCGGGTTCCTCCCTTAGTCCAAGAACAAGCTGGGTTCATTGGTTCTAAATGGTTCCTTAGATGAAGATGAGTCTTTAGTGACCGGTCCAGATGAACCCAACCTGCTTCCAACAGTAGCTGGGAAAGGCTCCAGCAACCCTGTGATGAAAGGGATCCAGCAGGCTCTGAAGATGGATGGATGCATGGATGGATGTAAGGATGGATGGATGATGGATGGATGGATGATGGATGGATGGATGATGGATGTAAGGATGGATGGATGGATGTAAGGATGGATGGATGCATGGATGATGGATGGATGATGGATGGATGGATGCATGGATGGATGGATGATGGATGGATGGATGGATGGATACATGGATGCATGGATGGATGGATGGATGGATGGATGGATATATTGATGGATGGATGGATGGATGGATGATGGATGGATGGATGGATACATGGATGCATGGATGGATGGATGGATGTAAGGATGGATGGACGGATGGACGATGGATGGATGTAAGGATGGATGGATGCATGGATGCATGGATGGATGATGGATGGATGGATGCATGGATGGATGGATGATGGATGGATGGATACATGGATGCATGGATGGATGGATGGAAGGATGGATGGACGGATGGACGATGGATGGATGGATATATTGATGGATGGATGGATGGATGGATGGATGATGGATGGATGGATACATGGATGCATGGATGGATGGATGGATGTAAGGATGGATGGACGGATGGACGATGGATGTATGTAAGGATGGATGGATGCATGGATGCATGGATGGATGATGGATGGATGCATGGATGGATGGATATATTGATGGATGGATGGATGGATACATGGATGCATGGATGGATGGATGGATGTAAGGATGGATGGACGGATGGACGATGGATGGATGTAAGGATGGATGGATGCATGGATGCATGGATGGATGATGGATGGATGGATGCATGGATGGATGGATGATGGATGGATGGATACATGGATGCATGGATGGATGGATGGATGTAAGGATGGATGGACGGATGGACGATGGATGGATGTAAGGATGGATGGATGCATGGATGCATGGATGGATGATGGATGGATGGATGCATGGATGGATGGATGACGGATGGATGGATACATGGATGCATGGATGGATGGATGGATGTAAGGATGGATGGACGGATGGACGATGGATGGATGTAAGGATGGATGGATGCATGGATGCATGGATGGATGATGGATGGATGGATGCATGGATGGATGGATGATGGATGGATGGATACATGGATGCATGGATGGATGGATGGATGTAAGGATGGATGGACGGATGGACGATGGATGGATGTAAGGATGGATGGATGCATGGATGGATGATGGATGGATGGATGCATGGATGGATGGATGATGGATGGATGGATACATGGATGCATGGATGGATGGATGGATGTAAGGATGGATGGACGGATGGACGATGGATGGATGTAAGGATGGATGGATGCATGGATGGATGATGGATGGATGGATGCATGGATGGATGGATGATGGATGGATGGATACATGGATGCATGGATGGATGGATGGATGATGGATGGATGCATGGATGGATGGATATATTGATGGATGGATGGATGATGGATGGATGCAAGGATGGATGGATATATTGATGGATGGATGGATGATGGATGGATGCATGGATGGATGCATGGATGGATGGATGATGGATGGATGGATACATGGATGCATGGATGGATGGATGGATGTAAGGATGGATGGACGGATGGACGATGGATGGATGTAAGGATGGATGGATGCATGGATGGATGATGGATGGATGGATGCATGGATGGATGGATGATGGATAGATGGATACATGGATGCATGGATGGATGGATGGATGATGGATGGATGCATGTATGGATGGATATATTGATGGATGGATGGATGATGGATGGATGCAAGGATGGATGGATATATTGATGGATCGATGGATGATGGATGGATGCAAGGATGGATGGATGGATGGATGGATGGATGATGGATGGATGTAAGGATGGATGCATGGATGGATGGATGGATGGATGATGGATGGATGGATGGATGCATGGATGGATGGATGCATGGATTCAAGGATGGATGGATGGATGGATGCATGGATGCATGGATGGATGATGGATGGATGGATGGATGCATGGATGGATGGATGGATGGATGGATGGATGCATGGATACATGGATGCATGGATGGATGGATGGATGATGGATGGATGCATGGATGGATGGATATATTGATGGATGGATGGATGGATGATGGATGGATGCAAGGATGGATGGATATATTGATGGATGGATGGATGATGGATGGATGCAAGGATGGATGGATGGATGGATGGATAGATGGATGATGGATGGATGTAAGGATGGATGCATGGATGGATGGATGGATGGATGGATGATGGATGGATGGATGGATGGATGGATGACTGATGGATGTAAGGATGGATGGATGCATGGAAGAATGGATGGATGATGGATGGATGGATGCATGGATGGATGGATGATGGATGGATTGATACATGGATGCATGGATGGATGGATGGATGATGGATGGATGGATGCATGGATGGATGGATATATTGATGGATGGATGGATGATGGATGGATGCAAGGATGGATGGATATATTGATGGATGGATGATGGATGGATGCAAGGATGGATGGATGGATGGATGGATAGATGGATGATGGATGGATGTAAGGATGGATGCATGGATGATGGATGGATGGATGGATGCATGGATGGATGGATGCATGGATGACAGGATGGATGATGGATGGATGGATGGATGGATGCATGGATGGATGGATGGATGGATGCATGGATGGATGGATGGATGGATGCATGGATGGATGCATGGATGGATGGATCGATGGATGATGGATGATGGATGGATGGATGGATGGATGCATGCATGGATGGATGGATGGATGGATGGATGTAAGGATGGATGGATGGATGGATGGATGATGGATGGATGCATGGATGGATGGATGCATGGATGCATGGATGCATGGATGCAAGGATGGATGGATGCATGGATGGATGGATGGATGATGGATGGATGGATGATGGATGCATGGATGGATGGATGGATGTAAGGATGGATGGATGCATGGATGCAAGGATGGATGGATGGATGGATGGATATAGTGATGGATGGATGGATGGATGGATGCATGGATGCAAGGATGGATGGATAGATGGATGGATGCATGGATGGATGGATGATGGATGGATGGATGGATGCTGGATGGATGCATGGTTGCAAGGATGGATGGATGGATGGATGATGGATGGATGGATGATGGATGGATGGATGGATGCATGGATGGATGGATGGATGGATGGATGCATGCATAGATGGATGGATGGATGATGGATGGATGGATGGATGGATGCATGGATGGATGGATGGATATAGTGATGGATGCATGGATGCATGGATGCATGCATGGATGGATGGATGCATGGATGCATGGATGGATGCATGGATGGATGCATGGATGGATGCATGGGTGGATGGATGGATATAGTGATGGATGGATGGATGGATGTAAGGATGGATGGATGGATGGATGGATATAGTGATGGATGGATGGATGGATTATGGATGGATTATGGATGGATGGATGGATGTAAGGATGGATGGATATAGTGATGGATGGATGGATGGATGGATGCAAGGATGGATGATTGGATGTAAGGATGGATGGATGGATGGATGATGGATGGATGGATGATGGATGCATGCGATCACAGACGCCGACGAGCTCCTGCAGGTTTCAGTCAGACAGATGAGTTGTGAGCTGCATGGTGGTGGAGTGGTCGGCGCTCTTGGCTCGCAGTGAAAAGGTTCTGGTTCTGGTCCCAGCGGGGTTTTGTCTGTGTGCGGGTTCCTCCCTTAGTCCAAGAACAAGCTGGGTTCATTGGTTCTAAATCGTTCCTTAGATGAAGATGAGTCTTTAGTGACCGGTCCAGATGAACCCAACCTGCTTCCAACAGTAGCTGGGAAAGGCTCCAGCAACCCTGTGATGAAAGGGATCCAGCAGGCTCTGAAGATGGATGGATGCATGGATGGATGTAAGAATGGATAGATGGATGCATGGATGGATGGATGGATGGATGGATGGATGATGGATGGATACATGGATGCATGGATGGATGGATGGATGATGGATGGAAGATGGATGGATGTAAGGATGGATGGATGGATGGACAATGGATGGATGTAAGGATGGATGGATGCATGGATGGATGGATGGATGGATGATGGATGATGGATGGATGGATGGATGCATGCATGGATGGATGGATGGATGGATGGATGTAAGGATGGATGGATGCATGGATGGATGGATGATGGATGGATGATGGATGGATGGATGGATGGATACATGGATGGATGGATGGATGATGGATGGATGATGGATGGATGTAAGGATGGATGGATGGATGGACAATGGATGGATGTAAGGATGGATGGATGCATGGATGGATGGATGCATGGATGGATGGATGGATGGATGGATACATGGATGCATGGATGGATGGATGGATACATGGATGGATGGATACATGGATGCATGGATGGATGGATGGATGCATGGATGGATGGATGGATGCATGGATGGATGGATGGATTATGGATGGATGCATGGATGGATGGATATATTGATGGATGGATGGATGATGGATGGATGCAAGGATGGATGGATGGATGGATGGATAGATGGGTGATGGATGGATGTAAGGATGGAGGCATGGATAGATGGATGGATGTAAGGATGGATGGATGCATGGATGGATGGATGATGGATGGATGAATACATGGATGCATGGATGGATGGATGGATGGATGGATACATGGATGCATGGATGGATGGATGGATACATGGAATGCTTGGATGGATGTGATGGATGGATGTAAGGATGGATGGATGGATGGACAATGGATGGATGTAAGGATGGATGGATGCATGGATGGATGGATGGATGGATGGATGTAAAGATGGATGGATGATGGATGGATGGATACATGGATGCATGGATGATGGATGGATGCATGGATGGATGGATATATTGATGGATGGATGGATGATGGATGGATGCAAGGATGGATGGATATATTGATGGATGGATGGATGGACAATGGATGGATGTAAGGATGGATGGATGCATGGATGGATGGATGGATACATGGATGCATGGATGGATGGATGGATGCATGGATGGATGGATGCATGGATGGATGGATGGATGGATACATGGATGCATGGATGGATGGATGGATGGATACATGGATGCATGGATGGATGCACGCATGGATGGATGGATGGATTATGGATGGATGCATGGATGGATGGATATATTGATGGATGGATGGATGATGGATGGATGCAAGGATGGATGGATGGATGGATAGATGGGTGATGGATGGATGTAAGGATGGATGGATGATGGATGGATGGATACATGGATGCATGGATGATGGATGGATGCATGGATGGATGGATATATTGATGCATGGATGGATGATGGATGGATGCAAGGATGGATGGATGTAAGGATGGATGGATGGATGGACAATGGATGCATGGATGGATGGATGGATGGATGGATGGATGGATGCATGGATGGATGGATGGATGGATGGATGATGGATGGATGATGGATGGATGGATCCATCCATCCATCCATCCTTGCATCCATCCATCATCCATCCATCCATTAATATATCCATCCATCCATGCATCCATCCATTATCCATCCATCCATCCATGCATCCATCCATCCATTCATGCATCCATGTATCCATCCATCCATCCATCCATCCATGCATCCATCCATCCATCCATGCATCCATGTATCCATCCATCCATCCATCCATCCATCCATGCATCCATCCATCCATGCATCCATCCATCCATGCATCCATCCATCCATGCATCCATCCATGCATCCATCCATCCTTACATCCATCCATTGTCCATCCATCCATCCATCCTTACATCCATCCATCATCCATCCATCATCCATCCATCCATCCATGCATCCATGTATCCATCCATCCATCCATCCATCCATCATCCATCCATCCATCCATCCATCCATCCATGCATCCATCTATCCATTCTTACATCCATCCATGCATCCATCCATCTTCAGAGCCTGCTGGATCCCTTTCATCACAGGGTTGCTGGAGCCTTTCCCAGCTACTGTTGGAAGCAGGTTGGGTTCATCTGGACCGGTCACTAAAGACTCATCTTCATCTAAGGAACCATTTAGAACCAATGAACCCAGCTTGTTCTTGGACTAAGGGAGGAACCCGCACACAGACAAAACCCCGCTGGGACCAGAACCAGAACCTTTTCACTGCGAGCCAAGAGCGCCGACCACTCCACCACCATGCAGCTCACAACTCATCTGTCTGACTGAAACCTGCAGGAGCTCGTCGGCGTCTGTGATCGCATGCATCCATCATCCATCCATCCATCATCCATCCATCCTTGCATCCATCCATCATCCATCCATCCATGGATGGATGGATGGATGGATGATGGATGGATGTAAGGATGGATGGATGCATGGATGGATGGATGATGGATGGATGAATACATGGATGCATGGATGGATGGATGGATGGATGATGGATGGATGGATGGATGCATGCATGGATGGATGGATGGATGGATGGATGTAAGGATGGATGGATGCATGGATGGATGGATGATGGATGGATGATGGATGGATGGATGGATGGATGGATACATGGATGGATGGATGGATGATGGATGGATGATGGATGGATGTAAGGATGGATGGATGGATGGACAATGGATGGATGGATGGATGCATGGATACATGGATGCATGGATGGATGGATGGATGATGGATGGATGCATGGATGGATGGATATATTGATGGATGGATGGATGGATGATGGATGGATGCAAGGATGGATGGATATATTGATGGATGGATGGATGATGGATGGATGCAAGGATGGATGGATGGATGGATGGATAGATGGATGATGGATGGATGTAAGGATGGATGCATAGATGGATGGATGGATGGATGGATGATGGATGGATGGATGGATGGATGGATGACTGATGGATGTAAGGATGGATGGATGCATGGAAGAATGGATGGATGATGGATGGATGGATGCATGGATGGATGGATGATGGATGGATTGATACATGGATGCATGGATGGATGGATGGATGATGGATGGATGGATGCATGGATGGATGGATATATTGATGGATGGATGGATGATGGATGGATGCAAGGATGGATGGATATATTGATGGATGGATGATGGATGGATGCAAGGATGGATGGATGGATGGATGGATAGATGGATGATGGATGGATGTAAGGATGGATGCATGGATGATGGATGGATGGATGGATGCATGGATGGATGGATGCATGGATGACAGGATGGATGATGGATGGATGGATGGATGGATGCATGGATGGATGGATGGATGGATGCATGGATGGATGGATGGATGGATGCATGGATGGATGCATGGATGGATGGATCGATGGATGATGGATGATGGATGGATGGATGGATGGATGCATGCATGGATGGATGGATGGATGGATGGATGTAAGGATGGATGGATGGATGGATGGATGATGGATGGATGCATGGATGGATGGATGCATGGATGCATGGATGCATGGATGCAAGGATGGATGGATGCATGGATGGATGGATGGATGATGGATGGATGGATGATGGATGCATGGATGGATGGATGGATGTAAGGATGGATGGATGCATGGATGCAAGGATGGATGGATGGATGGATGGATATAGTGATGGATGGATGGATGGATGGATGCATGGATGCAAGGATGGATGGATAGATGGATGGATGCATGGATGGATGGATGATGGATGGATGGATGGATGCTGGATGGATGCATGGTTGCAAGGATGGATGGATGGATGGATGATGGATGGATGGATGATGGATGGATGGATGGATGCATGGATGGATGGATGGATGGATGGATGCATGCATGGATGGATGGATGGATGATGGATGGATGGATGGATGGATGCATGGATGGATGGATGGATATAGTGATGGATGCATGGATGCATGGATGCATGCATGGATGGATGGATGGATGGATGCATGGATGCATGGATGGATGCATGGATGGATGCATGGATGGATGCATGGGTGGATGGATGGATATAGTGATGGATGGATGGATGGATGTAAGGATGGATGGATGGATGGATGGATATAGTGATGGATGGATGGATGGATTATGGATGGATTATGGATGGATGGATGGATGGATGTAAGGATGGATGGATATAGTGATGGATGGATGGATGGATGGATGCAAGGATGGATGATTGGATGTAAGGATGGATGGATGGATGGATGATGGATGGATGGATGATGGATGCATGCGATCACAGACGCCGACGAGCTCCTGCAGGTTTCAGTCAGACAGATGAGTTGTGAGCTGCATGGTGGTGGAGTGGTCGGCGCTCTTGGCTCGCAGTGAAAAGGTTCTGGTTCTGGTCCCAGCGGGGTTTTGTCTGTGTGCGGGTTCCTCCCTTAGTCCAAGAACAAGCTGGGTTCATTGGTTCTAAATCGTTCCTTAGATGAAGATGAGTCTTTAGTGACCGGTCCAGATGAACCCAACCTGCTTCCAACAGTAGCTGGGAAAGGCTCCAGCAACCCTGTGATGAAAGGGATCCAGCAGGCTCTGAAGATGGATGGATCCATGGATGGATGTAAGAATGGATAGATGGATGGATGGATGATGGATGGATGGATGGATGGATGGATGGATGGATACATGGATGCATGGATGGATGGATGGATGATGGATGGAAGATGGATGGATGTAAGGATGGATGGATGGATGGATGGACAATGGATGGATGTAAGGATGGATGGATGCATGGATGGATGGATGGATGGATGATGGATGATGGATGGATGGATGGATGCATGCATGGATGGATGGATGGATGGATGGATGTAAGGATGGATGGATGCATGGATGGATGGATGATGGATGGATGATGGATGGATGGATGGATGGATACATGGATGGATGGATGGATGATGGATGGATGATGGATGGATGTAAGGATGGATGGATGGATGGACAATGGATGGATGTAAGGATGGATGGATGCATGGATGGATGGATGGATACATGGATGCATGGATGGATGGATGCATGGATGGATGGATGCATGGATGGATGGATGGATGGATGGATACATGGATGCATGGATGGATGGATGGATACATGGATGGATGGATACATGGATGCATGGATGGATGGATGGATGCATGGATGGATGGATGGATGCATGGATGGATGGATGGATTATGGATGGATGCATGGATGGATGGATATATTGATGGATGGATGGATGATGGATGGATGCAAGGATGGATGGATGGATGGATGGATAGATGGGTGATGGATGGATGTAAGGATGGAGGCATGGATAGATGGATGGATGTAAGGATAGATGGATGCATGGATGGATGGATGATGGATGGATGAATACATGGATGCATGGATGGATGGATGGATGGATGGATACATGGAATGCTTGGATGGATGTGATGGATGGATGTAAGGATGGATGGATGGATGGACAATGGATGGATGTAAGGATGGATGGATGCATGGATGGATGGATGGATGGATGGATGTAAAGATGGATGGATGATGGATGGATGGATACATGGATGCATGGATGATGGATGGATGCATGGATGGATGGATATATTGATGGATGGATGGATGATGGATGGATGCAAGGATGGATGGATATATTGATGGATGGATGGATGGACAATGGATGGATGTAAGGATGGATGGATGCATGGATGGATGGATGGATACATGGATGCATGGATGGATGGATGGATGCATGGATGGATGGATGCATGGATGGATGGATGGATGGATACATGGATGCATGGATGGATGGATGGATGGATACATGGATGCATGGATGGATGCACGCATGGATGGATGGATGGATTATGGATGGATGCATGGATGGATGGATATATTGATGGATGGATGGATGATGGATGGATGCAAGGATGGATGGATGGATGGATAGATGGGTGATGGATGGATGTAAGGATGGATGGATGATGGATGGATGGATACATGGATGCATGGATGATGGATGGATGCATGGATGGATGGATATATTGATGCATGGATGGATGATGGATGGATGCAAGGATGGATGGATGTAAGGATGGATGGATGGATGGACAATGGATGCATGGATGGATGGATGGATGGATGGATGGATGCATGGATGGATGGATGGATGGATGGATGATGGATGGATGATGGATGGATGGATCCATCCATCCATCCATCCTTGCATCCATCCATCATCCATCCATCCATCAATATATCCATCCATCCATGCATCCATCCATTATCCATCCATCCATCCATGCATCCATCCATCCATTCATGCATCCATGTATCCATCCATCCATCCATCCATCCATGCATCCATCCATCCATCCATGCATCCATGTATCCATCCATCCATCCATCCATCCATCCATGCATCCATCCATCCATGCATCCATCCATCCATGCATCCATGTATCCATCCATCCATCCATGCATCCATCCATCCTTACATCCATCCATTGTCCATCCATCCATCCATCCTTACATCCATCCATCATCCATCCATCATCCATCCATCCATCCATCCATGCATCCATGTATCCATCCATCCATCCATCCATCCATCATCCATCCATCCATCCATCCATCCATCCATCCATGCATCCATCTATCCATTCTTACATCCATCCATGCATCCATCCATCTTCAGAGCCTGCTGGATCCCTTTCATCACAGGGTTGCTGGAGCCTTTCCCAGCTACTGTTGGAAGCAGGTTGGGTTCATCTGGACCGGTCACTAAAGACTCATCTTCATCTAAGGAACCATTTAGAACCAATGAACCCAGCTTGTTCTTGGACTAAGGGAGGAACCCGCACACAGACAAAACCCCGCTGGGACCAGAACCAGAACCTTTTCACTGCGAGCCAAGAGCGCCGACCACTCCACCACCATGCAGCTCACAACTCATCTGTCTGACTGAAACCTGCAGGAGCTCGTCGGCGTCTGTGATCGCATGCATCCATCATCCATCCATCCATCATCCATCCATCCTTGCATCCATCCATCATCCATCCATCCATGGATGGATGGATGGATGGATGATGGATGGATGTAAGGATGGATGGATGCATGGATGGATGGATGATGGATGGATGAATACATGGATGCATGGATGGATGGATGGATGGATGGATGGATGTAAGGATGGATGGATGATGGATGGATGATGGATGGATGGATACATGGATGCATGGATGGATGCATGGATGGATGGATATATTGATGGATGGATGGATGGATGGATGCAAGGATGGATGGATGCATGCATGGATGGATGGATGGATGGATGCATGCATGCATGGATGGATGGATGGATGTAAGGATGGATGGATGATGGATGGATGAATACATGGATACATGGATGGATGGATGGATGATGGATGGATGCATGGATGGATGGATATATTGATGGATGGATGGATGATGGATGGATGCAAGGATGGATGGATGGATGGATGGATGGATGGATGGATAATGGATGGATGCATGGATGGATGGATGCATGGATGGATGGATGGATGGATGGATGCATGCATGCATGGATGGATGCATGGATGGATGGATGGATGGATGGATGGATGGATGGATGGATGGATATAGTGATGGATGGATGGATGGATGGATGGATGGATGCAAGGATGGATGATTGGATGTAAGGATGGATGGATGGATGATGGATGGATGGATGATGGATGCATGGATGGATGGATGGATGGATGGATGGATGTAAGGATGGATGGATGGATGGATGATGGATGGATGCATGGATGGATGGATGCATGGATGCAAGGATGGATGGATGCATGGATGGATGGATGGATGGATGGATGATGGATGGATGCAAGGATGGATGGATGGATGGTGGATGGATGTAAGGATTGGTGGATGGATGGATGGATGGATGGATGCATGGATGGATGGATGGATGATGGACGGATGCATGGATGGATGGTGGATGGATGTAAGGATTGGTGGATGGATGGATGGATGGATGGATGCATGGATGGATGGATGGATGATGGACGGATGCATGGATGCAAGGATGGATGGATGGATGGATGGATATAGTGATGGATGGATGGATGGATGTAAGGATGGATGGATGCATGGATGGATGGATGGATGATGGATGGATGGATGGATGGATGGATGGATGGATGCATGGATGGATGGATGTAAGGATGGATGGATGGATGGATGGATGTAAGGATGGATGGATGGATGGATGGATGTAAGGATGGATGGATGGATGGATGATGGATCGATGGATGTAAGGATGGATGATTGGATGTAAGGATGGATGGATGGATACATGGATGGATGGATGGATGGATGGATGATAGATGGATGCATGGATGCATGGATGGATGTAAGGATGGATGGATGGATGTAAGGATGGATGGATGGATGGATGGATGGATGATGGATGGATGGATGATGGATGGATGGATGGATGGATGATGGATGGATGGATGGATGGATGGATGGATGGATGGATGGATGATGGATGGATGGATGGATGGATGGATGGATGGATGGATGGATGATGGATGGATGGATGGATGGATGGATGGATGGATGATGGATGGATGGATGGATGGATGGATGGATGGATGGATGGATGGAATGTTTAATGTTCAGGTTGTGTTTTTAGACCAGAGTTCTTAGTTCTTTGACGTTTCGACTAGATGTACAAAGACGTTGTTCTTGGAATAGAAACGCTCCATCATACATGGGGGGGGTGGTGGGGTAGGGGGTCACTGTGCAAAGAGCCAGGATGTACCTGGAGTCCCCCCCCCCCTACACACACGTGCACATGAACACATGCTGGAGTAGATCCTCTTTGCAGGAGCAGACTGGGGAGTGGGGGGTAAGCGTCAGAGTGAATCCTATGGCTGGGGGTGGAATCGGTGCAGCAGGGGGGGGTCTGTGGTGCTGATGGTGAGACTCAGAACAAAGGCGGAACATTTGCTGATGGAAAGCATCAGCGCTGAGATTAGTCTGTCTTTAAGCCCATGGCGGGGAGGGGCTTAGCCCACTGCTCCACTTTCTGGCCCGGAGCAGCAAACCGGGCCATCTGGACTCTAATGCTCTATGGGGGGGTTAAAGCTGTTCAGCAGCAAACTCACCGATGATCAGCTGATGGGGGGGGGGGGGGGGGGGGGGTTCGTGTGCAGCACAGACACATGACCCCCCCACTGCTGGATTGGTCCATCATGTTCTGGTGAAGGTCCATGAGGTCCACGGTTCCTCACGGACCTTCACCAGGCGGACCGGACCGCTGCAGGAAGCTCCTCACGTCTGCAGATGGAGTCATCTGAAAACGCTCCGGAAACTCCAGCAAATGTTTGCCAGGTGGATAAAGGAGAGCCTGGCAAAGCATCATGGGAAATGCTCCAATTGAAGGAGGTTTCTAGACTGTGGAGTCCATCTGCAGCATTTTTCATTTCTTGTCAAATGGGATCCATCAGAACTTCTGTGATCTTCATCCAAAGTCCTCCAGGTTCTTTAAACGTGTTGGAATCCGAGGAGCAACCTTTTTCTAGACGCCTTTCTGGATCTAGAAAAAGGTTTCTCTCCTGAACACGGAGCATCAGAATCCGTTTTGTTCTGAGGTCGGATGTTCGTGCATCAGCCTCTGCACTTCCGGACTGAAGCACATTTGAAAACAGAAAGAGCTTTTAGTTGGTTAAGTAACAAAGTATTTTCCCCTGAAACGCTCAAACTCAACGACGTCCTGTTGAAACCTTTGACTGTTTGATTTGACTTTTGGGGCGGGGCTTGTTGATTGACACATAAGCCTTTACTGGATGTGTCTCAACAACAAGCCTGCTGGGCAGCTCCGCCTCCTAAAATGAGTCCAAAGTTCAGAGAAATGTTTAGGCTGCAGGACCTTCATGGCGTCTTGGCTCTCCTCTGCTCCAGCAGCAGCAGATGACCTTCAGGAGACTCCTCCCCCCTGCTGCTCACCTCCACAGCAGCTTCCTCTGATTCTGTGCCAGTTTGCATACAGGACAAGCTCCCATCATGCATCTGGCAGGTTCCTGTCTGTATGATTTCTGAAGTTAGCGTTTGCCAACACGAAGATCTCTGATGGTTCTGATAGTCAGCAAAGCGCAGCGCCGCCATTTCCTGCTGGGGTTGAAACCAGATTTCCATTTGTGGGGCGGCCGTGGGGCAGCGGTAGGGCGGTCGACCCATGATAGTAATATTGCAGGTTCGATTCCCACCTTGCACGCCCATGAGTCCTTGGGCAAGACGCTGAACCCCACCTTACATCTGGTGGGAGGTTGGCGTCAGTGTTCGGCAGTGGAGCCGCCATCAGTGTGTGACTTTGTGTGACTGTAAAGCGCTTTGGGCCTTTGAAAGAGGGTAGAAAGCGCTGTATAAGTATACGCCAATTACCATTTACTATTTGATTTGGAGCTGGAGGTGAAGAGAGGAGCAGCTCCCTCCTGCTGGGTTTGAGCCCCTCCCCAGGTGAGGCGGCTGTGCCCTGGGTTTGGGCTTACAGGCACATTTAAACCTGCAGTTTTTGGTGGCAGTCCAGCTCCCTGGGGGTTGGATCAGCCCACTGGGAACACCCTTCTGATGATGCTCCTCGTCGTCTGGTCCAGATTGCTCCGACTGCTTGGTCGATGTTTTTCCTGTAGTTTGGGAGTTTCTGCTGCTTTTGGTCGTCCGTGAACCTAATTCTGGAGTCTGGTTTTCTGGAAGCTCTGGACGCCCTCAGAACCTTTAGCGAGGATATAATTGTTGGTTTGAGTTACCAGAAGAGCAACTGAGAGGATGTGATGCAGCTGAAGGGATGAAATGATGTGGGAGGGAAAGATGGAGAGGAAAAACCATCTTTCATTCCTAAAGTTTGCTGCTCAGGAATTCCATTCGTCTTCCTCCTCGGTCTGGTTTCTACCTGCTGCAGGTGAAGACCCGGTTCTGACCATCACCCTACAGTTTCTCTCCGTCATCCTTGACATCGTGTGACGGAGCAGAAAGCGGCAGCAGTGCTGTTGGGTGTTGGCTCCGCCTCCGACGCTCTAAATGTTCAGTAAACCTCGCTGGGATGTAGAAGTGGATCTCTGACTCCTCCCAGTTGTGTGTTGTGGCGGAGACGGTCACATCAGTCCAAGACAAACGGCTGAGCGGGTTCTGCAAATGTTCTGCATGTGACTGGGCCCGTTTGGGCCAGCGTAGAAAAGCCCGTGCAGCTCTCTCTGACGGCTGTCGGGGTCGTGCACGTTTTCCCGCTCTGCAGTAAATGCCTGCTGACACACATGGGGATCTGGTGGGGGAGTCGTCGTGTTTTCCAGTCAAGCAGAGTTTATCCAGGTCAGTAAGTTGATCTGATTAAGTCAGTTTAACAGTAGCTGGAGGCTGCCCCCCCCCGCCCCCATCCTCAGCACAGAGATGCTTTGACTGCAGGTGGACAAACAGATTCTGCATCAAACCTTTGTGATTTGGAAAGAAGGAATCTTCATCTCTAAAGCACTTTACAACATTTTCTTCTCCTCTGACATCAGTTCTGTTTGTTCTCCGTCTCCGTGTCTGTTCTGCCTCCCATCATGTCTGTTCTGCCTCCCATCATGTCTGTTCTGCCTCCCATCATGTCTGTTCTGCCTTCCATCATGTCTGTTCTGCCTCCCATCATGTCTGTTCTGCCTCCCATCATGTCTGTTCTGCCTCCCATCATGTCTGTTCTGCCTTCCATCATGTCTGTTCTGCCTCCCATCATGTCTGTTCTGCCTCCCATCAGCAGCGTTTCCTCCCTGCTTTGGTCTAGACTGACAGCAGCAGACTCTGACATTCCTCACGTTCAGAAAACACATTTCTGTTTCTTGGAGCTGAAGCTTTAGAGAAGAAAGTCGTGCACCAACGAGGAAGACGTTTCCGGAACTGCTGCTGCTTCTGCAGCTGCATGTAAATCAGCAGAAGTTCATCCTTTCTCTCTGCTGGGCTTTAGGGGGGGCAGGGCGTCCCTCAGATGCTGATCTTTCAGGGTTCCATAATCACGACAGGACATGGAAGTGATGATGATGATGATGATGATGATGACGGTCTGCTCTGTCTGCTCCGTGTCCTGCTTGTCTTTGCTCCTTCTGGGGGAACTGGAGGACAGAAACTGCCCCCTCCCTAGGTTTGGTATTTGCTCTGTGCTCGGGACAGAAAACACGCCAGAACCAAACGGGCGTGTTTAAACCCACACCTCCACCTGACACAGGTAACATTCTGAGGCCCACAGAGGAGCCCCTTTGGGGTCCTGTGGGGCGGACCGGGTTCAAAACAGCTGCTCCTGTTGGACCCCCCCCCCCCCCACACACACACACCCGGAAGGTCTCAAACTAGAATAACGGTTCATTTGTCGGTAGGATATCCAGTGACACCAAACCGGGTCAGTCCAAGAGATCATTTCTAGTCATGATGATGGTGGAGAACCTGACCGGACGGTGGGTTAGAGGACGGCCTCTTTGTCTGGAAGGGACTGCAGACAGAACAGCAGAGGTGATGTGGATGGACGGAGGGTTTGGGGATTCTGGGTAAAACCCGTGGACCGGGTTCCGGCGGAATGATGTGACTCTGGAAGGAAAACTTGGAGATAATTAAACGCCGTCTCTGACGCAGAGGACGGAAGAGTTCACTGCAGACTTCCTGCTTCTCCTCAAAGTGACAGCAGAAAAGGAGGAAGGAACCTTCTGGAGAAACCAGGAGGACAGAGAGATGATGGCTGGAGGAGGTTCTGGTGTCGTCTGCAGTCAGACATTCACCATCAGACCAATTTGTTGTTGGTTGGAGCAGCAGCAGCAGCACAGGAACAGCAGTAACAGCAGCAGCACAGGAACAGCAGTAACAGCAGCAGCAGCAGCAGCAGCAGCAGCACAGGAACAGCAGCAGCAGCAGCAGCAGCAGCAGCACAGGAACAGCAGTAACAGCAGCAGCACAGGAACAGCAGTAACAGCAGCAGCAGCAGCAGCAGCACAGGAACAGCAGCAGCAGCAGCAGCAGCAGCAGCACAGGAACAGCAGTAACAGCAGCAGCAGCAGCAGCACAGGAACAGCAGCAGCAGCAGCACAGGAACAGCAGCAGCAGCAGCAGCACAGGAACAGCAGCAGCAGCAGCACAGGAACAGCAGCAGCAGCAGCAGCAGCAGGAACAACAGCAGCAGCACAGGAACAGCAGCAGCAGCACAGGAACAGCAGCAGCAGCAGCAGCAGCACAGATTGGTCGTCTCCACAGAGGACCCCAGAGAGATGACAGCCGCTGGCGGTGGAGGGATTTCCTTTTCCTCTTTCTTTTCTTTAATTCCCGTCCATCAGAATTTGGTCGGTTAATCCAGATTAATTCCAGCTAATGCTTCTTTTGTCAGGAGACACGTCAGCGGCGGGTCTCTTCGCCGCCCGCCCAGCCTCAAACTAATCAATTACTGCAGGAAGCCGTGGCGGTGAGCCCAGAGCGCCGTAATGACCGTCCACAAAACAAGCAGATAATTAAAGCCGCCAGAGCTTCATGATTGAACAAGAAGACACGCAGTTTCAGCAGCAGATGAAACGGTTCCCCATCAACCCCAGAGCCCCTCCCAGGATCACTGCTCTGTCCTGCAGGGATGGGGGGCCAACAGCTGTTCTGCTGCCTTCAGGTGCTCCTCTTTTCTGCTGCTACACACGGTAAAAACACTCTTGGGGGGTCCCGGGGAAAAAAGGAGGGGCAGAAGAAGATGGTCTAACTTTACATCTGATTATTCTGGATGTTCCTAAAACTCACAGCAGCTGTCTGTGTGTGGTTGTGTGTCTGTGTGTGATTGTGTGTCTGTGTGTGATTGTGTGTCTGTGTGTGGTTGTGTGTCTGTGTGTGATTGTGTGTCTGTGTGTGGTTGTGTGTCTGTGTGTGGTTGTGTGTCTGTGTGTGATTGTGTGTCTGTGTGTGGTTGTGTGTCTGTGTGTGATTGTGTGTCTGTGTGTGGTTGTGTGTCTGTGTGTGATTGTGTGTCTGAGTTTGGTTGTGTGTCTGTGTGTGTATCTGTGTGGTTGTGTGTCTGTGTGTGGTTGTGTGTCTGTGTGTGATTGTGTGTCTGTGTGTGATTGTGTGTCTGTGTGTGGTTGTGTGTCTGTGTGTGGTTGTATGTCTGTGTGTGGTTGTGTGTCTGTGTGTGGTTGTGTGTCTGTGTGTGGTTGTATGTCTGTGTGTGGTTGTGTGTATGTGTGTGATTGTGTGTCTGAGTTTGGTTGTGTGTCTGTGTGTGTATCTGTGTGGTTGTGTGTCTGTGTGTGTGTCTGCATGTGTGTGTGGTTGTGTGTGGTTGTGTGTCTGTGTGTGATTGTGTGTCTGTGTGTGGTTGTGTGTCTGTGTGTGATTGTGTGTCTGTGTGTGGTTGTGTGTCTGTGTGTGGTTGTGTGTCTGTGTGTGGTTGTGTGTCTGTGTGTGGTTGTGTGTCTGTGTGTGATTGTGTGTCTGAGTTTGGTTGTGTGTCTGTGTGTGTATCTGTGTGGTTGTGTGTCTGTGTGTGGTTGTGTGTCTGAGTTTGGTTGTGTGTCGGTTTGTGTGTCTGCGTGGTTGTTTGTCTGTGTGTGGTTGTGTGTCTGAGTTTGGTTGTGTGTCTGTGTGTGATTGTGTGTCTGTGTGTGGTTGTGTGTCTGTGTGTGGTTGTGTGTCTGTGTGTGATTGTGTGTCTGTGTGTGGTTGTGTGTCTGTGTGTGATTGTGTGTCTGAGTTTGGTTGTGTGTCTGTGTGTGTATCTGTGTGGTTGTGTGTCTGTGTGTGGTTGTGTGTCTGTGTGTGGTTGTGTGTCTGTGTGTGGTTGTGTGTCTGTGTGTGGTTGTGTGTCTGTGTGTGATTGTGTGTTTGTGTGTGGTTGTGTGTCTGTGTGTGATTGTGTGTCTGTGTGTGGTTGTGTGTCTGTGTGTGATTGTGTGTCTGAGTTTGGTTGTGTGTCTGTGTGTGTCTGTGTGTGGTTGTGTGTCTGTGTGTGGTTGTGTGTCTGTGTGTGGTTGTGTGTCTGTGTGTGATTGTGTGTCTGTGTGTGGTTGTGTGTCTGTGTGTGATTGTGTGTCTGAGTTTGGTTGTGTGTCTGTGTGTGTATCTGTGTGGTTGTGTGTCTGTGTGTGGTTGTGTGTCTGTGTGTGGTTGTGTGTTTGTGTGTGGTTGTGTGTCTGTGTGTGGTTGTGTGTCTGTGTGTGATTGTGTGTCTGAGTTTGGTTGTGTGTCTGTGTGTGTATCTGTGTGGTTGTGTGTCTGTGTGTGGTTGTGTGTCTGAGTTTGGTTGTGTGTCTGTTTGTGTGTCTGCGTGGTTGTTTGTCTGTGTGTGGTTGTGTGTCTGAGTTTGGTTGTGTGTCTGTGTGTGTGCCTTTGTTTCTGTGTGGGGTTGTGTGTCTGTGTGTGATCAGAGGGAAACACGTTTTTCCGTCCTCCAATTGGTGAAGGCTGACATGTAAACAAAGGGGCGGTCCTTTCATTCAGCAGAGGTGTGGCTGAAGAGCTCAGAGTAGGAAGTCAGACAAAGCTCCACATTTTGGGCATGCAGGCCAGGAGGAAGACGAAGAGGAGGAAGAGGAAGAGGAGGAGGAGGTCTTCTCCTCAGCTTCATCTGGAACATCTGGGATGTTTTCTGCAACGAGATGTGAAGAAACCAAACTTTCCATCCTCTGTTCACTTTTCCAGTTTGTTTAGAACCGATTTCCAACCAAAGAGGAAATGTGCTTCTGAAAAGCTGCTGGTCGGAGGCGGGGCTAAAGCGCGGCGTTGTGTTTCTCTGCTAATGCACTTATGCAACACGCAGTCGGACTTGTCCTGCAGCTCATCCGTCCTGCTCTTCACTCATGCAGGGGGGGGGGGGGGGTCCATCTGAACCAAATGGAAGAGACAAAGCCGCCAGCCGCTCTGCTCTCTGTAGGAACTGATGCATGATTCAGAACCGAGCTGCAGGCGGACCGGACCGGACCGGACCGGACCGGACCGGCCTTTGTAAGAGGCTGCAGTGGAAAATCCAGCTACGGGGGGGGGGGGGGGGGGGGGGCACATTTATTTCTGCCCCACGATGAGCCGAGAAAAGGAAACTTGGAGAGATCCGGACTCTCAGGCTATTCTGAGCCCCCCCTGCATGTGATCCACATAAACATCTGCTCCATCCGTGTGACACGGAGGCCTGTGAGCGCCGCCGATCCATCATGAGCTCTGCGTGTTTCCATGTGGGCTAACAGACGTGACGCTGGAAACACGCCAAGATGACAAACGTGGCGGCACAGGCGGAACGTCCGCAGAACGTCAACACCAGAACCTTCTGTGGACACAACCATTGGGATCTGCGTCGTTGTTTTGTCTGCGGGGCGCCACGCCGGCTCCCCCACGCCGGCTCCCCCACGCCGGCTCCCCCCCACGCCGGCTCCCCCACGCCGGCTCCCCCTCTCCATCACTCCTGCGTTTTCAGACGTTTTCAGTGGCCCCCCCTTCCCCCACATGTTTTATTCAAAGTGCTGATTCAGCAGCCAGCCCCCCCCCCCCCCCATCAAATCCTGCATTTCAGTGAAAGGGGGGGTCCTGCAGAGACCCCCCTTTTCTGAGGAGGTTCTGTGGACTAGAACCACATGTTCCCCTGGCAGCCATGAGAATGTCAAAACGCTGCATGGGAGGGGTCTCCTCCAGGACGGAACGCATGCCGCTGTCTGGTCGTAGGACCACCGGGTGCAAGAGGAGAACCCGGTCATGAGTTCCGGCAGAACCTTCAGCGGCGGCAATTAGGATCTGAACGCATGAAGGAGCATGGAGGCGGCTGCAGAAGGTCAACTTGGAGAGACGTGTGGAACATCAAGACTCTGTGGAGTTTGACCCCCTGGCCTGGGGGGGGTCACTCACCTTCAGCCGGGAAGCGATGGACTCAGCAAACATCCACTGGAAGCAAACGCTTTAGTGACCCACGTTGGGTTTGTTGCTTTACCAACGGCTGGATTTTGAATCTTCTGTCTGATCATTTACCCCCCCTCCCCCTCATGGCGATGGCACTATTCTGCTCTTCATCTCTTCAGTGAGCTCACCTCCCCTTCCTCCTCCTCTCCACCTCCCCGTCATGACTGTGCAGTGTCTGTTTTCATGCTGACAGCAGCTTCTGTCTGCATCCTGAGCTCAGGGCGACGCCCACATCCGCTGACCTTGAAGGGAGAGATTTTCTGCATGTCAGCTTGTTTTCCATCCAATGATCAGAAACGCTTTCTACTCTTTTCTTGAAGCTGTAATCCTGAAGTAATCTGCCTTAAGATCACGCCTAAGGGGGACTTTTAGAATGAGCGTGCGGGTCAGAGGTCATAGGTTAGGGTTAACCGTCCACCTTCCTCTCAGTCCTTTCCTGACGCTGATTCATGAGGTTCTTCAGACGTTCTTCACTGTGTTCATGTTCTATTTGTTCTCACTGTAGTTCTGTCGTCCTGGATCCTTGGTTTTTGTGCTGCCTATAGGCATTCTTCAGTTCTTCGTCTTCAGGATCCGGTTTCATTTTTTTCCGTCTGATACTCGATCCCGGACATGTTCCTCCAGTCTCCATGTTCCTCTGTCTCCATGTTCCTCTGGTCTCCATGTTCCTCTGTCTCCATGTTCCTCTGGTCTCCATGTTCCTCTGGTCTCCATGTTCCTCTGGTCTCCATGTTCCTCTGGTCTCCATGTTCCTCTGGTCTCCATGTTCCTCTGGTCTCCATGTTCCTCCAGTCTCCATGTTCCTCTGGTCTCCATGTTCCTCTGGTCTCCATGTTCCTCTGGTCTCCATGTTCCTCTGGTCTCCATGTTCCTCTGGTCTCCATGTTCCTCTGGTCTCCATGTTCCTCTGGTCTCCATGTTCCTCTGGTCTCCATGTTCCTTCGGTCTCCATGTTCCTTCGGTCTCCATGTTCCTCTGGTCTCCATGTTCCTCTGGTCTCCATGTTCCTTCGGTCTCCATGTTCCTCTGGTCTCCATGTTCCTCTGGTCTCCATGTTCCTCTGGTCTCCATGTTCCTTCGGTCTCCATGTTCCTCTGGTCTCCATGTTCCTCTGGTCTCCATGTTCCTCTGGTCTCCATGTTCCTCTGGTCTCCATGTTCCTTCGGTCTCCATTTTCCTTCGGTCTCCATGTTCCTCTGGTCTCCATGTTCCTCTGGTCTCCATGTTCCTCTGTCTCCATGTTCCTCTGGTCTCCATGTTCCTCTGGTCTCCATGTTCCTCTGGTCTCCATGTTCCTTCGGTCTCCATGTTCCTCTGGTCTCCATGTTCCTTCGGTCTCCATGTTCCTTCGGTCTCCATGTTCCTTCGGTCTCCATGTTCCTCTGGTCTCCATGTTCCTTCGGTCTCCATGTTCCTCTGGTCTCCATGTTCCTTCGGTCTCCATGTTCCTCTGGTCTCCATGTTCCTCTGGTCTCCATGTTCCTCTGGTCTCCATGTTCCTCTGGTCTCCATGTTCCTCTGGTCTCCATGTTCCTTCGGTCTCCATGTTCCTTCGCTCTCCATGTTCCTCTGGTCTCCATGTTCCTCTGGTCTCCATGTTCCTCTGGTCTCCATGTTCCTCTGGTCTCCATGTTCCTCTGGTCTCCATGTTCCTTCGGTCTCCATGTTCCTCTGGTCTCCATGTTCCTTCGGTCTCCATGTTCCTTCGGTCTCCATGTTCCATCGGTCTCCATGTTCCTCTGGTCTCCATGTTCCTTCGGTCTCCATGTTCCTCTGGTCTCCATGTTCCTTCGGTCTCCATGTTCCTCTGGTCTCCATGTTCCTCTGGTCTCCATGTTCCTCTGGTCTCCATGTTCCTCTGGTCTCCATGTTCCTCTGGTCTCCATGTTCCTTCGGTCTCCATTTTCCTTCGGTCTCCATGTTCCTCTGGTCTCCATGTTCCTCTGGTCTCCATGTTCCTTCGGTCTCCATGTTCCTCTGGTCTCCATGTTCCTCTGGTCTCCATGTTCCTCTGGTCTCCATGTTCCTCTGGTCTCCATGTTCCTTCGGTCTCCATGTTCCTCTGGTCTCCATGTTCCTCTGGTCTCCATGTTCCTCTGGTCTCCATGTTCCTCTGGTCTCCATGTTCCTTTGGTCTCCATGTTCCTTCGGTCTCCATTTTCCTTCGGTCTCCATGTCCTCTGGTCTCCATGTTCCTCTGGTCTCCATGTTCCTCTGGTCTCCATGTTCCTCTGGTCTCCATGTTCCTCTGGTCTCCATGTTCCTCTGGTCTCCATGTTCCTTCGGTCTCCATGTTCCTTCGCTCTCCATGTTCCTCTGGTCTCCATGTTCCTCTGGTCTCCATGTTCCTCTGTCTCCATGTTCCTCTGGTCTCCATGTTCCTCTGGTCTCCATGTTCCTTCGGTCTCCATGTTCCTTCGGTCTCCATGTTCCTCTGGTCTCCATGTTCCTTCGGTCTCCATGTTCCTTCGCTCTCCATGTTCCTCTGGTCTCCATGTTCCTCTGGTCTCCATGTTCCTCTGTCTCCATGTTCCTCTGGTCTCCATGTTCCTCTGGTCTCCATGTTCCTCTGGTCTCCATGTTCCTCTGGTCTCCATGTTCCTTCGGTCTCCATGTTCCTTCGCTCTCCATGTTCCTCTGGTCTCCATGTTCCTCTGGTCTCCATGTTCCTCTGTCTCCATGTTCCTCTGGTCTCCATGTTCCTCTGGTCTCCATGTTCCTTCGGTCTCCATGTTCCTTCGGTCTCCATGTTCCTCTGGTCTCCATGTTCCTTCGGTCTCCATGTTCCTTCGGTCTCCATGTTCCTTCGGTCTCCATGTTCCTCTGGTCTCCATGTTCCTTCGGTCTCCATGTTCCTCTGGTCTCCATGTTCCTTCGGTCTCCATGTTCCTCTGGTCTCCATGTTCCTTCGGTCTCCATGTTCCTTCGGTCTCCATGTTCCTTCGGTCTCCATGTTCCTCTGGTCTCCATGTTCCTTCGGTCTCCATTTTCCTTCGGTCTCCATGTTCCTCTGGTCTCCATGTTCCTCTGGTCTCCATGTTCCTCTGGTCTCCATGTTCCTTCGGTCTCCATGTTCCTTCGGTCTCCATGTTCCTCTGGTCTCCATGTTCCTCTGGTCTCCATGTTCCTCTGGTCTCCATGTTCCTTCGGTCTCCATGTTCCTCTGGTCTCCATGTTCCTCTGGTCTCCATGTTCCTTCGGTCTCCATGTTCCTCTGGTCTCCATGTTCCTTCGGTCTCCATGTTCCTTCGGTCTCCATTTTCCTTCGGTCTCCATGTTCCTCTGGTCTCCATGATCCTCTGGTCTCCATGTTCCTCTGGTCTCCATGTTCCTCTGGTCTCCATGTTCCTCTGGTCTCCATGTTCCTCTGGTTTCCATGTTCCTCTGGTCTCCATGTTCCTTCGGTCTCCATGTTCCTCTGGTCTCCATGTTCCTCTGGTCTCCATGTTCCTTCGGTCTCCATGTTCCTTCGCTCTCCATGTTCCTCTGGTCTCCATGTTCCTCTGGTCTCCATGTTCCTCTGTCTCCATGTTCCTCTGGTCTCCATGTTCCTCTGGTCTCCATGTTCCTCTGGTCTCCATGTTCCTCTGGTCTCCATGTTCCTTCGGTCTCCATGTTCCTTCGCTCTCCATGTTCCTCTGGTCTCCATGTTCCTCTGGTCTCCATGTTCCTCTGTCTCCATGTTCCTCTGGTCTCCATGTTCCTCTGGTCTCCATGTTCCTTCGGTCTCCATGTTCCTTCGGTCTCCATGTTCCTCTGGTCTCCATGTTCCTTCGGTCTCCATGTTCCTTCGGTCTCCATGTTCCTTCGGTCTCCATGTTCCTCTGGTCTCCATGTTCCTTCGGTCTCCATGTTCCTCTGGTCTCCATGTTCCTTCGGTCTCCATGTTCCTCTGGTCTCCATGTTCCTTCGGTCTCCATGTTCCTTCGGTCTCCATGTTCCTTCGGTCTCCATGTTCCTCTGGTCTCCATGTTCCTTCGGTCTCCATTTTCCTTCGGTCTCCATGTTCCTCTGGTCTCCATGTTCCTCTGGTCTCCATGTTCCTCTGGTCTCCATGTTCCTTCGGTCTCCATGTTCCTTCGGTCTCCATGTTCCTCTGGTCTCCATGTTCCTCTGGTCTCCATGTTCCTCTGGTCTCCATGTTCCTTCGGTCTCCATGTTCCTCTGGTCTCCATGTTCCTCTGGTCTCCATGTTCCTTCGGTCTCCATGTTCCTCTGGTCTCCATGTTCCTTCGGTCTCCATGTTCCTTCGGTCTCCATTTTCCTTCGGTCTCCATGTTCCTCTGGTCTCCATGATCCTCTGGTCTCCATGTTCCTCTGGTCTCCATGTTCCTCTGGTCTCCATGTTCCTCTGGTCTCCATGTTCCTCTGGTCTCCATGTTCCTCTGGTCTCCATGTTCCTTCGGTCTCCATGTTCCTCTGGTCTCCATGTTCCTCTGGTCTCCATGTTCCTCTGGTCTCCATGTTCCTCTGGTCTCCATGTTCCTTCGGTCTCCATTTTCCTTCGGTCTCCATGTTCCTCTGGTCTCCATGATCCTCTGGTCTCCATGTTCCTCTGGTCTCCATGTTCCTCTGGTCTCCATGTTCCTCTGGTCTCCATGTTCCTCTGTCTCCATGTTCCTCTGGTCTCCATGTTCCTCTGGTCTCCATGTTCCTCTGTCTCCATGTTCCTCTGGTCTCCATGTTCCTCTGGTCTCCATGTTCCTCTGGTCTCCATGTTCCTTCGGTCTCCATGTTCCTTCGGTCTCCATGTTCCTCTGGTCTCCATGTTCCTCTGGTCTCCATGTTCCTCTGGTCTCCATGTTCCTCTGGTCTCCATGTTCCTTCGGTCTCCATTTTCCTTCTGTCTCCATGTTCCTCTAACCCCTCTAACATGGAGACCATGTTCCTTCGGTCTCCATGTTCCTTCGGTCTCCATGTTCCTTCGGTCTCCATGTTCCTCTGGTCTCCATGTTCTTTCGGTCTCCATGTTCCTCTGGTCTCCATGTTCCTTCGGTCTCCATGTTCCTCTGGTCTCCATGTTCCTCTGGTCTCCATGTTCCTCTGGTCTCCATGTTCCTCTGGTCTCCATGTTCCTCTGGTCTCCATGTTCCTTCGGTCTCCATTTTCCTTCGGTCTCCATGTTCCTCTGGTCTCCATGTTCCTCTGGTCTCCATGTTCCTTCGGTCTCCATGTTCCTCTGGTCTCCATGTTCCTCTGGTCTCCATGTTCCTCTGGTCTCCATGTTCCTCTGGTCTCCATGTTCCTTCAGTCTCCATGTTCCTCTGGTCTCCATGTTCCTCTGGTCTCCATGTTCCTCTGGTCTCCATGTTCCTTTGGTCTCCATGTTCCTTCGGTCTCCATTTTCCTTCGGTCTCCATGTCCTCTGGTCTCCATGTTCCTCTGGTCTCCATGTTCCTCTGGTCTCCATGTTCCTTCGGTCTCCATGTTCCTCTGGTCTCCATGTTCCTCTGGTCTCCATGTTCCTCTGGTCTCCATGTTCCTCTGGTCTCCATGTTCCTTCGGTCTCCATGTTCCTTCGGTCTCCATGTTCCTCTGGTCTCCATGTTCCTCTGGTCTCCATGTTCCTCTGTCTCCATGTTCCTCTGGTCTCCATGTTCCTCTGGTCTCCATGTTCCTTCGGTCTCCATGTTCCTCTGGTCTCCATGTTCCTTCGGTCTCCATGTTCCTTCGGTCTCCATGTTCCTCTGGTCTCCATGTTCCTTCGGTCTCCATGTTCCTCTGGTCTCCATGTTCCTTCGGTCTCCATGTTCCTCTGGTCTCCATGTTCCTTCGGTCTCCATGTTCCTTCGGTCTCCATTTTCCTTCGGTCTCCATGTTCCTCTGGTCTCCATGATCCTCTGGTCTCCATGTTCCTCTGGTCTCCATGTTCCTCTGGTCTCCATGTTCCTTCGGTCTCCATGTTCCTCTGGTCTCCATGTTCCTCTGGTCTCCATGTTCCTTCGGTCTCCATGTTCCTCTGGTCTCCATGTTCCTCTGGTCTCCATGTTCCTTCGGTCTCCATGTTCCTCTGGTCTCCATGTTCCTCTGGTCTCCATGTTCCTTCGGTCTCCATGTTCCTCTGGTCTCCATGTTCCTTTGGTCTCCATGTTCCTTCGGTCTCCATTTTCCTTCGGTCTCCATGTCCTCTGGTCTCCATGTTCCTCTGGTCTCCATGTTCCTCTGGTCTCCATGTTCCTCTGGTCTCCATGTTCCTCTGGTCTCCATGTTCCTTCGGTCTCCATGTTCCTTCGCTCTCCATGTTCCTCTGGTCTCCATGTTCCTCTGTCTCCATGTTCCTCTGGTCTCCATGTTCCTCTGGTCTCCATGTTCCTTCGGTCTCCATGTTCCTTCGGTCTCCATGTTCCTTCGGTCTCCATGTTCCTCTGGTCTCCATGTTCCTTCGGTCTCCATGTTCCTTCGGTCTCCATGTTCCTTCGGTCTCCATGTTCCTCTGGTCTCCATGTTCCTTCGGTCTCCATGTTCCTCTGGTCTCCATGTTCCTTCGGTCTCCATGTTCCTCTGGTCTCCATGTTCCTTCGGTCTCCATGTTCCTTCGGTCTCCATGTTCCTTCGGTCTCCATGTTCCTCTGGTCTCCATGTTCCTTCGGTCTCCATTTTCCTTCGGTCTCCATGTTCCTCTGGTCTCCATGTTCCTCTGGTCTCCATGTTCCTCTGGTCTCCATGTTCCTTCGGTCTCCATGTTCCTTCGGTCTCCATGTTCCTCTGGTCTCCATGTTCCTCTGGTCTCCATGTTCCTCTGGTCTCCATGTTCCTTCGGTCTCCATGTTCCTCTGGTCTCCATGTTCCTCTGGTCTCCATGTTCCTCTGGTCTCCATGTTCCTTCGGTCTCCATGTTCCTCTGGTCTCCATGTTCCTTCGGTCTCCATGTTCCTTCGGTCTCCATTTTCCTTCGGTCTCCATGTTCCTCTGGTCTCCATGATCCTCTGGTCTCCATGTTCCTCTGGTCTCCATGTTCCTCTGGTCTCCATGTTCCTCTGGTCTCCATGTTCCTCTGGTCTCCATGTTCCTCTGGTCTCCATGTTCCTTCGGTCTCCATGTTCCTCTGGTCTCCATGTTCCTCTGGTCTCCATGTTCCTCTGGTCTCCATGTTCCTCTGGTCTCCATGTTCCTTCGGTCTCCATTTTCCTTCGGTCTCCATGTTCCTCTGGTCTCCATGATCCTCTGGTCTCCATGTTCCTCTGGTCTCCATGTTCCTCTGGTCTCCATGTTCCTCTGGTCTCCATGTTCCTCTGTCTCCATGTTCCTCTGGTCTCCATGTTCCTCTGGTCTCCATGTTCCTCTGTCTCCATGTTCCTCTGGTCTCCATGTTCCTCTGGTCTCCATGTTCCTCTGGTCTCCATGTTCCTCTGGTCTCCATGTTCCTTCGGTCTCCATGTTCCTTCGGTCTCCATGTTCCTCTGGTCTCCATGTTCCTCTGGTCTCCATGTTCCTCTGGTCTCCATGTTCCTTCGGTCTCCATTTTCCTTCTGTCTCCATGTTCCTCTAACCCCTCTAACATGGAGACCATGTTCCTTCGGTCTCCATGTTCCTTCGGTCTCCATGTTCCTTCGGTCTCCATGTTCCTCTGGTCTCCATGTTCCTTCGGTCTCCATGTTCCTCTGGTCTCCATGTTCCTCTGGTCTCCATGTTCCTTCGGTCTCCATGTTCCTCTGGTCTCCATGTTCCTCTGGTCTCCATGTTCCTCTGGTCTCCATGTTCCCCTGGTCTCCATGTTCCTCTGGTCTCCATGTTCCTTCGGTCTCCATTTTCCTTCGGTCTCCATGTTCCTCTGGTCTCCATGTTCCTCTGGTCTCCATGTTCCTTCGGTCTCCATGTTCCTCTGGTCTCCATGTTCCTCTGGTCTCCATGTTCCTCTGGTCTCCATGTTCCTCTGGTCTCCCTGTTCCTCTGGTCTCCATGTTCCTTCAGTCTCCATGTTCCTCTGGTCTCCATGTTCCTCTGGTCTCCATGTTCCTCTGGTCTCCATGTTCCTTTGGTCTCCATGTTCCTTCGGTCTCCATTTTCCTTCGGTCTCCATGTCCTCTGGTCTCCATGTTCCTCTGGTCTCCATGTTCCTCTGGTCTCCATGTTCCTTCGGTCTCCATGTTCCTCTGGTCTCCATGTTCCTCTGGTCTCCATGTTCCTCTGGTCTCCATGTTCCTCTGGTCTCCATGTTCCTTCGGTCTCCATGTTCCTTCGGTCTCCATGTTCCTCTGGTCTCCATGTTCCTCTGGTCTCCATGTTCCTCTGTCTCCATGTTCCTCTGGTCTCCATGTTCCTCTGGTCTCCATGTTCCTTCGGTCTCCATGTTCCTCTGGTCTCCATGTTCCTTCGGTCTCCATGTTCCTTCGGTCTCCATGTTCCTTCGGTCTCCATGTTCCTCTGGTCTCCATGTTCCTTCGGTCTCCATGTTCCTCTGGTCTCCATGTTCCTTCGGTCTCCATGTTCCTCTGGTCTCCATGTTCCTTCGGTCTCCATGTTCCTTCGGTCTCCATTTTCCTTCGGTCTCCATGTTCCTCTGGTCTCCATGATCCTCTGGTCTCCATGTTCCTCTGGTCTCCATGTTCCTCTGGTCTCCATGTTCCTTCGGTCTCCATGTTCCTCTGGTCTCCATGTTCCTCTGGTCTCCATGTTCCTCTGGTCTCCATGTTCCTTCGGTCTCCATTTTCCTTCGGTCTCCATGTTCCTCTGGTCTCCATGATCCTCTGGTCTCCATGTTCCTCTGGTCTCCATGTTCCTCTGGTCTCCATGTTCCTCTGTCTCCATGTTCCTCTGGTCTCCATGTTCCTCTGGTCTCCATGTTCCTCTGGTCTCCATGTTCCTCTGGTCTCCATGTTCCTCTGGTCTCCATGTTCCTCTGGTCTCCATGTTCCTCTGGTCTCCATGTTCCTTCGGTCTCCATGTTCCTTCGGTCTCCATGTTCCTCTGGTCTCCATGTTCCTCTGGTCTCCATGTTCCTTCGGTCTCCATTTTCCTTCTGTCTCCATGTTCCTCTAACCCCTCTAACATGGAGACCATGTTCCTTCGGTCTCCATGTTCCTACGGTCTCCATGTTCCTTCGGTCTCCATGTTCCTCTGGTCTCCATGTTCCTTCGGTCTCCATGTTCCTCTGGTCTCCATGTTCCTTCGGTCTCCATGTTCCTCTGGTCTCCATGTTCCTCTGGTCTCCATGTTCCTCTGGTCTCCATGTTCCTCTGGTCTCCATGTTCCTTCGGTCTCCATTTTCCTTCGGTCTCCATGTTCCTCTGGTCTCCATGTTCCTCTGGTCTCCATGTTCCTTCGGTCTCCATGTTCCTCTGGTCTCCATGTTCCTCTGGTCTCCATGTTCCTCTGGTCTCCATGTTCCTCTGGTCTCCATGTTCCTCTGGTCTCCATGTTCCTTCAGTCTCCATGTTCCTCTGGTCTCCATGTTCCTCTGGTCTCCATGTTCCTCTGGTCTCCATGTTCCTTTGGTCTCCATGTTCCTTCGGTCTCCATTTTCCTTCGGTCTCCATGTCCTCTGGTCTCCATGTTCCTCTGGTCTCCATGTTCCTCTGGTCTCCATGTTCCTTCGGTCTCCATGTTCCTCTGGTCTCCATGTTCCTCTGGTCTCCATGTTCCTCTGGTCTCCATGTTCCTTCGGTCTCCATGTTCCTTCGGTCTCCATGTTCCTCTGGTCTCCATGTTCCTCTGGTCTCCATGTTCCTCTGTCTCCATGTTCCTCTGGTCTCCATGTTCCTTCGGTCTCCATGTTCCTCTGGTCTCCATGTTCCTTCGGTCTCCATGTTCCTCCGGTCTCCATGTTCCTTCGGTCTCCATGTTCCTCTGGTCTCCATGTTCCTTCGGTCTCCATGTTCCTCTGGTCTCCATGTTCCTTCGGTCTCCATGTTCCTCTGGTCTCCATGTTCCTTCGGTCTCCATGTTCCTTCGGTCTCCATGTTCCTCTGGTCTCCATGTTCCTTCGGTCTCCATGTTCCTCTGGTCTCCATGTTCCTCTGGTCTCCATGTTCCTCTGGTCTCCATGTTCCTTCGGTCTCCATGTTCCTCTGGTCTCCATGTTCCTCTGGTCTCCATGTTCCTCTGGTCTCCATGTTCCTTCGGTCTCCATGTTCCTCTGGTCTCCATGTTCCTCTGGTCTCCATGTTCCTCTGGTCTCCATGTTCCTTCGGTCTCCATGTTCCTCTGGTCTCCATGTTCCTTCGGTCTCCATGTTCCTTCGGTCTCCATGTTCCTCTGGTCTCCATGTTCCTCTGGTCTCCATGTTCCTTCGGTCTCCATTTTCCTTCGGTCTCCATGTTCCTCTGGTCTCCATGATCCTCTGGTCTCCATGTTCCTCTGGTCTCCATGTTCCTCTGGTCTCCATGTTCCTCTGGTCTCCATGTTCCTCTGGTCTCCATGTTCCTCTGGTCTCCATGTTCCTTCGGTCTCCATGTTCCTCTGGTCTCCATGTTCCTCTGGTCTCCATGTTCCTCTGGTCTCCATGTTCCTCTGGTCTCCATGTTCCTTCGGTCTCCATTTTCCTTCGGTCTCCATGTTCCTCTGGTCTCCATGATCCTCTGGTCTCCATGTTCCTCTGGTCTCCATGTTCCTCTGGTCTCCATGTTCCTCTGGTCTCCATGTTCCTCTGTCTCCATGTTCCTCTGGTCTCCATGTTCCTCTGGTCTCCATGTTCCTCTGTCTCCATGTTCCTCTGGTCTCCATGTTCCTCTGGTCTCCATGTTCCTCTGGTCTCCATGTTCCTCTGGTCTCCATGTTCCTTCGGTCTCCATGTTCCTTCGGTCTCCATGTTCCTCTGGTCTCCATGTTCCTCTGGTCTCCATGTTCCTCTGGTCTCCATGTTCCTTCGGTCTCCATTTTCCTTCTGTCTCCATGTTCCTCTGGTCTCCATGTTCCTCTGGTCTCCATGTTCCTTCGGTCTCCATGTTCCTCTGGTCTCCATGTTCCTCTGGTCTCCATGTTCCTCTGGTCTCCATGTTCCTCTGGTCTCCATGTTCCTCTGTCTCCATGTTCCTCTGGTCTCCATGTTCCTTCGGTCTCCATGTTCCTCTGGTCTCCATGTTCCTTCGGTCTCCATGTTCCTTCGGTCTCCATGTTCCTTCGGACTCCATGTTCCTCTGGTCTCCATGTTCCTTCGGTCTCCATGTTCCTCTGGTCTCCACGTTCCTTCGGTCTCCATGTTCCTCTGGTCTCCATGTTCCTTCGGTCTCCATGTTCCTTCGGTCTCCATGTTCCTCTGGTCTCCATGTTCCTCTGGTCTCCATGTTCCTTCGGTCTCCATTTTCCTTCGGTCTCCATGTTCCTCTGGTCTCCATGATCCTCTGGTCTCCATGTTCCTCTGGTCTCCATGTTCCTCTGGTCTCCATGTTCCTCTGGTCTCCATGTTCCTTCGGTCTCCATGTTCCTTCGGTCTCCATGTTCCTCTGGTCTCCATGATCCTCTGGTCTCCATGTTCCTCTGGTCTCCATGTTCCTTCGGTCTCCATGTTCCTCTGGTCTCCATGTTCCTCTGGTCTCCATGTTCCTCTGGTCTCCATGTTCCTTCGGTCTCCATGTTCCTCTGGTCTCCATGTTCCTTCGGTCTCCATGTTCCTCTGGTCTCCATGTTCCTCTGGTCTCCATGTTCCTCTGGTCTCCATGTTCCTCTGGTCTCCATGTTCCTTCGGTCTCCATTTTCCTTCGGTCTCCATGTTCCTCTGGTCTCCATGTTCCTCTGGTCTCCATGTTCCTCTGGTCTCCATGTTCCTCTGGTCTCCATGTTCCTCTGGTCTCCATGTTCCTTCGGTCTCCATGTTCCTCTGGTCTCCATGTTCCTCCACACTTTGGTCTGATCAAGGATTTGATCAAATGACCGTTTTTTTCTTTCATGTTCAGATTTCTTCTCTGCTCGGTTTTTCTGAAATGTTAAAATCAGACCGTCAACCTCAAGCATGAGACGTCATAGCCTGGAACCAAACAAAGGAACCCAGCAGTTGTTCCTGCAGCACACGTGTAATGAACGTTCCTCCTAAAGGCCGTGTCCCTCATGCTACATGCTTTATGTACATACTGCACGCATGGAATCTGGTCATACGTGAACATACCAGGAAACAGTGAGAACAGTTGTGGTCTTTATGTGAAATTTCCACAGATGTATCATGAATCACAGTATGAATAAACACGCAAAGAACACGTAAACCAACGTAGAACATGAACTGGTGATTATTGTGCATCAATTACATCATATGAACGTGAAATGTGCACCGTATACGTGATCTAAAAGTTACGTGTCGGTGGTTCATGCGTGAAAAGTCCGTTAGACACACGTGGAACGGTCGTGGAAACCCTCGGCTGTGTGACACCGGCTTTAGATAAGGCTTAGCTACGCCCACAGGCCAATTCAAATTGCGTCTCTTTTCCCCAAACAAATTTCTACCTTTGCCTTTGCAATCACAATTCAGAATATTCTTACATATTTGTCTTGTCCAAGGACACTTCCACTCATGGGCGTGCAAGGCGGGAATCGAACCTGCAATATTACGATCATGGGTCGACCGACGTACCGCTGCACCACGGCCGCCCCCCAAGTACATAAAGAAGCTTAATTTGGAAACAAACTATAATTTCTACAGGAAGAAATCCTAACAATGGGACATGTGATGTCACTTCCTGTTTCTGGGTGCCAGTACATATATATATATATATATATATATATATATATATATATATATATATATATATATATATATATATATATATACAGTGATCCCTCGCTATAACGCGGTTTACTTTTCACGGTTTGGCTACTTCACGGATTTGCATCGTGCATTGTGTTCTGCATTCTGATTGGCTAAAAAGTCACTCCGCTTCTTCTCTACCTGCGCGTCAATAAGGTTGCAGTTTAATATGTACACGTACGTGAAACGGCTTGCCCAATTTACATTATGTACGTGCAAATTCTCGAGTTTCTCTAAAACCTATAGAAAAAAGAGCAACACCAACTGCCAATCATTATGTCCCCCCCCCCAAAAACTAACACAGCTGCACCGCGGGCTTCAGAAGAAGAAAACACTGCAGAGCGGAGTCAGGATCAGCGACTCAGTCGGAAGAGCAGTAAAATTCACCTGAGTCACTATTTGTCCCACTATACTTTGTATTTCTTTCATAATCATTTAAAATTTTCTCCCGTTTAATCCAATCACTCGGGTCACGGTGGGTGGGGCTAATCTCCGCAATTTGAAGCCTTCTGTTCACATGGATGATTAAAATTATTATTTGACAGTACAGTACAGAAGTTATGTGTTGAAAAAAACCCGTTTCTAAAGTACTTTATTTGTGAAACAGATGTTTGAGCCTGTAAAATGGTTTGTTCTTTCTTTTCAATGCATAATAGAGTATTTAATTATATAATACTTGTTAAAAAAAATAAAGGTTTCTACTTCACAGATTTTGCCTATCAAGGGTTCTTTCTGGAACGTAACCCCCGCGAAAAACAAGGGTTTACTGGATATGTTTGTGGTGGGAGGAGCCTGATGGTGAGCCTCAGACTCAAACTGTGTGGTTAAATGGCAGCCATGCATTTGTGTGCATGTGTGCGTGCATGTGAGAGGTGGGCGTGTCTGAGGCCTGGTTCAGGCGCTGTCCCGTGACCATTTCTGATGGTCACATCAGAGAACGAGGGGACATGCGGTCTTCCTCCATGAAAGAACATGCTAGCTCCAGTGTCTTTGGGTCACGTGTGTCACATGTGTGTGTCTGACTCCACAAACAAACACACACACACCGTTGTGTCTTTCCTCATTAGTTTGTGGGTTTGGAGCCGGTCTGATTGTCCCGATTTCTTCTGTTATAATCAGAGGTTTTTCTGCGGTTTTGTGATTTTCAGTTTTGTGACAGAAAAGCGGCTCACAGATGAATAATGAAGCAGGACTTCTGTCCTGGGGGGCGCCATTAAGTCCCGGCTGCATTCCTCACTTATGTAAACTCAGAGATCCGGCTTTGATCGACGGGTTTTTGATTCATGAAAAAACATCCCTGGGGGTTTTTGTGCATCGCTACGGTAAAAAAACGGTCACTTAAAAGATTCACAGAGAAAGAAGAGAAAGACGGATGAGAGGACAGAGGACAGACCCTGATCGGACTCAGAGGACACCCTCCCCACACATCTATGAGCTTTAAACTCAACAAGCTCAGGTTTTGCTGCAGGTTTTTTTTTTTGAACTTTATATTCTTGTTTTCTCATCTCAACACAAAACAAACATAAAGACTCCCTGAAACAAGTTTGACCTTAAGTCCACATTCAGTACAGTGTAAAGCAGGTGAAACATAAAAATTACAATTCAAAAACATTGATGCAAGATGTGACAAGCAGTTCAGTTAAACCAGAATCAAAGGTACCAGGAACAGTCACAACCCCAAATAGATTTTAACCGTGTGCCATCGACGTTCAAAGATATCTGATTTTAGTTGTAGCAATGCTGTCATTTTTTCCATCAAATAAACGTCTTTGATTCTTTGTTTCCATTCAGTTACAGAAGGTGATGTTACATTTTTCCAATTACCTGTGGTAATGGTTTTATTTGCGACCAGTAATAAAATGCGCATTATATATTTTTGATCAGCATCAAAGTCTTTTGGAAATACACCAAGCAGATACGACAGAGTACTTAAAGGAACGTCATGATTTACAATAGTTTCAATCTCCCTCTTAATATCTTTCCAAAATTCCCAGATAACTGGGCAATCAAAGAAAATATGTGTATGATCACCAATTTTTCCACATTGCCTCCAACATACGGCTGTGGAGGAGCCTTTGGCAAAATTAGAAATCAACAGGGGTGTGTGAAAAAAACGCATTTTGATTTTCCAGTCAAACTCTTTCCATAGTTGGCTATTAATTCCTACATGGCTGTCCTCACACAGTTTATCCCATTGTTCATCTTCTATTATGCAGATTATCTATTATGTTAGATTCCAATTCCCATTTTTCTCTGATATTATATGTATTCTGTCCGGTGGCAGTTGAGAGTCTCTTATACAAATTGGAAACATGTTTATGCGTTGGAAAGTGTTTTTTTGTAATTGTAGTAAAATATTGTTCTATGCAGTTTGGGGTTTTATTGATTCTGTCTCGCTCTTTGTGCTTCATGATGTAATGCCGGATTTGTAGATATTTATAAAAATCATTCGGTAGAAGACCAAATTGTCTTTGAAGCTGTGAAAAGGACTTAAGTTCTGTTCCATCGAACAGCTGGTTAAGAGTTATAAGGCCTTTAGTGGCCCATGTCTTAAAGGTGGGATCCCACGTTGAAGAAGGAAAGTCTATATCACCGACAATAGGCATTGCTCTGGAAATTGTCAAGTAGCATTTTTTTTACTACCGTCCACATCTTTAAAGTATGTTTGATCCAATTGTTTCCAATTTTGATTTTGTTGACAGATTTTAGATCAGTAAATGGAAGAGTAGACAGCCGCACCCCTTTAGTTTCACCTTGTTCCACTTTAAACCATTTTACTTCCTTATCCTCTCTAATCCAGGCCACGATTGCCGTCAACTGAGCTGCCCAATAGTACAATTTTAGGTTTGGTAGAGCCAAACCTCCCTTATTTTTTGGCAAGAATAATGTTTTTAATCTAATTCTGGGTCTTTTTCGCTGCCATATAAATTGAGTAATCATTTTGTTTAACACGTTGAAAGTTGACACCGGAATATTTACCGGAAGAGATTGAAACAAAAACAAAATACGAGGAAGCACATTCATCCTCACTGCTTCTACTCTACCCAGTAGGGATAGAGGTAAAATTTCCCAGCGGATCAGGTCATTCTTTATTTGTTTTAGCAGGTTTTTATAATTAGCGTCGTAGAGTTGTGTGGGTTGGGGTGTTAAAATAACTCCCAAATATCTGAAACCCTGTTGGACCAATGGAAAGTTACCTCCTCATCAAGTTTGGTGGGCCACAATCCAGATGTCATCATTGCTTCTGATTTATTTTGGTTGATCTTATATCCTGAAATATTACCATAATTATTTAAACATTGCATAAGTCTTGGAATTGTTGACAGTAATATATCATCCGCAAAAAGGGATATTTTATGATTCATCCCTCCCCCGTCTTCAAAACCCATTTCCATTAGTGTGTGTTCCAGGTATTTCCACTCCACCTGATCGAAAGCTTTCTCTGCATCTAAGCTGAGAAGCATGGATGGTTGGGAACTTTTGGCCATTAGTGATTGTAAATTTAGAGCTCTCCTTACATTGTTAGTTCCTTGACGCCCCAAAATAAATCCCGTCTGGTCTGGATTTATAAGTTTCTTAATGTACTTTTGGAGCCTCGTGGCTAGGATGGATGTTAATATTTTATAATCCACACACAAGAGGCTAATCGGGCGATAACTCGAACACTGTAGTGGATCTTTTCCCTCCTTATGTAAAACCATGATAGGGAGCAAGTTTAGCTCGTGCTGGTTTGCGGCGCCTTCCGTCCGTGAAACCAGGGTTCGACTCCAGGCTGCTCCCTGTTCCCTTCTCTACCTCTGCTGGTTCCAAGCCCGGTTTGAGAAGGTTGCGTCAGGAAGGGCATCCAGCGTAAAACATTGCCAAATTTACCATGCGACTTGTTCGCTGTGGCAACCCCTGATGGGAGGAGCCGAAAGTGGAAGAAGATGTAAAACCGTGATAATTGCTTCAGACCGTGACTCTGGAGGAAGTGCAGAATCTAAAACGTAGTTAAAGAGTTTACATAATATGGGAGTCAGCTCATTAACATAAACTTTATAGAATTCTCCTGCAAACCTTGTTGCAGGTTTTGTTGCAGGTCGGCAGAGGAAGCGATGAAAGCAGCATCACTGCAGTCAGGATTCATGTGTGGAAACAGATCAGCAGAGAAACCTCAGACTTTAATGAGAACCAAAGGAATGAGGAGGATTTTCCTCTCTGGAACAAACTCTGACATGCGCTGTTTTCCAGAAGCATGCACGAAGAGCATTAGCATCAACAGAAACATGCACAGCTCAAGCGCACTGAAGGGTGAAGAGCCGGGCAGAGGAAGACTCCGCTTCTGCTTCATCAGCTTTGATATCACAAAACTTTATTCAAAAGTCTTCCTTTGGTCTCTGCATCCTGAAATTCTAACAGTGTGTTTTACTTCTCCGTGTTTCTTTTGAGATTCTTTGTAATAAAATGAATTTAAATTGAGAAAATTTGGCCTCAAAAGTGGTTATTCCATCCTGAAAACCTGAGTCAGAGTCCAGGATTAGCAACGGGAAAGTGGATCCATCCTGCCCGGACAGAACGGATGCAGACGGATGCACCGATGATCCAAGGGGGGGCGGGGGCTGGTGTTTGTGTCCCAACCGTCTGTGGGAGACGCTGTAGATGTTTATCCAAACGTTGCATCCTCGATTTCTAGCAGCTGTCTTAAAGAAGGAGCTGTACATGTGTGTGAAGTAAAGGGGGGGTGGAGGAGAGAGGAGCACAGCCATGATTGATCCAACACCTGGATCATGGCGTGCTGTTGGACATTTTTATGGTTCATATAAATGTATTTTTTCTGCCTGTGGTTTAGTTGGTGTCAGTATTTGACATGAAGACAGCAAGTAATGCAGGAAAACAGCTGCACTTTATGAGATCAGAAATAAACCCATAGATCATTTGTTTATGAAAGTATTGAGGTTTTTGGAGGATTTTTACTGTCGGTGTTGCACTAAATTAGGAAAATGCCAAATATTTTTGGAGTAATCCCGCAGAAGAGTTCTACGATTTAGTTTTTAATATTTTAGAAGACTTAAAAAATTATTTCACAATAACAGTTTTCAAAAATCAAATCACTCTGATCCATTTCACAAAGACACACGGGACGTCACACACCAAGAAATGAACTGATTGCTAAAAATGATGCAGGAGTCCAGCTCTCTCGCTCAGCAGGACGGAGCTCTGTGACCTTTGAACCTGAGTGTGAAACAGGTGTAGATGTGGAGAAATCGAGGAGGCCCAAATCGAGGAGAGACCGGAATCAAACTGCCCAGGATCTGGTTGAGAAAGAAGCTGGTATACATGATATGCGTGCCCCCCCGAATTCATCAGCCATGTGGGCGGTGCCTTCAATGGCATCAGCCCCAAAGGGGTGTTCCAGCCCGAATGTGGGAGGGAGGGCAGGGTATGGGGGGAGCCAAAACACCTTAGTCCTGACCGTGTTCCTGACCGTTGACCGGACCGTGGTCCTGACCATGGTCCTGACTGTTGTCCTGATCTCGGTCCTGACCGTGGTCCTGACAGTTGTCCTGAAAGTTGTCCTGACCGTGGTCCTGACCATTGAGTGGACCGTTGTCCTGACCGTGGTCCTGACCGTGGTGCTGACCGTTGTCCTGACAGTTGTCCTGACCGTGGTGCTGACCGTTGTCCTGACAGTTGTCCTGACAGTTGTCCTGACTGTTGTCCTGACAGTTGTCCTGACAGTGGTCCTGACCGTTGTCTTGACCTTGATCCTGACCGTGGTCCTTACCGTTTTCCTGACCATGGTCCTGACCGTTGTCCTGACCGTGGTACTGACCGTTGTCTTGACCTTGATCCTGACCGTGGTCCTGACCGTGGTCCTTACCGTTTTCCTGACCATGGTCCTGATCGTTGTCCTGACCGCGGTCCTGACCGTGGTCCTGACCATGGTCCTGATCGTTGTCCTGACCGTTGTCCTGACCGTGGTCCTGACTGTTGTCCTGAAAGTTTTCCTGACTGTTGTCCTGATCTCGGTCCTGACCGTGGTCCTGACAGTTGTCCTGACCGTGGTCCTGACCGTTGACAGGACCGTTGTCCTGACCGTGGTCCTGACTGTTGTCCTGATCTCGGTCCTGACCGTGGTCCTGACAGTTGTCCTGACCGTGGTCGTGAACTTGTTCCTGACCTTGGTCATGACCGTGGTCCTGACAGTTGTCCTAACAGTTGTCCTGACCGTGGTCCTGACCGTTGTCTTGACCTTGATCCTGACCGTGGTCCTGACCGTTGTCCTGAACATGGTCCTGACCGTTGTCCTGACCGTGGTCCTGACAGTGGTCCTGACTGTTGTCCTGAACGTTGTCCTGACCGTGGTCCTGACTTTGGTCCTGACCTTGGTCCTGACAGTTGTCCTGACCGTTGTCTTGACATTGATCCTGACTGTTTTCCTGAAAGTTGTCCTGACTGTTGTCCTGATCTCGGTACTGACCGTGGTCCTGACAGTTGTCCTGAAAGTTGTCCTGACCGTGGTCCTGACCGTTGAGTGGACCGTTGTCCTGACCGTGGTGCTGACCGTTGTCCTGACAGTTGTCCTGACCGTGGTGCTGACCGTTGTCCTGACAGTTGTCCTGACAGTTGTCCTGACTGTTGTCCTGACAGTTGTCCTGACAGTGGTCCTGACCGTTGTCTTGACCTTGATCCTGACCGTGGTCCTTACCGTTTTCCTGACCATGGTCCTGACCGTTGTCCTGACCGTGGTACTGACCGTTGTCTTGACCTTGATCCTGACCGTGGTCCTGACCGTGGTCCTTACCGTTTTCCTGACCATGGTCCTGATCGTTGTCCTGACCGCGGTCCTGACCGTGGTCCTGACCATGGTCCTGATCGTTGTCCTGACCGTTGTCCTGACCGTGGTCCTGACTGTTGTCCTGAAAGTTTTCCTGACTGTTGTCCTGATCTCGGTCCTGACCGTGGTCCTGACAGTTGTCCTGACCGTGGTCCTGACCGTTGACAGGACCGTTGTCCTGACCGTGGTCCTGACTGTTGTCCTGATCTCGGTCCTGACCGTGGTCCTGACAGTTGTCCTGACCGTGGTCGTGAACTTGTTCCTGACCTTGGTCATGACCGTGGTCCTGACAGTTGTCCTGACAGTTGTCCTAACAGTTGTCCTGACCGTGGTCCTGACCGTTGTCTTGACCTTGATCCTGACCGTGGTCCTGACCGTTGTCCTGAACATGGTCCTGACCGTTGTCCTGACCGTGGTCCTGACAGTGGTCCTGACTGTTGTCCTGAACGTTGTCCTGACCGTGGTCCTGACTTTGGTCCTGACCTTGGTCCTGACAGTTGTCCTGACCGTTGTCTTGACATTGATCCTGACTGTTTTCCTGAAAGTTGTCCTGACTGTTGTCCTGATCTCGGTACTGACCGTTGTCCTGACCGTTGACCGGACTGTTGTCCTGACCGTTGTCCTGACCGTGGACCTTGGTCCTGACCGTGGTCCTGACTGTTGTCCTGAAAGTTGTCCTGACTGTTGTCCTGATCTCTGTCCTGACCGTGGTCCTGACAGTTGTCCTGACAGTTGTCCTGACCGTGGTCCTGACCGTGGTCCTGACAGTTGTCCTGACCGTGGTCCTGACCGTTGACCGGACCGTTGTCCTGATCGTGGTCCTGACTGTTGTCCTGATCACGGTCCTGACCGTGGTCCTGACAGTTGTCCTGACCGTGGTCCTGACCGTTGACCGGACCGTTGTCCTGACCGTGGTCCTGACTGTTGTCCTGATCTTGGTCCTGACCGTGGTCCTGACAGTTGTCCTGACAGTTGTCCTAACAGTTGTCCTGACCGTGGTCCTGACCGTTGTCTTGACCTTGATCCTGACCGTGGTCCTGACTGTTGTCCTGACCATGGTCCTGACCGTTGTCCTGACCGTGGTCCTGACAGTGGTCCTGACTGTTGTCCTGAACGTTGTCCTGACCGTGGTCCTGACTTTGGTCCTGACCTTGGTCCTGACAGTTGTCCTGACCGTTGTCTTGACCTTGATCCTGACTGTTTTCCTGAAAGTTGTCCTGACTGTTGTCTTGATCTCGGTCCTGACCGTTGTCCTGACCGTTGACCGGACCGTTGACCGGACTGTTGTCCTGACCGTGGTCCTGACCGTGGACCTTGGTCCTGACCGTGGTCCTGACAGTTGTCCTGACCGTGGTCGTGAACTTGTTCCTGACCTTGGTCATGACCGTGGTCCTGACAGTTGTCCTGACAGTTGTCCTGACAGTGGTCCTGATCTCGGTCCTGACCGTGGTCCTGAACTTGGTCCTGACCGTGGTCCTGACCTTCTCCTCATCTCCATGTGTCCTCAGTGATCTGCAGCTTCAGAGGCTCGCCGACGCGGGGGTTGGGTCTGGAGGTCGGAGAGATGGTTCAGATTCTGGAGAAATGTGAAGGTAAGAGTCGACCGCAGCAGGTGGTTGGACGCCTGATGTTGCAGCTTTCAGATCTGAGCTGTGGTAGAGCGTCTGAACCTTCAAAGCAATTTAGTCAAATGTCTTCCGAGCATCAACAGGAAGTCAGATTATTTTTTATTTCAAAAGCTTTAAGACAGATCACCAAGTCCTGACCTTTGTTTCTTGATCCAACAGTTTTGTGCTTAAAGTCTAAAGTGGTTCATATCTGCAGTGTCATGTTTAGCTCCTCAGTGAATTAGTGCAGTCATGACGGCTGCTCTCTCTTTCAGGTTGGTACCGAGGATTCTCAGTGAGGAGACCCAACGTCAAGGTGAGACAGACCTTCTGAGGCGGCGAGCCTCTACCCTGTCAGACTCCGCCTCCTTGATGTTCTTGCGTTGTTGAAGGTGTGTTTATGTCGTTTGGGTCTCCTGCAGACCTTTCACAGCAGATGCATCCCAGATGTTTCCTCAGTCCCCACTCTGCTCAATGACTGTAAAAAAAGCGGGAGTTTGTGGTCATGTGACCTGATTGTCAGCCCTCCGGTGTTCCTGAGCAGCAGCTTGTCCCATGGTTTTACCAAAATCCTCACCTTTACCGTCTGAGATGCCTTCAGCCTTTATGATTTAACTTGTTAGGAAAAGTTTGGATTCATGTTGAGAATCGTGATTTTACCCAGAGTTCACTTTTATGGTTTTGAAAATGCCGCTACGTGAACGAAGTTAGACGAAGCATTTGGATGTTTTCCTTCAACATGTTGGAGGAAATCAAAGCCATTTCTCTAAACAAAAGCGGATGAAACCCCATCAGGCGGACCATCCGGGTGAGCCACTTATTCTTGCTCTGGGAGTCCCCGTGGGGGGGGTTTCTGAACCAGAACTTTTTGCATCCTCTGTCCTTGACCAAAGTACTTGTCGATATCATCTAAGGTTGGGCCGCCTGGCTTTAAGTCTGACTCTGCCTCTGATATTTGTGGCGTACCAAACCTTCTTGAATCTACAGTTGAAGCTTCTGGGAGCCTCTCAGCAGCCGCTCTGACACCGACTCCCCGTTCATCTGGGACGGTTTCCCGCTCCACCAAAGACCTGCTGGGAATGCTCACATTCCTGTTTCCGCTCAGCTCAACAGCGCTGACGGTTGGAAACCTGCTGGCAGCTTTTGAGCAGGAACGTCTGCAGAGGAAGCAGAAAGTCTCTCACTATCTCAACAGGATCTCCTTATGGTTTACATGTCAGAGCTGCATCCTCGGCACTGACCTGTGCATGTGAACACACGTGTGGTTTGCGTGTTTTCTGGACGTTGCAGAGGAATGCAGGGATTCTTTCTGTCAGCGTGTCAGCCGAGCGCTTCGCCCCGGAGACCGCGGACGGATGGATGGCCTCCGTCCAACATTTGTAATAATGCAGCAGCAGCAGGATTTGCATGCGTTCCAGCGTTTCTGCTAAAGAGGATGAGTGGTTGAACTCTGTCCCACATTCCCGCCTCTGCCTGCAGGTCAACTGATGAGTTTAGGAAACAGATCCGTGTTCTCGTAAGCCTCACAGAACGGCACAACGCCAACGGCTTCAGACACAGACTTAAGGCCTTTCTGAAATAACCGTAGTAAAGGAAACAAACCTATAACAAAAGTACAACAGCACATTACTGTTCGGTACTTCGTGTTACCCTTCTACTAATGTCAGGAGTGTCATGACTTGTAGGATGGACAGACCCAGATGCTGAAACCCAGAATGAGGACACAGGTAGGTAAGAGGTAAGTAAGAGTATTTATTTTCCTTCCAGGAGATGGTTGTGGCTTGGTATGAGTCTGATGAGGACTGCGGCTTGAGGCGTGGCTGGAGGTAGTAGCGCGGCTTTGCAGAACGTGTTGTTTCCACAGGGATGCAGGAGGGCTCGATCTGACTTCCACACAGGTGACACTTGGAGGCTGGAATCCTGAGGCAGGGAGAATGATATTAGAGTCGAGACAAGACTTGGTTTCACAAACATGAGCTAGACCGAGACCAGGTATAGTCACCATAAGGGGCAACGAACTGGCGTTAAATACTGGAGCTGGGTCTCCTTTTGAGCTGCAGCGGTTGATGAGGTGGATTGGTCACAGCTGGTGGAGTCAGGAGTAGAGCAGGAGGGGGAGGGGGAGGAGGATGACAGGCACCATAACAAGGAGCTGGTGGTGGAGGACCCAAAAGTCAGGAGACCGGCATGGTGACAGAAAATAAAACATTTCATAAACAAACTGGAAAAGACAAAACCTGTGGAGCAGAAAGGTGAAAAACAGAGCAGACGGCCTGGAAACCAGACTCGTAAATAGGCTGAGGGCAGTTAACTAAAATGACCACGGCGGTGGATCATGATGGACCTGGAAGCAGAGTGACTAGGGGCGACTCAGAACATGACCAAAAACCACAGAAACCACAGAGTCCTTCCAACAAAGTCTGTCGGGCTTCAGTGTAGCAGAATCTCTGATCAGTGTCGGTCCATCAATATTCCTGAAATTCCCTTTACTTTTCCATTGATTTGGAAAGAAAGAAAAACGTTGCTGTAACTTAGATTATTGATTCTAATGATTTTAATAATTTGATGGTTTTCATGATTTGACTGATTTTTTGTGTTACGGCTGTTTTCTCATGATTTTTGTTCTCTACTTAAGTTTCAATAAATAAAAAATAAAGAAATTGGCATCAGGTCCAGTAATAGACCATAGAGCTAAAGACTGAGCTATTCTCTGATTTCATTGGTGGAGACGTTAGTTTATCAGAATTGATTCATGAACCGATGGATCGTTTTTCATCGATAGTGATCGGGTAAGAAGGATGAAGAGCAATGAACAGACGAAGAAAGTTTCATGATCTGGTATTCATGTCTAGTTTAACAGAAGAACAAATACTCAACAACCTGAGCTCCAAGGTTTTCACCAGAAGGTTTTTAGTCAAAGTTCTTCTTGATTTGTATTTAAAAGCTGAACCGTTGACTTAAAATGAAGAACTCGGTTCTGTTCGTCTGACCTTCCTATTAACTCAACAAACCAACATCTTCATCCACTTCATGTCGATAAAGACTTTTGAAGACTTTATCATCAGTTATGCCATGGTCCGGTTTAATACTCGATTCTGATTGGCTGCTGGGTGTGCATTAAAACCTGATAACCGCACGGTGAAAAAAGAAGTTCCGGTCACCTAGCTTAAATGTTTTGTATCACTGCGCCGGCTTCTTTAAAACAACCTTTTGCTTCATCATCTGGACAAAAACAAGCGGTTAGAGATGAACTTTCTCTCTGAACTGATCCTTTTTCAACCCATCGGGACGATCAACATAGATATATCGCCGAATCTTGACTGCAGCGGTGGCATCGCGTAACAAATAGTCCGCTTTTTGTGAGAAAAGCGATCCAAATCGGAAAAAAAACAAGAATTAAGGACTAAAACCTAGTAAATATTTATTGCTTTTGTAACTGACCATGGTATAAGCGGGTTAATGGCCGACGAAGTGTGCGGTTACTACTTTTTAACGCACTTCGCGGAAGCAACCATCCTCCGCGAGGCTTCCACGGCGTGCGTTAAAAAGTAATAACCGCACACTTCGTCGGCCATTAACCCTTACATATACAACTAGAAAAAACACAACAAATATATTTTGAAATAAAATTTCATAGTGTCGAAGCAAAGGCTGGTCCAGAGGAACCTCTATTCACCGCTGGGGGAGTCAGATCAGAACCAAAAATGCGACCAGGACCATGGAATTCATGACAGCTGACTCTGAGACGCAGACAGGAAGAAGAAAACTGAAAGGAGGGAAAATGTGGAGGCAGTCATTTTCTGGGCTGAAGCTGTTAGCTTTAAAAAGATGTCTATTGTTGAGGAATCAAACCCCAGAGAGAAAGAAGCCGTTCTGCTGCCATGTAATAACTGTTATTTTGTCCTTCACACCATCACATGTGTGAAGTGGTGGGGTCCACAGCTTCATGATGCTGGGGGGGCAGAGGAATCCGACAAGTGCCTTTTCTTCCAAACTGCTATGAAAGAAAAGAAAAGAGGTGTCTGTGCCGGGAAGAGAGGATGAAGTCTTCCAGGACAACGGTGGGACGTGACGGGCAGAGCAGAATGAAGCCAGGTGCCAAACAGGGAGGAGCTCCGGAGCTGCAGCAAAGACACAAAAGAGGCTCTATTTCCAAACGATTTCAGACTAAACCTGAAGGTACAACTTCCTGCCGAGCAGAAGACCGTTGTTCTTCTTTGTAGGTTTTCACACGTGGCACTCCTCTGAGAGGATGAGGAGGAGCAAAGTTCTGATGAAGGACCTCAACCACACTGTTTCATCTGATTGTTTCACAAAACGCATCGATTTACGGACTTGATCAGATCATCAGAGGTTCATCCTTCAGCAGAAGTGAAAGTCGGACCCGTGTGTCACACGGCTCTGACTTTGACATCAGCTCTGTTGCCTTCAGAGAGGTTTGGGATCAGCCTCTGTCTGGCACAGAGCGCAGAGTTCAGCCCACGGCCCGCAGAAACGTCCGACACCAGCGGCGCTCTTTTTAATGCCGACCAAAAGCACTTTATCAAATCCTTCCTGCACTGAAAGTGAAACCATCTTCAGACTCATAATCTGATGGAGCTTTGGTGACGATCAGCAGCTTAGTGAAAGCTGGAGTTCAGCAGAACAAGCTGCACGTTTAAACCCACAAAACTGTCAGACGTCTTTGGTGTTCATCCCACTTTCAGCTGGGAAGAAAAAACCACAGCATTCAAAAGGCTTCCTGTCTAAATCTTTCCTGACATGAAAAACAAAGAAAATGGATCAGAACCAGAAGTCGGACCTTTCGGAACCACTGTTCCACTGATTCTTTTGCTCTCTGAGCTGTGTTGATTCTGTTCCACTAAACAAATGAAACAGGACTTTAGCCTGAGATGGGAGGGTCCACCCACTGAGCCTCATCGTCATGGAAACATTTGCCTCTCTGGGCAGAGAAAACAGGTGTAGCTTCTCAGGTGGCTCTGCAGAGATGCTCAGATGTGATGATGTCAATCACGCCTTGATTCAGACTGTAGATGATGACGGGCCTCTGGGGCGGGTCAGCGGTGCCCCGCCGGGTTTGTTTCTGTGCAGATAGAGACTGCAGACATTTCCTCTGCAGGCTTCTCCTTCTTCCAGCTTCTGTCTGGTAAATTCGTCTCTTTGGCTTTCTGTTGCAATTATTTTTGTCCGCCTTCGTCTTTCTTTGTGAGCCGGCGCGTCGACACATCAGCGTAACGAGCAGCAGCACTCCTCTGCACGCTCAAACACTGACTGCCTAATTAGCTGCAACAAGGATGGCCATTTACAGGTCAGTGCATCCGAGCACCTCGGGCTCTGATCTGGTTCAAAGGTGCATGCGCACGTGCACGTGCACGTGTGCTCTTGAACTTTCAGATCTGCACCGTTGCTGTTATTAGAACAGAACTAAGTCAGCTGCAGTGCCTTGCTAAAGTATTCGGCCTCCTTGAACTTTTCAACCTTTTGCAAACATAAACATATAAAACTGTATTTTTTTGTGAAGAATCAACAACAAATGGGACAAAATCATGAAGTGGAATGACATTTATTGGACATCTCAAACTTGTGTAATAAATAAAAAAACTGACTGCGTCGACTGCATTGGCTGCGCTGACTGCATTGGCTGCACTGACTGCGCTGGCTGCGCTGACTGCATTGGCTGCGTTGGCTGCGTCGACTGCAATGGCTGCACTGACTGCGTCGACTGCATTGGCTGCGCTGACTGCGTTGGCTGCGTCGACTGCATTGGCTGCGCTGACTGCATTGGCTGCACTGACTGCATTGACTGCGCTAACTGCATTGGCTGCATTGGCTGCGCTGACTGCAGACCCAGTCACAGTCAGGCCTTCCAGGGTGGACAGCAGCTTGGAGGCCATACTCTGCCCCTGAATAATTCAGTTTTTCTGCCTGCTTTCCAAAAAGGAAGTGGCTCCATCCGTCTCAGAGGCTGCTGGCTCGTGTCCATGAAAACAAATCCTTTCATATGAAGCATAAAAAACACATTCAGTTTAGATACAGAAATATTTGAGCAGCTTTGATATCAACCGATCAAGAAATGAAGGGATCTGGTTCTAGGAGCATTGAAGGTCGAGGAACTGCTTCATGAAACCATTGTGGACACCTGTGGTCTGTTTGTGCCGCTGTGAGGACAGACTGTGTGTGCTAACTTTAAAACCTGTACCTGTCTGCATGTGCTGAGGTAGATCAGTTTAATCTCCGAACTGCTGAAATACTTCTAAACACATAGAATGTGGTTTACTCTGTCTGGTACCATCCATCTGATCTAAATATTTGATTCTAGTTAGAAATGTGTCCCCCCCCACACACAGATTTTATTACAGTTAAACTTTCATTGGGTTCCAGGAAGCTGCAGCTCTGCTCCAAATATTGGATCACTTGTGAATTTTTGACTCATTTCTCTGTTAAATTTATGAATATCATTTTCAACAAAATCAGTTAGAAAAGGAAACATTATTTCCAACAATAACTGATGGCAAAGACATGTCAACTTTGATCATAAATACACACACACACATGCACAGATGAAGCATTATCATCTGTTCATTTATGTAACATCTCCAGCTCACATTATTGCAGTGAGAAAAAATTCATGTTTGAAAAATTCACTTGTATGAAATAGAGATGAGTTTTTATAAAGCACGAAAAAAAATAAAGAAAGAGAAAGTAAAAAAAGATGGATGGATGATAGATCAGAGCAGGTCCGTCTGCCTTTGAGCAGAACTCTTCTGGTTCTGGTTTCAGAACATGGCTTAAACATGTTGCTGGTCCTTTACTCTGAAATAAGTGGGTTGGAAAATTTCTTCAGTCGAGTCGAGTCCAGTGTTCAGAAACAGCCGTGCTGGTGGTTCTATGCAGATGACGCCTGGTTGTGGTGCAGAGAACGTCTTCATCAGCAAAAAGGACCAGAAGATTCATTTTCACTAACTTTGCTCTCGTTCCCTCTCCAGGGAATTTTTCCTGCAGCTTACATTCACCTGAAGAAGGCGACTGTGACCAACCGAGGGTGAGTTTGGACACCTGGGGGAGGTGGTGGTGGTGGGTGCACTCAAAAAAATAACTCATTGGATGAACTCAATTTAATTGTGGGCAGGATTTCCATCCAATAAATATGAGTAACCCCACCTCAAAGAAAATTCTTCCATGTAACGAAATATAATCGAGTTAGTCGAACTCAATTTTATCAAGAAAGGCAAAGGAAAAAAAATCATGCGACAGAGGTCTAAAGCCAGATTCGAAGTCAGAGCCTCTGTATTATAAACCCGCCAACTAAGCCGCTGAGCTAACACTCCAGTGATGAAATGAGGCTGCCGGTATGAACAAATAGATTCATCATTTCCATAAATGAGGCTCTTCGTGTATCATCTTATTGGGAGAAGCCGAGTTGAAACGATTTCATGCCACAGTTTCGTTTTTTACGTGGAAAAAACGAACTAAAGTTTTCACTTTTGAAAAGTCGAAGGATTTGAAGGACTAATAGTCATACCAGGCATTACATTAGATGAAGGAGTTGAACATTTTAATAGTTCAATGGTTAAAATAGGTGAAAAATTGTAGCCGTGAGACGGCAAAAAGCATAAAGAGAAACAGGAAAACAGCATTCATCAGCATGCCCCTTACTTGAACTCAATTATTTTGGATTACTGGAGTTATGGGTGAAACTATTAATACATTTTGTGTTGGGTCAATTAAATGTAGATAAATTCTTTTAAAATAAATATTTTTAAATAAAACAAACAGAATTTTATTGTGTTACATGAAAGAGGGACTTGAATCATTTTTTTGAGTGTGGGTGGTGGTGGGGGGGTTCACAGGACAATGTGGTTCCAGTTTGCATCTCCTGAACAGAACCGTGATGAAGGAGAACCAATGATAAAAGGGTTGGAAAAACGTCTTCATGTTTTAATCCGTTTGTGGTGGGAATCCTGGACCTGAAGACCGGTCTGTGGAACTGTAGGGCGCAGAACCAACGGCCCACTAACTCAGCTACAGGGGGGAAGGAACCATGCAGTACGTTTGGGTTCTGGTCCCAAATGCAGAAGATGGTGTCAGGAAGGCCAACCAACCAATCATGAATTCTGGTTGTCCGGGTCTCACGACTCATCGCGTTCTGTTGTCTTCTCTAAAGTTCTTGCTCTCTTATTGGCTGAAGTGTGAAGAAGTTCTCCTTTTCCCACCTCCACCCGGGTTCTTTTGGGTTTTTGGGTTTTAAGACATGGACTTTAAAGCTGTAGAAGCTACAACCAAACGCGGAAGCAGAACCTGGTGGAACACAAACCTGCTGAAAGCAGCAGAACTCTGGTTGAATAAAGTCATTCAAACTAGAACAGGCGGGGGCCACTGCAGCCATGGGGGGGGGTGGACTGGAGGTAAACTTCAGAACAGGGGAGCAGCAGACACAACAGCATCAAACTGCTGAGTCATAGTTAGAAACCAAACTTCCAAAACTGGGTTTATGATTCATAAAGGAACCTTTTTGCTGCTAATATTTTGAACAAAGAGTAGAACATCCGTATTTGGACAGAAAATGGTGGTTCTGTCATCTGGGATCTTTATATCAGAACAGCAACAGATTTTGTAAGTTAAGATAAGGACGGGTCCGGAAGGAAATCCCCTCAAACTGGTTTCATTGTGTTCCATCATTTCCTATTAGCGGTAAACTCTTTAAAACCTATTTGGTTAAAATGAAATTCTGGATTCCATCCTGGTTCTGTTTGCTCATCAAAGGCAGAAAAAGGAACCTTAAGGAACGTTTCAAAGCTTTGGAACAGCAGAGTTGGGTTCAGTTCTGTTCAGAGTGAGTGTATGTGGGTGTGTGTCTCTGTGATGGACCCGTCTGCTTTGAACCTGGTCCTCCCTTGACAGTGGCGGGGATAGGCTCCAGCAGCCCTGTGACCCTGAATGGGCCATAGCGGGTTAAAAATCCCAATTTGATTCTGGTTCCTTTCCCTGTTCAGGCCCAACGAGACGGCCGTCCCTCTGGAGGACCCCATCGTGACGGAGGTGACCTCCACCCTTCAGGAATGGGCTCTGCTGTGGAAGCAGCTGTATGTGGTGAGCAGCTTCTGCACGCAGGAAGAAAGAGAAACTGCAGAGGAGAGGTTACAGGCTGGTTCTGGAATGATCCAGACCACGACTTACTGCCATTAGGTTCTAGCTGCTGGACCGGCAGGTGAGTTGGAGTCCAAAGGCCTGAGAAGAAACAGCAGCAGAAGAAGAAACTGCAAACTCATGACCCACTCAGGGAGAGTCAGCCGTTGGTTCTGTGCTGACGCTGGTCCTTCATCTGGTTCTGATTCTCCAACCTTTTTCCACATGGTAGCTTTTGTGAGTGTGTGCGTGTGCGTGGGGGGGGGGGGGGGGGGGGGTCAAGCCGGCCTGTTCACACGCAAACTTAACAACAGGAGAGACCTGCACTGAGATGTTCAGAGGAGAAAACCGGAACCAATGAGTGGACTCTCTGTGGGCCGGAGAGGCAGAAGGTTCTCCCGTCCTCCTGCTGGGCTGTGGTTGAGGTTCCCCATCTGTGGGGGTGGAACCTCCGGTCTGGGGGGAGGCTGTTCCGGTTCTTCCGTCTGAAGCCGTCGTGGTTCTTCGGTCCGGACTCTGAGGGCTGCCGTCTTCCTCCTGGTCCTGTTGCATGGTTGCCATCGGCAGCTTTTGTCGTCGCTGCAGACGAGTTTCCGGCGCTGCTTCATCGCCGCTGTGAGCCTGGAACACGTGTTCTGGGGGGAGGGGGGTGTAAAAGCGTTTGAACATGATGTGGATCAGAACCGAGAGGATGGCGTGATTGGAAGGAACGGGGGCCAAAGGCAGATCAGTCTGATGTTTGCGCGTCAAAATGCGGCGCCGGGTCGATGTGTTCTGATGAAACGAGGAGGCCCGGTCCTCATGAAAGGCGTGAGGATGATGATGGTGGGATGAAGAATGTTCCGAAAACACACAGCTTTTCTGCATAAATGAGGTCATTTTGACAATGCTGCCCTACTTTCTGAGGGTTTTCCTTTTCTCTGTGTTTCCCTTTCCATCATTTGTTTGTTTTTGTGCATGAGTGAATCCAGCAGCATCAGCTGCTGCTGGATTCACTCACACAGGATCACACAGGATCCTGTGTGATCCTGTGTGATCCTGTGTGAGGGATCTGTGAACCTCAGCACGAGGCGAAAACCTTTCAGCGTTCGTCCAAGAGGACAACAGTGGCGCCGTTCGGGAACGATGTAACACAAACCTGAGCTGGGACAGATTTCATGCTGATCGGTCAGATTGTGTCAGTTTTTGTGTGTTTTGGGTCACAGAGGTGTATGCAGAGAAAATTCTGCTTTTCTTTTGACTTTTTCCTCTCATCTGGTCTGAGAAACTCTGGCTTCAGCCTGATCCTGGTGAATCCTGAATGGTTCAGACCTCAGGCGTCTGAAAACCTTTCTGTCAGCACAGAGACGCAGGTTTTTTCCCATCATGCCTCAGATTATATCTGTCCTCTTGGTGACCCACGGTCCTCTTGGCCAACGACTCGGCTGCTTCCCGCCAGCATCAGCCCTCGGTCAGGATCATATCTGAGGCTCGCCGGCCTTTAGCTGTCGGAGAACATCAGCGGTTTGGGTCCAGCTTTTCCCTTCCGTTAGTCCTGTTCATCTGACTGTAACAGCAGCTGGACTCTAGACGGGACTAATTAGGACTTGTGGGTGTGGCTGCAGGCGCCTACATCGCCTCCGTTTGCGTCTTTGCAGCTGTTGTTGGGGGTTGAAATGTTGACACTCGCTAGCTTCAGCCTGTAGAGAAACATGCAGCCTCTGTGGCTGAAGCATTTCTACAAGACGTCCTGGAAGGTTGTTGGTTCAACGCCTGCTTGATGAACAGGACCTGGCCTTAAATGACCTCAGATGAAGAACCAGAGAAGGAGTTTGTTTCACTTTTAGAACCTGATGGGTCAGAATCAGTAAGACGTGTGGATAATGCTACAGCGTCCAGCTGGTATCACACTGACACGGGACTCAAACCCCAGGATTTGGAGAGTTCCGTGTGAGTTTTGTGCTCAGATTGAGAAGAAATCTTTGAACAGAGCTGTCTGCCATTTCCAGATGAGAGTTCCCTCTCATGAAGTGAAACCATCTGAGAGCTAAAAGGCTCAGACTGCAAACGTTCTCAGGAAGAGAAAAGAGAACATTCTAACTTCACAAAACTCCAAAGAACGTGTCTGAGGGTCCGGATCAGGAAGAACGCGCTGACCTCAGCATCTGTGAGAACCTGTCTGAACAGACGTTTGACCATCGCAGTGAGACGAAGCTGCTGTATCCGTGTCATGAGAACCTGACGGAACCTGACAGAACCTGACGGAACCTGACGGAACCTGATGGAACCTGACAGAACCTGACAGAACCTGATGGAACCTGATGGAACCTGACAGAACCTGACAGAACCTGATGGAACCTGACGGAACCTGATGGAACCTGAAGAACCTGACAGAACCTGACGGAACCTGACGGAACATGCAGGATGACACTGATGCATTGTAATCCTGCGTGTTCTTCCGTGTCCTTGCATGTTCTGTGTTCTTCCATGTTCTTCCGTGTTCTTGCGTGTTCTTCCATGTATCTGCATGTTCTTGCGTGTTCTTCCATGTTCCTGCATGTTCTTGCGTTTTCTTCCATGTTCTTGCGTTTTCTTCCGTGTTCTTGCATGTTCTTGCGTTTTCTTCCATGTTCTTGCGTTTTCTTCCATGTTCCTGCATGTTCTTGCGTTTTCTTCCATGTTCTTGCGTGTTCTTCCATGTATCTGCATGTTCTTCCGTGTTCTTCCATGTATCTGCATGTTCTTGCGTTTTCTTCCATGTTCTTGCGTTTTCTTCCATGCTCTTGCGTTTTCTTCCATGTTCCTGCATGTTCTTGCGTTTTCTTCCATGTTCTTGCGTGTTCTTCCATGTATCTGCATGTTCTTCCGTGTTCTTGCGTGTTCTTCCATGTATCTGCATGTTCTTGCGTTTTCTTCCATGTTCTTGCGTTTTCTTCCATGTTCCTGCATGTTCTTGCGTTTTCTTCCATGCTCTTGCGTTTTCTTCCGTGTTCCTGCATGTTCTTGCGTTTTCTTCCATGTTCTTGCGTTTTCTTCAATGTTCTTGCGTTTTCTTTTATGTTCTTGCGTTTTCTTCCATGTTGTTGCGTTTTCTTCCATGTTCTTGCGTTTTCTTCCATGTTCTTGCGTTTTCTTCCGTGTTCCTGCATGTTCTTGCGTTTTCTTCCATGTTCTTGCGTTTTCTTCCATGTTGTTGCGTTTTCTTCCATGTTCTTGCGTTTTCTTCCGTGTTCCTGCATGTTCTTGCGTTTTCTTCCATGTTCTTGCGTTTTCTTCAATGTTCTTGCGTTTTCTTTTATGTTCTTGCGTTTTCTTCCGTGTTCTTGCATGTTCTTGCGTTTTCTTCCATGTTCTTGCGTTTTCTTCCATGTTCCTGCATGTTCTTGCGTTTTCTTCCATGCTCTTGCGTTTTCTTCCGTGTTCCTGCATGTTCTTGCGTTTTCTTCCATGTTCTTGCGTTTTCTTCAATGTTCTTGCGTTTTCTTTTATGTTCTTGCGTTTTCTTCCATGTTGTTGCGTTTTCTTCCATGTTCTTGCGTTTTCTTCCATGTTCTTGCGTTTTCTTCCGTGTTCCTGCATGTTCTTGCGTTTTCTTCCATGTTCTTGCGTTTTCTTCCATGTTGTTGCGTTTTCTTCCATGTTCTTGCGTTTTCTTCCGTGTTCCTGCATGTTCTTGCGTTTTCTTCCATGTTCTTGCGTTTTCTTCAATGTTCTTGCGTTTTCTTTTATGTTCTTGCGTTTTCTTCCGTGTTCTTGCATGTTCTTGCGTTTTCTTCCATGCTCTTGCGTTTTCTTCCATGTTCTTGCGTTTTCTTCCGTGTTCTTGCATGTTCTTGCGTTTTCTTCCATGTTCTTGCGTTTTCTTCCATGTTCTTGCGTTTTCTTCCGTGTTCCGGTATTTTCCTCTTAGATGTAGCAACCAGGACTCTTGGGTCTCTATGATCTGACCCGTTCAGTGTCTGACGTTCTTCAAATGTTGTTTTCCTTTCAGACGTGTTTCTGAAACTCTGGTTTGGTCAGAGCTGTTTGCTTCTGACATCAGAAACCGCCTTTCTGTTTTAGGTTAAAGGACAGCAACATTACCCACAATCCTCAGCATCTGATGGTCGACCTTTTCCAGCATTTCCTGTTTGTTAAAAGCGTTCCTTCACGCCGTATGACAACAAAACATCAACACAATTGGCAGGAATAGTCCCATTCTGATCAGTTCATGTAATCGGGTCAGAACCTCTGATCTGAAGCTCTAGCGGCTGCTCTTCCTGTGGTCTTTGGTGTAAAAATAAGGCTTTGAAGCTTCTGTCTGCTGGCGGTCTGCGCCGCCGCCGCAGACGGACCCATCTGTCCTGCAGGGTTTCACGCTTTGACTGACAGCTCTGTTCTGCAGAGCTAACAGTTTGCTTCCTCTGGTTCTGGCCGTTGGGTCACATCTTGGTGTCCGCTGTCGCTCCAAATGACTGCGATGTGCGAGGAGACGTGGCGGTGAGTGGGAGGCGCTGGAGACTTCTGCAGCTCGCCGCCGCTTTGGCTTCTGCCGCGCAGAACTTTCTGGGTCTTTTCAAACAAACTTTGAAATCTGAACTCACAAGGCTTGCGTCTCTTCAGACGTTTTCGGGGTGGTGGTGGTGGTGGGGGGGTATCACATCTTCTACTTGTTTGAAGATGACAGATCGCTGGCGTGTTTGTGCAGCAACAACAGGAAGCACGTGTGACTGCCATGTTTTCACGGCGTTTCACATGAAGGAGCGTCTCAGGAACCAAACAGATTCCACATTCATGTGTTTTCTGCTCCCAGAATCTGAGTCTGTCAGGGAAGCCGACATCTGGGCAGACGTGGTCGTCCTGCCGCTGGTCGGTCGAAGCAGGAATCAGCCATTTCCCTGCTAAACTCACCGTTTCTTCACAAACCAGCTGTTGGGATTGTCGGGGGGGGGGCCTTAGACTAGCAGACGGCTGCAAACAGAGCAGGAAGAAGTGGTGTGTCATCGACCTTCTGTCCTTGTCAATGATGCTGTGGGGGTGGGTGTAAGGTGGGGGCGGGACAGGAAGGGGGTGACCAAAGATGGAGGTGGCGAGCAGGTCAGAGGAGGAAGCTGCACAAGCAGGCAGACTGAGCGCGCTCAGACTGTCATGTCCTCCGGTCGCCGCTTTGGATCGGCCCATTCCTCAGGTGAGCAGAACCCGCTCAGAGGTGGGGGGGGGGGGGGTCTGCCTGTCCCTCCATCTCACCTGTAAGACTCTAATGCTGACATGCGGTTCTGTGTTGGTGTGTCTATATGTGTGTCAGTTCAACAGAATTCAATATTTGTATGTTTTTGTGTATTTCTCTGTGTGTGTGTGCATCAGTGTGTGTGTGTGGGGGGGGGGGGGGGGTCATCTGTGTGCACGTCTTTACTGCTTCCATAGGTTTCAGTAAATGCAGTGTCCTAAACTGGCAGTGGTGACTCAGCCATGGTTGCCATGGTAACGGGGAGGGGGGGGGGGGTTCTGTCCGTTGGCGTCTGTGTTTGTCCACAGCAGAGCTGCAGGCGGACGCGTGGTGCAGCGTCTTCCTGCTTCCTTTAAAGCGACTTCACGTGTGAGGAGACTTGAACCATCCGGATTTAAACGAAGCTCCATGTGTTCCTCAGTAAAACCTGCTGAATGTGCCCCCCCTCCCCCGAGCTGTGGTAAAGGTGTTATCTGCCCCCCCCCCCTCAGCCACACCCTGGTTGGTGGGCGGAGCCTTCGTTTCGTTTCACTGCAGGTCTCTGGATGTTTCAGGGTTCCTAATGGCAGGCAGACAGCACTGCAAGCGGCCATGGTGCAGAGTGGTCAACCTGCAGGTTCAACTCGTGCTCTAGTTTTCCTTGTGTGGACGTGTCCTTAAGCAAGGCACAGGTGGTCCAGCTGCAGGTTGTATCGCAGCTCTGTGACGCGTGGATCTGTGTTGGTGTGAGCAGTGAAACGGCTCCGTGTTTTGATTTTAAAGCTTCAGTGAAACGATAAAAAATCCTCCTGTGAGGTGACGAGTCATGGCGTCTCTACATCTGTCTTGAAGGTTTCACCGCTCATCCAAGTGGCTCCATGTCCTCCTCTGGGTTCTTGCAGAGGGTCTCCAAGGCGGTCAGGACCTCCTGCAGAACCATGCGTCTCTGCTGGGGAACGGCTGAGAGGAAAAGGAGATTCTGGTTCTGATGTTCTCCGCCTGAAGTCTTAGAACAGCAGTTTGAACATCAGAACCAAACAAAGACTCAAAGATCTGTTAGAAAACGTTCTTACGTAGGTTTCAGGTGAGGCTGCGATCTGGCTGCACCATAACAGCTGAGGCTCCAGGGCAGAGTCTCCTGCGGTTTGTGTCGCAGCTTCTCTTTTCTGGAAGGCAGCAGCCGTTCTGACAGGCGAGAAGATGAGGCAGGACGTTTGCTAGTGGATCAGGGGCGTCAGGAGGGTCCCCTCTGATTTGGGGGGCTCACGGCCTGTTAGGAGGCTTTGAGAGGGACTATCAAAGAATTCAGATGAACAGCTGATGTTAACCTCCATCGCTGCAGACGCAGTTTGAGAAAAGAGTCGACTTCAAAGCTGCTGAGTCAGCAATCAACCGATCATTTAGGTAATCATCTATAAAAATAAAATGTATTCTTTAGAATTGTACCTGTTTTTACTCATTTTAGCACCTTTAAGCTCACAGTACTGTTTGCAGCTGCACGGTGGCGCAGTGGTTAGCGCTCTTGCCTCACAGCAAGAAGGCCCCTGGGTCAAGACCCGGCCGGGGGGGCTGAACCAGAACACCAACCTTTCCGTGTGGATAAATGTTGGCATGTTCCCCCCGTGCATGCCTGGGTTTTCTCTGGCTTCCTCCAAAAACATGCTTCATAGGTTCACTGGTTACTCTGAATTGTCCCTAGGTGTGCATGTGAGTGTGCATGTGACCCTGAGACAGACTGCTGACCTGTCCAGGATGCCCCCTGCCTTTGCCCACAAGTGGGCAGGATAGGCTCCAGCATCCCCGTGAGCCTGAAAGGGACAGAACGGTTCAGAAGGTGAATGACTGTTGCTCTCTAACACACGCTGGCCTAACCCATTGACTGTTAATAAGAACTGGACTGAGTGGCCCCGCCCCCTGGTGTTCCCATAGACGTCAGGCGTCAGTCATTCCGTTGGTCAGAAGAATTGTTCCCCCTCACCTCATAATAGGGTGAGGGGGTGGGGGGCTTAGCCTGCGATGGGCCTTGGGGGGGGGGGGGTTTACTAGGCAGTGGCCCCCCTCCTATGGTTGCCGTATGGAGTGGGCCCCCCCTCTTTCGGTTTTATTTGCACCTTAGACATGTAGGGCCCTTGGTAGGGGGGGTGCTTGGACAACACTGCCAGCAAGCACCAGATGTCCTCCTAGCACCCTACCCGCCAATTTTAACCGCACCTTCGACATTTAGGGCCCCTTGGTGGGGAGGGTGAGGGGACGTCACTGTAAGTAATCAGGAGATGTCCCCTCAGTGCCCTACCCGCCAATTTTAACTGCACCCCCCTTAGCACACACACCCCTCCCCCCTCAATATATACATTCCAACATAAACACACACACATGCACACACACACCCTCTCAAACACACATACACGCACACACATTTTGCAAGGAAGGTGGGACCTGGGTCCATCTGTCCCCTGCCTCTTCCCCGGTGGGGGGTACGGGCCCCTTTGCAACGGCGGCTGTGTCCCCGGGGTGCCGGCTTCCTGGGCCCGGCGGTGCTCTCTCCGCGCGGCGGGGGGGGTTCACATTACATCTGAGCCGGGAGTGTTCGTGTCCCTGGGGGGTGGGTTCTGGTCCTTGCTCCTGAGCGCTGGGCCCCGCCAAATTTCCAACTGTGGCCGAGCCTGGTCGGGCCATATTCACAACACCCCTTGTGGGCCCTCTTTTTTCCCCGGGGTTCCCCCCTCTTGGGCGGGGGCGGCGGGCCCCTGCCTCGCTCCTCCCTGGACCAACCGTGGGCCGGGCGGATGGCTGCCTGGAGTGCGGAGCGGGTCTCCCTTGGGGGGTCCTGGCTCGTACCTGGGGTTGGGGCGGGGGGATGCCCGGAACTCCTGGGTGGTGGTGGGGTGCTCGTCTGGGGCTGTGGGCGTCCTTCTCCGGTGGGGCCCTGCGTTGGGTTCTCCCGGCGCGGCGGGGGGGCTGCTCTCCTGGTTGGGCTGGGGCGGCGCTCTCTCTCCCTCCGTGCCTCCCTGCTCTCTGGCTCTGGGGGCCTTGCGGCGGTCCTGCTGGCCCTGGCCTGGGTGGCGGGCTTGGTCGCCCGGGCGGCGGTTGTTCCCTGCCGGTTCCCGTGTGGCGTTGGGGGGATTCCGGCCGCCGCTGCTGCTGCGGTGGGGGTCTTGGGGTGGGGATGGCTGGGCACTCTCCCTCCTTCTTTCCACGTTCCACCATCCATTTTAGAAGAACATAAACACTCACCTGAGCACTGGTGTTAGCTCAACAGACTGAATGACTGAAATATTTCACACTAGTTGGTTTTAAGGCATAAGTATGCGTGTGTGAACACTATCTGTTTTGTGTACATGTCGACGTGTGGACATTTTTTGCAGCTAGCAGGTGTGTTTATAACATTTGAGTGTGTGTGTGGACAGGCTCCGCCCTTATTGTACTACATTTGAACCTTACTATAATGATTAACAACCAGTAAACTTGTTGCTTTATGCTGCTTCATGGTCTTATCCCCCTTCCCCTCCTATTATCACCCCCTACCCCCCCCTCTCTCTAGCGTCCCTCTCTCTTCTTCCCCTCTTTCCTTTTCCGTCCGGTCCAACACCAAAGATTTTCAGACATGATTGAAATTAATAAAGTTTGGCCTCAATTACAAAAGGGGTTTATTCAGACATACCTCTGGTTTGTTAGAAGATTAATAACCCCTCTTGTTAAAGCAAAATATGTCCAACACAAGAGGCCCTCAGCTCTCATCTGACTGCCCAGCTGTTGGACAGGACAAGTTAAAAAAAAAAAAAAAAAAAAAGAATTGTTCTGGCTCTGATACTTTTTTCATTTACCTGCAACAGAAACCTGCATTTCCATAGGTGTAGGGGGGTGGGGTGAGGTGGGGGGTGGATGCTGAGCCCCCCACCCGGACAAGCTGGTCCGTCTGTTTGGGTCTCCTGCATCCAATCGTGAAAGAACATGAAGGTCAAACCTGCTGAAGGAGACAGACAGATGTCCCACCAAAGCATCCTGTTACTTTTCCAAATTTCTTGAAGTGCAGATGGAGGAAGGCTGCCACCCAGCAGGAATTTGAGCCAGTTTGTAGATCTGAACTGCTTAAGAGATACATCCGCTTTGATCCAACGGAGGATTTTTATGTTGACATGAATCTGTGCCGCTCAGCAGCCGATCGCCGTCTTCACCGCGACCATCCGGACTGCAGCAGATGAACGGTTCCAAACCCTTGAAACTGTTGAGCAACAGTCACTGAGGCCTCCTGCAGACCTCTGCAGCGTTTTCCCGCCTTCCTTAAGGCTTGCAGTCGTAAACTGCCACACAACCACACTGATGGTGGCGCTGCTGCCTCACACGGCGCCAAAATGTAACCATCAGGTGCCACCAGGGGTTCAGCGGCTTAAAATGTCACAGATGACAATTTAAAAAACAATTTAAAAGTTTAATTTATCTTTTTTTGGTCTTTAGACTTCAGTTCTTTTGCTGAAAGCAGTGGCGGTTTTTGATATGGGCCACATGTGGGCGGTCGCCCAGGGCGGCACTTAATAGAGGGCGGCATTTGCCGAGCCCGATATAGCCCGACTATATTCAAAGAGGCTACTATATTCATAGAGGAAACAGTGAGCTTTTAATTTGAAATTGCTTCAGCTGCCGACACTTAACACTTTTATCTTGACACATCAGACTCTTAAGAATGTCTTCATCCTGTTTCCCCTTCACACTTACGGTGCAAAAAAAAAAAAAAAAAAAAAAAAATGAAATAACTCAGAGTAAAACAACGTAAAACAGGCACATGAAAAGGAATTAGGCAGAACAATCATCCGTGCTCAACCCAATTTTGACAAAAGCAGGCAATGGAGATTATTTCCCACAATTCTTTGCTCCGACACAGCAGACCCGATGCGCACGTGACCACCGCCCTCTGCTGCAAGACACTTGCGGCCACACCTCTTTGCGGTAGTTTTTGGAACATAAGTAAAAAAACTCGAGAGGGGAGCGCAACTCGCCGGTGGCTGGCTGAATCACACTAACAGGTGATTGGGAGTCTTTTTCTATCTGACTATCAACTCTGGGCCGCAGCTGCGCCTCCCGTCATAGAGACGGAGCCGCGTGTGAGAGGGAAGGGGAAGGGGGGGGAGGGGTTGTTACGGGGGGAGAAGGGAGGAAGCACCCAGGCGCAGAGAGCGAGAGGAGGCAGGAGGTTGCAGGGGAACGGGGGCTTTAATAAACAAAACTAAGGACACAAAACCACTTCAGACGGCAGGCTAAAACACTAAACACTCGAAACGGGGAGAGCAGACTAACATACTATGGACCAGCCCAGGAGGAAGGGAATGACAAGACTTAATACATACAGACAACCGAGACACAGGTGAACACAATCAGGAAGGATGGGGAACCAAAGTAAAACTCACAACAAAAACGAAACAGGAAACCCTACAAAATAAAACAGGAAGTTAAACTCAAAACATGCCAGAACAAAAAGGAAACAAACCACAGGGGCAAAGAAACAGAAACCGTAACAGGGGTGCTGGGCGCAGACCATTTTTTATGGATTGAGTTTTTTTGGAGGATTTCTGCTGTTGGTGTTGCACAAATTTAGAGAAATGCCAAATATTTTTGGAGTAATCCCACTGTTGAATTCTATGATTTAGTCTTTAATGTTTTATAAGACATAAAATCACAATAAGTTTTTTCTTTTTAGATGTAATCCCTCTGATATGTTTCACAAAGACACACACAGGACGTCACACATTAAGAAATTATTGCTAAAAATGAAGCAGAAGTCCAGCTCTAAAAAAAAATGATCTAAAAAATGATGAAAGAGCAAAAAAAAAAACGGAAATATTTGATTTGTAATTTCTTATTAATATTTCCAGGCTTTCTTTGTTTTGTCCTGCAGCATGTTCATATTTGTATAATTTTGACAGAATATATTTCTATGGAGAACAAAATATTACAAGTTATTTAGGGTTTATGTTTTTAACTTAGGCCCCCTGTGTGACTGAGTTTGACCCCCCTGTAATACGAGTCTAGAAAATTCATGCATTTTTTGTATAAAATGGCTAAATAGAAGATAGGGAACACAACAGGATGTTGTCAAATTTTGTATGTGTGCGGGGGGGGACCTGTGGGGTTGCTCGCCCAGGGAGTAAGTTAGTGTAGAACCGCCACTGGCTGAAAGTCAGTTTAGTTCCATTTTATTTCTAGAGCCCAATATTCACATCAACTCCACGGGCTTCATGCTGGTAGTTATGGAATAAACAGGAATTATAAAGAACATAAAGTCATAGAATTCAACAGGTCTGGACTGGACTGGACTGGACATCTCTGCCATTAGACGCTCCTTCTTTGTAAGGAAAACCTCCTAAAAAAGCAGAAACCTCAGGGGGGTCCACATGAAGGAGGGATCCAGAACTCTTAGAGAGAATTAACTTATCTAAATCTACAACTACATGTTTAAGTCAGTGGAAAGTCACACGTGTTGTTTATTGTGTCTTTAGTTACTTCAGTACTTTATCGATGAGAACACGGATCATGAAGTTTGGATTTTGGGGTTCTGGTTGGACCACTTCATCTCAAAGATCTAAACTTTTCCAGAACCGGCTCTGTGGTTCCAGAGCTCATGAATGTTCGGTGACAGTTGCTTCTGTGTTCCAGCTGAAGCAGAACTTTCAGGTGTGTTCGTGAAGGAGGACTGCTGATGGACCAGCAGGTTCCGTCCAGGTTCTCCTCCTTCCACAGCATGCCATAGAAGACTCATTAAAACAAGCTCCGCCTCCATTGTAGCGGCTCTAACAGGCTGGTGAGAAGGGCTGAGGGGAGTGGTCTGGGGCGGTCCATGACCCTTATGTGGTCCTCTGTTCTGCTCCTGGAAGGTAAACCTGCAGGTGAGAAGTGCAGAGGTCGATCACAGCGGCTTTGATTAGAGGCAGGAACAGCAGGAGGGTTTCCCTAGAGGAGAACCTCAAGAACCTCATGATGGTGTTTCAACAGTTTTCCCTGTTCTGTCCGTCAATCAGCCCATCACTGAGGGGATTGAAGACTAGGCCGCTCCATCCCAACCAGAGTGTTCACATTCAATGTACTAGTTATATTAAAAGGTGACATGATGGTTTTGGAAGCGCCTCCTCTAAAGGACCAGGTCTGAGTCCCGCAGACCTGGTCCTTCATTAGGAGGACGTCCTGAAAAGATCACAGCAGCTTCACGTTAGACGCATCTAAAGTGGAGGAAAGAAGAACAGGAGGAATCTGTCTGTGTTTTCCAAATAACAACAGGAAGTGTTGCTGGAAACAAAACATAGAGGAGAGAGGATCATGGTTTGGGCTGCGATGTGACTTCAGTCTGAAGCTTTGGAATTTCTGATAAACTCAATACTAAGATTAGGAATTTATTGACTTTAATGTCCAAAAACAACTTTGTATGCATTCATTTTTTATGTTTTACTTCTGAAACGTTTTCTCTGAAAAGGTTTCTTTTCTTTTTCAAACAAAGCTGAGGACTTTTGTCCTGACTGACTGGCCTCGTCACGGCAGACGGATGAACATCTCCTCTTTTTTTCTTCTGCAGAAACACAAGGTGGATCTGTTCTACAAGGTTCGCCACGTGATGCTGGAGCTGATGGACCTGCGGCGGCAGCTGCTGTCAGGTCACCTGACGCAGGACCAGAGCCGAGACGTGAAGAGGCACATCACCGTCCGGCTGGACTGGGGCAACGAGTGAGAAGACCTGACGGCACAAAGTCACCGCAGGAAACACGACTCCTCGCCATCTGCTGCTGATGGTGTTAGTGAGGCTGAGGGCAGACAGAAAAGGATGTGAGGATGTGGTTGACCGCACTTTAGAAAGCGGCAGAGGGTTCTGCTCCTCTGACGGCACAGAGGATGGTTGAAGGTTTGGATGGACACCACTGATAGAAGCAGAGAAGATCTGCCCTTAG